>NW_028227261.1:4852500-5532500 GCF_978045245.1 Mus caroli | reverse complement strand
GGATGTTTCCAAACTTGGAGAGGGCAGGCAGGTTTCGTACTCCGGGTGCGAGTTTTAAAAGGCAAACCTGTAAATCAAAATGCTAGGGATTAATTGAGATAGAAGACATTTAAAGGGGAAAATGTAGAAAGTTTTCATTGTCTGGGCCATGTCTTTGGTTACGAGGGAAGAGTAGGCGCTGGCCTAAGGCCAACCAAAACAGGGGGTGGAGGACGCAGAGGGAGCCGCGGTTTTGTTCACAAATGTTCTCCAGGCAGAACTTCTTGGAAAGGGGGTTATTTCATTTCATTCCGCCCCACTCACATTTGGGTTATTTTAGGGCCTCGGTAGAGAGAGGCCCATGATTCCTAGGACTTTTTAGCAAATCCCATTCCCCTCTCCCCTCTCTTTTCTTGTCTTCTTGGATTCTTCAAAGGGTTTTAAAACTATGAAGCAAATTAGGTGGATAATATTAAACAGAAGGAAATATCTGGTGTTGGAAAAAATAATTAGTATTCATTAAAATGCATAAAATCAGTAACCAGAAATTAATGTAAGCTGATTATATATGTGTATATATATATTCAAGGTAGGGTTTCTCTGTGTAGCCCTGGCTGTCCTGGAACTCACTCTGTAGCCCAGGATGACCAGAGAACTGCCTGTATTTACCTCCTGAGTGCTGGCATTAAATGTGTATACCACCACTGCCCAGCAAGCTAAATTTTTGTAATCAAGAAGAAATGGGTCACAGAATGTTCTGAAATTTATTTTTATTTTATTTTATTTTTTTTGGTTTTTCGAGACAGGGTTTCTCTGTGTAGCCCTGGCTGTCCTGGCACTCACTTAGTAGACCAGGCTGGCCTCGAACTCAGAAATCCGCCTGCCTCTGCCTCCCGAGTGCTGGGATCAAAGGCGTGCGCCACCACGCCCGGCCTGAAATTATTTTTAAATTTTGAAAAATGACATTTATTTGTTTGCATGTGTTCTGTGTGTAGGTAGAGGATTGCTTGCAAGAGGTCCTTAAAACCTACCTCTTCCAATCCCAGGATGCCAGAGGCAGAGGCAGGCAGATTTCTGAGTTTGAGGCCAGCCTCAACTACAGAGAGACTTCCAGGAGAGCCAAGGCTACACAGAGAAACCCTGTCTCTTAAAAAACAAAAACAAAAAAACATACCTCTTCCCAAGAGAGCACTTGAGTGCTGGCCAGGGGTCATGTGAGCCAAGATATCAGCTGGATGCATCCTGACCCTCCATGTGTGTGTGTGTGTGTGTGTGTGTGTGCAAGTGTGTATGTCTGTGTATATTTATGTATGTGTGCGTGTGTGTGTGTGCATGTGTGTGCATGTATTGTATGTGTGTGTGTGTATGTGTATGTATGTGTGTGTGCGCACGCGCATGTGTGTGTGTGTTTTGGAGGTGGTATTGTGGGTGTCTATGGGTCTAGGCGACACCCAGGCAAACTCCCTTTTTTAATGTCACCATTAGCTTCACAGGCAGGCATTTACACTTTTTAAAATCTCTTCAGCATCCCCTACACTAATTTAGTCTCATCTTTATCTGATACGCTTAATTAGCTTTAGCTCCACGAAATTAAAATATGAAGGAAGTGAGTGCGTCTTCGTGGGTTAGAAGGATGAAAATACTGGATGGGAGATAAATGATAAGGCACTGTTCATTTTTTAGAGGAGACAACCTTTTAAAAAATGTAGCCCTGTCAGTCCTTCTGAGATGGAATCTCATGAGTGTCGGGAACTACCCCGAGAGACAGCCCACGTCCTGTGCCCGCGGTCTTTGTGGCCCTCCGGAGAGGTTAAAATTCCTCACTCTTTCCCCATAAGCGTTTCTCAATGAGGCTGATGGACAGGTTAGTCTGGGCCTGCACACCTGGGGCTGATTCTGAGGTGGAGAGCCGGATGCATGGCTGTTGGGTCTGGATGGCAGGAGATGAAGGAGTGGAGAGGGATAGGAGGGAGCCTGGAAGGGGGGCTGGCAGGGGAGGGAGCCTGGGAGGGGGAGGCTGGCATGGGGCACCTGCAGTGGCTACATAAACAAGAGTCGTGATGTAATTAATCATAGACAGGATAGACATAAAGGAAGCTTAGAGAGGATGTAAGTGGTTCTTCCCACCCCACCCCACCCTACCCCATCCCACCCCTATCCCACATCCCTGCATCTTCTAGCTCCTTGTCTCTTTTCTTCTCCCTTGCCCCTTCACTTCCTTTTCTGTCTGTGGAGGCACCACAGCCTGGGTTAAGGGGACAGGAAGTCATCTCAGGGGGGTCCTGGCATGCGGTAAGAAAGAGTTCTTGGAAGGGGAGACCCATGGTAGGTGTCAGGAGCTCACCAAGTCAGGGACTAAATCTGACAAGTGGCCCTGTGCAATGGGCCCCTCGTATGGGTGGGGTCGGAGTCCTGGCCCTCCGACTGAGGCCTGAAAGACAGGATGTCAGAGCTAGGCAGGGTGAAAAGAGCCTCCTGGATTGAGGCAGAAGTTACCACATAAAGGCCCGGCTTCGGCATAACTGGAGATGATGGGTCTTACTGTGGGGAAAAGATGTGCAGGGACAGAAAGAAAAGGAGCCTCTACTGCCAGACTGAATTCAGACTCCAATCACAGCAGATACACAACCACCCACAGCTGCTCACTAGCCCGGCCCCCAAGGGACTGCTGGGGCAACAGTCGTCCTGTGACAACAAGCACCCTGACTCTCAAATTTCTGGGTTTCAAATGCCATTCCCTGATTTCGGCTCTTGGGAAAAACAGTCTGTTCCAGGGCCAGACAGGGAGAGGATGGAGGAGCTACAATGTCTCCATTGCTACAGAAACATTCAAAGACCCCGGAAGTCAGCTGGAACATCAAAATTTGTCACCATCAAAATAAGATAGAGCCAGATTAACCTAGCAGAGAGAGGAGAGGCGAGGAGAGGCGAGGAGAGGAGAGAAGAGGAGGGG
This sequence comes from Mus caroli, assembly GCF_978045245.1. Lineage (NCBI taxonomy): Eukaryota > Metazoa > Chordata > Mammalia > Rodentia > Muridae > Mus > Mus caroli. The sequence continues at coordinate 5,529,568 of NW_028227261.1, read as the reverse complement.
AGGGGAGGGGAGGGGAGGGGAGGGGAGGGGAGGGGAGGGGAGGGGAGGGGCAGGGCGAGGCGAGGGGAGGGGAGGGGAGGGGAGGGGAGGGGAGGGGAGGGGAGGGGAGGGGAGGGGAGGGGAGGGGCAAGGGGAGGGGAGGGGAGGGGAGGGGAGGGGAGGGGAGGGGAGGGGAGGGGAGAGCATGAGGCACACCCTTCAGTCTGATGAGGACACCTGCTGAGCTTGTATCACTGACATAGGAATGAAGCCAGCATCCCAGATGAAGAAGAAGCCTGATGCTCCTTATCTGGCAATCCAAACTGTGGTAAATTGAAGCTCTGCATGATGGCAGAAGACAAGTCAGGTGGTGGCCACACCACGACTTCCCAGATGTTCTGTGAGAGATGGCTGGGCTCTGGCCACTGGACGTTCTAGATGTAAAAAGCCGAGGGCACCCTGAGGCACAATTGTCCATTAGCTTCACAAGTGGGCTGGCCATAAGGTCAGGGAAAGACAATCAAGTGATTCAATATTGCATGGCCGGACATAAAGGACATTACTGGGACAAGTGGCAAAAATGTGAGAGGGACCTTGGGATTCAAAGATGGCTTTAAGTTGCTGATAATTGTTGAAGTTCATGGTTATCAGCTGTGTGTAGGATTTGTGTGTTAGGCCTCAAGGACTATTGGGTTGCATTACTTCTCTCTGTCTCTGTCTCTGTCTCTGTCTCTCTCTCTCTCTCTCTCTCTGTGTGTGTGTGTGTGTGCGTGCTTGGTGTGTATGAGGGCACAGAGGCCTGTGTGAGTAGCAATGGGAATAGAGGACCCCAGGTGCCCTGCAGGACCACTCTCCACCGTATTCCATTGAGACAGGATCTCTCACTGACCCTAGAGCTAGGCCTGAAGCCAGTGAAGTCTAGAGTTCCTCCTGCCTCTTCTCTCTGCACTAACCCCAGTGCTTTCTCATGGGTCTTGGGGATTTGAACTTATGTCCTCATGCTTGTGTAGCAAGGGCACCTTACCCTGGAGCTTCCTCCTATCCCAAGAATTGTCAATGCAACTTCAGGCCAAGACTCCCATCTCCACGCCCCCACCCCCACCCGGGTCTCTGACAGTACTGGAGAGCTAACCTGGGACCTTGCTCACGCTTGGCAATGCTGTACCCCTGAACTACAGTCCTAGCACAAGCTCTCTGACTCTCTAGCTGCTCAGAAGGGTTTTTGCCTTTGACCTTGCAACTTTCTTGCTACTTTATGACTATGAATAAAACAAACTTAAATAAGTAGGTTTGTTTTAAACAAATGGTCTAAGGAGTTATCCAGGACCTCAGAAAGAAATCAGAGGTGAGAGGGAGGTGCCCAAGGTTGGGTGACTCATTACCTATCCCTTCATCCCAAATCCAGGACAGGAGTCCTGGGGGGCGGGGCTCGCACAATCCTGAGTACAACCCACCATCTCCCTGACCACTGTTTCCCGGAGCCAAACAGAATTCCAGGCACACATAACTCCCAAACAACACTGGCCATGCGACTGAAAGGGCTGCCCACACTGGCTGCAAAGAAGTCTCTCCCCATGGTGTTGAACATCATATCTGGTCGCGCACAGACGGAGAGCGCACGTGGCCCCCCTGCCCTGGGTTCTTACGACCTCACGACCTCACGTGGCTTTGCTGCCTCTCTCTTCCTGAACTCTACAGAGCGGGGGATGAAAAGGTCTGCAGCAGGTCACTGCCATGGGTTGTCATGGCGCTGTTCCCTGGGATAGGGGTGGGGGGCTGTATGTAGAGAAGAGACCTAGACAGGGAGCCAACTGAGCTAGAGCTGTGGCTGTCAGTAGGGCGCTTGACTGGCATGCACAAAGCCCTGGGTTCCAACCCCAGCACCACCAGGCTTGAGGGAGCGTGCCTGTCATCCCAGTACCTGGCAGGCAGAAGACCTGTGAAGGTCACCCTTGCTTATGTAATACATTAGAGCTACCTGAGACCCTAGAAAACTGGAGTGTTCACTGCCAAGGCTTCTGAGCTTGGGGTTGGGGGCCACGGCCAGTCAGTAAGTGCTGGATGTAAGAGCCAACCTGATCCCGACTGTGTGAGCAAGTGCCACGTTTCTTTGCTCAGGCTGTTGGTGTGTCTGGGCTTCTAAAGCTCTGACCGTGCTTTCCTTTAAAGAAAACCACTCTGCATAGCCCAAGGACACTCAGCATTGACCCTGAGATGATCTGAGCTGTCCCCAAAGCAAGTCTCTGATGATGCCGTGTCTGCCTCTCCTCTAGCAGCCCCAGCCTGGGCCACCAGTGACAGTGAGGTCCCTTTTGTTCAGCAAAGACTCCACCAGGCATGTCACAATGGGGCCGATTGTTCTGGGCAAGCCACGCTGACTTAAATATTTACCTTTTTGTTTCACAATCCAACAGGAAACAGGGGTCAAGAATTTTTTTTTTGTTCCCTTTCCCCGCTCTGGTCAGCACTAAAGAACAGTTGTTTTTCTAGTTACCCAAGAGGGGAATGATAACAGGTAGGCACCTGGCACTGAGCAGAAGTCTCCAGACTGTATAGCCCTTGGGTTTTAGCAGAATTCTCTAGCAACCGGATGAGATAGCTTCCAAGTCCAAGCCATGGTCAATTTTCTCCTACTTTCTGTGTGTCTTCGGCTTGGGCTGCTGAGCAGGACTGGAGCTGAGCCTTCTTAAACAACAACAACCAAATCCTAGGAGGACACTGCTTTAGACGGCTCTAAAGGCAGACAGAACCAAAATGGAGTCGCTTGAGTCAACTGTCATCCCCTAGAACCGGTCAGGTTTTCTGTATTCTGGGGAGGCTTGTCTGCTGCCGTTGATGCGATGATGAAGTTTCTGCTGCTTTAAACCTTGTGAAAGTTCTCCCTGTGTGATGAACTGGGGGGTGTTGGTAGCGTTCATCTCACACATGCATAAAGCCCTAAGTTAGCTCCCTAATGTGGCATAAAAGCTTCCAGGGGCTAACCTCTCAGCGTTCAGGCATTTCCTTAGTCCCTCCTCTGCAACTAGATCTACTTGAGGTACCAAATGACATCCGTGAACAAGGTAGACAGCTGGTATTGTCAACTGATTGCAAGGAAAGGTGCTGATTCCAGGACCGGGTTTTGGGTTCTGCTCTGTGGTACTCTGTGTACCCAGGATGCACAGGTCCTGGGCTCCATCCCAGACCATGGCATGCAAAGACATGAAGGGCCTTGGGGGCTTCTCCAGCCCCTTCCACCCAGTTCCTGTTTGTTCTCCAAGACCCAATATTAGTCCCACTTCTGCATCCAGAGGTTTCTGTTGGGTGAGAAACCACTCCAGGAATGTTCCCTCTGGATCCTAAAAGGAGGGGCTGTTACTGAATGTGTGAACTCAAGCCATAAAGTGATTGGGTCAGGGGTGGGGGTGGATTTCTAGTTGTCACTACCTTGGAATGCAGCATTGAGGGAGGAGAGACCTTCCTCTTAGGTTTGGTGTTGAATTTGAGATAGGCAGATGGGCAGGAGGCAGGGTGGAGGTTGGGGGGTTGGGGGGTGGAGATATAAAGTTATTCCTGTTGGTTGGTTGCGTGTGTGCATACACAAAAGGCATGGTGGGAAGCAAGGTCATCCCTCCAGTCAGAGTCAGGGAATTTTGTTATCAGTTTCATCAGGAGAAGGGCGGGAAATACAGGCCACTTAGGTGACAGTGAATGGCTTTCAGGGAAGAAGAATGGGCCCTTAGGAGAGTCGATGGGACAGGTGATAGATTGTGGCGAGGCTCAGCTGGGAGTGGCCTGACCTCTCATCTCCCCGGGCTATAAGGAAGAGCTTCCGGGTTGCACACTCAAGGGAGGTTCTAACCTGTCCTCCAGCTGGGGCCCCATCTTGTAGGAGATGCCCTCTGTATCCTCTATTTTCCAACACCTTCATCCCCAACACACCAAATTGGTCAGTCACTCTTTAGAGGTGCATGTCCTGAAAAACCCACTTGGAGCAAGAGTGACTTTTAAAAAACTAAAAATGTGTAAAATTCAGTTACGAACAAGAGTTAAATGGCATGCGTTAAAATAGTTTTCTGTACTTTAAAGAAATATGTTTATATCAGAGCCCAGTGCCTGGCTTAGATTTGGTAGCATGTAACCTAGAATCCCAGTGCTCAGGAAGCTGAGGCTGGAGGATCACAAGTTTGGGGCCAGCCTGGGCTTTGTCTCAAATGAAATAGAAAGCTCAGATCTTGAACATGGAGTGCATGGGTTCGAGGCCTATCTGTGCCACTTACTAACCATTAACCTGGAAGCAACTGTCTATAATCCTTCTGTGCCTCGGCTTCCGTACGTGCTGCACAGGGGTGAGGGTGGCAGAGCCCTTGCCTAGCAAGCACAAGAGCCCAGGTCCAGTCCCCAGTATCAAAAGGAGATGGGGGAGGGGTAACAAAATGCAAGGAAACGGCAGCTACTATACAGGTTTGATAGAAAAGGTGTTTATATAAACTGGGTAGTACCCAGGCACATAGTGAATACCTCATAGTACCAATGCTTAGCATTTTGATATCACCATAACATTTTTTATTACATTTACTCTGTGTGTGTGTGTGTGTGTGAGCATGTGTATTGTTGTATGCATGTGTGGCTTTGTGTGTGTCATTGTATGCCTCTGTGTGTGTGTGTTATGCACACAGGTAGAGGTAGGTGGATGGGGGATGCCAAGGAGGACATCAGATATCCTGCTCTGATCATCCTTTCTCCACCCTCTGCAGTGTTGGGGCTACAGGACCCAGGGCCACCCCTAGCTTTTTATATGCGTGCTGGGATCTGAACTCAGGCCCATTATACGGTGAGTATTCTCAGCCATTGAATAATCTCATCATCCCACGCTGGACAAACCTCGAAGGCAGGCTTTGGTTGGTGTGTTCTGGTCACACAAACCCTCATATGTGAGTCCTAGTACAGAGCAAGGCAAACCATGGGAAGATAGCATAGAGGAGGCAAAAAGACGCCTTCCACTCATGGCTACAACACACATGAGCCTTTCAAATGGCTAGGGCTGATTGTGAACACCACCCACCCATCCACCCACCCACCCACCCATCTACCTACCCATCCATCCATCTACCCACTCATCCATCCATTCACCCACCCACCCATTCATCCATTCCCCATCCATCCTCCCATCCCCCCCTCCATCCCCCCATCCATCCATCCATCCACCCATCCACCCACCCACCCATCTACCCATCTATCCACCCATCCATCCATTCACCCACCCACCCATTCATTCATCCACCCACCCACCTATCCATCCACCCACCCACCCATTCATCCATCCCCCCATTCATCTATCCACCCATCCACCCATCATTCCATCCATCCATCCATCCATCCATTCATCCGGCAATCACTGACAGGCCTTGGGAATGTAATAAAGGTTTAGTCAACCCACTACCAGGAGTCGTTTGCATCTGCCAGGCCTCAGAGAACCAATGCAAATTATAACATCCAGGCCACAGCCTCCTGGGTGTGAGTTGAAGGATCAGGGACACCCTGGGAAGAGAGCAGCTCGCCCAGTCCTCAGGGAGTGACTTCACGACCCGACTGGGACTTGAGGACATGAAAACAGATTGTCTCATACCCACTTGAACGTGCTGGGCTGCACGGACTTCATGTTTGTAAATTTTCCACTGTCTCAATCAAGTTGGGGTGGCTTTCTAAAAATTATTATTTCTATGACTATCATTACTGTTATTTGGCCTTGCTCTGTGCTTTGACTTCCCTCGCCCTTTCGATTTCCTTTCCAGCCCTCAGGTCCGGCTGCAGCTCTCAGAGGGACCTTTCCTAGTAAATTGTGCTAAACACAGCACTTCGGCTTGTTTTCATTCCTCTGGTATTGCGAGGCCCACCTCCAAGCTCCAGGGAAACCATGGGGGGGCATTTTCCAGACTGCTTTCCAGTATAAACACAGCTTGAGAGGCCTGCCTGGCTTCACTGCTGCCCACATCTCTGGGTCTCTGCTCCCGGGTTGGGGGCAGGGAGGGAGACCCCTGACCTCCTGTAAATATTTCAACACAGCCAGTTCTCTGAGGAATTACAATTTGTGCTTTTGCGTCAACTCTGAAGCAATCATGAGGGAGGCCCTATTTTTATGGCCTGGTGTACTTTCTCGATAATGGGACATTTTAATACTACATTTTTTATGGCTATTAACAAAAGAACTTCATGGCCTAAAACTCTAGGGTTGGGAGGGACACAAAAGAGGAGTCCAAGTAATTAGATCGTGGTGTCTAGTTTGACCCAGCCAAAGACACCAGCAGATCTCAGAGAATTCTATGGGATTGAGAAATCTTTCTGGCTACAATCCTGGCCTGCTAAGTTGAGAGCATCCATGCCCTTAAATGGAGCCTATAAAGCAAAATTCAATGAGAGTGTCGGAACAGAGTGTTTTGTAGCTTCTCTTTCCCTCATGTGTGTATATCATATCCACGTGCATGTGGGAGCATGAACCCGTGTTTGTCCTAGGAGGTCTGAGGCTCATACTGGGTCTTCCATGAATGTTCTCCATCTTATCCAATGAGATGGGCTCTCTCAGCTGAACCCAGAGCTCACCAGTATGGTGAGTCTGGCTAGCTAGCTTGCTCTGTTGAATCCTTGTATCCCCTTCCTAATGCTCCAATTATAGGCAGGTGGTCCGATGGCCATGCAGCATTTACAGGGGCTCTGGGGCTCCAAACTCTGGTCCCTATGCTTGCACGGCAAACACTTTAACAAGAGATCCGTCTCTCCACCCCAGGACAGAATGTTATGAGGATACAGGACAAAATTCCTGGTAGGTGCCAGCAACTGTGAGCAATACTCAACATATACACATACACAAATACATACCCATACACATACATACAATGGTTTTTCCTATACATGTTTACTTTTGATTAAATTTAACTTACAAATTTGGCCCAGTAAGCTATAGGCCACAATCATTAATCATAACAGAACAATTATAGCAATATGCTGTAACAAGAGTTAAAGGCATACCTGGTAGTGGTGGCACACGCCTTTAATCCCAGCACTTGGGAGGCAGAGGCAGGCAGATTTCTGAGTTCGAGGCCAGCTTGGTCTACAGAGTGAGTTCCAGGACAGCCAGGGCTGCACAGAGAAACCCTGTCTCAAAAAAAAAAAACAAAAAAGAAAAACAAAACAAACAAAAAAAGTTAAAGACATATAGTCTCTCAAAATGTCTTACTGTTCCTCTCTACTTTTTTTGTTTTGTTTTTTGTTTTTTGTTTTTTCGAGACAGGGTTTCTCTGTGTAGCCCTGGCTGTCCTGGAACTCACTTTGTAGACCAGGCTTGCCTTGAACTCAGAAATCCGCCTGCTTCTGCCTCCCGAGTGCTGGGATTAAAGGCGTGTGCCACCACGCCCGGCTTCCTCTCTACTCTTAAAGGAAGCAATTATGGGGCTCCTCTTTGTCACATCCCAATGGCCAGCATCATAATTCTTGGGTTGAGGACCATGATTAAATAAGAGTAACTTGAACAGAAGTGTCATGATACCATGGCAGTCAAACTGATATCCAAGACAGCCACTCCATGACTAACGGGAGGGTAACAAACACCGGGAGGACTCCTGCTCTAGTTACAATGTAGCAAGCTTTCGCCCAGATGTTTAGAAAGCATACAATTTAAACACTGAGAAACAAACTCTGAAGGTTGAGGGCCTCTGCCGGGTGGGGGTGGGGGGTCCCCTCAGAAAAGGAATTGTCCCGTTGACTATGGGAAAGGAAAGTCACATGAATCTGGGACACACAGTTTTGTGTTGCAAGAGGTAGAAATGCAGTTTCTGATCTCTTCCCCTACCCCATGCACAGAAATACGTGGGGGCAGGCACACACATGCTGGTGTGACTGGCACACACATGCTGGTGTGACTGGCACACACATGCTGGTGTGACTGGCACACACATGCTGGTGTGACTGGCACAGGGTCACTGTGTGTGGAAGTCAGAGGGCAACCTCACTTATTGTTACTCAGGTACCATTCTCTTGGGTTTTGAGACAGAGTCTCTAACTGGTCTGGGGCTCATTGATTACACCAAACTGATTGGCTAGCAAGGCCCCGCCCCCTCCCATCTGCCTGTATCTACTTCCCTAGTGTTGGGGTTACAGAGCTAGTGTCACCAGGCCTGGCTTTTTTGTTGTTGTTGTTGTTGTTTTAATGTGGGTTCTGGGCATCAAACACAGGTCTTCAGGCTTGCAAAGCAAAGACCAGAGCAATCTCCCCAACCCCATGGTGTTCTTTGGTTTGAGGAAAAGAAACCCCATGGCATAAACAGAAGGCCTGTTTAATTCCTAAATTGTTCACAGTAAGAGATTAACCATGGTGGCAGCGTAGAAACAAGGCTGTAATGAGACCCGACGCATCCTCTCCCCCATGCCCTCCCTTGTCTCCAGTGGGGAGAGCGGAGTGAGGTCTGGCTCTGTAATAGGGGCTTTCCAGATCCTGGGGTTTCGATTTGGACACTTTCAACATTTGGCAGCACATGACACAAGGTGCCTGGGGTCAGGACAGCTGTAAAGAACACAGCTGCCAGGGAGGGTGGCCCTGCTCACCTCCTGTCAGTGAGAAACCAGGGGGCATCAGTCCTACAACACAGGGAACTGAATTTTGCCAGCAAGAATGAATTTATGGGCCTATGAGATGTCTCAGCAGGTAAAGGGGCTTGCTGCCCAGCCTGAAAACCTGAGTTCAATTCCCAAGACCCACTTGGTGGAAGGGGAAAAAAACATGTCCTGCTAACCTCTGATCACCCCACACCTTGGCACCTACCTGTTCCCACCTCCTAAAATAAATAATATAATTTTAAACATTAAAAAAAAAAGCTTAGAAGTGGATTTCCTATTTTAGTGCCTCTAAGCAGGAACTCAACTTCAGGGACACCTTGGTTTCTGCAGTATGAGGTCCTGGCCGGGCCCTTAAGTCTGCAGAACTGGTCTCCCTGAGCAGGAATTGATTTTTTTATATAGAAACTGAAATGAATACCATCCCCCCATCCCCCCCCCCAGGCCTTTTGTTTTGTTTTGGAGACAGGGTCTCACTGTGTAGCCCTGGTTGACCTGGAACCTGTTACATAATCAGGCTGCTCTTGAGTTCACAGAGATTCACTGCCTCTGTCTCCCATGTGCTGAGATGAAAGGACCTACTAAGTGCTTTCTAAAAGAGCATTTATTTCTACACAAATATGTGAATTTTCATTTTACAAAATTCAACCTCAAGGTGTGTAACTACGCTACAATTTGCAAATTAAGGATCGAGTTTCCCAATTTTGAAAGGAGGCAGCAGCCTAGGGAGCCAGCCTGGGATCTACCGATCAGCCTGCAGAGAGCAGACACTCCTCACGTCTTCAGAACACAGTATAGTTCTCCAATTTCTGTGTTTTTAAACGCCTGGTAGGCAGGTGGCATTATATGCTCCACAGAGGTCATCTTTACTGTTTATTCCCAAGGACCACTGCATACGGTAATATTTTTATTATCTATGCTTCTCTGACTGTTGTCGGTGTGGCATAATCACAGTGGAATGAACTAGTTTTTGAGACAGGGTCTCGTGTAGTCCAGGCCGACCTCAAACTTGCTATGGACTTGAGGCTGGCCTTGAACTCTGGATCCTCCAGCAGAGCGCTGAGATTACAAGTGTGTCACCCTGCTCGCTAATCTCTGCATTTGGATTTTGTGCAACACAGTTTAAGGAAAATACTTTACTAATTTAATACTCTTTTTCTTCAAGCTTTTTTTTTTTTTTTTAAATAACGACTGCCTCTCCCAAGGTTTTCTCTTTCCATCGTGTGAATCTTAGGGATTGAACTCGGGTTGTCAGGCTTGGCAGCAAGGTCAAGCATACAAAACAATTTGTATGCTCAAATCAGTAGTGCATGCTCAGTGTAAGTCCTGCCTCTGAGCTACACCATACCCCTAGCCCTGAACTCCCTGCCCTCCTAAGGGTTTTTTACAAGAAGCTAAGTCAGATACATTTCTGCACAGCCTTATGTCTTCCCTTTGCAATTTTTTTTTGTTTGTTTGTTTTGTTTTACCAACACGTGCCACCGGTCAAGACGTCCTGCTCATCGAAACATTCTCTCTAGGCTTGGGAACCACGGTTACACAACTCATCTGAGTTCTGTTGAGCTATGAAGGAGTGTTCCCTTTATGCCTCCTGCTTGGAAGAATTTATACAAGACTGGAGTCGTTTCTCCCTTGAATACTTGGAGAAACTGGTATGGTTTGATGCCTTCTGAGACAGAGATTTTACCACGTTCTTCAGTGGGCTTCAGGGTAGCCAGGCTTCCCGTATCTCCCCGAGCTGCTCCAGGAACCTATCTAGCTGTGGTCCTAAAGATGACCATAGTATCTCTTGTGTTGCTTTGGGCTTGGCCTTCTCTGTCCCTTGTGTCCCACTTCAGCTTGGGATTATCTGTGTGCCCTCATTTCTCTTCCTAAAGTCTGAAACACTTTCTCTGCAGCCCAGAGCGTTTGTTCCTTTTCTTAGTGTGACCAAAACAGCCAGGCAGAAACCAATTACAGGAAGGCAGGCTGATTTCTGACTCACAGTCTGGGAGGTGTGTTAGTGCATCGCAAAGGGCGTGGTGGAGATTCCTTGCAAGGTGACAGGTCCAGGAAGCAGAAAGAGCTGGAAGGAGGGATTATAACATTCAGAGCACACAGCCCCCAGCCGCCCCCCCCCCCCCCGGGAAGGAGGATGTAGTTCTGAGGGTGGAGCACTTGCCTAACATACACAAATCCCCAGGTTCCATCCCTAGCACCCCACAAACTAGACCTGGGGAGGGGAGCACACCTGTCATCTCAGCATTCTCCAGAGGTGGAGGCAGGGGGATCAAGTTCAAGATCCTCTGCAGCCACACAAAGAATTTAAGGCCAGCCTGGGCTACACGAGACCCTGCCTTCAAATAAAACAAAGGTCCACCCAAGAGTGACCGACTTCTTAAGGCAGGCCTTGCCTCCTACGACCTCCTCAGACTTCAAGATGGCAGCACAAGCTTGAGGACAAGAATTCAAAACACTAGCCTCAGAAGAACATTCTAGATCCAAACCATAGCACCCATATGGGCCATAAATTCCTGGGCTCTAGTGCTTCTCCTGTCTCAGCCTCCTGAATCTGATACTACAGGCACACATGCCACTTGCCTTCTCCTCTTGTCTTAGCCAGTTTGCTGGGATAAGTATTCACTTTTTCTGTTATTTTCAAAGGACTAATAATATTTCTAATTGTCCATTCTTTCTATTGTACCTTTATTTTATATTTTATTGGGGTTGTTTTGGTTCTTTTTTTTTTTTGAGCCTTCTCTTGTTTGTGTTTATTCTGAAGCCCCTCATCTTAACTTGTTACCCAGAATGCCCAGCTAGCTACTTAAATGGATTTATTTTCTGATGTAAATACTTTAGACTAAAATTTTATTGAACTGGGTTACTGACAGCCTTCAGTTCTAATATGTTATGATTTTAACTTTTTAAAATTAACTTATTTTATGCACGTGAGTCTTTTGCCTGAATACATGTCTGTGCATCACGTGCACACCTGGTGCCTGAGGTCAGCCGAGGGCATTGTGTCCCCTGGAACCAGAGCTACAGACAATTGTGAGCTTCCACTCGAGTGCTGGGAACCTAACCTGCTTCCTCTGCAAGAGCAAGGTCTCTTAACTGCTGTGCCATGTCTCCAGCCCATGAGGTTTTAGGCTATTAGGTGATTTCTTAGCTTGATACTTCTACTTTTTGATATAGCACACATTTATATGATGAGCAAATGAGGGAGGCTGGTGTGTGTGTGTGTCTATGCATGGTCAGTGTACGTGGTCTCTCTCTTCCTGTATAGGTGATTGTGTGTGTATGGTGTCTCTCCTCCGTGTCTGGGCAAGTGCATGCTGTGTGTGTGTGTGTGTGTGTGTGTGTGTGTGTGTGTGTGTGTGTGCATGATCGGGGTGTGTGGTCTCTCTCTTCATGTATATGTGATTGTGTGTGTGCATGACAGATATGTGAGGTGTCTCTCTCGCCTCCATGTCTGTGCACGTGCATGCCACATGTATGTGATTGTGTGTGTGTGTGTGTGTGTGTGTGTGTGTGTGTGCCTGATGTGAAGAATGTGAGCTCTCTCTGGGATGTCTTTGTAGTGTGTGTGTGTGTGCATGGTTGGTGTGTGTGGTCTCTCTCTTCATGTGTATGTGATTGTGTGTGTGTGTGTAGGGTGTGAATGTGATCCCTCCTCGCATGTGTGTGTGTGTGTGTGTGTGTGTGTGTGCATGAACATCACCACCTTGTAGTGTATCAGAGACACTGTTTCACATTCCCCACCTTTACTGCCCCATGCATCTCTATTAAGGCGGGAATTTTGTTTATTTACGTCTTTTCCCAGTAGAGTCTCATGTAGCCCAGATTGATCTCAAATTTGTTATGTAGCCAAAGACTGTCTTGAATCTCTGACCTTGCTGGGCTCTGGGTTTGGAATTATGCCCCACATCCCATTTATGTGGCAGCGGAAATGGAGCACAGTAAGTGAGCACTCTACAGACTGAGCAACATCCATAGCCACCATTTAGTCATTTCTATAACGTGTTTCTAAATTTATTTCCTTTTTGGTCATACCAGGGATCAAATCCAGGATCTTATACATGATTCATATACCACAGTTTGCCCACTGAACTACATTAAGGTATAATTCATATGTCTTGGTAGATATGCATAACGTGAGGGCTTTCAGTGTTCTCGGAGCTTTTAGACAGTTGTATAACCTTGAGAAAATCCACATCTATTTGCAGTCACTACTGCGTACGCCTAAATGCCACCCATGCCCACTCCACCCTCCCCACTCCAGTGCGCAGAAACCTTGATCTGCCTCCTGTGTGCCCTTCCTTGTTCTGGACCCACACAAGTGGAGTGACACAGGAGACGGCCGTTTGTAATCAGCTTCTGTCCCTCGATGTGCCTTATGTTTGGTTTCTTCCTTTGTGTGACGTTTGCCAGGTCCTCCCAGGTGGGGACGAGTCTTCATCCATTTGGTCGCCATAACAAATATCTTCCACTGGGTGGTTTGTAAACAAGGGAAATTTGTTTGTGTGTATGTTTTATTAAGACAGTGTGCCTTGTGATGCAGGCTGGCCTCAAATTCCTGCCTCCCCTTTGTCTACCTCCCAAGGGCTGGGTTTCCGGGCAGGGCATAGTGAACCACGCCTGGCTTCTGGGGTCTCTTCCTTTCAACTCTGTTTCTCATAGCTACAAATGCTGAGAACCCAAAATTAAGACGCCAGGAACTTCAGTGTCTGCTGCAGGCTCGCCCACCGGCTCGCGGGTGCTGTCCTCTGGTGTTCCTACGGTGCCCTTGTGCGGCAGGAGAGGAGAGGGATGTTTGAGAGAGCATCCTCACTACTTCGTTTTGTGTGCTTTGACCCAGAGTATCAGTCGGTAGTCCTGGCTGGCCTGGAACTTGCCAAAAGCTTTCCTGTCTTGGTCTCCCAAGTGCAGAGATTACAGATGTGCAGCACCATGCCCTGCTGTGAGGGGATGTCCCTCTCTCATAGGTCACCTCTATGCTTATGCCCTGCTTATGACAAGTCCCTGGAGCTGGCCTTTGCTACTTTATGGGTTCTTCCTTTTCCCATCCTTTAGCCTCACCCCACCCCTGTTTTAAACTAGATAGGAGAGACAAAAGGAGAGAGGAGAGAAAGGGAGGGGGAGAGGGAGGGGGAGGGGGAGGGGGAGGGGGAGAGGGAGAGGGAGAGGGAGAGGGAGAGGGAGAGGGAGAGGGAGAGGGAGAGGGAGAGGGAGAGGGAGAGGGAGAGGGAGAGGGAGAGGGAGAGGGAGAGGGAGAGGGAGAGGGAGAGGGAGAGGGAGAGGGAGAGGGAGAGGGAGAGGGAGAGGGAGAGGGAGAGAGGAGACCCCTGAATCTAATTTCCTCTTTAAGCATGACTACTAACAAACCACAGCCATCCTCCCTGAACGACCAACACCCACCCACCCCATCTCCCAGGTCTCTAGCATTTATATACCCTCTGAAAGCTTCCCAGAATCCCAAATGTCACCTAGTCGAAGAAGCTATCTGCAGCTGGCAAAAACCATGCTTCTGCTAGGGCACAAGGCAAATCACAGTCAGCTGCTGTGATCGATCTGAGGTAGGCCCATAACCCCACACTGGGATCAGAATGAAAACATATTTATATATTATTTCTGTGTTTGTTAAAAGAAATCAAAATTCCAGAATTGTCTCTGCAGCCCCCTGTCTTACCACACTGTGCATTGGGGACTAGGCTTTGATGTGAATTTGGGGAGGACACAGATGACCCAGCCCTAACGTAACCCAAATCAGCACTGAACTGGCAAGCTGCATGCGCCCGTGGACAGACCACACTATGCTCCAGCCATCAGCCAAGCTACTGGATTGTTGCCTCATTGGGGGTGGAGGGCAATGAGGAAGGTTGCAGAGGGTGACCTTTCGTGACAAGTCTTCTATGGGCCTATGCTTTCGTTTTTCTCGAGTAGTTCCTAGTTGTAGACTTGCCAGGTCATATGGCCTAACTCCACACTTAGCCGCGGTGGCACCATTTGACGAAGCCACCAGCAGTGTCAGAAGGCGCTCATTTCTCCACATCTGCTGCACCACGTGTTATTACGTTGTGTTTATTAGAGGGCTTGCTCCTCGGTGCCAGCGTCCTGCACTGTGCTTGGCACATGGCGTGACCTCAGTGTGTAATTATGAATATGTTACGATCCTCCTCGTGACAGCAGGTTTTTAATTCTCATGTGTGTGTTATGGGGGCATTGCACTATGATTACATCTATTATGCGTAATATGGCTAAAGTACTGTTGTATTTTGTAGCCATCATTAAATGTCTTATTTTAAACTATACGTAATACCTGGGCAACCAGTGTGATAAGGGAGGCAGAGGGCATGTCTCACTAGCCATGGTCAAAGCTGTTTCCTGAGCTGCAGAAGGCTGTGTCAGCAATAAGGAACAGTAACGTCTTCGGCTTTATAACATGTTAACAATATAGTTCATTTTTCTCAACAAATACTGAATGAGTGAATCAAAAAGAAAATCTACAATTTTAAAGACTGGGGTTTTTTTTTGTTTTTTTTTTTTGTTTGTTTGTTTGTTGTTTCTTTCCCTCAAGTCCTTGGCCCATTTGATTCTAAATGGGAAAAGAACATTCTAGAAACATTTCCCTGCCCTCAGGGGATGGCTTAATAGGTAAAGGTGCTTGCTATATAAGAGCAAAGACCTCACTCAGTCCAGATCCCTGGACCTGATATAAAGCCAGATGTGGTATCTGTAACCCCAGCACTCCTGCAGGGAAATGAGAACTGGAGACAGGGGGATTCCTGGAGCTTGTGAGCCAGCTACCCTGGGTGTGCAGTAGCAAACAGACACTCTCTCAAGCAAGATGGGGCATAAGGAACAGCCCGTGAGACTGACCTCTGACTTCCGCATGTGTGCTTAGCATACACACATCACATACTCACGGGTAAAAATAATGAAATAAAATAAACCTCTGTTCCTTTCTCTTGACCTCATTTCTTGACCTGGTCCCTGGACTAGATTAGTAATGGCTGTCCTTCTCTAGGGCCTCACGCTGGAAGCCAAAGTTAACACAGCAGTGCTGTAGGGCCGGAGAGTCTTGGTGGAAAACACTTTCATTTTAAATAGGTCACTTCTTCCTGAGGGAGGACAAAGGATTGGGTAAGTTTGAGCCTCACTCCTGATGACATCCCCAGGGATCAGGTCATCTTGGTTGCCATGGTTACGGCTCTCCTTCCAAGGGCCTACTCAGCATCTCAGACTGCATCCTCCTCCTACCTACAGTTTACAGAGCTGGTCCTTACGTACACGCTCCCTGTACTCAGCCACATGATCATGCTCACACAGCATTTGTCTTGTCAGTCATCCCCGTGCCCTTGCCACCAGCCAACACGACCTGGTCCAGACTTTAGGCAACTGGGACCATATCGCTGTTCCCTAACGCTCCCCTACGTGGTGATCCAGACACAAGTTTGGCACGTGGTGAGTCCTCAGTAGACTCTGAGATAACAGCAGACTCCATCCTTGGCATCGCTGACTTCAAACAATTAAAACAGCAGCTGCTTCTGCGTCTCCGTGTGGTCAGTGCAGCCTGGAATTACTCACGGCTGTGACACCTGTCTGCCAGTGACAACATAGAGCCAGGTGATTTGGGACACGTTTCTACTGCAGGCCAGGGTGTCATTTTAGGCATCGCAAGGTGTGTCTGAAAAGGGATATGAACTGAGTGCAGAGAGCAGGGCTCACTGTTTACCCAGGAGCCCCAGGCAAGGTCTTAATCCTACTATAGCCTGCTCTACTTTCTCTTGTCTCTAGTGAAAGGGCTTCTGTTTCTCCTCTGTCTGACAGGAGTTCTCCTTACCTAACATGCTTTCTTCCCAGCCCCCAGACTTCCTTATTCAGTAGCCAATTTTAAACTCTGGGTGAATAAGAAAAATGTTCCCTCTGTGAGATGCTAGTGGTTCAAGCGGAAGGCTTACTGATTTGTGTGTGTGTGTGTGTGTGTGTATTCATGTGTGTATGTGTTTGTGTGTGTGTCTGCTGTGTGAGTATGTGTGTATATTTGTGTCTGTGTTTGTGTGTCTGCTGTGTGAGTATATGTATGTGTGTGTTTGTGTGTTTGCATGTGTGAGTGTGTATATGTGTATTGCGCTGTGTGAGTGTGTGTGTATTCATGTGTGTATGTATATGTCTGTGTTCACGTAGATGTACATAGAAGCCAGAACTTAACTTTAACTTTGCATGTCCTCCTCAGGCTTCTGGGGTCAGAGAGATAGCTTGGTTAGTAACAAACTTGCATGATCACCTTAATTTGATTTCCAGAATCCACGTAAAAAAATCCACACGTGGCAGGCAGTTCATGCCTGTAGATCCCAGTGCTGGAGAGCTGGAGACAGGAGGATTCCTGGGCCTCACTAGCCAACCAGTCAAGCCTAGTTGGTGAACCTTAGGGCACAGGAAGAGTCCCCCCCCCCAATGCAAAGTGGACCACTCCTGAGGAACACTGCCCAGGCCTGCAGTGTCTTCCACATACATGTGCATGTACATACAAGGTGCACACCCACACATATGTGCACAGGAACTTTCCTTCTGTTCCACGTTTGCTGAAAGTTTATGAGTGAGTGCTAAGTATTTTCATGTTTGTTAGTATTTTCATGTGTGATGAAGATGGGGCACATCTGCCAAGCTCTTGTGTAGAAGAATTAACACAGCTGGGCTGAAAGTCCATTTGCAGGGCTGGCCTCTGGGAGGCTCTTAGATCCGGAAAGGGTTTGTACCTTTTCCAGGCGGCTCACTGCACCTAGACCACCTATACAACAAACAACATGGCCTGTGATGAACACTTACTCTCTCGCCTGGAGCACATTTGGGCAGAGGTTGTCGATGTGGCTGGCTCCCAGTGTGGCCAGCCCTGGGTCAGACTCTGCTCTCTGAGTTTTTGGTTGGTGACACGTGCAGAACTCCTAGCCATGGCTCTGACTGTATGCTGAATCCCATAAGCCCTCCCTCTGGAGGTCTCAGACGGAGACCACCTTAGAGGCGGCTAACGTGAATATTGTATTATTTCTCTTCTTTGGGCATTTCCATTCTTTCTTTAGACTGGATCTCACTGTGTAGCCCTGATTGATCTTGAAATCCTGATCCTCCTGCCTCTGCCTCCTGAACTGTGGGTACCGCCTCCTCTATCTATAGTAATAGATGTTGAAACTTAAACCACCCTTGGGTTCTCTAACAAACCCCACTTTTAAAGGTGTTAGCCTCTGTGGGTGAAGTGAGGTTTGGTTTGCTAATATGTTGTTAAAGGTTCTACATCTGTGATTTTGGCCCAGCATTTTATTTATTGCAGTGATTTGTTGTTGATGTTATTGTTATGTTGAGGTTAAGCATCTTGGAAATCTATTTTCTGAAACTTAGAAATTTGTGTGAACGTGGTAAAATTTCTTTTCTAAATGATAAAATTCTGTCTTAAGCTGGAGCAATGGCTCAGTTAAGAGCAATACTGCTCTTGCAGAGGACTCAGGTTTGAGTCCTAGACCCCTATTAAGCCCACAACTACCTGTAACTCCAGCTCCAGGGCATCTGACACCTTCTGACCTTGGGCAGGCATGTGTGTGTTCGTGTGCATGTACACACACGCACACACACACACAGAGTTAAAAACCTACTTCTCTGTCTTTGGACATTTTGTATTGCTATAAGAGAGGCATCAACTGAGTACTCTAAAGAGCAGAAATGTCCTGGCTCACAGCTTTGGAGGTTGAAAGTCCAAGATCCAGAGGCCAGCATGAGACAAGGCCCCCCTCAGTGCATCGAGACATGGCAGAACGTGTCACACGAAGACAGGGCAAGTCCAGAAATGAGCCAGAGGGAGAAAGGGAGCCATCAAATGAGGTGACACGTTAATCCATGCAGGAGAGTAAAACCCACTGGATCTAATTGTCTCCTCAAAGCTCTGCCTCCCAGTGAAGTCAGAGCTGGCAATTAACCCCAGCTCTAGCTTTAGGGGAAACAAGCATTCAAACCACAACATTCTCCAAGGAAGCCACCTGAGCCCGTATGCTTGGCAGATCTTTCCTCTTGCAGTCATGGGGAGTACTGAGCTCAAACTCCAGGTCGTGAAGGTGCCAGGCAAGAGTTCTACACTCCAGTCCTCCTATTAGGGAATTTCTTAAAGATTTATTTTATTCCAAACCAAGTCCATGTGTGTTTCTGTGTTAGTGCTTGCCACGTGTGTGTAGCTGCCCTTGAAGGCCAAAGACGCTGTCAGATCCTCTGGAACTGGAGTAACAACAGATGGTTGCTAAGCCTCTGTGTGGGTACTGGGAACTGAGCCTGCGTCCCCTGGGAGACCAATAAGTACTCATAACTGCTGAGCCATCTCAAGCTCTGCCCTCTAAGAATGTCCTTAGCCTTGTATCATATATTTTGATACACTGTTTTCATTTTCATCCATTCAGAACACTTTCTAGCTCACCTGTGACTCTCAGCTCGTGGTCGGGATGATTTATTCTGCTGCCCCTTAGAGATTGTTCAGCCCCTTTATTTTTTGCTTTATTTAATTTTAGCTAAGTTTCAGATAGCAGGGCCTTGGGAGAAATTTTTCCTGTCCCTTGGCTAAAAACTTCAAGTATTTCATTTATTTAGCCAATAACCGTTGGGGGTGGGGTGTGGGATGACTACAAAGGTAAATGCAGACTATGTTTTCTGAGGTTGTTAAATTGTAACATCAATATTTTTACTTTTTAAGTAAAATGTTACTGATTTTTAACAGCCCGTTGGTTTAAACGCAACACTCTGGTTTTGTTTCAGCTTCTGGCTTTAAATTGAAACAAACAAACAAACAAAACCAAAAAACAAAACCCTAGGTCTCTGGGTAGAATATTGCAGAGGACAGCAGACTGGAGGAGGTGACCCTGCTTTGTATGATGCCTTAACGGCAGCCTGAGTCTTGTCATGTTGCTCAATACCCACGAAGCATACAGCAACAAGAGTGGCCCTCCAGATAAACTATGGACTTTGGGTGATGGTATGCGTGTAAGTCTATCGATTGTGACAAAGGTATCACTATGGTACCAGATATTGATAGTGGGGGCGCTGTGCCTGGGGAGGCAGCTGGGGTGTTGGGAAATTCAATGTTGTTATGAATCTAAAACCATCCCCAAAGCAAAGCCTACGAAAAAGAGCCAATACTGAGATGCCCTGCCTTCCAGAACGTTACACTAACGTTCAAGTGTTGAGCTTACGTGTTCATGGTGTTACTAATTAGCTTCTTTGATCGGTGTGGTTTCTGGGCTGACTTTGTGAGATTCTCCCTGAACTTGGGCAAGCTTTCCCTAGTGAGGGCAAAATTACTTTAATTTTTTAGTCTACACGATTTGAGTAATGAAGCATTTGGGTTGAGTAGGAAGTGAATAGGAGCCACTTGGCTCTGGCCGTCAGCGCACAGTGTGCAGACTGTATTACAGCTGCTGCCTCCCCGGTGAGTTCAGCTTGAGCTTGGTAAATAATCTCAGAACTGAGTCATTTGTGGTCGAATGACACAGAATGAAAAAGAAATGCCTTTCAGGCAGTTCCTGTTACCTAATATGGATGAAGTCGTTGACACTTTAACAGAGCCCCACCTGTGGCCCAAATGAACTTTTCCCTATACGGCTGTTCATCTAATTTCCTGATTGAAAAAGGAATCCAGAAACCTGCTCTGTCTAGACCTGGAGAGGGGGCTTTTCGCTCTTCAAGGCCTTGGCAACATAAGTCTACCGAATTTATTCCTTAAATAGCTAAAGCTAAAGGCGTGTTGTTTTGCCCTGCTTTAAAGCATCCTGGAGGGTGGGGGTAAGGGGGTGGGGGTGGGGGTGGGGAATGAAGTCTTCTGTCCAGACACTCAAGAGGGCTGGAACTCACAGCACAGGACCCAGGAGTAGTCTATATTTAGAACTTAAAAAAGAGGACTGATATTTTTAGAGGATTTTGTTTTCTTTCGATACAACTAACCACTGTACTGTGAGTTCTAAGCCTAGGACAGTGAAGGCCTCACAGAATGCGTCTCGAGTCCCAGCTCTTCCAGAACCTGGTCATGAAGATAAGGTCCTCGGAGTGCATCCTCCTCCAAGCATCAGGAGGAAGAGTTTGAATGGCAGCTTTCAGACCACTGATTAAAGCCATAAGGAAGTGAGCCTATTCTGAGGAAACGGCCCATCCATAAATGCGTGACTCACCCGATGCTTTCAAGTTGCAAAACTGACTCTGAATCACTGAAGGGGAAAAAAAAAAAACAAAAAACAATTTCTAATCTCCAAAAAAATCTGAGTTGTCTTTTAGGAATGGACAGCTGAAGTCTTAGCTGTTCGTGAACGCGTCCTTACTCACCGGCCTGGAGTAACCTTAAGTCGACACTTAAAATAGGTCAGTTTGTTAGAAATGTTTGCTAAAAGGTCAGACTGGGCTCTAAATGTCTTTTGAATGAATCACAAGAATCGAGATGATAAAAAATAAAAATAAAAAAGATTTATGCAGGGAAGAACATGCTCCAAACAGTCCGCAGGCAGAAACACAAAGGTCTCGAACAGGACTCTGTGTCTGAAGCCTTGGGTATTGATTGGCTCCGTGGCTGAACGGTCTGATAAAGGACAGCGTGTCCTTGGCTCCCGGACTTGCTCACATCAGCTGCACTTAACGGTACATGCCTGCCAGCCATCCCAGCGACTCGAAAGGTTTAGGCACCGAGGTCAGCCGAGGCAATAAGCAGTAAAAACTCCATAAACTGCAAAAAGGGGCTGGGCTAGAGCGTGGTGGGCCAGGTGTCTCAGTGCTGAGGAGAAAGGAATTCCTAGGCCAGATTGAAGGCTCAGCAGTTAAAGAGTGTAGCCTGCTCTCCCAAAGGAGCTCAGTCAGCCTCACCGGTGTGAGGCAGGCCACAAGTAGCCGTGATTAGAGTTCTAGAGCAGCGGTTCTCGACCGTCCTCATGCTCTGAGCCTTTAACACAGTTCTTCATGTTGTGGTGAAACGCCCCCCCCCCCCCCACCGTAAAATTATTTTTGTTACTTCCTAACTGTAATTTTGCTACTGTTATGAATAGTAACTTAAATATCTGTGATTTCCAATGACCTTAAGGGACCCATGGAAAGAGTCATTTGACCCCCGAAGGGGTCATGACCCACAGGTTGAGAGTCACTCTTCTAGGCGATTCCATGCCTCTGGCCTCTGGGGGTGCCTATGCATAAGCACACACACCCATATTTACACACATTATTTTAAAAGATAAGCACAATTGCCAATAACAAGGGGGCAGGTGATCACACAGAGAACCCCACGAGTCAGTTCGTTGTATGAGACCATCAGGAATACCTGGGGTTTCCTAGCGATCGGTCTGTACTGAGATGTTTCAGGATCTGTGGTACGTGGATGACGAAAAGGGTGACCCAGAATGCTTCCAAGCACCAGGGAGTAACGTCCACCATGAGATTTCAGTCATTAACCTCAAACTGACCTCAGGCCTCTATCTAGGGTCAAGAGCCAGGGCAACGGTATCAGAGATAAAGTAGAGGACTTTATTGTAAAGCCTGAAGACAGTGGACACCGCTAAAACCAATATCGCTGTGCTGAGGATCATTTTTATGAATTGTAAAGACAGTTTGGGAGAATTGTAGAGGCAGTTATTATTGTTGTTGTTGTTATTTTGTTGTTTGGTTTGGTTTGGTTTAGTTTGCTTTAAGACCAGGTTTTTCTGTATGGCCCTGGTTTCCCTGAAACTCATCATATAGATCAGGCTGACCTTGAACTCACAGAGATCTGCCTGTCTCTGCCTCCTAAGTGCTGGTATTAAAGATGCCTGACACCACCACTGCCCAGCGAGGCTGGCCAGTTTTTATTAGTACTTGGGAAAGTGAAATTTAAGTAAATGTTAACTGGATCCTGTAAATGTTATGAATTAGAATTTCCTGTAAAAATTTCCTTAGATTTTCCCACTGCGCGTTGCTCATGGTAGTGCCATTGAACATGAACGCCCCCATCCCCCACCCCTGGAACTGAGAATTAAGAATGTGTGCTGTGCCCAGGAAGTCAGAAGAAGACATCAGATGCCCCGGAACTGGGAACACGGGTGGCTAGGAGCTGGCATGTAGGATTTGGAAACCAAACCCCAGTCCTCTGCAAGACCATCAGGTGCTCGTAACTGCTGAGCTGTCTCTCCAGACCCACGTCCAGAGAATTTTAACCTTCCTTAACTTTGGGAGTTTCCCATAGACCCAGAGATGTTCAAGTGCAACTCCGCTGGAGAGGACCTCCCAGCCAGAAAACCTATGGTCTCAGTTCCTAATTTGCTACCTGCTAGGATGAGGACAGAGTGCCATTCAACCTCTCCAGCCTCAGTCCCCTCATCTATAAGATGGGCGTGCTTTTTCTGATTGGGCTCAATGTGACTTGTCATGTTAGCCTCCCAGTGAGTCAAAGAAACCCCAATTTTTACAATCACGGCCACAAAAGAATACCACACCAGACTCTTCTGAAATACAAAGTTGTTCTTGCTATCCACTATAAAAAAAGAAAAACTCTGACAAAGTTGAAACAAGAGGAATACATGCATGTGTACATACACACCATACATGTATACACATGTACACAAAGCACATACATACACAACACCATACACATGCACACACATTCACAGTATACACACATACACACACAGACACCATACACGGGAACACACACACACACACACACCACACACGTATATGCTCATTCACACACGCATGCATGCATTCATGCACACACAGCATGTGCACATGCATATATACATGCATACACTCACATGCCCACACACCATGCACATGCACATACAAATACACACACACCTATATATATTCACATACACTCTCTAGGCTACGGACCCACATTCATGAGACAGAACACTCAGCATTTTTCTTTCTGTGTCTGTGTCACCATGCATAATATTATGCTTCTAAATTCTGTCTATATTCCTGGGAATTTCATATTGCTTTTTCCTGAACAACAGTCCTTTTTGTATATTAATTATCGCATTTATCCATCCATGGATGGGTGGACATCCTGGCTGCTTCCAGTTCCTTGCTATCATAACTAGAGCAGCACTAGACACACTGTGCCAATCCCTCTGTGGGCAGTGCTAGATGCTGTAAGCATAGCAGGAGAAGTGGAGTTGGGTCATATGGCAGGTCCACTTTCCATCTTTCTGAGGAACCCCCAAACTGATTTCTACCTGGCTGCGCTCACCTCTGCTTCCACCAACGGTTTTCATAATCTGAAAGTGTGCCCTCTTTTCCTCTGTTTAAGCCTAGATCAAGTCAATCCATGTGGTGTCATTTAGTAAACTATTGCTTTACATAAAGAGTTGGTTTTTAAAATTTTTTAAAAAATGAATGTTCTAAATATTATTTTAATGGGGATGCTACATCACACGGTCAGGGATATGAGTCACTTGAAAGCATGATGCTGGAACAATACAGGTTGGTTTTATTTTTTTAGATTTATTGATTTTATTTTATGTGTACGATTGTTTTGCTTGCATGAATGTCAGTGTAGCACATGTGTGCCCGCTGCTTGTGAAAACCAAAACAGGGTGTCAGATCCCCCGGAACTGGAGTTATAGGTGGTTGTGAACCACAATGTGTGTGCCGGGAACTGGCCCCAGGACCTCTTGCAAGAGCAGCTATGGTTCTTAACTACTGACCCTTCTCTCCAGCCTTGGAAACACGAGACTCTGAAAGCTAACAAGAGCCATTATTCTGTATCATCTCTAGCATTTGATGCTTAGAGAAATCACAATTATCCAGAGGGGGAAGTCACACTCTGTGTTGTAAACAAGGGGTCTGGTTTGAAAGATGGCTTTTGTGAGTAGCATCCTTCGTCCCCAGATGACTGCCAGTGCTCCTGGTGACCTTAGAAGCCAGTCCATGCAAACCTCAAAGAACACACACCGTCTTGCTAACAATCTCCTGACCACAGCAAAGGCTCAGCAAGCACTTGCTGAGACGAGTGTTTACAGCTAGGAATTTGAAGGGATTCTTGTTTTCCAGCTTTCTTGACTGAGGCTCATTCCCTCGTGGAAAAGGTTACGCGTCAACCGCAGGACAACTGCTGGCCTCTTCGGATTTACAGCCCTTTCCCATGAGCTGTGGCTCAGGGTGGACAGCAGGAGGCTTCGCTCATATTTATTTTAATTTCTTCCTCTAGCAAGAAGTTTGACTCAACATAGATTAAGAAAACAAACTCCTGCATTCAAAAGGCCCCAACTAAAATAAAATAAAATAAAATAAAATAAAATAAAATAAAACAAGGTAAAGAATCAGCCAAAATCTCTGCTTTGGCTCTTGCCCCCTGCTCGAAGTTCAAGGTGCTGAATTGTCCCATGTGGCCTGTGGAACCCTCTGGGCCTTTGCTTACCCATAGTGCTAACCTGGAGGGATTCATCTCTGTGGCCCAGTGACAAATATTAGGTAACATTTGGGAAGGGTGTGTCACCCTATGCATTTTGAAGGATCTTCTGTGAGTTTGGTCTCTAAACTCTTGGACCCTTTTCAAGAGAGAAGTCATCTTTGAAGCCAGGCAAAGACGTAAAAAGCGAATCGGGGCGGAATGACTTCACATGTGAACGCAAGAGGCAGATAGCTCACTGGGTGGGGTCAAGGAGGGCTGAGGTGAGTCAGAGTCCTAGGGGTAGATAATTAGAGCTCATTTAGAAGAGAGCACGTACATACATGACCTTTATTCTCCAGTGGAGCAGCGCTAATGTCCCCTGCCACGCTGACATGGACATCAGGGGACATAAATCCAAACAGCAACAGCCAGAGAGCAGGTCACACTGCAGGGGGTGAGGCTCTGGGCAGCTCCAGGCTTCCACTGAGCAAGCACACACCTAGAGGTCAAGGTCCCAGCTGACAGCTGGTCTCTACCACCCTGGAGAAGGGTGACAGCAACTCTGACACGGTGATCCACAAGCTCACATGGACTCAACTCAACCCAAGCGGCCTGTGCCGCCTCCTCTCCCTCAGCAGCCCCAGTACCCACACTGCTTCTCAGAGATGGATGTCCCCAAGTTGTGCTCATTTTTTTCCCTTCTTAAAAATGTCAACCAGGGCTGGTGAGATAGCTCAGTGGGTAAAAGCACCTGACTGCTCTTCCGAAGGTCTGGAGTTCAAATCCCAGCAACCACATGGTGGCTCACAACCATCCGTAACGAGACCTGGCACCCTTTTCTGGAGTGTCTGAAGACAGCTACAATGTACTTACATATAATAAATAAATAAATCTTTAAAAAAAAATGTCAACCTGGGGTGGGGGTGGGGAGCTGGGGAGAGGGCTCATTGGCAAAGCCCTTGCCATCCCAATGTGAGGTCTGGAGTTCAAATCCCAGAACCCAGGTAAAAGCTGAGTACGTGGAGTAGGCCTGTGTTATTCCAATACTCTGGTGGCAGAGGCAGGGGATCCCTGCAACAAGCTGCCTATCTAGACTAGCCAGAAATGACCACCAACTCCAGGTTCAGCAAGAGACCCCGCAATAAATAAAATGTACATCAATCCAGGTCAACTTTGGGCCTCCAAACACATGTATAAACACACGCATACACTCATGCAGATACTCACACACTTATACACACACACATACACTCTCATATACACATACTCATACACACCAACACACACATACACACACACACACAAACACACACACCACTCCATGACACATGACAAAATAAATATAAACGAGCAAGTACAGACAGATACACAGACAGACAGACACATAGACAGTCATAATAAAATGTCACCCTTGCCTGACTCACTTTATATTTAATTTATTTGAGACAAGTAGCTAATGTAGCTGAGGCTGCCTCCTCTGTCCTTCTGCCTCGACTTCCTAAGTGCTGGGATCATAGGCAAACTGATCTCTCTCTCTCTCTCTCTCTCTCTCTCTCTCTCTCTGGAAATGGGGGTGGGGAAGGCCCAGGATGGCCTCAACCTTGAAGTCCCCCTGCCTCAGCTCTCCTCCTCGACCCTGCCTGGTAAGCGCGTGCGCTTTGCTGTGTCCCTCGCTTCTAGTTTCCGTGGTCCTTCAGCTCATCCCGTACACCCTGTTAGATCTACGATCACACAATGCCATCTGCAAGCCACAGCTCAGTTCAGAAGTCTCCAGGACTCTTCTACCAGCTGCAAACTCCATAGCTTGAAGGTCGAATAGCAACTCTGCAGAAATTACCTTCAACTGAATTTTTTTCCTAGCCCTGGTCTGCCAGAGGAGCCCTCCATGCCTCTCTTACATTGATTCCATAGGGCTCCTGGCCTGGACTGCCCTCCTGTGTCCCTAATAAAGTCGTACTCATCTCCAAGGAGTAGAGCAAGAATAGCGTCTCCCGGAAGCCTTGCCTGCCTCCCTCCCTCAGCCCTTGGTCTCTCAGTCTGGACCCTCCCTTCCAGGGTGTCCCCACCGCTGGCCCCGTCACATTTCTGTTACTATGCATGACACATTCCACAGACTGCCTGGTTTTATAGTTATTTCCCTGCTAGAAGCTCTCTACTGATAGGGACTGGGTCTTACTCATCTACTTCTTCCTCGAGGTACACTCAACCCAGTGCCTCATCAGAAATACCTGGGGGATGAATACAGCAGTTAATAGGCTCTGCCAGAGCCACAGATGTCTTGACCCCAGGTGACAGATGACCTCTAGTGCCCTCCCTATGGCCAAGGACACATGGCTATTCCACGCCTACCATCCCGTGTCTTGCAGAAACCCCCTGCCACTCGAGCAGAGTGACAGTTCACAGTATTACTTAATAATTCATTCATGAGGAAAAAATATCATATGTTCCAAGATACCTGCAGCTGGACATGAACTATATGTCAGAGATCATTCTTAGTAAAGCTCCCAAGTGTGTGTGTGTGTGTGTGTGTGTGTGTTTACTGGGAATTCAACCTAGGAGCTTATACATGCTAGGTGCTCTACAACTCAACTGCATTCTTGCCTCTTTTTAATTAAAAAAAAAAAAGGTTTGTTTTTTAGTAATTCCATTCGTTTTTTGATAATTTCACACAGGTATACTGAGCACTCTCACCCCTTGCTCCCCGCTACTCCCTGCTGCCCCTGACTCCCCTGCAAGCCTCTTTCTCAGGCTCCCATCCATCCATCCTGCGTTGTTATGCAGCAAGTTGAACCAGGGTTGTCTGTGTAACCATGGGCTTTGGAGTAGCCCCGTTCTACCCTGGTGGACTCAGAGACAGACACACAACTAAAGACGATGACGACTCCTCTCCCAGGATCTACTGATAGATAATCAATGCTTCAGGATAAGGGATCGGGTCTAAGGCTTACCTCCTCATTCCCTGGCTGACGATTGATAGGGCCAGTCTTGTGCACACCCAGTGCAGGTGACCACAGTGCAGATTCATGCTTGCAATGGCTGTGTCAAGCCTAGGGGATGGCTCTTCATAGCTGTTCTTCCTGTCTTCTGACTCTTACTTGCTTCCCACTCCCTTCTACATTGTTTCCTGAGCTTTAGAGGGACGAATAAAAATACACTGCCTAGGCCTGAGCCGTGACTCTTGATTATTCTTTGCATCTTGGACAGCCATGGGTCTGCATGCACCACACTACTCAGAGGTCTATGTCCCAATATTTAGAACATTATTTTAAAGTAAATGATGATCTATTTTTCCGTCACTGGGGATTGAACTCGGAGCCTCACTGATGTCAGGCACACGCTCTATGCCTAGCCTCCTTAAATCTACCTGATAAATTATCCAACCTGGACTTGAGCTCACTATCCAGGCCAGCTCGGGCAGGCCTTGAACTTGTGACTTGCCTGCCTCAGCACCCTAAGTAGCTCACAGTTGTGTCGCTTTTGAACGTAATGCTTAAAAACACAAATTATGGCCGGAATATATATGCCTCGGTAGCAGACTGCTCAATGAAATCAGCACTCTGAGCTCAGTCCCCAGGACTGGGGAAAGCCGACCCCAGAGTACAAAACACGCAAAGCTCATATGGGAGTGGGCTGCGGAAGCTGAGTGCTAACGAGGTGGGACAGCGGCTCAGTCACCACCACTAGGTTCTGATGTTGACTCTGCCCCACCTTGCCAGCAGGTCACCCCTTCCAGTTCCTCACTCATAACCTCAAAACATCCTGACTGTAAAGTCATTCTCCTTGATGCTCTCCTCCTGGTCGCCCACAGTTTTCCTGTCCCCGGACTGTCTTTGGTACCAACACTCCATGTGTTTCTTATAAGGGTGGCACTGATGTCACAGCTTTGGTTAGCATCACGCCTCTTTCAAAAAGACTCTCAGAACCCTTGACGGCATGGGGCTGTCACCAAGTTCTTAACTGACCTCATGATTCCATAGTGTAATGAACGATTATGCTCTCCGTGAGGAAACTAAGCAACTGGAGAGGTCAAGTAGCCAGCTCCAGGGTGCTACAAGGTCAAGAGCAGCAGGAGGAAGCTGGAAGTGGGGTGTAATCGTGTCAGCCGCTGCCCGCTGGGCTCTTATCTCTCCCAGGAGGTGCACGGCAGGACACAGGAAGCTAGCCCTGGAGCAGGACACACTGCCTGCTAAAAACAGCATCACCCATTGACTTCTAAGCCGCTCTGCATCCCTCTCCTGGCTCACTTGGATAGAGCAGAGCTGTCCGTGGGCACCAGGATGGCCATTCCACACTGAACCTCTGCTCCAGTGCTGGTCCAGAGAGCCTCCCCCTGACTTGTCTGCCTTCCGCGTCACAGCACAGGACACCCCCTCCCATGGCCTCCTGTCAGGGTGGAGATACAACTCTATGGTAGCACATGTGTGTGGCTCGAGCAGGGCCATATATATATATATACATCCCAACCCCAACACTGGGGGGTTTTCCCCAGTGTAGAAGGCCCCATCACCTCTCTGTTCTGATCCTCGCCTGTTCTCCTTCCCTACCCTCCTTGAGATCCCAGGGTCTGTGTCCTGCCCTATGTACCTCACACTTGCTCTTCCCCTCAGGTTCTGATGACTCCTGAAGTCCTGACTCCAGAATCACCTCTACCACCTCTTTTGACATTTCATCTCCTGCCTCTTCCACCCCAACACCTTGGAGTTCCTGTCCTTATCTCGTCTCCACCCTTGACCTTGACACTGCCGGGTGTATTTCACTTGCTTATCTTGCTCGTCACTACCAACACAAGCCCAGCTAACCCGGAGAAATAGCAACACACACATCTTTGGGGTGGGGTAGGGGGAGAGAGCTGTATGCGGTGATGACTCATGCGCTCGTAAACTGCTGGACGCTTTTTATACTACTGTGAGGAGCTGTTGCAAAGTCGCTTGTGGTTTGAATGACTTTAAGATTCAGAGTACTATTAATTTCCGGTGAATAATTCCAAGAAACACGGTGCTTGGGGAAGAATTAAGATGTTTTCAAGAGAGTACAAAGAGCTGCCTGGTGTGACTCTAGAGGAAAGACCGCAGCGCTGAAGTCATTTTCCTGTTTGGTGAGCCACCGTAGGCAGTGCCGGGGAGATTTTCAGATTTACTGTACTCTCATTCATTCGAAATCAGATTCCACACGGAATGTTTCTTTAAAGCATCTTGGAACAAACTCTTCTCCATTCCAGATCTTGTTTTTCTTTTCTTTCCACCGCCCCCCTATAAACGCATTCACTGAACTAACAAAAACTTTATTACAGGTTCGTCAGTGTGATCGAAATGAAGCCTGGGACTGGGTGCAGTGGTACACACCTTTGCTGCCAGCGCTTGGAGGGCAGAAGCTGGCAGACCATTATGAGTTCGAGGCCAGCCTGGCTCACATAGTGAGCAGGGCTACATAGTGAATCAGAAAGAGAAAGAGAGAGAGAGAGAGAGTGACAGAGACAGAGAGACAGAGGGTAGAGGGAGGGAAGACTGAGGGTATGTGAGTAGCTCAGTGGAAGATGCTTGCCTAGCCTACGTGAGGTCCTGGGTTCTGTGCCAGCACAAAGCCCCCATCCTGTATTTTCCATGGCATGCCAGCAACACACACCTTAGTCTCTGGGCACATGGAGGAGGTGAAGGCAGCTGTGGATTGACAAGGATGTTGGGGGCATGCGCCGTGAAATCAGAAAGGAAATGAGAAGGCAGCTGCAGGCTGTCTGCCTACCTCGACTCCCACCCACCCGCCCGCCCGCCCGCGCCTCAGCAGCTGCCTCCAGAGGTGAGAGCTGTCGACCAGCTGATGGGAAACAGCTGGCTCCTTCCTGCCCTTTATGCTCTCCCAAACCCTAAGCCTGCACACAGCTGCAAAAAGCCACCTCACAGACCTCCCTGCAGAGCTGCAGGTCTCAACCATTACTGTGTCCACAGGGTGGGAAAGATGACGGAGATCGGTTAAACAAAGGATCCCAGCTCCCAGCGCCTCTGTTTGGTTTTCGTTTATTATTATTTTTTGAGATAGTGTCTCCAGTAGCCCACCCTGGTTTCAGACTTGCTATATAGTTAAAGATGGCCTTGGATTCCTAACCTTCCTTCCAGGAGCTTCTGGGTGCTGGGACTGCAGGCATGTGCCACCAAGCTCCACTCTGTGGGTTTATGCTGGGAATTTAATTTAGGGCTTCATGTATGCCAGGTGAGCTCTCTGCCAGTTAAGCTCCATACATCCTCGGGCCTTAATTTTAGCTAGGGTTTCACGTAGTTAAGACCGGCATGGGACTCGATCCTCCTGCTTCTGCCTCCCATTGTTAGGGTAACAGTTGTGTGTCACGGATCCTCTTGATGGATCTTGAATGCCTAAGAGGGTCTCTGTCCCTCACCAAGCCCGTTTTCACAAGAACTCACCACAGTGATGGCCATGTCACATGTGTTCAAGAAGTGACCAGGAGGGAAAGATTGGTTAGGTGACTGCTTGAGAGTACAATTAACTGTCTATCCAGTCTAATGACACTCAAGTATAACCTGTAAGTAAATGGAATATGTGGGAAGAAGGATTATTTTAAATGATTTATAGCACCTATAGTCTAGTCACAGTTACCAGAGGGATCTGAAGCATGAGGTGAAAAACCAGAGCCACTGCACACAAGTAATCTTCATTATTCACGGCTGTGTTTTGGAGACTGATTAATAGAATGTATGCATACAATATATCATATATATATATATATATATATATATATATATATATCATATATATATTCATACAACTTATCTAATACATGTATACTATATAAATATATATGTATACATACAATGTATTTGATATATATACACTATGTATATGAATGCGTACAATGTATTTGATATATAGATACCCTATATGTATATGTATATACACAATGTATTTGATATATAATATATATGTATACATACAATGTATATGTGTATGTATATGTGCATAGTTGAATCAACCCACCACCATGAGGAATGAGCTGCTCTAATCTTTGGTGTGAATATACTACAAAAACAACACCGAATAAGCAAAGCTCTACACAAAAGACCACACTTATATGTAGCGGTGAGCTTGGGCTACACAGCTTTGTGCTCCCTGCAGATCACATGCTCACTCACATCTGCCCAAGAGCTATCTTGGATCTGTGAATGAAAGATGCGCACACATTAACTTATTTTTAAAATGCCTTGGCTACCTCAAAAGATGGGCACTCCTCAACCTTCTCCTGCTACCCCAGGCCCAATTGGGGAAGTGGCCAATGTCACCTGAATTCTTACATGGCTGGTTGGCTTTATCTCCTGCCCCTCCTGTGTCCCATCCTTCTTCCCCGAGTCATGGCAGTTCTGCGTCTCCTGCCCCCTGCCCCCTAGCCCTCGAAACTCTAAGGATCCCTTTGCCCAGACATTGGCTGCTAGCATCTTTATTGATTGATCAGAAACCAATTGGGAACAAGGACCTTGGGCATTTGGACATGCAGACTCCTAATTGAATCAGAGCATTAGAAGCAATCTCCAACACTTAGATGACTTTCTTGGAAAGGCAAGACTTGTCCACGGTAGGGGGAAATTAGAGTGCTTGTCTGAAGAGCTGAGCTACAGGGAGTTCCAGGAAGCCATGAAGGCCATGGACATGAAGGGGTTGAGCTCCAACAGAACACATTTGATGGTGCACTGGAGAGTCACATGTCTGGAGCTGAGGGTAGACCTCAGTGGAAGTGCGCCTGCCTCACGTGCACGGCCTGGCCCTGGTCTCCAGCACTGCACTTTTTTTCTAAGAGCCATGTATTTTATTGCATCTGAATTCTTCTTCAAACTAGAAAGAAACAATTATACACAGATGCTGAGTCCCGAGCTTTGACAGGTGTTACTGTGCCTCCACAATGAGGATAGAACCATGAGGGCATACACAGCATCATGATAGTGTCCATGGATCTGCTAATTTATAGGAATGAAATGTAAGAAAGACAAACCAGGGCTGGGGGCGTGGCTCACTGGGAAAGCACTTCACTGGGACCCTGAGCTGTGTCTTTAACACTAGCAGTGCGGGGCAGACGCAGATGAGACTGGGTACCACAAGGAATACACAGATGGATGGAAAGAAGACAGGAGAGCGAGAGAAGCCCCACCTATTCAATGGTTCACACCTCCCTGACTCCTCAGGCTAGGACCAAGCTTCTTCTTCAAGGGCCTTTGGGGGACATTTCATACTCAGACTCCAGCGAGGGGTGTGGCCATTCTCTGTGTACACCTTTGGCACAGCCCTCGCTTTAGAATCAGGATGTCATGTCACACACTGCTTTCGTCACCAAAAGGCAATGGTTTAAAGTCAACCTAGGCAGAGAAGAACCCCAGCATACAGCGCTGACTAAAACTAGTGAAGACGGTAATACAATAAATGAGTGGCCTGCCAGGCAGTGGTGGCGCATGCCTTTAATCCCAGCACTTGGGAGGCAGAGGCAGAGAAACCCTGTCTCAAAAATAAATACAAATAAATAAATAAATAATAAATAAGTGGCCCAGCTCCCCCAAAGAGGGTGCAGAGGAAAAGAACCTGGGTGATTTTCCTTATATTATGTGCTTGTGTATATTATGTGCTTATATATGTATGCACACGTGTCTACAACACGTATGTATGTGGTGTATGAGCATGTGTGTGTTCAGGCACATTCAGATACCACAGGATGACTTCAGGTGTCCTGCCCTGTGGCTCTACACGTTGCTCCCTTGAGACACACTCTCTCACTGATATGAGCTAGCCTGGCCTCCCCAGCGATCCTCCCCCACAGCGCTGGAGTTGATGGCGCTCCTGTGATGTTGCTCCTTGCCTGGCTTTTTATCTGGGTTCCTGGGATTTGAACTCAGCTCCTCGTGCTTTCAAAGCTGGTGCCCTTACCCACTGGGTCATCTCTTCAGCCCAAACATATTTAAATCTGAAGCAGAGTCTGAGCTCCAGTATGTGATCCTGAAGACGAAAGCACTGGCTCACAGCGGTGAGGGGATGGTGCCTGTGGGGACACTCATGCTTCACAAGTATTAGAACCTGAGTCCTGAGCACGCTCATAGAAACTGGGTATACATTTGTAGATACATTTGTAGATGTAGCAGTGCAGAAAAGCATATATGGAGAATGACTGCTCTCCTGAGGTATATATATGATGGTATATACAAGATAAATACATATACATATATATACATATACACATACACATTACATATACACCTACACATACATATATACATTTACACACACACACATATACATATTTCCTCTGAGCTCTGATACATGTGTGTATATACATACATACATATATACAGAATGGATATATATAGAATATATATATATATACATATGTATATATATATATATATATATATCTTACATTCACACATATATACAGGATGAGTATATACAGAATATACATATATATATACATATGTATACACACATGTATATACATACATATATATGTGTGTATATATATACATACATATATATATTCTGTATATATATATATATATATATATATATATATATATATATTCTCAGGCCCCTGGAGCCTAAGTCTAAAAGGTTGCTCAAAGGCCCATGTATTGAGGGCTTGTATTTAGCCTGTGGTGCCACTGGGAGGTAGTAAACTCTTTAAGAGGTGGGGCGGAGTTGTCTCATTAGGATAGTGATGGTCCATCAACCTGACTGTGTTTGGAACCACCTAGGAGACACGCCCCTGAGTGTGTCTGTGAGGGTGTGTCTTAGAGGTTTAACTGAGGATGGTAAAGCTCTGAAAACCAGAGACACAAAGGTCCCTGGGGCTTGCTGGCCAGCTAGTCTAACTGGTGAGCTCCTGGGTTCGGCGAGAGACCCTGTCTTCAAAAATAAGGTGGAGTGCAATGGAGAAACCCAAGGAGGCATCGGAACTGCATATAATGTGGGATCCTGGAACGAGATACACAGGGAAGAATAGAGGCATCGGCGGGAAAGTTGGATAAGGGTTTTAGAAAGTCATACTCTTCTGCAAATTTTCTGTAATTCTAAAAATTATTACATAATAAAAAATAGAAGTCGAAATGGATTGCTGGGTGGGCAGATGGATGATGTAATTAACAACTGGAACATCAACTGGAAAAAAAATCAGCTGCGTCGAGTGTGCCGTGAACATCTGCAGTCTGCAGTCCCAGCGCTTATAAAGCTGAGGCAGGAGAATTGGGAATTTAAGGCCAACTTAAGTCACATAGTAAATCCAAGGCCAGCCTGGGCAACATGAGATCCTGTCTTAAAGACAAAACATGTAAACAAACAAAGCCAACTGTAGAACTCAAATAAGGGAGGGTTCACCGTGCAGCTCCAACAGGCTCCCTCACAGTCAAGAGTTTCAAAAATGAAAAACTGACAAGAGCCAATCAACAAACCAACGTTAACCTTGAACCTGGCCTCGGAGTACAGATTCCCACCTGCAGTCAGGAAGCCTGTGAGATCAGCAGATAGGAGTGTAATAAAACTGTGTTTGGTGACTCGTGGGATACCACAAGAGAAGAAGGTCATCTACCATGAACGAGAACCCCTGGATGTCAACAACAAAGTAGCCAAGTGAACAGCAGAGAGGACTGTGGTGACCAGGGGAGGGGACCTGTCTGCATTTTAGTCTGGGAACACTCAGGGGAGACCACTGTGTGAGGTGCCTTGTAGTAGACGGTGGCCCTAACGAAACTCCACGCCATGGCAGCCCAGGCTGTGCCTGTGAGTGTGGGGTCCCTCTTATCAGATACTGATAGCAAAAGGGATGGGGCAGTGGGGCCAGCTAAGTGGGGGTTGGTGTGAGTTGGTACAGTCGCCTGATTAAATATTACTTAATTACTAAATAAACTGATCTCATGAATCAGTCCCCCAGTAAAATGATGTAACAAGCAATAAATCTGCAATGGCGACCTTTGGTGTTTTGGATGAATGTACGCACTGTGACCCACATATTTATCATGGAGGGAGGGAAACTGTGCAGTCGTAATGGAATATACACATGTCCCTTGGAGACTGGGAACTAGAGGAAGGGGGTGAAGGGAAAAACATGCTCTAAAGATTCACAGATGAGAAATGTCCTATGAGATAATTCAGAAAGCTTATGGTTCCCCGTGTGGGACAGGAAACGCCTGAGGTCCAACTCAACCCTCAGAAGATATACATTCAGGGAAAGTTCCAAACCTAGTCCTCCAGGGAGCACGGAGAGAAACCAGCCCAGAAGGCTGAGGCTACATCCGCTGCAAGACTTATCTGGTTCTCCAAGGGGGTTGTGAGTGATCAAAAACGTTGGATGCAGAAATACCATTTCAGAGATGGAGGGGGTAAAAATGCCCACACAAGGATGGAGCCTTTCCAGGTGACTTGTGGAGTGGCAGATTTGTCCATCTCTGATAGACCACTTGAGTCGAGATCGAATTCTGGTCTGAAACCATGAAGCTAGGGAACACGGGTAAGAATTTATCCTAGCCCTTTCAGCAACATGGCAGAATTTTGAGTACTGCAGAGGGGACAGTTACTTAGTGTTTCTAATGGACCCTCAGAGGGTAATCTTCTAAAACTTAACCTCCCCTCAGTCCTGTGTCTGTGTGTATTTGTGCTCAAGCATATGTGTGCATACAGGCGTGAGTGCATGTGTGCGTGCATGCATTTGTGTGTTTGTGTGTGTATGCATTTGTGTGAGTGTGAGGAGAACACAGGCAGATATCAAGTGCCTTCCTCCACTTCCTCGGTTACTCTTCAACTTAGTTTTTGTTACAGTATCTATCGATGAAGCTAGAGCTGACTAATTCAGTTGAATTGGCTGGCAAGCTCTAGGAATCCTCCAGTCTTTGACTCCCCAGGACTGGGATTAAATGGTTGCACTGCATGCCTGGATTTTTTTTTCCTATATGGATTCTAGCAGCTGGATCTCAGGTCTCTATACCTATACAACAAACACTTTACCAACAGACATCTCCCCAAGCCATAACCATTTTTGAAAGTTATGCTAGCCATTGAACATCTTTGTGCACCAGGCCTGTGCTCTTCAAGTAGACAGAGTAAATCCTACGAGGCTAGCTTCTTCTGAGACCGTGCACTACTCCCAACAGGACATAGCTCAAAACAGCTGCTGACCGGCCATCCTCAGAGATGCGGCGAACACTACTCAGTACAATCTGTGAGCCTCCTCCACCGCTTTTTCCTCTGTATACACTGAAGTCTTGCCAAGGGTCGAACTGAAAATTATTCCAGCTGCACATACATCTCAAGATGTCCGAGCAGAGCCCCTGCTCCAGCCAGTAAGACACTCCCCATCTCAGCTCCATAAGCAACGCGCCACACCCCTGCCTGTAAAGTTCAAAGACCATATGCCCAAGTGGGACTGTGGCAGCTTGAGAAAGAATAGGAAACATGGCAAATTCATCCTGCAGCGAGTCTCAGATGCGTTAAAACAAACAAATCGTCTGAGTGTAAACAGATACTTGTAATTGTGCTTCGACAGGGAGTAGGAGATGAGCCTTCGTTGCTGTGAGCTTTCTTTCAACTCTGTTTTTCTGTGCTTCAGTAAAGAAGCACACTTGGTTTGGGTAGATCGGATAGCTTTCTTATGAATGTGACGAGTCTAGCTGCATGGTTAAAGGCGGCCGGGATCCCTGGGACTGGGCTTATCTATCTCATTCTAGTGTGAAATGACGATTACCTGGGCATCTGAGAGGCAGATTTATAGGAGGGCATTTTTTAAGGGAACTCTGAGGCTTCGTGTCTCTGGGCAAAAAAATAAAAGTCTCCTTCCTACCCACGGCCACTGCTGTTCCCTAGAGCAAAGCTAACTGCTTCAGGAGTTGAGGGTGAGTTGCTCACGGATGCTTGCCATGTCTTTTTTGACATTTGAAATATAACTCCCCGATTCCATTTGTTTATTTTTTTATGTATTTATAATCTATTTATTTTGTGTACGAGCCCCCCCCCCCCCCCCCGCATACCACTGGAGGTTAGAAGAGGGTGTGGGATCCCCTGGGACTGGAGTTAAGTATGGTTATGAGCCACCATGTGGGTGCTGGGAACTGAACTCAGGTCCTCTGCAAGAGCCACACATGCTCCTCACTGGTGAGTTGTGTCCTCAGGTGCGCCCCACCCCCACACTTCTCAGTTCCTGACTATGGACTTGAGATGGGGACTTTGCAGGACGCTGTGGGGAGGGACAATGCTTGCATGTATGCAAATCATTCGGGTGTGATGTATGCTCAAAGGAGCTCCACGCTCTCCAGACAGCAGCTCCGCCCCTCTGTAGACCAGCTGCTAGCTTTCCCTTCTTCTTCTACTCCTACATGCCTCCCACACGCCTGTTCCTTCAGGGGCTGCCACCACACTCCAGAATAACAAAGAGAATCTACACTAACTCTTCCTTCAGGTCAACAGTTTCAGTCTACACAGTTAACTGGTAAAAAGTCCACACGGACTTCACTTCATACCTGATCAGCATGAGAGTCCCACACAGAGCCAGAGGCTCTGAGTGCAGGGTCGGAAGCCTGCAGACATAGCAGCAGGCTGTGGGGAAGTGCACAGCCACCCACAGAGTCTCCTGGGTGAGCGGCCCTGCCTGGCTGTGCAGAAGCCAAGCTCTGTGCCTTTTTCCTTAGAACAGAACTTTCCTAGGCAGGGGCAGCTACTGGAGAAGGCTCCGTGGCACCTACTGCTCATGCTCAAAGGACAGCTTTGCAGCCATCCCTCTCTGCAGAGGTCTGCAGCTTCTCTCAACAGCTCAGACTTTGCCAAAGAAATACACACTTACGGAGGGGAGCCCACTCCCCTCCTTTCCACGGGCAAATTCACCCAAGGTTCTCTCTCTCCCCACCTTGTCTCTGTAGAAGATCAGTGGTTTTGTTGTTTGTTTGTTTGTACTGTATTACTGTAGCACTGGGGAATGGAACCCAGTCTCCCACAAATGGGAGTCAAGCTCTCAACTGCTAGGTCCCAAGCCCAGGCACTTCTGCTTCCTGTCCATAGACTGACTCCCTGTGGTCTTTATTTCTCCACTGCTACTGCCTTTGCCAACAAGTGCAGGGATTCAGCACACAGAGAAACTTGACCTCTTTCACCCCACCCCCACCCTGAATCCTTATGCTCTCTCTCTCTCTCTCTCTCTCTGTTTCTCTCTCTCTCTGTTTCTCTCTCTCTGTGTCAGTCTCCCCCTTTCCCCCTCCCTCTCTCCATCTCCCTCTTTTTTTCTCTCCCCTTCCCTTTCTCTCCCCCTGCTTCTGTGCTAGCCTTACCTCCCACCTGGGCCTGAAACCCTTCTGGTCCTCTTCATCTTTGCCAGGATCCCAGCCCAGGCCATGATTTTTCTCTTCCGGGCTCTTTCAAAAATGCAGAACAGGCCGAGTAGCAATATCTACATATCAGCATTGCCTGGTTGTCTACAGGTCCCCCCAAGCCCCTCAACCTTTGTGGTTTAAAGACACAGCTCAGGAACCTGCAGATCCCTGTTGCTCTGTCCTGGGAAAGTCTGTTCTCTGCTGCATCCCTAGTCATGACACTCCTAATTGTCCCTAAGGTCTGGGCTCAGAGGACCCTTCTCGAATGCTCCTCCTGGGGCATAGCCTGAGCTTCCTGTGCCCTCTCTTCCAAGACACATCTCTCCTCATCCATGAGCATGAAGCTCACCTCACTTTTCCTCACCTGTACATCTGTGTGAGTGTACAGTGTCGCCTTGTCAAACTCTATCTCTCATAAGGAGGTGGGGCTAGCTGTCTCCAGTCTCTGAGCTCCACTAATTCTGATGTCAAGGCTCTACTAAGGCCTCTGACTTCCTAAAGAAGCAAGATGCCCTCCTCGCCTTGAATTCTTCGTGGTCCCTTCTGCTTACTCCACGGTCACCCGCTGTGTCACCCCACTCACTTTTTCTCTGTTTCCCTACCTGCACGAATCTAACTGGAATTATAGATGGAGTCCATCCATCCTAGCATGTCCAACAGAGACGCACAGAAAAGTGGCTTCTGATCCCTGGGGATAACTAACTGAGCCTTCTGTGTCAACCATTTAGGCACAGTAACCTCAAGAGGCTACAATCCTGCCTCCCTTTAACTGTCACCTAGTCCCCTAGTCTGCTTAGACATGCCTCTTCCTCCGCCTTTCCTCTGACTCCAGTCTGACCTCAAATGTTAACTTAGCCCTCTTCTTCCACACCCTGGGCACTGCTCCTGCCTCCTCCTATGCTGTGCTTTCTCCCCTCTGGTTGTTCTCCCAGACTGAATGTTCCTTTGGCTAACTCAGTGCTCATACTGGCTGTACTCCATAAACTCGTTTGGGCTTCTCCCCTAAAGGAAGGACTTTGTTTCCCCAATCCAACTTTCAAATTATTTTTTTTTCCAAACTACAATCAATGTCTTTCCTGGGAACAAAGCAATCCCAGGACAAAACAATAAACTTCCTCACAGGCGACTATGGAACTGTATTAGCAATCTCCCTCCTCCCGCACCCTTCAGCGATGTGCTGGGGGTGGGGAGGGTGGCAGGAGGATGGCTGTGTCCTCTGTGTGACCTGAGAAAGGCACTTGAGCCAAGCCCAGCTCCTTGGCAAGTCCCTCCTTGGGCCACAGTTGTTTTTCTAAACAATAGCCTGGCTGGCCCCCACCGTGACCATATTTTGTCAAACTCACACCCTGCCCTGCTCCAGCTGTCCTATCCTGACTCCACTGTGACTTTTCCAATCCTTCCTCTAGGCACAGAACTAATGACTCATAGCTGGGCAGTGAGGTATCGACCCCCTAATCCTCTCTGCATCCGAAAGCCAGAGCTCCAGCCCTGCCTTTCCACGAAGCTTCCTGGGTCTGGGACACCAACTGACGGTCTTGTAGTGTGAGCATGGATCCCTGATGCTGACACATGTTCACAGCCTTGCAGTGTGAGTGCTAGACCCTGAATGAGCTAGACTGGAAAGGAGATGGGTGTATGGGTGTAGAAGGGTGACCCAGAGGCCACTTTGAAGTATTTAGAGTCCAGTAATACCAAGAATAAGTAAAACTCTAGGCAAACGATTCTAGGTGCTTTCTGTTTTCTCTGAGTCGTCTTTACAATTAATTGTATTTATTCCTGCTCCTCTGTGGGTCTGAGTCTCCTGTGGTAATCCTAAACTAGAGGCATGTGGGGGGCATCCTAGAGACAGGAATAGCATCCCTGTTGCTAGAGTAACCTGGAACCAGGGCCTCTGAGGGAAGGGGAGGCTTGATGTAGGCAGGAAGAGAAGTGCAAGAGCCTGCCATAGAACAAGTTTCTAGACAGACCTTCTGTCTCACCCTTAGCATGAGAGAGGAGCAAAGAAAAGCTAGGCTTTAAATTAAGCACAGTCTTTCTTCTTCAAGGAAGAGGCTAGGAACCATCTCTCACGGTATACAGTGGTCACTCAGTGTGTCACATCCCAGAGTACGCAGTCAGCACTCAGTCTGGGGTGCAGGAGTTTTTGCCTGCATTGAGCATGCAGTCTGTCCTGGACACTACTCCCTAAGCAGTTAACAGTAGCGCAGTCACTCCCGTACTGTTACGCAAACGCCACCCGGTCTTGTTGAAGGGATCTGAGCCATGGACCTGTTGGTCTCCAGTCCCCGCAGGACACCCAGGGATAATGGTGTGTGATGAAGTTTTAAACAGATTAATTCAACTGTTAGAATCCTGGAGCTTGAAGCTAAGATTAAGTGTGTGCAGTATCTCCTGAGGGTTTTGTTTTGTTTTGTTTTTTGGTTTTGTTGTTGTTGTTGTTTTTGTTTTTTGGTTTGGTTTGGTTATTGTTGTTTTGTTTGTTTGTTTTCTTTTGTTTGGTTTTTGTAGCAATTGAGAAGTCTTGTTTGATAAAACCTAGTGGAAGTATCTGGCCTAAGCCTTTTCTCGGCTACCCAATCCAGGCTACATCCCTGGTTCTTAGCTAAGCAGCCAAGGGAAGAGAAGAGAGGCCCCAGCCTCAGGATAACCTAACCGTAGTTATAGGAAGGAGTGGCCACTCTTGACCAGCATCGTAGCTACAGAGATCCCTGTATGCTCTGGGACAGTGGCAGAAGGCCTAACAAAGACCATGCACCTAATCGCTGGGAGCCAACTCCTCTGCAGAGCCACAAGCAGGGGACTCCTGACCAGCCACTGTCTTGTCCTCCAGACACCCAGCCTAGGAAGGCTCTGGGCTTGCCCGACCTCCGAGTCTGCCTCTCTCGCTTCTTCTCCAGCCTCACTGCCCTCTCCTCTCCCCACCACCACACATACTAAGCGTTCAGCTTTGGCCTTATAAGGCTGGACACAACATACAACTGGCTAAGCAGCAAACATCATCGGAATGCATTTCTTTTGTTCTTAGAATCCCATCAGCTCAGTAAACGTTCAGAAGCCGTTCGAGGCACGGTCCTCCCCAGTTATGCCGTCGGCCACTTCCTCGAGTTTCGCCATCGTCTCTTGTGTCAGGGTCGAAGTAAATGGAGAGCTACCCAACCGAGAAAGAATTCTAGAAGCCTAAGAGCCCGAAACTACTCCCCTCTATGGCTCTGAAGAGCTGAGAAAAGCTTCACCTGACATCACACAGTTCTGCTGAAAAACCTTGGATGGAGCAGAGACGGAGAGAGGAAGGAAGGAAGGAAGGAAGGAAGGAAGGAAGGAAGGAAGGAAGGAAGGAAGGAAGGAAATGTTTTGACCAGAGCATGTGGGGTTTTTTTTGTTGTTGTTCTTGTTTTAGTTTTTGGTTTTTCAAGACAGAGTTTCCTTGTAAAGCCCTGGCTGTTCTAGAAATCGCTTTGTAGACCAGGCTGGCCTCAAACTCATAGAGATCCCCCTGTCTCTGCCTCCTGAGTGCCAGGATTAGGGCATGCACTACTATGCCTGGCTTGAGCATGTGGTTTTAAGTAATTTTTCTTTAACTTTTTTTAGTTTGCTGGCCTTTGTGGGGTTCAGAGGACTGTTCAGGGTCAAATCTGGGACTCTGAGTATGCTAAACATGTTGTTACAGGAAGAAGAAGGTGGCGACAGTTTAGAGATTTAAAGCCTTGCAAGCAGGCTTAGGGGGGTAGCATAAGGCAGGGGGTGCTTGCCTTGAAAGGATAAGGGGATGAGTCCAACCCCAGCATCCACGAATAAAGCAAGGTGAGGTAGCCAACTGGTTAGCTCCTGAGAGAGGAGACACTCCAGGTCTCCATGCACACACACGCACATAAGCACACACACAGACATGCACACGCACATGTTGTCTTTTTTTTTTTTTTTTAAGAAGCAGCTTAAAGCTGAAAGAGGGGAAATGAGGTCCTAGTGATACCCCACCTACACCAGAACTGGCTGGCTGTCTGTCCACCTCACTAGTCAGAAGTCTGCTTCAAAAAGTCAAAACAGACATGACAAAGCTCAGGCATTAAAAACTCAGTGACTACCTAGGAAAAACTTCTAACAAAAACAAAACAAGAGGACTGCAAATGCGTAGTGATATAAAAGACGCCTTGTGCGTCTCTGACCGACTGGCTAGAGAGGCCGAGAACACTAGGTCCTCTGTCGTCGTCACTCACCGAGGAGCAGTGGTTTATGGGAGACTGGAAAGGTTGCCCCGAACCTTACTGAGCAGATCCACAGCACAGCAAAGTAACCTTTGACCTTTTTATCCCTGAAAAAGCTTAAGAAAAAAAAAATA
Source organism: Mus caroli (assembly GCF_978045245.1). Classification (NCBI taxonomy): domain Eukaryota; kingdom Metazoa; phylum Chordata; class Mammalia; order Rodentia; family Muridae; genus Mus; species Mus caroli. The sequence continues at coordinate 5,485,986 of NW_028227261.1, read as the reverse complement.
GCTTTCTTAAATGACCAGCCAGCACTGCCCAGGGACTGCTTCACCGGTTTTATGTGAATTCTTCGGTTTGCTTGGTTTGGGCTCTGGACAAGGAACCTCTGCATGGCACATGCTACATATATGTCTAAGTACACGTGTGCTCTTCTACTGAGCTCCCCAGCCCACAGCTCTGACCTACCTCGTTCTGAGCTGTCCTTCTTCTCTGATCGGAATGGAATTCTGGCCTGCTTCAGCAAAGGTGCCCAAATGTAGACGTCTATATTAATACTCATTCTGCTGGGGCCAACATCTGAGATTCATGGCATTCATAAAGAAAACTCTGCCTACAACACACTATGCTGTACTTAATCCGTTGCTGGCCTCTCCTTGTTAGAATCGGAAATGGGAAGGCAGTTTTTGCTGTGTTGGTCAGTGCAGTGTCTCCAGCCTGTATGGAAGACCTTAGCACAGAGTGGGGTCCATACCTAGGTGACTAGGAGAATGTTATACTGGGGATAGGTGGTGACACCTCTTTCTAGTCAACATGCTTCTGGCCTCTCTCAGAGAGGACCACTGTCTGGAGGACCCAGCAGTTCACAGTCCAGCTGATATTAAGGGAGAACGGGGGGGGGGGGGGATGGCAGGTGTTAGAAAAGATGTATGTCCAGGGAACATATCCCAAGGACACTTGTCTGGTCCAGGGGTCAGAGAAGGTCACTGTGAAGACACAGCATTTGAGACCAGTATAGTTGACCAGGGTGAGATAGGGATTTGGAGAGTGGAGCTGCAGCTCCCCAGCTGACTGAAGCGTAGTAGGGCAGCACCAAGGCTGTCACCGTCACCGTGACAGAAGCTCCTAGAAGGTAAGAGCATCCATCAAGCTAAGGTCACAGGAGAGCGTGACTTCAGAGATGTCTACGTACCTCTGAGCTATACCACGATGCACAGTCCTCAGACCGGCATTCCTTAGCTCTGGTTCTCCACGGAGAATTGAAGGCAGGCACGGAGGAGAGCAGCTTAGAAGGTCAGTGTGTGTGTGTGTGTGTGTGTGTGTGTGTGTGTGTGTGTGTATACACATGTGCGGGTGCTCGCACTTGGGTGTCATCTGTGCTTCGGGAATTCTTTTCCTCAAACTTGGGTGATTAAGTCATCCAAGCACCTACACAATGATGAGAGAGCCCCTCCCCCACCACCACGCCCCACCAGCTCACGAGGGGCAGAATGGGCTCACACAGCAACCTTCAATTCTAAGCAATAAAGGGAAGAGCTGAGTCAGCTGGGCTGGTGGGTCCTCGGATGTCTGTGAATGGCCCTCTCCGTGAAATGGCAAATTCCTCATTTAATTTACAATTGCTGTCTGTCAGTCTCCTCTCTCCCTCCTTCTGGACCAGTTCTTTCTCTTACTGACTTTGTTCTCCTCCTGCTTTGTGAGTAGGGAGATGAAAATGTGCTTCCCCGCAGGACGCCCTTCCCACAAACACACTTCCTCATCTTGCTTCCGGCCCTTTTTCCAGAGAAGCCACAGGGGCAGGAGGGACTGAAAGCTGTTCTCTTGTAAAAATGTTACACCTGTCTCTGTGAAGCCAGGACACAGGCAGAGTCCGCTGCCCCACGCCTAGACAGACAGGACCCAGATGATTGTCACTGGGGAACCTCACTGCACCCCAAGTGAACCTCCATGTCTGCTCCCCTTTACCCCAGAAGCCACACCCTTGTCCCTTTGTTTAGCTCCAGAAAGCCTGAGCTACTTTGAGCCTTATACTTGTGTATATATGTACATATATGTATGTATATGTTATGCATGTATATATGTATGTGTGCATGTATATGTATATATGTATGTGTATGTATATATGTTCATGTATGTATGCATGTATGTGTATACGTGTGTATGTATGTATATGTATATGTGTGCGTGTATGTATACATGTATATGTGCACATGTGTGTATGCATGTATATGTATATGTGTGCATGTATGTATGTATGCATGTATATGTGTATATGTATGTATATGTGTGCGTGTATGTATGCATGTATATGTATGTGTGTATATATGTGTGTACTCTGCAAGACTTAGGAATCTAATAAAATGTCTTACTTCCCATGAGCTAGTCTGATTTCAGTTTATTCCTGAGGCTTGGTTGAGGAACTGGCTGTGGGAGGAGACACACCCCAACACCCAGGAGTTGGCTCCAGAGCAAATTTCAACTCAGGGACATTTCCAGAACAATGTCCAAGTCAATGAAAGGTAGGTGCTCCTGACGACATTCCTGGTTAGTTCCATCCACATGGAACCCGCTCTGAGCGCAGTATAGATTAGGACTGGCCAGGTGACCTGCAGTTCCGGTTTTGATGGAAAGGGAGGATAAAGGTAGGAAGGAAGCAGGCCACCCACCCCTGTCTTATCTGGGCTGGGACAGAGTGTGCCCCTGGAGAGGAGGAACAAGTGCTGTTTTGCTTTCTGTGTTTTTATTTAAGCAATTAGTCACAGGTAACGTGAAGGAACTTTTGAAGGAAAGCTCTCCACATGCCGGAATTCTCAACCCAGTGGTGTTGGGTGTCGAGGTTCGGGAAACATAAATAAATGAATTTCAAAGCATTAAAGCGGAGGAGGGAAAAGCAACGTCCACCTCATCCTTGCGTTAGCATTGATCTCACAGGACCTGGAAAGGGAATAAATATAAGAATAGTAGACAGGCAAACGTGTGAGGCTCTGCAGACAGCGAGCCCTGAACAGTCTCCTGACAGCGGCAGGCTACTTCAGCCACCTCTTTGGTGACTATAATTACACAGGACAATGTAGTTTTGGGGAACCCTGGCACTGGTGGTGTCTGGGATTTGTAAACTCTGCTCAGAGGCCCAGCCTCACTCTCTAAAGCTGGAAAAGCCTCTGTTTTCCACAAGTCACCATTGAGAGTGCAGCCAGATCTAAAGTGTGTTTGCCCCTGAACAAAGGAGCAGCCATTCCCAAAGGCCAGTCCAACCTGAAATACCAGATTTCTAATGAGCCCTGGCCCGGTCTGCAGCTCACTCTGCACCTGGCTTAACCCCTTCCTGCCTGCAGGTCCTGAGTCCACCTTCAGTGGAAAATCGCCCTGTCTAACTGCTGTAGGTAACCCTGCACGCCATCCATCTATTTGGGCCGAATCATGTCGGGCCTGAGCGAGCTGACGTGGAACATCGCTGCCCTTCGCTGAAAAGCTGTTTGCTAATTCTAAAGGTTCTCCTCTACTTTTGCTGGATTTAAAAAGAAAGGGGGTGGGGCTGATTTAATAGCGCTAATCAATCATTTCTCTGTCCTCACATGAGTTTGTTTACACAGTGTATTGGATATCTCTTAAATGACCCCGGTCCCTCTGTTGCTACTGAAATTCTACACACTCCCATCCAGTAGATGAAAATACCAAGGTCCAGACAGAGGGTCTGATTCCAATTGTCGGTAACCCTGTTGTCCTTTTCTTCTTTGTTTTAAAAATCACCAGCATGTGTACATGTGTACATGCAACATGCATGTGTGTGTGTGTGTGTGTGCTTCAAGATTCCTGTGCCTGTATGTTCAAGGGTAGAGAGTACACATCGACACTAGGGGCCCTCACCCACTGTTCCCCATCTTGTTTTTAAGACACAGGCCTCTCTCACTCAATCTGGAGGTTGCCAATTGTCCCCACCCCCTCCTGCTGCATCCTCCTGTCTCCACACCCCAGGACTGGGGACTGCAGGCCTGTGTCACCATGCCTGGGGTGGTGGGGTAGGATGGGGGGGTGTCACGTGGTCCTGAGGCTCTCGACTTGGGTCTCTGTGTTGGTACAACTAGCAGTTCACCCACTGGGCTGTTCCCCTAGCCTGCTGCCCCTTTTAAAAGAAGATCCTCAGGCTCTGGAGTTTACAGTCCTGTGGTTTTCCTTATTCATGTGTGCTTCATACAATTGAAACTTACCGGGGGTGGGGGGTGGGGAATTCAGGTATTAAATTCTTCTGATCAAAAAACAGTGGAGTCCCAACAGACTGTTATAAAACTAATTAATCACTCAGAGACATACAGCTAAGAGGACAGTGTGCTTTCGCGTTCTCTCTGGCCCTCCCTCCCTCCCTCCCTCCCTCCTTCCCTCCCTCCCTCCCTCCCTCCTTCCCTCCCTCCCTCCCTCCTTCCTTCCCTCTCTCCCTCCCTTGTTCTCTCTTTCCTTGTGAAGTTTAAAGAAAGAGGTTTTAAATAAAACCAGACACTCACTGACAGAGAAAGGTGGAGAAGAATGGAACCCTTGGAAGTGTAAATTAGAGCAATTGATCTGGCTGGCCAACCAGCAGTTAGTGCCCAAAGATTTAATCGCTTCCTTTGATCTGATCATTTTACTTTGATTGATTTATCCCAAGGAAATAACTCAAGAAAGAGTTAGATTTAAAACAAAGTAGCAAAATCAGGGACCTGGGCATCACAAGTCATTGGGCCTGTTGCCTGTGGTGAGGCACTGGCAGGAAAACCCAATCCTTAGATACAAGTAGGGAAGACAATGTCTATAACCTAGATCCAGTAGATTGAGACTGCAGCGCATCGGAGTTGGGTGGACTGGAAGCTGAGAAAAGGCAAGGGAGGGAAGTAGCCCCAGGGAAGGGTAACTGGGGAGGCAGTGGTGGCAAATATCCCCTGGGCAGGAGGGTAGTAAGGCTGGATTGTGAAGAACACAGCAGGCCAAGAGCCTACTGTGAAGGGAAAGCCCAGACCTGGGTATAATGGTTGGTCCCCGAGGCTCGGATACCTAGGAAGGCAGGGCCCTGGGTTAGATCTTGTTTTATTTTGTGGTGGTGCTTCATCCTGTCTTTCTGTCACTTTGAGAGGTGATGTTGGAAGGATTTGAACAGGCAGAACAGGAAGGATTTGACACGGAGGAGGACTGCTTGCCCAAAGAATCACTGTGGGCAGCGTGACAAAACCTGGATTAGAGAAAGGGAAGTCTGAGACCCAGAACAGTGCAAGGGCAAAGCTGACGGGTGGAGGAAGGGACAGATGAAGCCATTTCGTGGCTTGCGTTCAAGGCCTTAATCACCAATTAGCTATGAGGCTTACAGGCCAGTCAGGTCACAGAGACAACTGTCCTAGGGAGAGGGATTCTGCCACATTCACAGGAGTGTCAGAATCAATCCCTCTTCAGCCGGGAATTGAACTCAGAACCTCTGGAAAAGAAGTCCGTTCTCTCAACCACCGAGCCATCTCTCTAGCCACCCCACACTTAGAGTTCTTAAGGGGTAAAGTTTCTCCTTGCCGACCTCTCTCCTCCAGCTGAGAACATCTGGAATGACTTTTAACCACTAAAAATCTCCTCAAAGTAAACCAAATAGAGAATCCTTTCCATATTCAAAATACCTGTAGATTTCATGTTTCCTTGCTGGGGATGGAACCCAGAACCTTGGGCACTCCAGCCCTTTGCCTTTGGAGAGAACATACCCAGGAAGTCTTCCAACTCACAATCCTCCTGCCTCAGCCTCATTAGGGGTGGGGTGCATGCACATACCATGAAACCTTGTTTAGATCTGGATTTATGAAGAGCCAAAGAATTCAAACTCCGTTCAGGCAACCACTATGTGATCTTTATTTCTGAAAACATCACCTTAGTTTTAAAGAGATTTTCCGAGCCTGATCTTAGTTCAGTGAAATAATTCAAATACCAAAGGACCTCCGCTTTAGCACTCCGGTGGTCGCCTTACTTCTTCCTTGAAGTATGGAGAAAATCCAATTAGGTTGCACACATAAAACATCGAGCTTGGGAATTACTCTCTTAGCTGTGCTTTTGGCTCCATACGTCATTAGTTCAGTTTTCAGATTCCATCTCAAGGAAACAATTACAAACACCCACTGTGGAGGACTATTTAACGCCAGGTCAGGCAGCTCAGTGAACAGTAAATAGATCTTTACCTTTCCTGAATTACACTTCTATAAAAAGTTATAAAAAATACCTGTCAACGGCTCACTCGTTTATGAACTAGCTGATGGATACTTAAGTAATAAAAACCTTTGAAAACTACCAAACTCTCCAAATTAAGTACCCTGGAGGCAGCAGAAGGCAGCACCTGAAAAGCTCATACTGGAAGCCTCAGGAACAACAGGCCCCAGGATCTCCAAGACAGGACGTGGACCTCCCCCAAGGCTGGCAGCAGCCTCCACTCGCAGAGTCTGACTTAGTCAGGTTAGACCAGAGAAGGAGGCTTTGTCTGCCTTCTCCCTGGAGACCCCAAGGTAAAGCTGGAATTGCAATTTGCTAGACAGCCTGTGCTGAGCCAGGCCTTTGTGCCATCTTCTGAAGTAACAGGTGGCCATGTCCAAAGGGAACTGAGCCGGGAGACACCAGAACAACAAAGAAGTCTGCTCCAGAAGATGACGGAGGTCCCTGAAAGATTCTTCTAGATCCAGCAGCGGTCTTCTGTAGCAACAGATGCTGTTTCTAAGTAATTATGGGGACGCGCAAAAGCGCACAGCTTTGAAATCAGTCAGGTCACTCCAGCGACCCTGGGCCAGTTGCTTAACCTCAGACATCTGGGAAATGGTGATATTAACTTACTTTTGGAGGTGGTGAAAGGATTAAATGAAATAATATGCGTAGCCTCACAAGGCCTGCCCCAAGGCCTGAACAGGCTTACGGTGGCTGGCCTAAAATGTCTCCCGGAATTTCTCTGGTTCACACTTCTAAGAGCTAAGCCGTTTGAGGATCCTCCCTCCCACTTTTAGCGCCAACCACCTGTGAGGAAGAGCTGACTCTCTTCTTTACGGCTCAGCCCTACTTCATCTCTACGTTTGAATTGTGGCAAGATACAAAATCCCTTGAGTGCAGGGTCCCAGATCCTTTAGTTCAAATGAAACGGAGAGACTCCTGCAGGTGAGGCGACCAGAAAGTGTGCACAAGATAGGTGGGGCCCACTGGATGGCACGGCACCCACCGCACGGTGACTTACGGACAGGAAGCATCTCTGGCCAAGGCCACTTTTGTTGTTACTTAGGTTGCTGCTCTGTTTTGTTTGAGACAGTCTTGCTGCGTAGCCCAGGCTAGCCTGGATCTCAAGATGCCCCTCCCTCTACAGATAAGTGGCTCCACATTTGGCTGGCTGTATCTTCTTCTTCCCAAATACACAATAAATAAATGCAAAAAAAATTTTTTTTTCAAAGGAAACAAAACAAAAAATCAAGAATAAGTATCCAGAGGTTCTCCTCCCCACCCCACCCCCGTTTGTTTTGTTTTGGATTTAACGTCTCACGTGAGAGAAAACTGATTCAGTAGCATTACCTGAAAACAATTTAAAGAGGAGGTCCCACGTGAAAATGTCCCCTGGGTGCTCCTGGCTGTTTTGTCACAGCTGAGGAAACTGCACTGGGCAGCTCTTCTTCCAGATGCAGTCAGCACTTGTGTGAGTGGCACATCTCAAGGACCCTCCTCACCACACAAGGATGCCAAGGGCTGGTCCTGCTCAGGTCTCTGGCTGCAGCCCCAGGCAAACGTCTCTACTTCAGTTGGGACCAACAGCAGCACTGTCCTCAGAGGGTCCTAGAGAATTCCTTCTCGCGTCCTGGAAGAGTCTGAGGATGTGGGTATGGCTGCTACACTGCACTTGTATTGTATTGACTGCCAGGATTGTAATCAGCAATGCTCCCTCTGTTGGGCTCTCTTCTCCTTCAGGGTCAGGTGCAGAGGCTTTGAGAAATCCTAGGTCGACAATCTTGAACTCAGGTCGTAAGGTCTGAGTATAAAAGCCCTCATTCTAAGCACCATGTAGGGAGTGCTTGCTGCCTGTCTACTCTGTGTTGTTAAATCTACTCCTATCTTTCACAGACAGGTTCAGCATCCCCTCACGAAGGCAGCTGCATCTGGAGGAAGTACGTTCCATGGCATGGAGTAGAAGCTACCCACCGTAGAACCATCACGTAGGGGATCATTGCTACCGCCCCCTAATCAGTCGGGACAGAGAGCCTGTGACTGCTGCAGTTACCATCATATCCCAAGGCCATGGGCATTCTTAATTTTTTGGTAGATCATCTTCAGCATGTGACTTGGGTCCTGTGGTCACCACCTGCCTTAGTCAGGGTTTCTATTCCTGCACAAACATCATGACCAAGAAGCAAGTTGGGGAGGAAAGGGTTTATTCAGCTTACACTTCCATACTGCTGTTCATCACCAAGGAAGTCAGGACTGGAACTCAAGCAGGTCAGGAAGCAGGAGCCGATGCAGAGGCCATGGAGGGACGTTCCTTACTGACTAGCTTCCCCTGGCTTGCTCAGCTTGCTTTCTTATAGAACCCAGGACTACCAGCCCAGGGATGGCCCCACCCACAATGGACAGGGCCCTCCCACCTTGATTACCAACTGAGAAAATGCCCCACAGCTGGATCTCATGGAGGCATTTCTCCAATTGAAACTCCTTTCTCTGTGATAACTCCAGCTGTGTCAAGTTGACCCAAAACCAGCCAGTACACCACCTGATCATATCTTGGAAAGAAAGCATTGGAAAGAGATGGGGCCAAGAAGTTAGGGTTGCATCTGAGGCCCCCCCCCCAAGCCATTCCCACTGGCTAACGACTAGGTGACACCAGACAGAGACCCTATATGTTCAAGGGGGATACAAAACTTGAGTCTTTTCTTGTTTGTTTTGTGTTTTGTTTTATTTTGCTTTGTGGCCTCGTCTGGCCTCCAACCCATAGCAATCCTTCTGCCTCAGCTTCCTACTATTGGGTCTGAGCCTTCAAAGACAAATAGAGCCTTTGAATCCAGGTAGATTATAGATCCAAAGAAAACTCTGTGCTCCGTTAGGGGAAGAATTGTTATTGGGTAGATAACTCAAAGAGAAGTTGGTTTTGGCCACTCTCCAAGGACAGCTCAGACACTACTCAAAATGCTTACTTTCATAGTGCCCTAGACTTTGAATAGTGCTTATGTAAAAAAAAAAAAAAAAAAAAAGATAATCCAATAATTTTGCATGTAATTTGCATGTAATTTTTTTTCCTGGTGCTGGGAATTTAACCTAGGGCCATGATTACGCTCGGCAAGACATCTGCCTTGAGCGATTTCCCACTTTTTAACATTGCCGATGGTTAAGACAGTTCTCTGCAGGGCGAGGACTTGGGGAAGGTAGGGTGAGTCCTATGTGTGCCCTGCTCTGATGTCCCCAGCACCCGCAGAGCGAGTCCAGTGCCCACATGAAATGCACACGCCAGGAGTAGAGACTAAATTAAAGATTAAAGGTTTCCTAAGACACTGGGCGGCTGTGGATGGTTGACTGAGATGTTTTCCTTGTTTAAACACAGGCCAGAAGGATGCATATGCTCCATTCGGTCAGCAATGTGATCAGAATCCATGGAAAGAGCACCAAGAAGCAGTGGGAAAGTATGTTGGGTCAGAACTTGACCTACATGGGAACAGGAACGGAGCCCAAGGGACATGGTCGAGGTCATGGGAATGGAGGGAAGCAAACAGAAGACCCTGGGTGTACAGCCCTGTTCCGTGCTAACAGACATGGGAGGTAGAGATAAGAGGAGGCGAGGTAAGGACTCGCCATATTTGGTTATGACTGCTTCCCCTGCCTGCTTCCCTCCTTCTCTCCTCCCCATAAAGAAGGAGATTTTTACAGACTGAGGGAAGCTTGCTAGTTGATAGAGGTTAACTCTGCCCGTTCATTCCCAGAGCTGCCGGGGAGTGCTGTTAGGTCCCAGAGCACACAGGGATCACACACAGCTGCTCTTGAAACAAAGGGGGAGTGGGGCTTGGTGCTGGCTGGGGTGCTGGGGCACACATCTACTCCTTTGACAAGCCCTGTGAGGTACCAAGACAGACAGTAACAGAGGGAGGTGGCATTTAACCATTGCACAAGAGCACTCTGACAACTGCCAACACAAAGGCACTGGCAATGCACACAACAGCAAGAAGGAAAGGGACAAAGTGGCAAAGACAGGTATATGTAGGCCTATGACAGGCCAGGTGGCCAGTCCACCACAGCGGTGGGTTGAGAAAGCCCAGCCCCCACTCCCCTACCATACTCTTGCTTGCCAATAATTTTGCATGTAGTTTTTTGTTTGTTTGTTTGTTTTGTTTTGTTTTTTTGTTTTTTTGTTTTTTTGTTGTTGTTTTTTTGCCACAGGCCCTTTGCACAAACTCCAAGAGATCAGAATCAGACCTCTGCTCCTTACCACCATATCAGGGGCCATCTCCCATCTGAAACAGTCCTTTTATTACCGTTCTCATCCTTCTTTCCGACCCCCTGTCACCCATCCTGCATATAATAGATTTGGTATGGTCTGTGGGATGTGAGCGCGCTACCAGTGAGCGGGAACATTGTTCAAGAGCGAATCTCTGCCCACCTGGAATGGATTTTTAATCAACACCATGGGATGAGCACAGAGGTCCCAAGAGTAAGAACAAGACAGAAAGAATCAGGAGAGACTTATGGTAGCAAAACTCCCAGCATCTTCTTTAGACTATCAAAGATGAGTTATGTCAAAGCCAGGCCTGGTGGTACACACCTAAAATCTCAGCTACCTGGGAGGCTGAGACAGAAGGATTGCACACTCACGACCTGCTTAAGTAACAGAGGGAATTCGAGGCCAGGTTAGGTAATTTAGCAAAAACCTTGTCTCAAAAGGGGTGGGGATGGGGGCATTGTACAATTCAGTGTCGAAGTTCTCCCCTCATAAACTCTGGGCCCTAGGTTCAATTCCTGGTACAAGAAAGAGAAAGGGGGGGGGGTCAGACATCAAATTACTTTAGGCTATGAAAGAAAACATGCAGCTTTAGAAGTGGTGCCTGGGGAGGGGACCTCAGGCCTCACATGGGCTTTCAGGATTTCTGCTGTACAAGAAGCTACACAGAAGCCATGGAGGTAAGGATCAGCCACGCTGCGTGTGTTGCAAAGCCTGTCACCTTAACAAACACATCACCACAAAACAAGAGATACTTAAAGGCTTAGAAATCTGTACAACAAACATACCCAGGGCTGTTAGTCGGGGTCTACATAAATTCTCTAAATGAAATAAGATCTAGGTTTTTCCTCAGACAAAAATGCCATGACCAAAAGCCACCTGGGGAGGGAAAGGTTTCATTTCAGCTTACAAGTCTCAGGTCACACCCCATCACAGAGAAAAGTCAGGGCAAGAACTCAGCAGAGACCTGGAAGTGGGAACTGAAGCACAGGCCTCCGAGGGGTGCTGCTCACCGGATTGCTCCTCGTGGCTTGCTCTGCCTGCTTTTGGATACAACTCGGGACTGCCTGTCCAGTGTTCTGGACGCTCACACATCAACTCTTAATCGAGAAAATGCTTGACAAACTTGCCTATAGACAAATCTTATGGAGGCATTTTCTCAATTCAAAGTCTCTCTTCCCAAATGACTCTAGCTTGTGTCAAGCTGACCTAAAACTAGCCAACACAAGTGACCCCTTGTCAACTTGACACACAAACATGTCATTATCAAACCATAGACTTTCCTTTGGGGTTTGTCCTCAAGATCTCATATTAATATCACTATCACAATAGAAGACACGTTTAACCCAACACTTAAAAGAAAATACATACAAATGAAAAACAGAAGTGACTTTGACCTCAGAGCTAAGAGAAAGGCCACCATATGACCCATCTGTGCTACTGATGGGGCTGATATTTCTCTTCAACAGCTCCTGGAAAATACTTTCAGGACTGGCAAAATTTGTAATCAAGATAGACCCATGACACCTCTGCTTTCAGTCACTAAATAAAACAGGCAGCTTACAGCATGCGTCACTGCAGAGAGATCGGTTCAGTAGAGGGCAAAAGCTGATGTCTACAAGCAGGCTGTAAAAACTACAAGACAGTCATAGAATCTCAACAAAGAGTGTTGTTCTACTGAGTAACTGAGAAAAGAAAGAAGATGAGAAACAAATCTAATTTACCCTCCTGGGAAGTCAGGTCAAAGTTTCTGTAACTAAAATAAACTGCAAGATGAGATACTGAAAGCCTGGCGTACGAGTAAAAATAACACAAGAAATAAATATTGTAGATTACAAGAAAATGTGGTAGGGAGGCACACTGACAGCAAACGAAGGCTGTGGCTCGTGAGCCAGGGAGACCGGTCAGAGCTGACTTCTGTGATGCTCGGCTGAAGCAAGAGCATGATTAGTGCCATTGCTTGATGAGACCAGCAAGAAGGTTTGCACAGCGAGAATTAAAATTTCTGTTTTGACCCGTGAGCTGGAGATGCCGTTATAGGTTGAATTGTGCTCCACAAGAGGACACTGAAGTTCTAATCCCCATGTCTCAGGATGGGGCCCTGTTTGGAAATACAATCACTGTAGCTGTGGCAGGCTAAGAGAAAGCACGTTGCCCCTCAATCCAATGATGGGTGTCCTTGCAAAAGGGCCCTATGAAGACAGAAGCAGATGTTGGAGTGGTACAACTTCAGGTCAAGGAATTCCAGGGATAGCTGGGTACAACCAGATTCTGGGAAGAGGCAAGAAGGGCTGTCCCCAGAACCTCAGAGGGGCTTCTTGCCACCACAATTGAGGGGGGAAAATGCCATGGTTGTGAACCACTATCGCCCCCATTTAAAAATGAATGCAGATGTTTATCAGTCATCTGCGGTCCACTTTGAGGGGCATTTGGGACTGAAGGCACGCTTGATGAGATGTGTCATAACACTGGGCTTGGCTATGCACCAAAACCCACTCATTTGTTGTCTCGGGCAACAGCGCAAACGGCAGCAGATGCCAACCTTTGAAGTAAGGGCACGGCCCACACTCTTGAGATGCCTGAGGAAGCTGAAAGAGAGCTGGGATGATCACCGTGGCTGTGGGAGGAATATAAGAAGAAAAAAAAATGCAAGAAACATTCACAGACAGGACCACCACATCAAGCAGTAAGAACCCAGCCATCGATTCACAGGCCAGTTAATGTACTAGGACTGCCTTAAATAATGAAAGCCCAGCAGACAGACACATGTGCTGTCACCACACGGGATGGTCCAGTCAGCCACAGACACGGAAGCAACGGTAGCGCCATAAAACTATGACGGAGCCGTGAACTTCCTGTGACATCAAAGCCTCCTAGCAGCACCCGCCTCATGTGTTTATGGTGATGCTACCATAAGTCAACCTTGTTGTAGTAATTTCCAGCCCCAACAAGCCCATATAAAAACCACACAATCCAGTTATTATATTTATCAGCTATGTGCCTAGATTGGGCAGATTTCGCTCTATACAAACTCAGTCCCCAGCTATGAGACCCTTTGCTACTTGCAATTTTTCCCTGCCACGCGGTTCTGCTCCATCTTTGCTTCTTCCTCCTCTTCGGTCCTCTCTCCTTCACTTCTCCTTCTCCTCACTTTCCTGCCCCTGCTCTCTAAGACCTCCTGTCCCACCTTTCCCCTCCACTGCCTAATCATAGGCTCCAGCCTTTATTGGCCGGTCAAAATGGGGAGAAGGTTCATACAAGATCACCGGAGTATGTGGTCAACTGCTCGTCAGGGGCAGCCCCTCTTGAGGAAGCAGAATTCACATCAGAATACAAACAGCATCAAGGCAACCCACAGCACAATCTACTATGCTGCCAGTCACATAAAAGCATGGTGCCTACAATTATGTCCAGAGACTATACTTGCTAATAAGCGTCTGTGTGCCTGTCTTATCACTATACCATACACTGTGTCATTGCCGTAGAGCATACTCCTGTTGTACCTTTAAAAAAACAAGCCTGCTATAAAGCACTATGCGTGTGGCTGGCCCTGGCCGTGGTCACATGTCTGTTGTATCTCTTCTTGCCCTGAGAGGCCACAGGTACACCTGCTACACCACTTGGGTATGTATGAGCGTGCAACGTTGGTGCTCCTAGGCAAGTGTGACTCTGTTAAGTGGTGTTCAGACATGGATACCCACTGACATCTGTGGTGCTTGACATCTGTGGGAAATGATCGAGTCGGCTACAAAGTAGCCCAGGACGAGTTCATCAGTGGGATGGGGTGGGTGGAAATACGAATGGGACAACTGTCAGGACAGCAGGCAGCTTTGAGCGCACACGCCGTACATGTACCATGTACATGATTATCCAAGTCTTCCCCGGAATCTAATCACATCCTTAGATCAAAACCACAATCGAAACAAAACATGAACAGAAAGGTACCCTGATGTAATGAAAACCTCCAGTCTGTGGAACATCCCATCCTTAGGGGGGGAGCAGGTTCAGAGCACACGAGGCCATTTTAACAGCAATAAAGATAAATACAGAGCTCAAATTCCATGGAATATATGCTTATAATGAGTCTGTATTCAGCTTCATATGTGTTACACACTCCGTCCATCAGGTTCTTGGCTGTGAGGAAGAAAGCTTGGTCTCCCGCAGACGACCACGCCCCGCAGACGGCCACGCCCCGCACACAGCCACGCCCCACAGAGGCCCCGCCCCGCAGACGGCCGTGCTTCATGTGCTCCACTGGACAGGCTTCCGTGCCTCCATCCCAAGCTCAGGTCCTCCTGCTGGAGCTGGACCATGCTGCTCAGAAAGCACCACTGCAGGAGACTCACTTAGCCCTCCCCTCCCCTCCCTTCCCTTCCCTTCTCTTCCTCCCCTCCTCTCCCCTCTTTTCCTCTCCCCTCTCCTCCTGTCTCTTCTTTTCTTCTTTAATCAGACCTTAAAATCCCCCCATTTAGAGTGATCTCTTTGCACCTCAAACCCAATTCAAATTTGACTCCAGCAGCTTCATCAAAACTGTACTGTGGAGAATCCATTTTTAACGAATGATGGTCCCTGGATTCCGGCGCGTTCCGTGGGTGTTTGGCACTGTTGGGGGTTTCCTTCCTGCTCTGTTTGATGAAATCTCTAGTTATAAGCCTGTTAGGTCACTGAGACTCATAGCCAGCCAAACCTCATCTGAAGCATTTCTGTGGGTTTTCCCGAATACCCCTCAGCAACTTAAATCCTGGGAGTCAGTGCCAGCTACCAGGGAAATTAAGTGCGGGCCTACAGGAAACAGAAGTGACTAACAGCTGGCGATTGCACAACGTTCTCTCATGGGCATTTTCCATGGCTGGGAAACAAACTCAAGGGCACAGTGGGACACAGTAAAGTGTTCACAGACATCCTGAGGTGCAGCATCTACAGACACATGGAGAAACTTCTGGTTGGGTTCCTGGAAGGACTGAGGTTTGAGTCATAAACTTCTGTGCCTAGGGCTTGTTCAATTATATCTGGATCGTCGTGATTAGACACGATCAGAATCATGTGCTAGCAAAGGTTGATCTTTAAACATTGTATAGGTACACAATTGCCCTTTATTCATTAAAAAAATAATAATGAATTCCTAATCTTCTGAAATCAAGACTCATCCAAAGAAACCCATGTGGACCTTACTCTGCAAAGTTAACATTGCATAGGCATTGGAGACTGTGGTACTCTCGGGAAAACAGAAAATCTATAAAATGATCGCCAATTTGTTGTCCAGGTCTAGTGTGGGGGTCAGCTTTCCTACTCTGTGACTAAATAACTCAATGAGCTACATCTTTTGATCATCACCTCCCAACTCCACGATGGACTGGTGACCAGCTCACCGATGCACGGGACATCAGAGGACATTTCCAGTTCAAACTCTGGTGTTCAGAAAGGGGGAAGCATTAAGAGATAAGCAAGCATGGGCATTCCCTCAGCAGTGTGGCAAAACTATTACAGAGGGGGAAGCTGGGGAGGAAGTCTGGCCATAGGACAGCTGGAAACATATTAAAAGTCACTACCATAGCAAGACTTCGTCTCAAATACGGCAGAGAGAAAGAGAACCTGTGCTGGCTATCCAAGCCCACGGTCCAGTGTGTAGAAAAACAACAGAAGGTCAAAAGCTGTCATTGGAAACATGGGATGTATTTGGTGGATAGGTGACTGACATTCTGTGACATAGAAAAGGGGATTTTTGTTCTTTAAATTCTTTATATCTGGAATTCCCTCCACTTTACGGAGGTATAGTAGGCATTGAAGTCTTCAGGGAAATTTTGCCTCTGAGTTTTCTGTGGTACTTGAGTTTGGTTATTAATTTTTATATGAATGAACAAATGTAACTGCTGTAGGCCAGTTTCAAAGGTTAAAAACACTCACAGATACACACACACAGAGATAGATGTACCCCTACACACACATACTTGCACACACACACACACACACACACACACACACACACATACACACACACACACTGCCACTGTATGCATCTATGTCTATCTCCAAAACCAAAGCATTTTAGGAGACTCATTAGTTATTTGTGATGCACTCGTTTAGATTCAAGTCTGACCCTTGTATCTTAGAACAAGGAACTATCTACCCACCTGCCAGGTGCTAACCATTCACCTACCCACCTGTCAGCTACTATCCATTCACTTATCCAGCTGCCAGATGCTAACCATTCACCTACCCACCTACTGGGTATCTATCTATATGTTCACCTACCCACCTGTCAGGTGCTATCCATTCACCCACCCACATACCGAATCTCTATATAGTCATCTATACCACCAGCCCGGTACCTGTCTATCCATTCATCCACTTCCAGTTTGCTTGGGCAGAAGACATTTTGTTCCATCATATACTTGGTGAGGTGTTTCCTTGTTTTATGCTGTGTTTGTGTAAAGCCGTGTGACATCAGAACGAGCAGCATGTGGCTTCTCTGTCATTTCTGCAGTGGCGCTAACCAGGAGAGAGAGAACCCCGGAGAACCTGTAAGATCCTGCTCCCGTGGGATGTTCACCCCTTCAGAGCCTAACAGAGCTCCTCACGATGGTCTAGACACCCCCCACACCCCCCACCCCTGCCAGGACACATAAGAGCCAGATGGAAAAGCCACTGACTAAATTAAAACACACTAATTGGGCATTGAATTTCTGCTGGAAATGCCCCCTCCCAGCGTCACTGGTGAGGTACTGTGTGGGTGTCGGATGTACGACTAAGAGGAAATTCTTCCTTTCTGAACAAATAAATCATTTGGAACTCATTTTGCTAAGCTTTCTTATTGGTTCCTGGAAAATATCAAATATAGGATGTGGGGAATCCAACTGCTCCAACAGTCAAGAGGTTTATTAATTCGGCAAAGGAAATCAAGAATCAATATCACCAGGCAACGAGAGCATTACTAAATAAAATGTTTCTTTGCCAAATAATTCTTAAAAAAAAAAAAAAAATCAAAGTTGCATCTCAGATAGCGGCATATGGCGGCATATGGATTTTCTCATATCCATACAGATGCTGTGGAAGTATCTATAGTTCAAATAATATGCTTAATTAATTAATTAGTTTTGAGATAGGGTCTTGCATAGCCCAGGCTAGCCCCATACTCACTCATGGATGAAAGTGACTCTGAGCTTCTGATCCTCTTGCCTCCATTTCTCCGGTGTTGGGATTACAGGAGTGTACCACCACCCACAGTGGGGGTTGTTTGCTTGCCTTATCATATTCATCTATTTATTTGCTTATTTGTATTCATTTGTTCGTGTGCGTGTGTGTGTGTGTGTGTGTGCGCATATGCACGTGACACATGCCAGGCACGGCACACATGTGGCGGTCTGAAGACAATTGGCAGGAGTCAATCATTCTCTCCTTCCACCTTGAGGGACCTGTGATCAAACTCAGGTCATCAGGCTGGGTGGTAGGCATCTTCACCCACTGAGCCATCTCGCCGGCCCCATGCCCAGTTTTAAGTGGTGGTAGGGACTGAACGCAGGCATACCAGGCCAGTGCTCTCTACCGACTGAGCTGTACCCTCAGCCCTAAATTAAAATATTTGACTAGATCTTAAGGTTTTCTGGTTTAACATCAATTCCTAGCTCATAAGGTCACCGAAAACATACTGTATAAAATTAACCTTACATAAGCTGGGCATGATGACATGTACCTACAATTTCAGCACTCAGAAGCCTGAGGCAGGGGGATTGCAAGTCTGAAGCCAGCCTGGGATAGTTAGCAAGGCCCTGTCTCAAAACAAACAAACCAACAAACCTGCCTCTACATTTAGAGCCTTCCCATCATGCATCTATCCCCATCTTTCGGTTGGGAGGAGTGTGGCTGTTTCCAGGCAACAGTTCAGGCACTAAATCTAGTGATCAGAGCACGGAATCACCCAGATCTGTCACCCAGACTCCTAGTGCCCAGCCGCTCCTCTCCTCAGGAAAGCCCCAAACCCATGTGGCCTACTGTATATCCCACAGTGTACCCTCTACTGTGGATCTCCAGAGCGTATCCCCTTTAATCTGTACTGTTGCTTTTCTCTAAATAACACTATCTCACTACTGTTGCAGTCCATGTGTGCCCTTATTTTCAGTTCTCTATGGGGTCTTTGTTTTCATTACTTTTTGAGAATTTGATTCCTAAATACTGGTTTTTCTCCCTCCTCCCCCTTCCTCTCACATTCATTTCTTTAACTGTAGCCAGCACCCATACAGCATCTCTCAACTGTCTATAACTCCAGTTCCAGGGGATCCAGCACCTTCATACAGACACACCTGCAGGCAAAACACCAGTGCACATAAATTAAACAGATCATTAAAAATAAAATAAAATTATATAAACACACTCTATTAAAAAAAAAATCTAAAAATTGGCCAGGCCTGATGGCACAAACCTTTAATCCCAGCCCCAGGAGGACAGAGGCAAATGGATTTCTGTGAATTCAAGGCCAACTTGGTCTACATAATAAGGTTCCAGGCTAGCCAGGGCTACATAGTAAAAACCCTGTTTCTTTAAAAAAACAAACAAACAAAAAGCAAAAACAAAACTAAGACTTTAAATCAGTCAGATGTGAATTATGCTACAGGCCTGATAGATTACTAAACGTCATGAGGAATCATCATGAAACGGTACTTACCAGCAATGAGAAAGTTGACAATAGACACCATTCACTATCACAGTCACCATCACCATCACTGTCAGCATCAGCATCAGCATCAGCATCAGTGTGTTTTTTCCTTTTTTTTTTTTTATTTTTTAAAATTTATTTATTATTATATGTAAGTACACTGTAGCTGTCTTCAGACACCCCAGAAGAGAGCATCAGATCTCATTACGGGTGGTTGTGAGCCACCATGTGGTTGCTGGGATTTGAACTCAGGACCTTCGGAAAAGCAGTCAGTGCTCTTACCCACTGAGCCATCTCTCCAGGCCGTGTGTTTTTTCCATGACAAGGTTTCTCTATGTAGCTCTGTCCTGGAACTTACTCTATAGACAAGGCTGGCCTCGAACTCAGAGAAAAGGCATTAGCCACCACATCTGGCTTTCATCATAGTCATCTTGGAGCAGACTTATTTGCTGGCACTAAGCTTCTGACTCTGTGGTGAGGAGATTCGCTGTACACAGTTGCAATGCTGCATGCCTGAGGGAACCCTTTGGAAGTATCAAGTGTTGGCCAGCCCGAGGAATCACTGATGCTCCACACTGAAAAACAAAGCAGCTTTGCAAGAACAAAATGGAGTCTGTGTGTCTCTTCATTCTGCAGTTATGTACCCCGGACAGTCCAAACCTTCTGCAAGGGGCCTGGAGAGGAAAAAGAGACATCTTCAGAGTTGGATCACCAGTGTTATTTGGCCTTACTGAGCTTGCAATTTAGCAAGATATTCAAAACATCTTTGTGAATGATTTTGATGTAAAGAGCATCAAGGAAAAGAGACAGAACAACCACTAGCTAGAGTTAAAACAGAAACAGTTTCTGCTCTGAGATACAAAGAAAGAGTCATCTTTTAACTGGCTACTGTTGCTGCGGGGAACCTAGTAAAGTATGGAGGTGGGGAGGCCCGGGGATTTGTTAAGAGGACTGAGGGAGAACACAGACATACTGTGTGGCTAGAACATAGCTGGGAAAGCACAGACATACTGTGTGGCTAGAACATAGCCAATGAAGAAAGTGCTAAGAGATGATTGGGGAGGTGGGTAAACATCAGAAAATAAACTGGATGTGGTGGGTCACACCCATAATCCCAGCACCCAGTAGAGGCAGAAGGGACAGAGACTCAAGGCCAGCCTTAGCTAATGGGACTTTGACTCAAAACAAAAAAGGGAGAACAAACAAACTAAAAAGCCAGAGAAAAAGGTACTGGCTAGCAGAGGGTTCAGCCTCTACTTTAGGTGACTATGAAACAGCCCTGGTCAGTTTGAGAGCCTGGCAAAAATCTGTCCTAGTAAGTGAAAGAAAGCCTGTGTTACTGTCAGCGAGGTCCTGGTATACACCGTTACATCAGTTAGTTGCAAGCAAGATATTTTCAAATGTCATCACCAATACATGGCTGAGCTGACAAAATGTGGCCACCCCTAAGACCTGGCAAAGACAGGCTGACTCAGAGTGGCCTAGAAAATGATAAGCTTCCCATGTCCCCGAAGGTTTCTGCCAATTCCAGATGGCCTAGCACAGTCAGCAACGATGAGCCATAAGCCACACCCAGCTTGCCACCCAATTGTGCAAATAAAGTTTTATTGGGACAGGGCCACACCCCAACATTTATATGTTGTCTGACTGTGTTCACAGCTACAGTGGCAGATGTGAGTAGTTACAACAGGGCCCACAGAGTGTTCAAAGCCTAAACTATAGTCTTTCCAGCCTGAACCTTTGAGAAACACCACGCTGACACCTGGACTTGAGTTTAAGTTGGTTAAGTCAGGGAAATTTGGGAGATAGAGTTTGGGTGACCTATGATATGAAAACACCCGTGTGAGCTGGGACCCTAACAGGTAACCCTCTGGTCTGTGAATCAGGAGGCTTTCTCTGAAGGAGACTGAGGGAATGCTTGCGTATCTGTGTCTTGGAATGCTGTAGAAGGAAGAGTTTCCCTGATCCTTTCTTACCACAGGCTAGCCTCACACAGGCCAGCATCCACCTTGTGAGGTAGGGGGAGGGGAATATATATATATATATATTCCCAGTCTAAAATTCAATTTTATTCAGCACAAAAAAGTTGAGAAAATGAGCTACAAAAAGTAGAATGAAGGGCAAGCCCAACTGCACAAATAAGTCACAAGTCACAGCTATGGGGGACCATTAGGTATCAAATGTTGAATGTATTTGCTATCATTCAAGAAATAAAATGCTCACACCTGTAACCCCAGGAGGCTAGGACAGGCAAGTCACTGTGCGATTGAGGACAACCTGGACTACAGACTAAGTAAGATATTGACTCAAAAACCACAAACAAACAAACAACAACAAAAACCCAAACAAACAAATAAACAAACAAAAGGCATCAAACAAGAAAGAAGTCACCAAAATGTTTACTAGTACTTTAATGGAACCAAATACCATACCTAAAAGTTCTAAGAAAATTTTTTTCAAGCATATAATTGATGTTATAAACTCAATTAAAGTAGCAGAGATACCAGAAGAGAGCAATAGCAAATTGAAGAACAGATGTGAAGAAATTACACAAAAAGCCAACGGAAAGAAGGAAGCCAAACATACAAGAGTAGAAAGATAGGAAAGAATAAAGGGATAATCATTTAATCAGATACTGGGAGGAAAAGCAATTGAAACAATGAATAAAACTTTCATGAAACAGTTATCTTCAGAACAAAAATAATTTCCATAGACCTGCTGTAAATAAATTACAATGTACAACAGAGAATACTTAATCCCAGAAGAAGAAAAACCAAATAGAATCATGACCGAGTTTTCATCGATCTTGATATGAGAAGCTGGTAGGACAATACTTTGGAAGCTCTGTGGACGAACACACATGCATGCACTGGCACACACACACACAGGCACACACACACACAAACATACACACACACATTGTTTTCAAGGTAAGATGGGTGGGCAGGGCCGGGCAGTGATGGCACACGCCTTTAATCCCAGCACTTGGAAGGCAGAGGCAGGAGGATTTCTTAGTTTGAGGCCAGCCTGGTCTACAGAGTGAGTTCCAGGACAGCCAGAGCTCTATAGAGAAACCCTGTCTCAAAAAAAACCCCAAAATAACAAACAAACAAACAAAGATGGGCGGGCAGACAGATGGCTCAGTGGTTAGGAGCCCCTGCTCTTGCAAAGGACCTGGGTTCGGTTCCCTGCACTTACCTCTAAGGATAGCAGGCATGCATATACTGCACATACATACATGCAGGTAAGACACGTGTCATGGTGATTTAAATGAGAACAACCTCCCTAGGATCATACATCTGAATGTTTGGCTCCCAGTTGTGGAACTGTCTGAGAAGGACTGGGCAGCACACAGCCTTTTTGGAAGAGGTGCATGTGTCCCAGGGAGTGGACTTGGAGGTTTCAGAAGTCTAGTTATCGATTGCTGAGTGTTCTCTCTCCTTTCTCTGTATCTGTCTGTCTCTCAGTTTCTCTCTGTCTCTGTCTATGTATCTCTCCCTCCCTCTCTCCCTGGCTCCCTCCTCTGCTGCCTCGTGGTTGTGAATCAGACACTCTCTCGGCTCCTCTTTTCCAGGACCAGGCCTGCCTGCTTGCTGCTGGGCTCTGCCATGGAGAGCATGGCTTTACCCTCTGAACTATAAACAAGTTCCCAATTAAACGCTTATGTTTGGAAGTTGCTTTGGTCGTGGTGGGTTTGTTTGTTTGTTTGTTTCACAATAGAAAAGTAACTAAGATACCCATAAAATGTCATAAGTAAACACATTTAAACAAAAGGGTAAAGCAAAACAAACAAACAAACAAACAAAAAACAGCACTTGGGAAGCAGAGGGAAGCAATCCCTGTGAGTTCAAAGCCAGCCTGGGCTACAGAGTGACCATTCCCCAGTGCCACAGAGAGAAAACAAAACATTTGTACTGCCAGTCACAAAGCTGGGTACCTGCTCCCAGAACTGCCAGTCCGAGAACTGCCTTCTCCACTCCAGTTTTGGCTAATAGAAGCAGTGTACTTCCCTGGCCTTCAGTTTGGACCAGAGAGACTTGGATCCAGGGTTTTGTTCAAGCCACAAAATAGGCTCCTTTATATTTTAGCTGGAGGTCACTAGGGTCTGCTGTCAGTCCTTATACCACCAAGAAACC
Source organism: Mus caroli (assembly GCF_978045245.1). Taxonomy (NCBI): domain Eukaryota; kingdom Metazoa; phylum Chordata; class Mammalia; order Rodentia; family Muridae; genus Mus; species Mus caroli. The sequence goes on along the minus strand of NW_028227261.1, from coordinate 5,463,049 downwards.
TGAAAACGAAGCCATCACAGAGGACGGAAGTTGAAAGTCAAGTGAAGCCCAGGCCTGGCCAGCCCCTGCCAGCCTCCTGGGAATCCCCGGTTAGAGCTGTGCCTTCGGCTTCACCCCCCAGTCCTTTCATGCCCACCCACTGAATGCCTCGTGTTATTTATGGGGGAAGAGATCTATTAGTAGCAAAAAATAAAATAATGCTGACAGAACTTGGCTACCATCCCCTTGTTCCATGGTATAACAGCATGGGAAGTGAATTTATCTAAAACCTTACATCATGCCCAGTCCTGAGTAAACGCTACAAAGTGTCCGCTATTATTGGGTATATTTGCTAATCCCCAAATTCAGACATTCATCCTATTTATAAAAGCTTCGCAAGAATATGAATAGGCGTTCCATTTTCTGCTTGGGCCAGCTTACCACCATGCTGTGTATCGCTGATTGAGGGTTCTGGGCATAAAGCTTCCTCTGTCTGCGATTGTTTGCTTATTTTAGAGTGCTTCCATCTAATTCTTGAAGCTTTTGTAAGGATGTCGAGTCTCTGGCTTTTCTCCAGTGAACCTTCCTTTGCATTTTTTTGTCTCTTGGGCTACTTTGCTCATCCACATCTCATCCTAGGATTAAGCCTATACCTATAATCAAGGTGGTGCCATGTACCAAAGGGACATTGAAGAAGCATGATTGCTTGCGTGTCCTGCGCTCTAATTGAGGAGGTGGACGAAATCGTTGAAGGAAAGGAGACGCCTCCAGAAAGCTCAAATGACTGGAAATTACTCTAAATTTTACTCTTAGAAGGTATGGCCATCTGAAATGCATTCAATCGTTAAATATTCGTGGAATGAGCACTGGTCACCTCGGATGTCCTGACGGGTCTCCTGATGCAGCAGGCAGAGCTCGCTAACAGCACTGGTTTTCTTATGTCCCCAGATCAGGGAATCTAAGCTCCTGTCTTGTATTTTCCCAGTGGCTTTCACTACTCCCTACGGCACAGCAGAGCAATACTCATTCGCCTTAATGTTGTATCAAGAACTTGGGAAACCCACACATGCGTGCGCAACCATGCAACCTCGAAGGTCATTCATGATGAGAAAAGCGTAGCCTGAGGAATGGAGAGCAACAGCTTTAATGCCAGAATCAGACCGTGTTCGCCAGTCCCACCTATGCTCTAACTCGCAGTCCCTCTGTCTCTCCCTTATATCTCAATAAGCACAGTCACCCAGCCACTTAAAGACAGAAGGCTCGGCCCATCCTTGACCTTCTCCCTTCCTGTTTCTCGTGGGCGAGATCTCAAAGGCCTGCTGATTCCAGCTCCGTGAGAAGCTTGGAATCCATTTCTAAAATCTCATTCTGCTCCTCTCCAACTGCGGCCACCTCCTTTCTCCATATCTCTTATGCTGGAGACGCCTGCGGTGCCCTCCTCCTGTTTTCAGCCTGAGCCTTCCTTCCGCTGTCCTGTTGCATGAAGCTCTCTCCCACGTTGGGCTGTTCCTTTCTGCAGGCTCTTCAGATGGACCACCTCTTGTCACACTTCACCCGGGTCTCAGAATGTCTCTCCCATCTACTGTCAGCCCTGCTCACTTGGTCTCCTGACACACTCTGTCTCCTGACACACTTGGTCTCCTGATACACTCGATCTCCTGTCACCACTATCCTCTGGCTTAGCACTTGTTTTATTTTATGAGACAGGGTCTCACTATTTAGCTTTGGCTGTCCTAGACCAGGCTAGCCCAGAACTCAGACATTCACATGCCTTTGCCTCTGTACCAGGATTAAAGGTGTGTGCCACCACGCCATTGTCTGCCATCTTTCTCTCCCATTAGACTGTAAGTTTCTATATAACAAATATAATATAAACAAAAATTATATTCACTCTTTTTACCAGTGTATACCCAGTGCTAGATCTGTGATTGGCAAGTGGGAGGCTGCTTGCTAAATTTGACTTGAGTGAATGCTTTGTTATACCTCTTACCAAGGACTAAACTCCAGTGCTCACAAGTTTTTTGTTGTTTTTTTTAATTGGGCATCCCAGAGTTGCCATGAGCCACAAACACAACAGACTCCCCACATTCATGGCCCCATCGTTCACACCCTGTTCCGAACTTCAACTTAGTTCTTCCGTGAGAACCAGCAGTCACACCAGTTGAAGCAGCTCTTTCTCCCACTTGGGTGCTGGAAAGTCGATTTACTCCAGACCCTCGCGCCGCACACGAGAGGGAGCACCGCAGCAGAGGGCTCCCTAACTCCTCAAAGAAACCCATTGTGTGAGGCAGCCATGAAGGACAAGAAAACTCAGGAAAAGAGATCGTCTCACCAACTTTAAAACCTAGCTCTCAGCTTTACAGTGCTGCGACATGTGTGTGTGTGTGTTTATGAACATCTTTATACAAATGTCTTCATATTAATACCCAATCATTGAGCATATCCATTGTCCTCGCATCCCAGAGAAATTCACGAAGCCATTCACATAGAGGGTTCTGCAGGGGCTTTAGGCTTCTGTGCAGATGAAGTCTACTGTGCTCTGGAGGGAAACACACCCCCGCGTGTGTGTGATGGCAACGGAGGGGTAGATGCCACAGACCTAAGAGCCACTTTACACCTTGCCTTCAGGTTAGTGAGAAGCTGGGACCTGAAGCTTCACTCCTGCTGTAAGATCTGACTGCCTCGGAAGAGGAGATGCTACAAGTCAGGGAAAACATCCCATCAATCATTGCCCTCTGGAGGCAATGAAATCACCTCTTCCACAGATTGTTTCAGGTATAGATAACAATCTAGAATTGGGGGATTTTATAGCAAAAGATATTTAAACACCTCTCGGAGGATATATGGCCATAACAATGAAGCTAACAATAGAACCAATAACATAACAACATTTATTGAACTCTAATTGGCCCTGAGCAATGTTTTACATGCTGACCATGTTAACCTGTTTGTCTAATAGCCCTACTAGAGTGGTAAGAACCACTCCTATTTCCAAGTTACTGGACACCCAGAGGTTAAATAATTTGCACAAAGATGTATTCTTATTGCTTCTGAGGGCTAAGTGATGGTTCAAACACAAGGTTCCACAGACTGCATCCCCCACCCCTTCCCGCTTTGTTTTTACTTGAGACAGATGTAGCCCAGGATGCTTTGGACTCTCAAGCCTTCCTGCTCAAGCTCACCACGCCTGCCAAATTCTTTTAGGGCTAAGCTGAAGAACTAAGCAGATAAAGCTCTCTTTATTCAACAGCATAATTAAACTTTCCATCTGTACTATGTATGTATATGTAACGCGTGTCTATAGAAACACACCCTACGTGTGCCGGTAGTCACAAAGACATAAAATTAGTTTCCGAAATCTCTTAATGAAGAGTTTACATTAATATTTTAATTAATTAATTTGGCAAGGGACTAGAGCACACCCTACTGGCCAGCTAATAGGAAATACAGTGTGTTCTTCAGACACAAGCTTAACCGTGAAAACACGCAGAGAAACTTGAGAAAACTAACTCAATAAACGTCTAGACTCCGTATCTAAGTAAGTCGACGCACAGGCTGCTGGAAAGGTCTTGAATCTGTAAGCTTCTAGAGATGGGCTAGACTTGGGAAAGCAGTGTTTGTTAAGGAAGCCTTGGGTACACAAAAGGTGACTCAATTGAAAACAAATGACATAGTCTGCCTTCCTGGTGAGGAAAAGAAGTCAGGTCCTGTCCCTAAAACACTCCAAACTACAGACTCAAAAATTCTAACACAACTACCGTGCTCAGTCTACTCACAGGCCACATATTACCCCTAAACCCTGTGTGTGTGTGTGTGTGTGTGTGTGTGTGTGGTGTGTTTGGTGCGTGTTATGTGTGAGTGGTATATAGGGCATGCCTGTATGTGGAGTATGTGTATTACGTGTGTGTGCATCGTGTGTGTGTCTGTATGGTGTGTGGCATATGGTGCATGTGTGTGTGTGTAGTGTAGTGTGTTATGTGTGTGTGCACTGTGTGTATGTGGTGCATGTTTGTGTGTGTGTATGTGTGTGTGTGTGTACACGCGTGCATGCACGTGGTACTTTTCACAGAGCAGTTAAGTTCATGGTTCAGTGGAGGCCTCTGCTATTAGGAAGCACTCCTTATGAGCGAGCCTCAGGACTCTGTATTATTATTATCATCTGAGGATTTTATACATGTCTATAATGTACTCTGATCAAGTCCACCCCTGAGCCCCCTTTCAGTTCCTTCCCAGGCATTTCTTACAGTTTTCTAAATTTTCATTTGCTCATTTCTGCGTGAGTACAGGTGGAGGTCAGAAGGCAATGGGAGGACTTAGCCCTCTCCTTCCAGCCTGTGAGTCTCAGAGGCTGAACTCAGGTCATCAGATGGCACCTTTACCAGCTGAGCCATCTGGACTCTGAATCTCAGGTGCTCATGCAGGCTTTAAAATAAGACAGAGTTTGCTGCAGATATGTGTGTGTGCCTACGCATGCCTATGTGTGGTTGTTTCCAACAGTGTGGTACACTAATCAGGTGACAACTAAGAAATGTAAATTTTCCGTGCGTGCGTTTTTATAGCACTCATCTACGGCTAGTGAAAAGTGTGTGATATGCATTCTCTATTGACAGAAACAAAGGCCCTATGATTAATAAGGAAATGCAAAAAGTATTTCTCTTTTAAATATTTGTCTTTAAAGGAAGTAGATAAAAGACAATCAAGAAGAATACAAAAATGTGTGTACTTTTTTATATAGGCTGCCAAGAGCAAAATATAAACATACATTCACTAAGGTTCCATGTGACACATTTATGCTTAGGCAAGACATGCTGGATTTCTTTGAGAGAGCAAGGGGAAAAGTACCCCACGTGAGTCTCAGGCTCCTGAGCCAGAACCCCAACCTTGTTCTTACTCCAAGAGTGGAATGGTGCAAACTGACAAACTGGGTCAGCATGACAAAAACACTAATGCTTTAAGATACTGTGTTCAATTCTGCTTTTAAAGAAACCAGCTAATCAGAATTCTTTGGGAGGAATGGCCTCAAAGCAAAGCAAACTTTGAAAGACTTTAACAAAGTGAAAACTTGGAGCTGGGCTATGGTAGCAAAAACCTTTAACCCCAGCTCTCGGGAGGCAGAGGCAGGTGGATCTCTGAGTTCAAGGCCCGCCTGGTTTACAGAGTGAGTTCCAGGACAGCCAGGGCTACAAAGAGGGACCCTGTCTTGAAAAAGAAAAGGAAGGAAGGAAGGAAGGAAGGAAGGAAGGAAGGAAGGAAGGAAGAAAGGAAGAAAGGAAGAAAGGAAGAAAGAAAGAAAGAAAGAAAGAAAGAAAGAAAGAAAGAAAGAAAGAAAGAAAGAAAGAGGAAATGAACAAAAAGAAAAGAAAAGGAAAGGAAAGAAAAGGAAAGGGGAAAATCTTTCAATTTCTAGACAGAGACAATTTAGAGCAAGATAGGCTGGAGGCACGGAGAGTGTTCTGGCATTTGAACTGTTAAAGGTCAATGAACAGTACTGATCAATCCGCCAGAAGTCTGTCACATGACTGGCTGAGCATTTTCACTTTGAACTCTTCTCAAACTATTCTACAACTTTTTTTGTTTTGTTTTGTTTTTTTTGGCATAACAGCATTATTATACAACAACTGCTAAGTAGCCTGTTGAGTATACGTTTTCCTCCACAGCTGAGAAAGCTTCAGTGTATGAATAATTAGGAGCTAAAGCCAGTGAGGTAGAAGCTCTAATTGCCTTCTCTCAGAAAAACTAGGAAACTAAATGTTTTCTGTTGTAAGTTTAAAGTTGGTCCGAGGAAAAACCCAGATTAATCATGAATTACTCAAGTGACTCTGATTTTTTTTGATGATGATTTACCAAAACATGAGCACATCCTCCAGCTCCCAAGTGCAGGAGGAGGATCTTGTTGGTCTTCTTTCTCTACAGAGGGGCGTGTCCCGCGGTTGCTGTGGTGATTATCACTGTTTTGTGAATAGGGGAATATAAAAGCATGCTAATAAGGCTAGAGCACACATTACAACTGCATTGTGGCAACTGGAAATCAGAGTAACTAGGGCTCTTCTCCGATGAAACTGGACCTCACTGAATCCCCAAATAGTAAATGCTCTACTGTGAGGGCTTGTTCTGAGGGTGATCTTACACACACACACACACACATATACACACAAGCATATACACAGATACACACATGCACATACACACACATACATGCACATACACACAGGCACATACACATTATATACATACATACACATACATGGAGGGGAGGACACACATGCACATACATACATGCACACACACATGGAGGGAGGACACATAGACACACACACGGAGGGGAGGACACACATGCACACACACAAGGAGGGGTGGGGAGGCTATTTGCATAGCATACAGATAAAACAGGAATAGCAAAGGTGAGGGGCAAGAGGATTTTCTGTGACTTTCAAAACCTAGTCAAGCTGGCCGTGTTGACTTCATGCCTGTAAATCTCAATACACTGGAGCCCAAAGGATGACCAAGCTTGAGGTTAACCTGAGCTGTGTAGAATGAGTTGTAGGCCCACTTGGGCTACAGAGTAAAACTGTCTTAAAACCCACCAAAACTTAATCAAGTAAATAATAAATGTTAGTAAATAGTAAATAATAAATAGACAATGTGGCAATGACCAATTTCCATAAGATTAAAATACAACTAAGAGAATGGCCATAAGAAAAGATGGGAGAATTGAACTGCTAGGAGCATGGGTGTGGAAGCAACCCCAGCAGGCCAGTAGGGACCATCAGAAAGAGGGGAGGAGCCTTCTAACATCCTGGTAGCCTGCCGCTGAGAGTGGGCAAAGGAAGACTTCGGAGTTTTCTTTTCTTTTTTAAAATCCAGTGCATCAGGCCTTGAGTTTAAAATTAAAGCCTTTGAGTTCAATTAAAAAAAAAAAAAGAATTCAAGTCAATACTGGAAGAAGCAACTTGGTTCGTGGGGCACAAAGTTAATAGTTAACCAGATAATGAGGCCAGCGCCTCATTCCATATGTTAAACTGGCTCAATTAGGTGGTGCTAAGCATATAACTATCAGGCATTCTTGCTGCAGTGCAGGAAGGGCTCTGTGTGCGGACCACAGAGGTCAGCCATAGGTCTGCGCTCTCTACTCTGTGGAGTGCCATTAAGAGGAATTTGTACTCATCCCAACTGGAGGGCTTCTGTCTGTTTGCCTTTTTTCTTGAACTACTCTGGTTTATCATTGTATTATTTATTTTACGGTTAAACTATAAACCCGAGTTGCATCACCGGATTTCTGCCCCACGAACCCTCCTCCCTGTAGACTTGATGGCGTTTTGTCCTTGGGCATCAGCGGCCACCCTGGGGCCAAAAGACATGGAGAACAGCACTTTGACAGGTAAGCCAAGAGGGCTGGGGGCAGGTTTGGGGGAGGTGCCCGGGATCACCCTAGCCTTGTTGGAGGCCAAGCCAAGTACAGAGGAGCCTGGAGTGAGGCCTCCCTGATCCTGCCCACACAGCATGGCCCACTGCCCAGTCCCCTTTGTCCTTTCTGCGCTGCCCCTCACCTTTCCATTCTGTCCCTTCCTTTTCCACACCGTCCCTTAACTACCTAGATCAATTAGTGAGGCTCTCTATACGTCCTGCAGTGCCTCACGCTGCTCCTCACCGCCCCTCCATCCCTTATTGTCCTTAGTCAGACACTCCCTGCCCCTTCCTGTCTTCAGACGCATTTTGTCCCTTACTGATCCTCAGTCCGCTGCCCTCTTTCCCAGAGACCACTTTCTTCATGGTCATCTATCCCTGGTTGTAGCGCCCTGCCATCCTTCATCTCTCGCATCATCACAGCAGTCCCTCGTTGTTCCTCACTGTCCTCCTCCGTTCTTCATCACTCTCCTCGCCATCCCTCGACCCTCCCTCGCTCTCTCTCTCTCTCTCTCTCTCTCTATATATATATATATATATATATATATATATATACCTCGGGGTGCCCCTCTCCCCTCCAATCCCCATTTTCTCCCGCTCCCTGAGTTTCTTGGACCCAAGTGCATCTCAGCGTCACTTCCCTCCCCGGGGATGGAAACAGGGCCGCTCACAGCCTTCTAAGGAAAACTCGGTGTCCTTAGGCTAGGCAGCTCGCACAGAGGCGGCCCAAATAGAAACGTCCCCTCGGGAGACGAGGCTGCTAGCGCCGCCCGGCGGGCCCCACGCAAACGCTTCGGTAGCAGCATCGCCCCTTTAAACGTCCGGCCGCCCGGATTGGCTGCGTGAAGGAGGCGGGGCGGCGGGCGTCGACGTCACATTGTCGCTCACCGTATAAATACGGGCGTCGGCTGCGCCGGCGTCGGCGGCCGAGTGCGAGGCGCGGAGCGTGAGCTGTGCGAGCGAGCGAGCGAGCGAGCGCGAGCCTAGCCTGCGAGCGAGCAGAGAGAAAGAGAGAGGGCAAGAGAGCGGCGAGGCGCCTGCGCGATGCTCGGGCCCCTAAGCCCGCGGCGCTGAGCCAGCCGGGACGGACATGCGCGGGAGGGCGCCGCGGGGCCCCGCTCCCTTGGGGTAAGGGGCCTGGCGGGCGTCGGGAGCCGTGGGGCCGGGGCGCGGAGGGCGGGCGGACGGGCGGGCGGTGGGCTGGAGCCGGAGCCTCCCGCACGCCGCTTCCCGGGATTGGGCCGGGGTGCGTGAGGAGCCGCGGGCCGCGGGCGCCCTCGGCTTCTCGCCGGGGCCATGCACCGGCGCGCACACGACACGTCTCCACAGCCTGGGGCTCCGGAGCGGCGGCTCCACGGTCTTCCCGGTGCAGCTGCGGCCCGGGGATGCGGCGGAACTGCTGCGGCCCCCTCCATCTTCCCTCTCACCCCGCGCACCCGTCGGTCCGGCCCGGAAAGCTTCTGCGAGAAGCTGTCGCGGGTGGGCTCGGAGACTGCTAGTCCCTGGTTGGTACCAGTCTTGAGTCTCGGTGAGACTCGGCGACGAAAGCCATTCCCCCTTTTTTTTTTAAAAAAAAAAAAATATATATATATATTTGTTTTAATTCATCCGAGTTGTTCCGTGGGCTTTTCCTCTCCAGAAACATGATTCTTTGCCTTAAATGACTTATATATTAAAGGAGTGAAAATGCAGACAGAACTGTTCAAACGCCAAGGCTCCTTGGCAAGTATCCTGTATTTATACGTATATCCTATCTTTGTTCAAATTAATCGTGATTGGTGGTGCTGGATGGGTGCTTCCTCAGTCTTTATTAGGATTTCATCATTGCTTGAAAGAAACCAGTCTCCTACCTGATAAAAATGTGAATAGATTGTTAGTCATAAACTTAAGTGTAGTAAGAATAGAGACTGTAGCTTTAAAAGAGATGTGACGGGAGGTACACCTGTAGCACAGGTAGGGCAGGACTGGTTTCCAGGCAACTGTCAGGGGTGAAGAAAGGTGAGGTATAAATTGCCTTTTTTTTTTTTTTTTTTTTTATCCTGGAAAAAAAAAAGAAAAAAGAAGAGTTCTACAGTTTTACACTTCCTTAAGTCTATACAGGTATAGTGAATATGCATCTATTAAGACTGGGACATTTTTGAGTTCACTGTGGTGGCTCTTGCCTTTAAAAAAATTTTTTTTTTTAAAACATGGAGATTTTAAGAGAGATTTTACCAAAATAGAGACCAAAGATAGTCTAAATACCTTTATCAGTAAAAGAGCAAATTTTGTAAGGAATAAGCTGGTTTCGTACTAACCTGTCAACTCTGGCGGATATTATCAGGTTTGAGAGGAAATACATGAAGATGTTTAAAAAGGCTGGGCACTCTGTCATGGCCTTCACTCCCTCTCCTGTGCACTGGTGGACATTTGCTGATCAGTGGTAAAAATCTCAAACTGTAAATCTGTATCTTGGCAAATAAATCAGATGGTAAACTCCCTAAGGGCAGGAACTGCCTTGAACAGCTCTTATTTTACACAGCCTTGCACATGGCTAATGTTGATTAAATACATGCAGGAAAGCATGGTTTACATTTTAAGGCTTAACAGGATTGGTCCAAGAACTGATAAGATTTGAAAAGAAAATCTGTTGTTCCTTGTTAATGGCTGCTATGAAATGTCTGGATTCCTCATATTTTTGAGAGGTAGAATTATTGTTTTTTAATGAGTTGGATTTCCTACTTTGGGTTCATAGTAGATACTGGTGAGCCTTTTGTATGACTTAATTATGTCGTAGTCTCTAGGTGTTTTATGTTTTATGAAACTGAGTCTTTATTGCCACTTCTCCAAAGCTGTACTAGATGAATACTGCCTTTCTGCTCATACTAATAGTAGCTTTTAAAAGCAAGTTCCCTAAATGACAGGTGCGCCACAGCAGCTTGCAACTGACCTCATTGTCAGCATACCTACATCAGGGTGCTTTGGAAAGGCGGGCAGAGGAGGGGAAGGTGGTGCCCAGGGTAATTCTTGGAATTTGAATGTCCCTGGCTCCCTCTACCAGAGAAGCAGCTCCGCTCCCTAATCTCCATAAATATGAACTGGTACCTCACCATCCAGATGCACGTAGATAGCATCCTTTGCAGGCATTTGGCCAGGACATGGGAAAGCTAATGAACAGTAACTAGATGAATACCATCCACCTGTGGTATTCTGGCAGCATTCACACAGTTTAAACTTGATGTGGATAAAACTGGTGAACTTCAGGGTCTAAACTATAAATTACTAGCTTCACAGGATTGGTGTTAAGAAAACAACTGTGGGGTTCAAACTTCAAAAGACGAGATTAGGAGTCTTCATTGATATTTTAGTCAATTTGTTTGTACTGTAAAATTGGAGTGGGAATATTGCAAAATGACTGATTTCCCAGGCCTTGCTGAATCTATCTTTAAAATGTGGAACTCGAGCCCTTTTCAGTGTGGAAATAGGATGGTTAGGACTATAAGTTCCTGTTCAAAAGCGCTTACAACCATAGCTAAGAAGAAACTTTACAAGTTACAGATTCTTAATCCGCATGTTCTTTTCTGGCCTCCTTTCATGGCTGTCTATGTTATTTAAGAGATCAGTTCTTAGCACTGTGGCACACACCTTTAATCCTAGCAATAGCACTAGGCAGAGGCAGGCAGATTTCTACGTTCTAAGGCCAACCTGGTCTACAGAGTGATGTCAGGACAGCTGGAGCTACAAAGAGAAAGCCTGTCTGGAAAACCAAAGCAAAAAAACTAAATAAAAAAAGGAAATCAGTTGTGAATGTCGCCTCTGTGGAGGCCTCCCCTGACCACCTGTGTAAATAAGCTCTCTGCCTCCTTATCCTGCCATTGTGCCCTGCTCATTTCCTTGAGAGATAACCCCATCTGAAATTATCCCCATCGTTGTTAGATGGCCTCATCAGGCAACAACCATTTTTCTTCATCTGATGAATTTAGCCCAGAAGAAGCATTCCTATGTATTTGTGAAAGTAAATGTTTGCTTTCTTAGAGTTTGACCTGAAGAAAGCTGAGTTCCAGTTCCAGTCTTTGCAGGTAGCTAGCACACAGGTCTTATGTAGCCCTCCTTTTTATAGAAACATCATTTTAGGTCAGCAAGAATATTAGGAGAACCAACGCTATTGCCTAAAATGACAATAGAAAGGAGGAGTGGGTGAAGAGAGCTCTGGCTGGCTGACAGCGCAGAACAGCCCAGGTAGGATGCTTCAGTCAGAGCAGGGTGTCTCAACTCACTTCATTTCTTTAAAGCAAAAATGGAGATTATAATTCCTGCCTTTTCTTACAGGGATGTATGGATAGTGTATAAGAGAGAGCTTTGTAATTTGTAGAATGCTTTACAGATAAAAGAATCCTATTACTGAATTTCAGGTTTTTTTTTTAAATTTATTTTTATTTATATGAGTACACTGTAGCTATCTTCAGACACACCAGAAAAGGGCATCAAATTCCATTACAGATGGTTGTGAGCTACCATGTGGTTGCTGGGAATTGAACTCAGGACCTCTGGAAGATCAGTCAGTGCTCTTAACCTCTGAGCCATCTCTCCAGCCTGAATTTCAGGGTTTGTGTTAGAGCGAAGTTGTAATGGTTTCATTGGGATCCATGCAATGAGAGTATTTAAAGGAAGCCTCTTGGATATATGTAGTAAACCTGTGCGAGGTCAGAGACTATGAGATTCCATTATGGCGGTGCATCATTGTATCAGTAAAGATGAAAGAGCATCAAAAGAATTATTCCAGCTGGTCATAGAAGATTATACCTTGATCTGCCCATTTTAGATATCTAGGCCAAGTATATAACTGATAACTTTTAGTAGGAAAATGTGAGGAAGTGAAAGGGGAACTTTCATAGGCTACAGGTTATCCAAGGGAACATCAAATAGAATCCCTCTAAAAAATGTACCTGCCTTATCCAGAGGAGTCAAGTGTGTATCTTAAGTCATTTTATTCCAGCCATTTGAAGAGCCTAAGACTTTAAAAGAGAGGCTGTGGTATGGTTGAGGGCCTAAACTTTGAGGCCAAGCTTCCTGAAGTAAGCCGTGGCATTACTGTGGCTCACCAGAGCGGAGTCAGATCTAGTTGCAGAAGCTCCTTGTCTGTCATTGAGAGTAGTGTCCCACCCACCTTACAGGGCTGCTACAAGGATAAAACATGAAAACCTTCCTGACAGACAGTATCCTATGAATGTTATTATCATCGCCTGTGTATTAATTTGAACTCTCCTGAGTTGTCCATTGGGTTATTTAAATGCTTGTTAAATAAACTTGAAGTTTTAAAGACTCATTTCCCATCATTAGCCCATTGTGGTCATTGTCATTAAGATTACAACAGAATCCACACATCGTTCACAGGTACAGTGCATTGCATATGTCGGAAAGAAATGCTCTTCCATGCCGTGTGTGCTTGCCTGTGTCTGTGGATGGTACTGTTGATTGTTGTGCTCTGTAGGAAAAATACCAGTGACAAACAATACAGTGCTGTCGCCCTGCTTGTAATTGTATCTCCCTAAAATCCTGAGGGACAAACTGAATCACAAGGCTATTGAGACAGGAGTTGAACTAATGGGGCTTTCACCAGCTTGCTATTTATTTCTTAAATACTTAGCTAGGCGTTTTCGGAATCATTGAAGAAGTTTCATCATTTGGCTTTTATTTTGACAGCCTGGAGATAAATTCTTTTCCTTGTGGCCTCCATTTCATACTGACCCACCTGTAAGTGGGTCAGTATGTGTGGGGCACATAGAAGGTCCTCTAGTGGAGGCGAGAACACACAAACCATCCTTTCTTTGCATCCTTTTGGACAGCATTTATGAAATATTTGCTGAAGCTATCACATCTTACTTGATTCCATGCATGAGCACTGTAGTTGTGTTTTATTTTAGAAGTCATTCATGTAGCTTATATAAAGGCGAGTTCTGCTTTTCTATGGTAAACTTATAACAAAGAAGTTCCCTTAGCCTGCCTCCCTTCTTTCCTTATCCCCAAATCATAGCTTTTAAAATGAAATCTGAAAAACTTTGAATTCAGGCCTTTGCTCTTGAAATATCTGTGCAAACGTCCTTTTGCTTTCAGTAAATAAGTGTAGATTATATCACCTGCTTGATTCAGAGACGCAGAAGTCTTTGCTGCATTTAACAGTTTGTTACCTTAACTTCTACAAACCAAGAAGACACATGATCACTATTTACAGCCAAAATGTGTAAGACATTAACTAGAAGTATGATGGATTCCATGATTTTTAGATCCTCCTGTGTAACAGGATAATGCTGAGTGCAGGTAGATGCTAAGTCATCTTTCTCAGTTATTAATTTAAGCCCATGAAACAGCAAATAAAACTGATTTCCATTTCCTCTCATTTTCTCAGCAAGCATAGGAAGTAATATATTTGAGGAAGATCCAAAGTAATGAAAGGTGGCAACGTTTCTAATCGGTGTCTTTCGATAAACTTTGGCTCTATAGTTGTCTTCCCTGATTATGGAAGTAGCTAGGTAGGTAATTGTTAAATGCAGCTGGAAAGACCATTTATCACTCTGAATAAACAGAAATCAGGTTCTAGAACCAGATTGAAAGAAGGAAATTACATCACACTCTTAAATAAGGAAGCACTGGGCAGAACTGGATGAGTTGTAAGACAAAAATGTGCCCCTCCTCCTCTCATGGACTGCTCCTGAGATGTATTAATAAGATCTTGTGGCAAGGTAAGCATATCTAGGTTACTGCCCTAAGGTAGCCTAGCTCTGTGTGTTAAAGCAGTTTCAAAGTAAGTATTTTCAAGATAAAGGCATGTGAGTTCACCTTAGAAAGTGTGCAGTGTGCTATTGATATATTGTGACTTTTTTATTTTTAAAGTGGCAATAAAACCAAGATAGATAGATTACAAGCCCAAAGGAACAGTATGTAAGAAAAGGTGAAAAGTCTGTAGTAAGAAGCCATTGAGAAAGCCACGCCAGCAGCCATTGATGCTGACCTTTTACTCAGCCACACACTGTCACTGAGGACCCAGAAGGTGAACTCAGGATATTCTAAATGTGTTAGGTTATTACAGGCCTAACTTACATACAGTACATACAGAGTTGATCTCTGAACAAATTTGTGCTTTTCCCTTCGCTTTCCTCTTCAGCCTGGGGAGAATCTTACATAATTACATTTTAAAACATGAGATGGCTATTTTCTCAATGTTCACTTAATATGATCTACAGGGGGGGAATGTCAGGCACCAGTCCTAGATTTGAAGGGTAGGAGGGGAACCTGGCATAGCACAGAATAGCTAGAAACTGAGAGACTGGCCCTGGCTTTTAATAAAAGGAGGGGCTTGTTGAAGGAGCACAGTGTGAGAACTAACCTTAGAGCTCAAAGCAGCTAGAGCTGAACAGGGCAGGTTAAGAAAAGGCCATTGTGAGGTCTTTTGTGCCAACAGACGAGCTTTTAGAGGCTTTTACAGGTTCTTTTGGGGGTGGCAATTGAGGAATATTGATTTGATCCCGTTGGCTATAGAATGGTTGAAATATCTTCAAACTAAAAATTGGAACCAATAGGAGAAGGAAGAGAGTTTTGAGAAGAAGTTTTAAAACTTTGTATGGAGGTTGGCAGTTGAATGTATATTGGCCTTAACTCAGGCTCACAATGGTAGGTACCTCAGGAAGTATGATGATAACTCAGGCTCACAATGGTAGGTACCTCAGGAAGTATGATGATAACTCAGGCTCACAATGGCAGGTACCTCAGGAAGTATGATGATAACTCAGGCTCACAATGGCAGGTACCTCAGGAAGTATGATAACTCAGGCTCACAATGGCAGGTACCTCAGGAAGTATGATCCTCTTGGATGAAGAAAGGGTGGGAGGTAAGTTAAGAGACCCAAAGAATCCGGTTTGGAACTTGTGAGATAAACCAGAGGCCCATCCAAGTGGAAAGATAATCACCAGACAGACAATAAGAAATGCACAGTGGAAGTCAGACTGCACGTATCTCCTTAGGAACTGTCTGTGGATTTGAAGCCATAGAAATGAATTAAAAGATTTTAAGAGCAAAATCTTAAAGTTAAAATATAATGCAATTAGCAGAAATGAGGTACTGGTATTTAACTACATTTTGATCACTTCACATTAAAATTGTTTTATGATTATGTAAATTGTTATACTGAAGGTTATTTGGGTCCTAGTTTATACAGTGAACCTGTATCAACATTCATTTTGATCTTGGCTTTCATAATAGAATACCGTATTGTACTTTTAAATATTGACACTCATACATAAATGTATCTTTGCAGTTAGTTTCTTTATGAATTGAAAAGTAGAGCTAGTTTTACAGTTATGAGGACTTGGATACAATTGTAAACACTGCAGCATTAGTTGAATTTTACTTGAGCAAAATGTGTTGTTTTATTGGCTAGAGTGATTTCTCCGCCTCCACCAGGATTACGCAGCCTGAATGCTGGCTTGGGCTTTTTTGTCTTGTGAGGTAGGAGACTCAAACAATTTTCTAACATAACCTTAGTTTAACATCAGGAGGGATGAGAGAATGTGTGTGTATCTAAACCTTAAACCTGTGGCATGTTGCTCTTTTGAGTTTTACAGCCTGAAGTTATTTTCCAAACGATGAGAGCACAGCAGTAATATTGCCCTCCTTGCTTCTGCCATGCAAGCAAGTAGGAAGTTGAGATAGTTTCATAACATGGCCCATTCACAATTCCCCATTGAAATTTAGAGGCAGGTCACCTTCTATGAATACACAAAGACAACTATTGTGGTCAGAAGTGAGCTGGCTTAGTGAACACAATTCTTTTTATACTAAAAAAAAAAAAATTTCCTTAAGAAAGCTAACAAGTAGGTGATGAAAACAATGAATAAAAAATAACTTTTTCTAAAACATATAAATAATTTTAAGTGACCACTGAAGTGTAAGTTTAGGATTCCAAGGCAACTTGAGCAGAGGCGATAGTTACACAATCACTCTGTTGAAAGCTAAGATGTAGATGGCACTGGGAGGCTGACACAGTAATTACTAGTAGTATTTGTTGGCTGGCCTACAGGTGGGGGCTGGGCCTCCCTCGTCCCCCGCAGCATTGTCCTGTAATCGGGATGAACCATCTTCCAACGTGTGCTTTCAAACCACTTAACCACCACAGTCGTCCTCCCATCTCGCCTGCCTTTCATTTTCATATTACACAGGTCCTTTCCCTGTAGTCTCTCAGTGTTTGTGACTATTTAGAAAGGGCTTGATACACCCTGGCTAAGCATACACTGGGAGAGGCTAGCCTCTTTAAAAATGTGCTTTTTAAATTATTCAGTGGTAAATAACACATCTGTTTCATTTCAGTAATCTAAAACCCAAGACTCAGAGACCTCCTAATACTAAGGTTCCTTACATCACAGAGAGACTGGTTTTTCAGAACAAGGTTTGACTCTTTGAAATAAAATAACTGCCTTGTGTATTAAAACAGCTGCTTTTGTAAACATCTATGGGGTGTTTTTTTAGATTAGTTTAAAAAAATAAGAACCCCTATGCCTTCCACATAGTTTGCCTTTGGCGGACTTACTGAGCCAGGGCCCTGTGGTTAGAAGGTACTTAGGACCCTCAGCCACTTGTTCTGAAGCCATAGTTCACTAGGCCCAGATTTGTAAGTAGTAGATGTTTAGTTGCTGATCATTTTAATAAGAAGGACCATCTGTGTAGCTCCTTCAGCACAGGAGTCCTAGTCCCGCACTAGCACTTGGTAGCTTTGCAAGTATTTAATGGCAGAGTTGTGTAGACAATATGTGTGGAGAACTCAAAGGGGTCTGTGTTCTGGGCAGCCAGCAGATAACATCCTGCTGTCTACAGGAGAAAGGCCTAGCTTCCTAAACGCACGTGACTATCTGAAGACGATCTGCAGAGTACTGAAGCAAAAACGGAAAATTAGAATGAGCGTGCGAGAACTCCAGACCTGTAACAGCTGATACGAGGGGATTTCTAAAATTAAGGAACTACTAGTTTAAGAAAAATATATTTTGCTTTTGTAGTCCATGCCTTATAGGGAGGAGGACGTGAATTACTGTGTATTTCACAAAGGAGAATACAAACAATGTCCCTTAAGTTTGTCTTTGAAAGGGAGGAAGCTAGCCAAAGCTTACACTGAAGCCAGTAATCTTGCAGAACTTGATTTTTACAAGATGATAGAAATTTGTATCTGCATATGTGACTGTATATTTCTTGAGCAAGTAATAACTGGAGAATATGTCTTCTGTGACCAACCCCGAAATACAGAGTCCAATAAATGTTAGGCTGTGGGGAGGTAGGTTTCAGGGCTGGAGACTCTCCTGAGTGGGCTCTAATGAATGACAGCTCAGCCTGTGTGGAGCACGGTACTTTCTAAAATTATTTAGGTTTGTTTGTTGTTTTCAGGGTGGGGGAATCAGTGAGGGTAAGACAGGACTTGTTATGTAGTCCAAGCAGGCCTTGAACCTACCTACCTGCCTCAGCCTCGAAAGAGCTGGGATTACCATGTGTAGCTTGAAATTCCTTTTTAAGCCTGGGAAAAATGGGTAGTATCCACTGCGCTTCCTTCCTGGCACTGCCATGCTGTAGAAAGTCAGTTTAGGGGGCTGAAGGGGCTTGTGTGCTTTGGAAAGCAGTTGTGATTTGTTGAGCAACTGGTAAGCTCTGCAGCAAGGGTTGGCTTTCCTGGCAATGGATTCTTTCTCATTCTGTGAAAAACCTTTCAAGTGTCAAGTTAGTATTTATAAAAACAAAAATTATTTTTGCTGGCCACATTTTAAGTATCCTTATGAGATTTAGAAGAACGTCTATAACCAAATTTTCCCATCTCCCTCCACCTCTGATTATTTATGCTACAATATACACTATCCGACTTCTGAATTATGTTGTTTATTCTCTCATTTGTTCTTGATTTCCCCAGGGAATGAAAGCTACTGGTTGACTTTAAAACACCTGGGCTTTACAAATTTGAAGGCATCCCAGAGTGGGGCACAATGTCAACAGCCGGAGTTGCTGCTCAGGATATTCGAGTCCCATTAAAAACTGGATTTCTCCATAATGGTCAGGCCTTGGGGAATATGAAGTCCTGCTGGGGCAGTCACAGTGAGTTTGAAAAGTAAGTCAAGAGTTTGTGCTCCTGTGCTCTGTGTGTTCCTCATACTGCAGTGATAGCATGCTCATGACCAACATGTTTTCCTTTGCTTTCAGTAACTTTTTAAATATTGATCCAATAACCATGGCCTACAATCTGAACTCCCCTGCTCAGGAGCACCTAACAACTCTTGGTATGTATAAAAGTCTCTGGAATAGCATGTGAAGAAGTTGGCAGTCTGATCAGCTTTGCCCTGTCCTCAAGCAAGCAGTATTTCTTAAAGCAGGAAACCTAAGCAGTTTCCCACAATAGTCTGACACCTAGTGGCAGCAGATTCTGAAAACAATGCCTTCTTACCCTTTACTACCTGAGCCATTGATTCATAAACAGAACTGTGGAACTGTGATTTCTCCACATCAGGAATTAATTCCCTCTGAGGTATGATGCAGACTTAACCTTGGGCTGTATCTGTCTTGTGTATGAGTAGTACTGAATGCACATTCGAAAGCAGTAGGTGCAAGCAGTCACATGGTAATCAGACTTAGAAAACTGGACAGTTATTTTAATTTGAACATTATGTCCCTTGGATTTGTGTCAAGAGCTTTTTATCTGGTGAACACATTTCAAGTGAGTCCATTCACTCAATTATGATGTGCTGGCAGGAAGGCCCTCCCTCCCTCCCTCACCTCAGCTTCCTCACGCCAGCCGGCATGCCTTGTATTGCTGCATGTCATAAGCTTGCTGTAGCATGGCACTCGTGTAAATTACACACTGTTCATCTCCTGTGAATTTCATACACGTCACAGAACTTGCCTGGGACGTGTGGGTGTATGCCTAGCACATGTCCAAGGGAGATGGCAGAGATAATTTGTTCTTTGAACCAGATCACGTGTGTTCCCCTACTCTGGCTCTAATTATACCTGTGGTTGGTGCATGGGTGTCCTCCGGGTTACACCAGTCAGGTGTTTCCCTGACTTGTGCAGAGAGCTGGAAGCTGAGGTCCCGGGCTCTCCCAGGGTGAAGGCCGAGGACCGCAGTCTCTGATGAGCATTGCTTGTTGTTTCAGGATGTGCTGCTCGGTCTGCTCCAGGGAGCGGCCACTTCTTTGCAGAGCGTGGTCCATCTCCAAGGTCAAGCTTGCCCCCTCTTGTTATATCACCAAGTGAAAGCTCGGGACAGCGTGAAGAGGATCAAGTTATGTGTGGTTTTAAGAAACTCTCAGTGAATGGGGTCTGCACTTCCACACCTCCACTTACACCCATTAAAAGCTGCCCTTCCCCTTTCCCCTGTGCGGCTCTGTGTGATCGGGGTTCTCGGCCGCTCCCGCCACTGCCCATCTCTGAAGACCGATCTGTGGATGAGGCCGACAGTGAGGTAGAGCTTCTAACCAGCTCAGATACAGACGGGCTCTTAGAAGAAGACTGTGCACCTTCAGATTTCAAATATGACGTTCCTGGCAGGCGCAGCTTCCGTGGCTGTGGCCAGATCAACTATGCATATTTTGACAGCCCAACTGTTTCTGTGGCAGATCTTAGCTGTGCATCTGACCAGAACAGAGTTGTTCCAGACCCAAACCCTCCCCCACCTCAAAGCCATCGCAGATTAAGGAGGTCTCACTCAGGACCAGCTGGGTCATTTAACAAGCCAGCCATTCGGATATCTAGCTGCACACACAGAGCTTCTCCTAGCTCTGATGAAGACAAGCCTGAGATCCCTCCCAGGGTTCCTATACCTCCTAGGCCAGCAAAGCCAGACTATAGAAGGTGGTCAGCAGAAGTGACCTCCAACACCTACAGTGATGAAGATAGGCCTCCCAAAGTTCCCCCGAGAGAACCTTTGTCTCGGAGTAACTCCCGTACCCCAAGTCCTAAAAGCCTTCCGTCTTACCTCAATGGGGTCATGCCCCCAACACAGAGCTTTGCTCCTGACCCCAAGTATGTCAGCAGCAAAGCCCTGCAGAGACAGAGCAGCGAGGGATCTGCCAACAAGGTTCCTTGCATCCTGCCCATTATTGAAAATGGGAAGAAGGTTAGCTCAACGCATTATTACTTACTACCTGAGAGGCCGCCGTACCTGGACAAATATGAAAAGTATTTTAAGGAAGCAGAAGAAGCAAACCCAAGCACCCAAATTCAGCCATTACCTGCTGCCTGTGGTATGGCCTCTGCCACAGAAAAGCTGGCCTCCAGAATGAAAATAGATGTGGGTAGCCACGGGAAGCGCAAACACTTATCCTACGTGGTTTCTCCATAAATATGGGGTCATGCTTCAACAGAAGTTACATGGAACGAATGGCTCCCGGTTTTCCAGTTTGAGGTTCATAGAACAATGTCAAGTGGCAAAATGAAGTTGGTGGACTCCGCCTTAATGAGAAAGGCTTAGAGCAGAGTTATGAGGTGCTGTAATGCTGGGAGTCCCTGATCTATCAGCATAGGAGAAAAAAGGATGATTTAAAGATGTGCTAGGGGGAGGGAAGAATGGGCAACTTTTACATTTGACTACATTATATACCTATGTATAAAAGTGCGGTGTAACCATAGACCATAGCTGCAGGATAACCAATTAGTCACTCTTAGAGTAATCTGTATTCAGAACAATTCAAACAAGCTGGAGGAACAGCTCCTGATAGTGTGAAAATTGAGCAAATGGGAGAAAGCAGTATTGTTAGATCAGATTATAAATTTTTTAAGTTTAAAGATTCCTGGCATACAGGCCTGCTCTAAAAATTTGTTTTCCCCTTCCCTGCCAGCAGTCTTCTCCATACACGACAGGGCGTGTTCTCCGCCAGGCCTGTAACATCTTGTTGAGATCATTCTATGGCCCAATACTTGTCGCTCTGGGGTTTTGTCTTGTTGAGGAGAGGACGGCAGTTTCTGGACCATGTTATCACCTGTGTGTGTCTCATATCTTGGAAATTGACAGATTTGGTGAATAACTTTTCCATGCTATTCCTGAAACAGTCTGTTGTAGCAAGAGGCTTTCAAGAGTGCAGTGGAGTTGTGCTGGCCATCAGTGTTTGGGGTACGAGCTTGATAGACTAGTGCAGCGATTAGCCATGATTGAGAGTTACTTTGGGGATGTATGGTACGTTGTTTTTGTTTTTTAGACTTAATAAAGTACAACACGAGCTGGTCTTGTGTTGCTGGTTCCTATTCAGTATTTCCTGGGGATTGTTTGCTTTTTAAGTGAAACACTTCTGACCAATAGCACAGAACGTCTTAATGCCAGAGGTCACTTCAGCATCTTCCTGCTTTGAAAACTCACGCTGGCTGCTTCACTGCCCTGAGATTCAGTGAGACACGCAGTTTGTGTTCAGTTTTTACATCCTCTGATTGTTTATCTTGTACAGATAAACACAAAGAGAAGGTGCTTGCTAGCAGGGACACTGCTGCCATGTCCCAACAAGCTGTTCAGTTTAAACTGCTGAATGACATTATTTGAGCTATTTAAAGCTTACTTTAGTATGAACTAAATGAAGGTTAAAACATGCTTTAGAAAAATGCACTGATCTCCGCACTGTGTGTACAGTATTGGACAAAGGATTTATTCATTTTGTTGCATTATTTTGAATATTGTCTTTTCATTTTAATAAAGTTATATTACTTATTTATGACACCGTTAATAATGTGTCTTGTCTAAACTCTTATAGGATGTCTCAAGCAAGACAGAAGAGTGTTTGAGGTTAATACATGTTGAAACTTATTGCAGATTTCTAAATGACAATTTGAGCAACTTGACTTGGGTATTATAAAAATGTATGGGGGCTGAAGACTTGGCTCAGTTGTTAAAGTGCTTGCCTAGCATGCACAGAACCCTGGATTTGATTCCTAGGATCACATAAGCCGGGCATGGTAGTACATGTCCATAAGCCCAGCACTTGAAGGGAGGCAGAGGCTGGAGAATCAGGAGTTCAAGGTCATCTCTGGTTACAATATGCATTCGGGGGTTTAGGCCACATGAATCCCTGTCTCAGAAAGAAATGTTGTGGTAAAATCAAGCCTTTTGTTCTTACCTGCAACAACTAAGTAACCTTGGTTCCGGTGCTTCTGTGGAAACCTTGAGGGTCGGAGCCGTGCAGTCCGTAGAAAGGAACATTCACTGTACAGACTTCTTGGGCTTTAGGATTACTCTGGGCCCTTTGTGGCCTTCGCTGCTTGTTTGTTTGGGACCTTACTCTCCACTGCCAGGCATCACAGAGGGCCCTGCACACCGCTGTCTGCTGGGCTGCTGTATCAGAGCTGGTGGCCCTGTGTGTCGGGTGTTGGATCTGGGAAGAAGAGAGTTTGTGGCGTGGCAATGTGATTTGGAAGTGTTTAAAAGGTACTCGGTAGGCAACTGAAGGGCATCTTAACCCTGGAAACGATGGTCAGAGTTGGAGATAGCGATTTGGAAGGTATGATAGCAGACGAAGGCAAGCCTGTGAGGCCAGGAAGCAGGAAGCAGCTGGGCACGTTCCAGAAGCTGAAGGCCACGGGCGAGTAGGCTGAGCAGTGGAAAAGGGCAGTGGGCGCAACTCAAAAGCTCCTAAGTGGGAGAGGAACACGATGTGATTTGTTTTAGGAAAGATGACAGTAGCTGTTGTGTGGGGAACATTTCAGAGAAGTGAAATTAGCAGAAACACGAAAAGCTACAGGCCAAGGTCCAAAACTGGCACCAGAGTGAAGGGGGGGTGGGGGAGGGGATGGAGAAACACATGGCTTTCAGAGTTGTTAGAATGACGGGCTCCAGACTGAAAGCAGTCTGCACCACCCTTCTTCCACAACGAGCCGTGGCTCTTGCGAGCTGGAACTGCCTGTGTCCTTGTCCTAGCATCGAGCATTGCCTGGTACAGGAAGCCATGGTACTTACATTAGCTCCAGCTTCATTTCCTTACCTGTTTCTGTGTTTTCCCTTGAACTTTTGCGATATACTTTTCATAGTTTTTCCTGGCCAAAGAACTGTCCTTGGCACCCATGCTAATGGCACACTGCTAAAACACCCAGGAGCCACTTGCCCACCTATACCTCCCCTGCCGGCACACCAAGCAAGTTGAATTTTTTTTTCCAACTTATATGTCTGGGAGTTTTGCCTGTGTATGTCTGTGCATTGCATGCATGCCCACAAAGGCCCAAAGATGGTGTGGGATCATGGTTTCTGACAGCCATGAGCTGCTACATGGATGCTGGGAACTGGACTCTGGTTCTCTGAAAGAGCAGCCAGTATTCTTAATGACTAAGCCATCTTTACAGCCCTGTGTGATATCTTAGGTAATTATCAAAATGGGAAGTTGGTATCTGCACGATCCTTGTATAATGTTTTGTTTAGCTGCAAACTGATACTTGGTCATAAAAACTAGAAGCTGATTTGGCCATTCTGTCAGGCATTTTGTAAAAAGCTAGTGGAACTTTTAAAAAGCTGTCGTGCAAAGCCATGCAGTGCCCATGGCACTTGACGAGATGGTCCTGATGCTGGCTGGCTCCAGAGTGGTCTCCGCTCTTGGCATAGCTGGAGGCGTGAGGTTCCATACCTAAAATGAGACAAAGCCAAAAGACAAGAATGTACATTTTGAATTGAGCTCTAAAGCTCTGAGGTATTCTTGCCCTAATATTTCTTCAAACTAGAAATGGCTTGAGGACTTGTTTTCTTTGTAGTGTAGGTCATTTGACAGAATGTTCTGGCGCCTTTGCGCCCTTCGGTGTGAGTCATGCCATTCTTTTGAGGCTCTGAGGGGTGAAGGGGAAGAGAACAGAATTTGTCTACACTGTTGGCCTCGCCTCTTACTCCCTGTAACTTACACAAACATGGTTCAGGCGTGCCTAGCACTGCTTACTGTGAGGGTGTGAGCTTGCTCGCCTTCTTACCTGTATGGATTCAACTTCAGGATACTTGTATCTGAGCCACGGGGAGTCTGCGGCTCCCGCACGTTTAAACAAGCTCCCCTTAGCTTTCAAGATGTCTACTTGGAATCTGAAGCAGCAAACATACTTGTGTATGTTTTTCTGTACCTGAGCTTACATCAGAGCAACCTTGTGACTCAAAAGTCACCGCCCCATGGCAGCAGGTGGGGTTTTGGTAAGGAGTGGGGGGCTGGGGACGGATGGGAAGGAATGTACTTCAAGTACTAGTTGACACCTGTCTTGGAGCTGCTGTCAGGCTAGAGGCTTAGCTAGCGTGCCTCTTGAATGCTGTCATCTCTCACCCTGTAAGTAAGTTCAGACACCCGGGAACCCCAAGCACAAAAGCCTGTAGCAATTACCCACAGGGATTTGCGTCTCTGCCCCCCCCCTCCCCCCAAAAGGAGCTACTTAGGAATGTGCACTGCATTCTCTTCACAGATCCAGGCAGCACCTTCATTCCTTAGTAAACATCTAATCCCAGGCCTCCCATGGGTTTCTTCACAGTCATGAGGGTTAGCCAGTGCCTTCCCTGGGGACAGCATGACTTCTCCGCTCCCCTCTTGTGAAAGGCAGAATGAGTCGTGTCATTCTGGCCTGCACCAAGCCTTCCTCTGGCCTGGCCATGGCACTGCCTCAGGCACAGCACACAGGAAGCTGTACTTTGTTGTTCTGAATTCCTGGCTAGCCTCATGTTCTTGGATGAACCAGTGTCCTTGTACACAGTGTCTCTCCTCCCTCATTGATCAGGGTTCTTGGCTGAGCAGCTGACAGCTTCTGCAGCCGGCTGAGTAATGGAGCCCAGCTCTGTAGCAGGAGCACCCACGGTGGCCAGCACAGGACCAGACTTGCCTGTGTACTGCCTCAGCCCAGCCCAGAAGCCTCTAATTACACGTCTGCTGTGTGCAGGAGCCCAGGTGGCCTGGGCCCAAGCGGGGGTGGGGGGTGGGGTGGGGGAAGCACAGGTCTGCTGTCACTGAAGGACGGTGCAGAGGCCTCTAGAGCAGCAAGGTCCAGACACACATTCCAATTTCATCACACCCCTCTCTGAAACCACTGCCACACTATGTCATCTCCCTACAGACCTGCCCATGTGCCCCAAGAAGAGTCAGAAACTGACCTGGCCCCGTAGGAAGCTAAGGGCGGTGT
The DNA here is from genome assembly GCF_978045245.1 of Mus caroli. NCBI lineage: Eukaryota > Metazoa > Chordata > Mammalia > Rodentia > Muridae > Mus > Mus caroli. The sequence goes on along the minus strand of NW_028227261.1, from coordinate 5,437,554 downwards.
GTTTTCCTCCACACAATATGGCATTGTCTCAGGGGTGGCTCATGTGGCAGAGCTCTGGCCCATTTGACTTGCCTGCAGATGTCTCAGTGTGAACAGCTCACAGTTGTCGGGAACTTGCTGTCTGCCAAGCCCCGGGCCCTCCAGATCCTGTGCAGTGGCACTGGGACTGAAGAGACAGCCTTTCAAGGCAAGCACAAGGGGGTTGGGGGTGGGGGAGCGGTTCTGCTCATGAGGACCTGGGTTCTTCCTGTCGCCCTGGCCTGCACTGCTCCCAGCCAGTGCCAGCCAGCATACCATGAAAGTTGAGCTGCGGGCCACAGAGACAGTGTCAACTGAACCTGTAAGGAAAACAAGACAGCAAACAGATCAGTTTGCGTTTTGTTTTTAAAGTCATTTTTTTTCCTTCCCAACTTAGCTGATGATGAATCTGAGTGTTCTTTTTGCAAAAATCCACCAATTTTCAATAGTAGATTGCCGTTTGTTGTCTAGCAACGAGACTGATAAGGATCTCAAACAGAAACAGATTTAGGGCTGGCGGGATGGCAAGATGGGCGAGCCTAGCAACCTGAGTTTGATTCCTGGAAGAAACTAAATGACACAAGTCAGTTGTCCTTGGACCTCCATATCAGCACATGCCCGTGCACATACATTATTTTAAACTAGTTTATGTCACTAAAATGCTCGATTCAGATTTTTTTTCCTCTATAATCTGAAATATACTAGTCTGTGGGAAACGTTTTTGTTTTTTCTGAGACAAAAACAAAACAAAACAAACAAAAACCTCTGCATAGTCCTAGCTGTCATAGAACTCAGTGTATAGACCAGGCTGGTCTGGAACTTACAAAGATCCATCTATCTGTCTCTGCCTTCTGAGCCCTGGGATTAAAGATGTACACCATAGCCGGGCATGGTGGCACACGCCTTTAATCCCAGCACTCGGGAGGCAGAAGCAGGCAGATTTCTGAGTTCGAGGCCAGCCTGGTCTACAAAGTGAGTGCCAGGACAGCCAGGGCTACACAGAGAAACCCTGTCTCGAAAAAAACCAAAAAAAAAAGAAAAAGAAAAAGAAAAGATGTACACCAGTATACCTGGCTTATGGAAAACTTCTATTCTTGTAATATTTGTTGTTATTTTGAGGTAGGGCCATACTCTAGCCCAGAAGAACCTAAATTTACTCTGTATTCATCCTGGGCTCAAACTTAGTGATGAACCCCCTACCACAGACACCCAGGATTACAGGCATGTGAGCTACCACACATGGATTTTTTTTTCCCCTCGTAACTTGTTATAGTTAAGGATTTGGCGTCTTTAGTGACCAGGGGGTAAAAAAAAAGTAGACACAGTGCATCCAATGAACAGCCCTGCTGAAGGCAAAAGGAGGTCCCTTGCCCACCCAGCACACACAATTCAGTTCTTACGTCATATTCTCTCTGAATCACACATAAACACCACACCCTCAGGTGCACATAAAACTGTGTGCTGTGCACACATCAGTCTGTGCTGGGGCGGGGGTTGGGGGTGAGGTCCAAGCTGCCCGAGTCTCTCCTCTGAAGACCTGTCTTCACTTCCTTCTAAGGCTAGAAATCCTCACATTAGGGGATCTTTCCCCACTAAACAAGAATCCCAACCACTGCCTTCAGAGTGGTGTAGAGCGTAGAGCAGCAACCTTGCAGGGTTCCTAGCCAGAAGCGGGAGATGTGGGATGGTGGAGATTGTACTCAGAGGGTCCTGCCCTCCTGCTAAATGTAGAAATCGAAAAGCAAAGCCTGTGATGGGAGCCCAGTGATGTCTCTAGGCACTAGAATGGTCTTCGCCTATGGGATGGAGCAGGACTATATGAAAGACAGTGGACCCAAATATAGCTGTCTCTTGTGAGACGATGCCGGGGCCTAGCAAACACAGGAGTGGATGTTCACAGTCAGCTATTGGATGTATCACAGGGCTCCCAATGGAGAAGCTAGAGAAAGTACCCAAGGAGCTAAAGGGATCTGCAACCCTATTGTTGGAACAACATGATGTACTAACCAGAACCCCGGAGCTCTTGTCTCTAGCTGCATATGTATCGAAAGATGGCCTAGTCGGCCATCAATGGAAAGAGAGGCCCATTGGACTTGCAAACTTTATATGCCCCAATATAGGGGAATGCCAGGGCCAAAAGAATGGGAATGGGTGGGTAGGGAAGTGGGGGGCGCTATGGGGGACTTTTGGGATAGCATTGGAAATGTAATTGAGGAAAATATGTAATAAAAATATTAAAAATTAAAAAAAAAAAAGAAAGAAAGACAGTGGATAGGTTGGGTCTGATGGACAAATAAGCCCAAAGGAAAGAACAGGCAAAAAAAAGAATGCAAACGTTATCTGTGAAGGAAGCCAAGTTCTTAGAGGAAAAATATACTGCACTTATGAACAGAGAGGACAGAACGATCCCCTCCTCAGCAGCAGATTCTGCCCCCTCCCCAACAATTGTTTTAACAGTGGGTGTGTGCCCTCAGCCTTCTTCCCCTAGCCCATGCTCTGCCCATTCTACGGTTCTGCTGCTGACAGATTCATCAAATGAGAACTCTGATCCACAGGAAAGCAGACATTTTCAAACAGAAGCATGTATATAAAGTTATAAGTCACTAAGCACATAAGGAAAATCAATGTCGAGAAAAGCACAAAAGCTGGGTGTGAAGATGCACACCTGTAACCCCAGCACTCCCCTTGTAACCCCAGCACTTCCCCTGCAGCCCCAGCACTTCCCCTGTAGCCCCAGCACTTCCCCTGCAGCCCCAGGACTTGAGGGGCTGAGAAAAGATCAGCTTGAGTTCAAGGCCAGCCTGGACTACAGAGACCTTATCTCTAAACACAAACAAACATACAAAAATGGAAGGAGGGAAGAAGTTCAAAAACCAAAAGCTGTGCCAGAGACGGGCCCTTGCCAACCATCCATGAGTCCCGCCCCCCCACCCCCCAGTTCAATCACCAACACTGGCACACAAACACACACACCCAAACACACACCCAAACACACAACCAAAACCCAAGAGGCTAACAACCCTCAAGCAGACATTTCACAAAGCAAACTGATATTAAAACAACAATCCTCAGAGAGTAAACAGAGCGTCTATCTATGAAACAAGAACTTAATGTAAAAAACCCAAGGGGTAGACTGAGAAGAGAGGGACAGAGAACAGCATGGAGGAAATAATGAGAGCGTGGCGGGGGTGGGGTGGGGGGACATTTGCCACAGAAGCCTGACAGCCTGCGTTCAATCCCTGGACGCACAGGTGTGAGGGCGTGGCAGTCTTGGGCTGAGGCGGCAGGACCTGAAGTTCACAGGTCAGATAGCCAGCCAGTGGTCCGCTGTACAGGGGCAGAAACAAGATGGAAGATGAGAATCGGCTCCTAAAAGTTGTCCTCTGAACATGTACCAGAAGACACACGCCCACCCTTACACACACACAATCCATTGATAAATAAATAGAAAAGGAGGCTGGAGCCATAAGTCAGTTGCAAAACGTGCATTGAAGCTTTGGGTTCAATTCCCCAATACCACAAAATAAATAGAACATAAAAATTTTCCAGATCTAGAAATTTCAAAAAACAAAACAAACAAACAAAAAAAATCCAGATCTGAAGATAGAAGGAAACAAGGCCACACCTAGATAGATCTTCTAAAAACTCCACCCCACCAATGATAAGAGCAGTAAAGCCTCCAACATGAGAAAGAGTGAAGGCTGCAGTTAGCGGGGAACCTAGCACGGCCACTGACTGCTGAAAGGTTCTGAGAAAGACCTGCTTGAATAGAAAATCTTGTACTTAGTCAACTTCAGTGTATTTTCTAGTCTTCATTTATTCTTGTTCAATTTCTATGCACTTATTTTGTGTACTGGGGGGGGGGGGAATGCACTGCCACAGCATATTTGTGGCGTTCAGAGGTCAACTTCTGGGAGTCAACTCTCTCCCACATCATGTGAGTTCTGAGAGTCAGACTCAGGTGGTCCATCTTGCGGGTAGGCACCTCTACCCAGACTGGGCTCACAGACCCGCCCTGTACAGTCTTTTGAGGCAGGGAGGAGTTCGTGACTCCCCACTGAGGGATTACATGTGTGGGTTCCCAACCCTGAACCCGGGATCTCAGAGCTCATGCTAATCTGCTTTCAGAGACTGCTCCTGTTTGAGACCTGGAATGAGGAGGGCCTGTGCTAACAGCCTGTTCCCCAACTTAGCTGTTGGGAGGCGGTGGGAGTTTCAGGACGTGGGAAGAGTCACTGAAAGAGGGCATGAGACCCAAGTATTCCTTCTTTGTGCTAGCCATGAGTGTTAAGTGGCTTTCTGCCCCTTTCTACTCCCTCCAATAATGAGCTACCTCACCTCAGGCCCAAATGAATGGACCCAAGTCTATGAACACAGACCAACCTCCGGTCTTTATACGCTAACTTGTCTCAGGCATTTGTCACAGGCATTTGTCACAGTGATATAAAGCTGACCAACACAAACTGAGACCCAGCAGAGCAAACCAAGAGAACCTAAGAACTGGGGTGACGGGGTGTCCAGTGGCAGTGCTAAGCCAAGCAGCCACTACAACTTAGAGTAGAAGGACTTCCACGCGTGACTGACAGTGAATAATAGGAACTGACATCTCAGGTCAAGCCCAGGAGAAAGAAGCCAGGGGGCGAACTGAGAACATTTGGGACATCGTTGGTACTATTAAATCCGCATTAAAATTCTAGAGGTGGAGAAATGTGTGTCAGATGAGCCACCCTGCCCACAAACAATATAAACCCAGGGTACAACAAGTATCCTGGGACTTGGAAGGTGGAAGCAGAAAGATCAGAAGTTCAAGGCTATCCTAGGCTATATGAGACCTCTCAAAAAACTAAAATGCTCCGCCCAAGGTTGGCTGAGAATAATTTTAAGCCCCAAATAATTTTTTTTTTCCTGAGAACTAGCTGCTCGCACTGTTCTCTTCAGATATCACCAGGGCATGTAGGCACCATGTCTGCCTTAGGCCCAGAACCCTAACTGCCTACAAAGTCGGGTGTCTTATTCCTAACTCCTGTCTACACTGTCCCTTTTTCTAAGAAAAGCAAAATTGTCTTCCAAGTCATAAACAAATCTGCTTTTTCTTTCATGACCCATGCAGAGAGAGGATGGACACTAACAGCTTTTGAAGCGGGATGCATGCCAAGGCTAGCCCACCCACCAGCAGAGCCGTGTGCTCAGTTGCCATGGATAGACCCTCCAGACAGGACAGCAGGTACCAGGCAGATTCACAGAGGCTCTTGGGAGCAGAGGGGTGAAAAGAGTGCTTAAGGAGTTGGTGTTGATATGATCAGAGCCAAGGAACCCACAGTCACAGAGGAAACAGTTAACACGACTACCGAGGACTGACAACCCAGCCTGCAAGGAATGAAAAAGGACAGGCAGAGTCAATGCCAATTTGAGCAGCAGAATTAACAAGCTTGGTTTAGTGAAAATTAGACACTGTGACTAGCCATCGAATATGCATGCTTTTGTTGAGGCACTTTAATAGAATAGAACACAAGTTTTTTAAAATGCATGACTAGGCTGGCGAGGTGGCTCGGTGGGTAAGAGCACTGACTGCTCTTCCAAAGGTCCTGAGTTCAAGTCCCAGAAACTACCTGGTGGCTCACAACCATCCGTAATGAGATCGGATGCCCTCTTCTGGAGTGTCTGAAGATAGCTACAGTGTACTCATGTATAATAATAAATAAATCTTAAAAAAAAAAAAAAGCATGACTAAAATCAATATAACCAGGACCAAGAACCTTACAGAACCCTGTAACCACCCTGGACTCCCTATGCTGAGAATTCATTTTGCCTGTTTTGTGTGTGTGTGTGTGTGTGTGTGTGTGTGTGTGTGTGTGTGTTTTGAGGGGGGGGTTGTTTTGCTTTGTTTTGTTTTTTCCCAAGACAGGATTTTTCTGTGTAGCAGTACTGGCTGTCCTGGAACACTCACTATGTAGACTAGCCTGGTCTTGAACTCATAAGAGAGCTCCCTGCGTCTGCCTCCTGAGTGCTGGGATTAAAGGCATGCACCACCATGCCCAGCAGACTTTGACTGTTTTTACTGTTTATATCGATAGACTCTCAGGAACCAGAAGTGAAGTGAGAAAAACATATTTGCTAAATCGCCATCTGACCTCGGGCTGAAATCGGTCAGGCTGGCCGTGAGGCATGGAGGGTGCTTAAAGCTTAAAGTAACTTTCTAAGGCCTTCTGCTCCCAGGACACTGTGGTGTTACAACTCTACCCTAGTGTGAAAACATTAATATCCTTACCAAGATACGTCAATGGGGGGCTGGTGAGATGGCTCAGTGAGTAAGAGCACCCGACTGCTCTTCCAAAGATCCAGAGTTCAAATCCCAGCAACCACATGGTGGCTCACAACCATCCGTAGAGAGATCTGACTCCCTCTTCTGGAGTGTCTGAAGACATCTACAGTGTACTTACATATAATAAATAAATAAATCTTTAAAAAAAAAAAAAAAAGATACGTCAATGGGCAATGCCCAATTTGGGGTTTTAAGCTCTGGCTGCCTCTGGTCATAGGGGTGTGTATCCACGGCCAGGTCTGCGTGGCTCAGTAAAACCTCAAATTCAAAAAGATCTCTTGGTTGAGTGTACCCCTATTTTGAACATTTAGGCGCATGTCCGGTTCTTTCCCCGCCCTCACCCCTCAGGAGACTGCTCTGGTCATGTTTCCTGCTTTCTGACCCTGGGTGGGGGGAGGTGTCAGGGCTGGGGCGTCCACAATGTTCTCGAAAGGAGATCTGTTAATCTGAGGTCCCTTAGGTTCTGTTAATCCGAGGTACGGTAGATAACCCTGAATCTGTGGCTGATGAAACCAGGCGGCAGCTACGGGTCTGGCCGACCGACCGCTCTTGTGTTTCTTGTTTGTCTTATCTGTCTTTAGTTTTTATGAATTTCTCCTTGTCACTTTCTCCCCACCATGAGAACAGGATGGCCCAAGCCCACCACTGACTTTGAGACCATAGTGGCCGACTTGGGGTGATTTACCGAAGAATCCTCCGGCCCTAAATGTTGAAAGGTACGGCCTACGGACCTTCACGCAGAGGACTGGAACGGCCCTCTTTGCTGTCGGCTGGCCGTCCAGGGCTCCACCAACCTTCCTCGCTGTTAGAGAACAGTGAGGTATTTTTGGAAAATGAAGAGGAACCCTAGACACCTAAAGAAGGTCGCTACGCCCTGTAGGAACCTCCATCGATCGTGTGTTGAAGCATCTCTGACACTAACTGCTCTCTTCCCAGTCTGCACTCCTCCTCCTCCTCCGAAGAGCTCGGCAGTCCGCGCGCTCCCACCGAGCCACCCACACCGGTGATCTTACCCGCTTGGACGAGCCAGCACCATTCGCAGACCAAGACCAGAGGCCTCTGTTGCTCTCTTCTCCACCTCCACTTTTACTTTTTCGGTTGGAAGAGCCATCCCCTTCTTTGTCGCATAACTGCAGGCTCTGGCTTCTTCTTGAGTCTGTCGTCTTTATCCACCAATGCATCCGGGGGGGGGGGGTAAAAAAAACAAAACCAAAAACAAACAAAAAACGAGACGGGATCCTAGATAAATCTGGGGGAAGAAGGGCCATCTGAACGATCCTTCCAGAAACCCCCGCTTACACCCTCTTTTTAGACACACACACACCCTTCATCTTTGAATGGACTTGGATCCACTAAATGGCCCCGCTCCGTTCACTGAGGCCTTATAACACCGTCCGTTTAGGGCAGATCACGTGCACGGCCCAGAGATAACATTTCTTGCCCGCGGCAGGCGGTGAGAAAGGCTGTTTGGATGCACCTTCGACCTCAGCTTTCTGGGACAAAGAATGTCAGCCAGGTGGCCCAAATTTGTAGACAACCGGTTATCTGTTTAGGATATCAACTAACCACAGGGTCTGTCCGATATTTAGGTGATCACACGCGGTGCCCTACGGCGGCATCCTGGGGTTTTTCATCCTAGGTGAATTTTTGGAACTGTCCCATACTGCACTCCGGATTCCCAGCTGGCTGCACTGGTCCAGCCCTTGTGTGAGCGAGCGAAGCGCTAAACTTGCAGCCGCGAAACAGTTGCCGCGCGAGCGGTCAGAGGCTCGGAAGCCACTGCGTATCTGTTAGGAAAACTGCCCACATCCCAGAACCAGGTACGTCCCCACCACCCTTGTTAAATCGTCTCCTATGGCTACTGTCTGTCATCGCACATGGAGTACCCTTTATAAAGCCCACTCCGTCCCTCTTCCTCTCCTCTCCTGCCGCTGGCTTTTCGTGCCAACTTAAGCAGCCAGGGAAGGCTTTTCTTACTCCCAGACTCCCTTTGCAAATTTTATATATTTCGTATGAAAACTCAAGGCTGGGAAGCGCCCAGGCCTCTCCTTCAGCCACCCCACCCCCTGTCTGAGACGCTCCAGGGGGGCCAGACTCCGCCCCCCAACTTCCCTACCTGGCCGGAAAGGCTTTAAAACAGCTGTGACTGCTGTTCCCAGCCTTAAGGCCAAGAGTAGCCAGGCACTAACTATCACCCACACCTAAACTAAGGTCATTGTGTAAGGCAGGTCGTCTTCAGGTCCCAGACCGGAGGTAGAGTGGCTAGGCCCTGCCCTACAAGAAGAACAAAGTTCCACCAATCCCCAAGGCTTGTCCTAAAGATCAGACCACGCAATCCCTCCAATCCCAGGCCACCCTGAGAAGCTCCACACCCCCTCCCCCAAGAAACCCTCTATAAACCCTCTGTCCTGCCCAGTTCTCTGCTGGTTCTTGCTCAAGCACAGGAAGCCACCGTCCTAGGTTTTTCTGTCCCAATAAATCTCTTGTGTGAGGTTTTTTGTGCGGTGTGTCTTGGTATTTCTTGGCTTCTGATAACTTTTTGAGCCATGCTGTAACTCTTTGGCTGGGAAAACATTCCTTGCAATTGGAACCTAAATTCTATAGGGGAAACCTGTCCCTTCAGAGCTGGAACACTTAACACTTAGCCCTCTCCAGCTCCCCTCCACTCCTCAGAGAGTCACCTTGTGTCTCAGTTTGGGTTTTAATGCTCAGACACCATGACCAAGGCAACTCTTATAAGGACAACATTTAATTGGGGCTGGCTTACAGGTTCAGAGGGTCATTTATCATCAGGGTGGGAACGGGTTCTACATCTTCATCTGAAGGCTTCTAGCAGAATACTGACTTCCAGGCCACTAGGATGAGGGTCTTAAAGCCCACACCCACGGTGACACACCTACTCCAACAGGGCCACACCCTCTAATAGTGCCACTCCCTGGGCTGAGCATATGGTAACCATCACTTTCCACTCCCTGGCCCCCATAGGCTTGTTCAAACACGAGTCTATGGGAGCCACATCTAAACATAGCATAATGCAAAATACATTCAGTCCAACTTCAAAGGTCCCCATAGTCTTAGAGTAGTATCAACAATGTTAAAAGTCCAAAGGTCACGGTCTCTTCTGAGATTCATTTAATCACTTAACTGCAATCCCCAAAGCAAGACAGGAAACCACCTGGGCAAACTCCAAACTCTGCATCTCCATGTTTGATTTCAAAGCAGTTTTCACATCTCCAACTCCTTTTTCATCTTTGTTGACTGCAACAAACTTCTTTCTCTTGGGCTGGTTCCACTCCTTGTTAGCAACTTACCTCAGAAGATAGCCCACTGCTCTGGCATCGCAAACATTTCTGGGTCTCCAAGGCAACTTCAATGTTACAGCTTTTTGTTTCAATGTCTGGGATCCACATGTGATCTCCTGGGCTCTTCCAGCTCTGCCCTCTGTAGCACTCTATGCTCAGGTTGATCTATTCCACTGCTGCTGCTGTTCTTGGTGATCATCCCATGGTACTGGCATCTTCAATACACTGGGGTCTTCTGCTTCAACTAGGCTTCACCAATAGCCTCTCAGAAGCTCTCTTCATGGTGCCAAGCCTCAGCTCCTTTGCATGACCCCTTCAGTCCTGGGCCATCAACTGCAACTGAGGCTACACCTTCACCAGTGGCCTTCCATGGTCTCTCACAGTGCCAAGCCTCAGCTGCTCTTCATGACCCCTTCATGGCTTCAAAACCAGTACCACCTGGGTGACTTTTACACATTATCAAGTCCTGCTGCCACACAAGGTTCTTTGTGCTCTCAGAAAACACTTCCCAGAAGACTCCACCTCAGTCATGCTGGTCTCTCCTTCTTCTTTTCTTCTTCTTTCTTCTTCTTCTTCTTCTTCTTTTCTTCTTCTTCTTCTTCTTTCTTCTTCCTTCTTCTTCTTCTTCTTCTTCTTTCTTCTTCTTCTTTCTTCTTCTTCTTCTTCTTCTTCTTTCTTCTTCTTCTTCTTCTTCTTCTTTTCTTCTTCTTCTTCTTCTTTCTTCTTTCTTCTTCTTTTCTTCTTCTTCTTTCTTCTTCTTCTTCTTTTCTTCTTCTTCTTTTCTTCTTCTTTTCTTCTTTTCTTCTTCTTCTTCTTCTTCTTCTTCTTTTCTTCTTCTTCTTCTTCTTTTCTTCTTCTTCTTCTTTTCTTCTTCTTCTTTTCTTCTTTTCTTCTTCTTCTTCTTCTCTTCTTCTTTCTTCCTTCTTCCTTCTTCTTCTTCCTTCTTCTTCCTTTTCTTCTTCCTTCTCTTCTTCTTCTTCTTCCTTCTTCTTCTTCTTCTTCTTTCTTCTTCTTTCTTCTTCTATTTTTTTTTTCAAGACAGGGTTTCTCTGTGTAGCCCTGGCTGTCCTGGAACTCACTCTGTAGGCCAGGCTGGCCTCGAGCTCAGAAATCTGCCTGCCTCTGCCTCCCAAGTGCTGGGATTAAAGGCGTGCACCACCATGCCCGGTGCTGGTCTCTTCTTTTTTTTTTATTTTTTTTTTAAGATTTATTTATTTATTATATGTAAGTACATTGTAGCTGTCTTCAGACACTCCAGAAGAGGGCACCAGATCTCGTTACGGATGGTTGTTAGCCACCATGTGGTTGCTGGGATTTGAACTCTGGACCTTTGGAAGAGCAGTCGGGTGCTCTTACCCACTGAGCCAATTAATCACCACTATTTTCTTAACTCCAGCTAACCAGCATCAATTGTCCTAGTAGTCCCTTCTATTTTTCACTCTAAAGCAGAACCACATGGCTGAAGCTGCCGAGTTCTGCTGCTTGCAGGATCTGGAACATGGCCCTTTGTTCTATTACATCACTAGATTCCTTTTTTCCAGCTCCTTCAATGCCTAAGCTTGGCTGTTTTGGATCTTGCTCTGTAGATTGACCTTGAATTCAGAGATCTGCATGCCTGTCTCCTGGGATTAAAGGTGCGTAGCACCTTGCCTGGATCTAAGTTTAGCTGGCTAAGATTTTCCCCCAAAGTCCCACTCCCTTATTTGTTATCTCCTTGAGCACAGGACTCAGCTCCATTTCACTCCCTGGTGCCCCTTTAGTATTCGAGCCATATATTTTATATTTTTCCTTTCTCAGCTTGCTATGCTTGTTTAAAATATTCTTCATGAAACTTAACCAGAGAACAAAGTCCATAGACTTTGGGAGTTTCTGAGGCTTCCTTTGTCAATACAATTAATCCGAGTCTCTTTACCTTAGCCTCAGGTACACTCTTCAGACAAGGGCAAAGAGCAGCCACATTCTTCACCAAAATACCACAGAGACAGTCTCTAGAGCACACAGTGAAGTTCTTCTCCACTGAAACCGCTTGGGCCATGTCTGCACAGTTCAAATCACTCACAGCAACAAAGTCTTCCATATTCCTACTAGGATAGATAGCTAATTAAGCCCCACTTCCATGCCTTTCCAAATCCACATTCTTTCAAACACAAACATGGCCAGGTCTATCACAGCAATACTACAATCCCTAGTACCAACTTCCATCTTAGTTTGGGTTTTATTGCTGTGAACAGACACCATGACCAAGGCAACTCTTATAAGGACAACATTTAATTGGGGCTGGTTTACAGGTTCAGAAGTTCCGACCATGATCATCAAGGCAGGGACATGGCAGCATCCAGGCAGGCATGGTGCAGGAGTTGCTGAGAGTTCTACATCTTCATCTGAAGGCTGCTGGCAGAATGCTGACTTCCAGGCAGCTAGGATGAGGGTCATAAAGCCCACGCCCACAGTGACACACTGTGATAGTTTATATATGCTTGGCCCAGGGAGTGGCACTATTAGGAGGTATGGCCTTGTTGGAGTGGGTGTGGGCTTAAGACCCTAACCCTAGCTGCCTGGAAGTCAGTCCTCCACTATCAGCCTTGAGATGAAGATGTAGAACTCTCAGCTCCTCCTGCACCATGCCTGCCTGGATGCTTCCATGCTCCCGCCTTGATGATAATGGACGGAATCTCTGAACCTGTAAGCCAGCCCCAATTGAATGTCATCCTTATAAGACTTGCCTTGGTCATGGTGTCTGCTCACAGCAGTAAAACACTAACTAAGACACACACCTACTCTAACAGGGCCACACCTTCTAATAGAGCCACTCCCCGGGCTGAGCCTGTACAAACCATCACACCAATAAATCTCTTGTATAGGTCTATTATGTATAGGTCTGATCTCTGTCATTCCTTGTGCCTAATCTGCCTTGGTTCTCTTCCACCACAAAACCCTACTGAAAAACCTTTCTCCCTGTACATACATTTAAAAAAATGTAAAAAGGGATGGCCAAACGTAAGGGACCTGAGTTCAAGTCCCATCAACCACACAGTAGCTTACAACCATCTGTAATGGGATTTGATGCTTTCTTTTACTGTGTCTGTAATATATATATATATATATATATATATATATACACACACAAATAAATCCAAAAGATCACCCCCTTGTTTAAAAATAATCGATGCTGTGGAATTGTTGGTTAAGGAAGCCTTGGACAAATTGACCCTAGGCCAGAATCTGTCATAACTCCTCATGCCATACCACGAAGGGAATCCTTGGAGGATCCCCATAGCAATGGATCTGCAATCCCCCAAGAGCCCACTATCAACCCCTGCTACTGGATCAACCCCACATAAGGTTGAGGCCCCTTTAAATCCTGCCAGTCTCCTCCTGGAAGGGGATGGAGAGATGCTACATCACATGGTTGTACAAAACAAGTACAGCTCTGTTTCTACTCAGATATGTCCCCTCAATGGACCTGGACATGAGTCTGCTCACGGATGCGATCGGCCTCGTAGTTAGTGGCGAACTGTCATAGACACAGACTTCTGCTTACCAGACCGAACTGCTAGCTCTCCCAAAAGAATTCTTGCTTGCCCAAGGAAAGAGAGTTTCATAACAACGATTGCTTTGAAGATGCCACCCTCTCTACCCATATATGAAGAAATCAGTTGCAGGGGACAAAAATAAATAAGATTGGGGGGGCTCCCTAATTAAAAAAAAAAAAAGATTGGGAGGCTAGGGAGATGGCTCCCCAGCTAGGAGCATTGGCTGCTCTCACAGAGGAAAGGAGTTCAATTCTCAGCTGTCTATAAATCTCCAATTCCAGGGATCCAACACCTTCACAAAGACATACATGTAGGCCAGACACCGAATGTACATTTAAAAAGTAAACTATTATCAAGTATTCCGATTGGTGGCAATGTGTTACCATTTCAGGAAAAATTAGATTGAGATCCTAAACCTTTTGTGGAAACTTTGGAAGCAAAAGGAACCTGGCTAGCTGACCGAGCAGCCGGAGACACGGGCACGAGGAATGTAGACTCCTGTCTCACCTCGTTTCCTTAGTCTACCTCTGAAGCCAGAGACCAGGCCTGGGCTGAAAAAGCAAAACCCCCATGAAGACATGGAGGGAAAGTCTTAGCAACTAGGAATTAGTGAATGGGTTCAACGCACACAGAGAAAATCATAGCCTTAGCCCCTGGGACGGGCCAACCTGTTCTTAAGACCATGGCAGTGGGTAGGGTAGTTATTGAACACCAGAGTTTGGTATGGCTTCAGGGAGAAAAGTTTTTAAAGGGGCTTGGGAAAAACCAAGTTATGCATGTCTGGTGTGGGGGAGGTGCACTGTGAAGCTGTGGTGACTGAAACTTACCACTGTGCTCACTGGGACTCTGAAACCATAGCTGATGGGCCGAAGTCAGAGCTCAAAGACCCGTGGAGAAGTACCGTCAAACACCAGTGGGGTCTGCCAACCTCCTCTGCACAATAACAGCATGGGAGCGGGGGAAAAGAGAGAGGGATAGGGTGAATACGGCCAAAATGATCGGGAAGCATGTACATGTATGAAAATATGACCGGGGGGGTGGGAGCTGGAGAGATGGCTCAGTGGTTAAGAGCACTGGCTGCTCTTCCAGAGGTCCTGAGTTCAAATCCCAGCAACCACATGATGGCTCACAACCATCTGATGCCCTCTTCTGGCTTGCAGGCATAAATGCAGGCAGAATGCTGTATACATAATAAATAAATAAATAAACAAACAAACAAACAAACAAATAAGAAAGAAAAAGAAAATGTCATGACGAAACAAAACATTGCTTACAACTAATAAATGCTGATTTTAAAAAAAACAACTTCAAAAAAAGAAATGGGGTCTCACAATAATCTGGGCTCTTTGGCAGGTGTTCTGTTTGCAACATCCTAATAGCCAGAAATGGTTTTTCCATCTTTTGGAAAGATATTTGTTTTCTCCACGTAGTCCTAGCTTGTAGACCAAGCTGGCCTCGAACTCAGAGATCCTCCTGCCTCTGCCTTTAGAGAACTGGGATTAAAGGTGTGTGTCACCACTACCTGGCTTTGTTCTTTTTTTTTTTTTTTTTTTTTTTTTTTGGTTTTTTGAGACAGGGTTTCTCTGTGTAGCCCTGGATGTCCTAGAACTCACTCTGTAGACCAGGCTGGCCTCAAACTCAGAAATCTGCCTGCCTCTGCCTCCCTAGTGCTGGGATTAAAGGCGTGGGCCACTGGCTTTGTTCTTTAAAGCAAACTTGGATTTAGTTACCCAACGCTCAGCTGATGGATATATAAGTTTCTCCTCTCTAGAGAGGATAGGAGAGCCACTCTGATTGTTGTTAAGCAGACAGAGAAAGAGGCTGGGGAAAGGTGTGGATACAAAATTACCCTCCAGACAATGAGCTTTAATGGGGCAGGGTGGGAGGAAAGCTGGGGAGGGGGGCGGCACGTGACCATAGGAACCCGTGGTTCCCATAAAAGAGGGTCAGGGGTAGGGAGGAAGGGGGGGAGAGAAAGGCTTCCCTAGGGATGGGTGGGGCCATAGCTCAAAGCCTGTTTCCGCAGATGGTGAAGCGCTTTTGTTACACAATGGTTAATTCCTGAGGCCAGAGGAGCCAGAGTGGAACAGCTGGACACTACCTCATCCCGCACAGTTTTGAGCCTGGAACCTTGAAATGGCGAGGGCAGCTATAAAACGAAACCAGGTGGTGATGGCACAGGCCTTTAATCCCTCTCCCTCTGGATGCAGGCAGATCCCTGAGTTCGAGACCAGTCTGGACTACAATTTCCAGGCAGCCAGGCCTAAACAGAGAAACCATGTCTCAAAATACATAAATAAATAAATAAATAAAATTAATAAGATGGAAAACCATTTCCCACTAGTAGGATGTCACAGAGCACCAACCAAAGAGACCAGACCCAGTGCTATCCTGAGACTCCCATTTCTTTATTTGAAGGCTTGTTTGTTTGTTTGTTTGTTTAAGTCGGCATTTCTTAGTTGTACATGATGTTTTGTCATGTGTATGCTTCCCCCACCCCACCCCCGACTCTGGCCGCATTCACCCCCTGTCATAGTGCTACTACAGAGAGGAGGTCCCAGGACACGGTTGGCTCTTGTGTCAGGGGACCAGGCAGAGCAGAAGGCGGATCTGGTCTGACAACATTCTTGTCCGAGGTCTTCGGGGGAGGGAAGGGGGGGGTTGCTTCGCTGATATTTGCTGATTTCAGATACTGCAAGGCAGCTGCCTAAAGTGGTTCATTCCCAGCTGCTGTGTGAGCTTCCAGTTATTCCCCTGCCTCAGGGCTTGCTGCAGCTTGGACAGGAGAAGGCCTGTTCTTCCCTACCACACAGGGAACTATTGACCAAAATGACCCACTGTAAAGGTGAGAGAACCACGACCAGACTCCCTGACTGGCTTATACTCAAGTCAAAGACCAGAACCCAGGGAACACTATAAAACACTATAAAACTATAGAAACAAAACAAAGTCTACATAAACTTGAAAATAATCAGAATTGCATAGACATGCCCATGTGATTATATAAAATGTAGCTTTGAATGTTTACCTTAGAAGAGAAGAAAATCCTTTTATTTATTTAATTTAAACGTGTTTATTTGGAGACAGAGTTTCTCTGTGTAGCTCTGACTGTCTTGGAACTCACTCAGTCTGTAGACCAGGCTGTCCTCCAACTCAAGGATTTGCCTGCCTCTGCCTTCCAATTGCTGGGATTAAAAGTGTGCGCACCCACAGTCCCGCTGAGAAGAAAAAAAAAAATCTCAAAATTAATGAGATAAGTATCTAGTTTTAGACAGAAAAAGCCCAGAAAGGAAAGAATAAGAATAGCAGGTTCTGGTGCCGGGCGTGGTGGCGCACGCCTTTAGTCCCAGCACTCGGGAGGCAGAGGCAGGTGGATTTCTGAGTTCGAGGCCAGCCTGGTCTACAAAGTGAGTGCCAGGACAGCTAGGGCTACACAGAGAAACCCTGTCTCGAAAAAAACCAAAAAAAAAAAAAAAGAAAAAAAGAATAGCAGGTTCTGACAACCAAGCGTGGTGGCTCAGTCACTGGGCCCCCACCTCTGCAGGTTTTCCTCTGACCTCTGTACCTCAGCTCCCCCCTCACCCCACCCCACCCCCACCCCACACCCTGGGGCAGGCTGTCCTAACTCCTGTAAGAAAGTAGGTGAGCAGGCTAGAGCAGGCCAGTAAATGGTCTGCTTTCACGCCTCAGTTCTGTTCCAGCATCATTCCCTCAGTGAGGGAGCGTGGTGGGTGGGGTGTAAGCCGCAGTAAACCCTTCCCTCCCGGGTGCTTTAGGCCACGATCTTTTGTCACAGCAATAGAAACCTTAACTAAGAGGGGGCATAAACACGAATATTTAAAAGGAAGTCTGACAACACGTCCGGTTAGCAAACAACAGTAGCACGCCCCTCTACCGCAGCCTATAACCTCTGGAGCCGTGGGCTTTGGTCCAGGTTCACAGTGTCAAGCAGGAATTCTCTCCTGCTGAGTGGGCCACTGCGTTTGGTTATCCCTGTAACCTTCACGGCTCATCTTTGACCGGCAGGTCGGAACTGTAGCAGGAAGGGCTTGCTGTGAGATCCCTGACGACTTTTTCTAGAGGCCTGCACAGCAAATGCTCGGCACCTGGAGGAAGTTTTCAGGTCGGGCAGGCTTGATTTCTCTCTATCCTTCCATCAGCTTGCTGGATTTTTAAGGGAGTAACCCATTCATAGAAGTACGGTTAAACACACGACAGCATAGGTGTCCTGTAGAAATACTCCCCCACCCTCATGCAAAGGCAGTCTGACCCTGGCACACATCCAAGTCATACTGAGTTGTAAAACAAGCCAGTTTGCAAAGCAGTGTACACAATGGCTCCCATTGTTTACGCACTTAAAAATAAATATGTCCACACATGTGGAAAAGAGCGCAACCGCTGTGGGTCAAAACTCGCACCATTACGAGCCTTCTAAGTTCATAGAGAGAGGCTGGAAGGAGGACAAGGTGGGCTTGCCTGGAGAAGAGGAGGGAGGACAAGGGCGGGGAGGAAGGAGACATTTCAAGTCTCCCTTTATACAGCTTTCACAGGTTGAGATCTTTCTACAGACGAATGCATATAATGAAAACATCTTCAAGTGCTCTGAGAGCGACTGGGCACTGAGCTGATGTCCTGCAGACTAAATGCCACGGTATTATCTGCCACCAGGGAGAATTGTTGTAAGTGCACAGAGTGGCTGTGGCTTCTGCAGAAGGCCACATAACCAGGTCTTTTACATGGCGGCCTCGTTCTCGCCTGTAAGCTGTGCACACTTCCTTTCCTCCTGGGTAGGTGGCTGCAAGCTGAGGACAAGGAACCAAGCCTCCCCACTTGGCTCCTAGGGCTGACCGTTCACTAGCACATGCAATCTGACCACACATCACGGCTCAGCCTGCAGGCTCGCCAGCCCAGGAAACACTCCCTGCAGAAGGGAGGTCTGTGGGACGCAGGCCTGACCTGACACCACCACATACCAGTTGGGTCCAGTATTCTTCTTGGGAAGACAGAGGCTCAGGCAGGGCAGCTTTCAAGGTGTGAGTCTCCCATTCACGGCCATGATGCAAAAGAGCTCCTCCCCCCAAAACCACAAATCCCCCAAAAGACAAATCCAAGAGGACAGATCTAGCCCCTCCCGCTTTTTGAGGCTTACATTTTATTTTGACATGTAGTACTGTCTGTCTGCACTCATGTATATGCACACCACAGGCATGCCTGGTGACCACGGAGGCTGGAGGAGAGTGTCGGATCAGCTGAGAGCCAGCATGCGGGTGCCGGAAACCAAACCTGTTCCTCTGCAAGAGCAGTGCTGAGCCGTCTAATCTCAGTCCCTCTGATTTTTATTTTAAGCCACCTAAAAACTTCTACGAACATACTGAATTTAAAAATAAAAAACAAACCGGGTGTGGTGGCGCACGCCTTTAATCCCAGCACTTGGGAGGCAGAGGCAGGAGGATTTCTGAGTTCGAGCCCAGCCTGGTCTACAAAGTGAGCTCCAGGACAGCCAGAGCTATAAAGAGAAACCCTGTCTCGAAAAACCAAAATAAATAAATAAATAAACAAACAAACAAACAACAGCTACAAAAAACTTGCCTGTTTGAGTCAGGGCCATTCAGTGAAAGAGGGAGGGGGAGAGGGGGGAGG
This sequence comes from Mus caroli, assembly GCF_978045245.1. Lineage (NCBI taxonomy): Eukaryota > Metazoa > Chordata > Mammalia > Rodentia > Muridae > Mus > Mus caroli. Next base: position 5,418,739 of record NW_028227261.1, on the reverse strand, counting down.
GGGAGGGAAGAGGGGAGGGGGAGGGGGGAAGAGGGAGGGGAGGGGAGGGGGAAGAGGGAGGGGGAGGGGAGGGGGTGGGGCCGGTGGTAATGATGATAGTTGCCCTAGTCAGGGTTTCTACTGCCTCGACGAAAAGCCATGACCAAGGGAAGAGCTTATTTCCCTTACTTGTAGGTCACACAGTCCATCACCAAGGGAAGTCAGGGCAGAAACTCAAGCAGGGCAGGAGCTGATGCAGAGGCTAGGAAAGAACACAGCTTATGGCTTGCTCAATTGACTTCTTGTCACACAAGCACATCGCCGATAAACCATAAGTTTCCTTACTTCCTCATTCCCAAGATCTCATATCAATATCACAATACAAACCATCCCAACTGTTTAATTAATTAATTAATTTATTTATTTATTTGGTTTTTCGAGACAGGGTTTCTCTGTGTAGCTCTGGCTGTCCTGGAACTCACTCTGTAGACCAGGCTGGCCTCGAACTCAGAAATCCGCCTGCCTCTGCCTCCCGAGTGCTGGGATTAAAGGCGTGGGCCACCACCGCCCAGCCCATCCCAACTTTCAAAAGTCCCAGCTTAGCTGGGCAGCGGTGGCACACTTGGGAGGCAGAGGCAGGTGGATTTCTGAGTTCAAGGCCAGCCTGGTCTAGAGAGTGAGTTCCAGGACAGTCAGGGCTACACAGAGAAACCCTGTCTTGAAAAACCAAAAAAGAAAAAAAAAAAAAAAAAAAAAAAAACAGTCCCGGCTTTACAAAGTCAAACACTTTTAAAGTCCAATCTCCTTAAACGTCCAGAGTCTCTTCAAAGCTCAAGTCTTTCTAAGATATCCACAACCTCTCTGAACCTCTAAAGTCTCTCAGCTGTGGGCTCCTGCAGAGAAAAATCAAAGTTAAATACATTTTTATTCCGAGAGGACGGAACCAGGGCACAATCAGATCAAGGCACAGCCAAAAGTCTAATAGTTAAGGCGCACAGTCAGACTTGCCATACTCATGATTCTCTGGGCTCCAAAGGGCTTGTCACAGCAGCTCGTCCCCTAAGCTCAGGCCAGCTCCGTGCCACCACTGCCGCAGTCCTTGGTGGCCATTCCATGGTACTGACATCTCCAAAACATGGGGGGCTCTGTAACCAGCTGCACCTTCACCCATAGCCTCTCCCGGGCTCTCTCGGGAACTCTAACCCTGCCACATGGTTCCAAGCCTCAACTTGTATCCATGACCCCTTCAATCCTGGGGCATCTACTGCCCACCGGGCTGCACCTTCACCCACAGCCTCTCCTGGGCTCTCTATAGGGACTCCAGGCCACACCACACAAAGCCACAGCTGTTCCCCGTGACCCCTTCATGTCTTCAAAACCAGTACCACCTGGGTGACTCCTACACATGATCAAGTTCAAACAGCATGTGAGACGCAGCCGCCTTGGCCCCCTCTGGATCACAGCTTTTGTGTGCTGACCCTAAGGAAATGCATCTGGATTTGCCATCCTCCATGTTGTGGTCTCTTCACAACCACCGCTCACTTCTCAGCTCCAGCTAATGGATGCCAGTTGTCTCAGACCGGCCAGGCTTTCGTTCACTTCAGTGGGGCCGGTCTCTTGCTAATCACAGCTCATTCTTCAGCCCCAGCTGACCAGAACCACAGATTCCTAACTCAAAATAAGCAGCGGCCCATGGAAGAGTCTTTAAGGGGCCCTCAAGCTTCCGCTGGGACTTTCGCCAGCCAGGCTGCTCTCAGGTGCACCACCTAATCCTCCATAAGCCGAGCTCCCACAGACCGGCCCAATGAGATAGACTCGAGCAGACGCGAGCACTCCGTGGCTCTTCCGGTCTCAAGTTCCAAAATCTTTCCACGATCCTCCCAAAACACATGGTCAGGTCCATCACAGCAACACCCCACAGCTCGGGACCAACTTATCTCAGTTGGGGTTTGTACCGCTGTGATAAGACGCCATGACCAAAAGCACCGTAAGAGTTTCTTTCAGCTCACACTTCCACATCCCAGGCCCTCACTGAAGGAGGTCAGGGCAGGAACGCAAGCAGAGTGGGAACCCGGAACCCGGAGGCTGGGGCTGATGCAGAGGCCATGGCGGGCGCCACTGACTGCCTTGCTTGGCCTGCTTTCTTACAAAACCCAGGACCAGCAGTCCAGGGGTAGCACGGCCCACGGTACTCATGGTAGCTGAGTTCTCTTACGTGAATCAAGAAAACATACCACAGGCTTGCTCATAGGCCAGTCTAGGGGGGACGCCTTCTCCATTGAAGCTTCAAAATGACTCTAGCTTGTGTCAAGTTGACATAAAAGCTCAGGAGCAGATGAGTGACATGTCGGTGGTGATGTTGAAGGTGTTTATGCCGAATCCCAAATCTGACCGCTTCTCAGTGCTGAGGCTCAGAACTGTTCAGGCTCCACCTCAGGGAACACTGGGCACTGGGAAATGTCCTCGTAGCCCCCAGGTGAATTGGAAGGGCTCCTGCCCTTGGCCCTCACTCTCTCGTCCCATGGGGGCTCAGGGTTGGAGCTGGTCTGTACCACAGACTGTCATGTGAGCCAGTCCTGCAGCTCCTCGGGGGCTGAGGCCTGGCTGCTGTACACTCACCAAGGCAAATGGGAGACATATTCCTTTAAAAAATCCCAGAGGCTTTTGCGAGCTTTGGAAGTTAATGTTTTTCATCCTCTGTGGACCATGAGTAGAACATGGAACAAGGGACCAGCCTCCAGGATGACACAGTTGGTCACACACTAAATGTTTTAAGAAATGTGCTTTGCTGCATCCTGTGGCCTTTGTAACACACCATGACAGAGGACAGATCGGGTCATGACTTCTAAGGCAAGGTTTTCTTTTCACAGTGGATGGCTCTCTGTCCGGTTGCCAGACAGGCTGAGCTGTAGGATGGAGCTGGTACCTATATCACTCACGGGCAGAGCCAGGCTCTCTGGGCTTTTCTGTCACCTTTTGAGACTCGGTTTCATGGGATCCAGGCTGGCCTCATTTTTGATATGTAGCTAAAAGTGATCTTGAAGTTCTGATTCTCCTACCTCCCGTGACCAACGTTGGAGTTGGATGTGTGTACAGCTCTCGTTGGCTTTTTTTTTTTTTTTTAAGATTTATTTATTATATGTAAGTATACTGTAGCTGTCTTCAGACACTCCAGAAGAGGGAGTCAGATCTCATTACAGATGGTTGTGAACCACCATGTGGTTGCTGGGATTTGAACTCCAGACCTTTGGAAGAGCAGTGCTCTTACCCACTGAGCCATCTCACCAGCCCCGGCTTGTTTGTTTTGTGGTACTAGGGATCAAACCCGGGCTTTGTGCATTGGGGGTAAGGATGTCCAGCATTCAGGCTGACGCAGGAGCACTGTGAGCTGTCTTTACAAAACCAGTAGGAGGAAACTGCAGGTACCAAGGCCACTCCCAACAGAAGGGCCCCCTCCCTTAGGTGCTAGGTACAGAAGTGCTGAGGTCTTCCTCTTGTGGGATACCACTTTGCACCCAATGGTCCCTACCATCCTGCCACCCCCACCTCTCCCCCCCCCCCTGCCTCCCACCCTCCGCCCCCAGCAGCCCACAGAGCTGGCTCGGAACTCAGCTGAGGAAAGCCACTCCTGCAGCTGGCTTAATGCTCTGAGTGCCTGGCCCCACGAAGATGATCTTGTTTTAGTCACGGGAGCTGAGCTCTGGGCAAGGGTCAGGATTGGATTTGGTAGGAGCAGCCCCTCCTAGCACAGGCTTGGGGCATTGGGGTTGGCTGTGCTATACCACTCTGAGGTGAACAAAGTTTTACCAAAAAAAAAAAAAAAAAGGATCGAACAGACACCAAGGTGTGACTCTGAGCCACTCTAGACTGAGAAAGAGGCAGCCCACTGACAGGCCACACCCATCCCTCCCCCACCCCCTCAGTTCCAGGTCCCCAGCCACCTGTTGGAGAGAAGCAAGCTGGACTAACACTGCAGAGTAGCCCAGGGGCTAGACTCTTATCAACCCCAGAGCCAGCAGGCCACAACTGGTCAGAGCTGAGGGTTTGAGGAGCTAGCTTCCTGGAAGAGTCCACTCCACACCCCAGGGGCTAGATTCTTATCAGCTCCAGAGCCAGCAGGCCACAACTGGCCAGAGCTGAGGGTGTGATGAGCTAGCTTCCTGGAGGAGCCCACTCCAGATGTGCAGAGCGATACCACTTTCAGGGCTGGCTGTCCAGTCACCTCCTGCTGCTCCAGGGTGGGACAGGAGCACACAACTCTCCCAGGAAACCATGGAGAGCCAGGGGTGCTACTCGGGATTTGGAGCCTGAGGACCGTCATCACCAACAGTAAATTACTTACAGAGAACAGTCTGTGACTGTCGGGATAATGTGTCCAGAGACAAGGGTCTCACTCGAGCCCAGGCTGGCCTGGAACCATGTGACCCAGGCTGGTCTCAACCTCAGATCTGGGGTTCCAGATGTCAGCCACCACCCCTGGCCTTTGGTTTTCATAACCATATGAAGTATATTTATAGGTACCTCAAATTCAAGCTGAACCCCAAATTCACCCCGTCTCTGCCATCTCCTCTACCTGCTGACATGTGAGCAGCTTCCGGCTGCCTTCCAGGCCCAAGCACTCTCCATTGCCATTAACCCTGCCTTAGCTGGCCAGGGGTGATGCTTGCTCCTAAGGCGAGGCTGGGCCCCCTCCATCCACTCCTTGGCTAGCTTTGGTCACCTCCCCAGCCTCCATTCACCGTCTCCTTCTCATGCCACGCCTCCCTGCTCCTCCATTACTCCTAGCCAGCGGCTGCTTGGCCTTTGTGATTTTTCGGGTTTGCTTGAGGCCTCTTATCAGAGACCAGCCTATTCGTTCTCAGATTTCCCGGAGACCCTCATCAGGGAGTCTTGTGCTAGCAGGCAGGAAACTCCATGTTTCACCATAGGACACGAGTGTGCCTTGAGCCCACAGACTGACTCCCGGGACCTGGCACACATTACTAGGTGGAAGAGGGTCTGAATGAAAAGTCCTGCTGTAGCCCAGGCTGTCTCTGAGCTGTGAGAGAGCTGAACTTGTGGACAACCTTCCTGCCTCAGCCTTCCTAGTACTAGGGTCAAAGCAGTGCCCGCCACAGCCCCAACCCCCACAGTAAGCACGGTCCTCAGGCTGCCCACCACTACCACCACATCAATGAAGTCCCTGTTGTTTCTCCCTCAGCACCCTCTGCATTATTATTATTTTTTGTTTTGTTTTGTTTTTTCTTCTTCTTTCTTTTTCGAGACAGGGTTTCTGTGTGTAGCTCTGGCTGTCCTGGAACTCACTTTGTAGACCAGGCTAGCCTCGAACTCAGAAATCCACCTGCCTCTGCCTCTCAAGTGCTGGGATGAGCACACCACTGCCCAGCCCTCTGTATTATTTTTCCCAGTGTCTATCATGGCGAGCACTTATCCCCAGCACTCAAGAGACAGAGGCAGGCGCGTCTCTGCTGTGAGGCCGGTCTGCTCTACATACTTAGTTCCAGAGCTACATAGTGAGTCCCCGTCTCAAACCAATGTGCAGTTTCCAGCTTTGCTTTCTTGACAGGAGCTGCCAGGTCCCTCCTGAGGACTGCAGGTGTGTTCCTTCTTCACAGTGACAAGATGGCTGCCAGTACTCCATCTTTAAGTTCCTTCGTGGCTATCCCAGCAGAGAAAGAGAATATCCAAGCTGAGCCTTGTCCACTGACCAGCCTAGCCTGGGCTACGTGGTCAGGGCAGATGAGGCCCAGCTCCAGCACATTTTACTCCTCAGTGAGAGCCCAGTGACTCTCAGAGCGCCTGAGGAGCCCAGGAAGCTCCCTCCATCAGAGGCCGTCCGTCTCCGCAGCAGGAGGGGCCGAGCAGCTCCGTCAGCCTCTAGCTGCACCAACAGCAACCACCTGCAAATGTAGCCAGCCACAAAAGACCCCAGACACAAAGGTAGCTGTCAGGAGCTTGGTAAACTGTTTATTTTACTAGCAAGGTTCAGAAACGTACAGACCTGGGGTGAGAGCCCCGCGTGGCGGCTGCTTCACATACTACTCCTGAGGTTCCCTGGGCTCTGGACACGCCAGTGGGCTTCCAATGCCTGCTCAAGTGTGGGGCCCAGGGCCTGGGCTCTATTCTTTGAGAACAAGCGGTGCCTTCACTTGGTTGGCCATGTCCTTCCCCACGAGTGCCTCCACAATGGCCAGCGCAAACTCAAAGCTGGTCCCCGGCCCGCGGCTGGTGAGGATCAGGCCGTCCTTCTCCACGCGGCTCTCTGAGTAGCTGTAGTGACCTACAGGGAGCAGACAGTCACTCTAGGTTCTCCCACAGAGAACCTTCCACAAACTGCTGCCACCATTCCCGAGGTCTGTCTCCTCTGCCCTCCAGACTACCGGGTATGGTAAAGTGACCGCAAGGTGGCTGGAAGGGACCAACAGCGCACGTGGGAGAGAGCTCTGGGGGCACTGGTGATGAACTTTTCCACTGCCTACTTTGTTTGCCACAGGGCTGCTATGGCAGAGGCAGGGCAGCAGTGAGGACAGAGACTGCCTGATCCTCTGCAGCCCCAGACCACACAAGACCAGCACATGAGGTCTCTTCCTCTGCCTCCCCCTGTTCCTCTGAAATAATGTGGTGGGCTCCACCAAGACTCCCCACGTCTCCCCCACCTTCTGTCTTGTATGACAGGACCCAGGCTCCAAGCACCCACCTGCCCTCTGGGGCCTTAACTCATCTCACATCCTCACCCCACAGGCCAGAGCTGCCTTCCGGGAGCCTAGCCGTGTTCCCAGCATCCGGCCCTTGGGGCCAATCTAGTGTGGTCCTGAAGCAGGCCTGCTGGGGCCACAGCTGGGGCCTGCTGCCTGTCCCCTCCAGCACCTGCAGCAGCTGGGACCCTTTGCTTTCTTACATCATCTGCTATTCAAAGTGCTCGGGGCCTCTTCTGTTCTCGGTCTCTGACCAGAACACGGAAGCAGGTTTCGTCCAGGGTGAAAGTTCCTGACTCAGTCCCCCAGGCAGTCTATCCACTGTTGAAGAAGGGCTCTGCACCAGCATCTCACCCTGGCCAGCTCTGTCTCCCTCCGCACCGAGGGCACTGTGCGGAGGTCCTCACTCTCTCAAGTACCTGTAGGAGACCCTCTGCCCAGGATATCTGGGCTTGGGCCTTGGCACAGAGGCAGGGAGTGGAAGGGCTGGTTGGAGACAGAACTTTAGGGAAGAGATGGATGTTGGGAAGGGAGGGCGGCCAGAGTATGGGAGGCCTCCAGGCAAGGGCTCCTGCAGGAGCAGGGTCACGTGCTGACGTGAGGGCGGACACAAAGGATGATCACGGAACTCCACACGCAGCCCTGTGGGAACCACCAGCATGGCCCCAACCTGAGATTCTTGGGCACAGCTTCATGTACCCTGTTTCTGCCCAAAATGAAGAACCCAGGACATCCAGAGTTCACTGAGAGCCCTCAGAAGCGCGTTTCTCCTCCGAGCGGGCCAGCCACACCAGGAGGAGCCTGCCTCCCTATCTCATTCAAAACTCCATCTGCATCTGCTGACCAGACAGAACATACCAGAACCTTCCCACTTACAGGACAGTAAAGAAAACAGAGACCGCCACTGGAAGGGATGTCTTGGTTCACCCAGCCCTACTTTCTGATGGCTAAACCAGGACAAGACCTTTTAAATCAAACACTAGGAACCCAGCCTCGGCCTAACCAGGAAGTTTAAAGGTCTCAAATAGGGTTACTACTTGTCCACGGCCCCCACCTAGTGGCCACAGTGAGGAACAGCCTCACAAAGTGTACCAACGCAGCCGGGGCTGCTGTGGAGCCTGGGGAAAGGAAGAGAGAGGGGCTGGGATTTGGCGTTCAGGATAAATTTGCAGACATGAAAGAATCTCTTCAGAGAAAGGCACTCACTACTTAGGCCTGTCTATGACAATTAGGGAACAGCATTGCAGAGCAGTTTCCATAGAGACCCAAAGCCCAGAGAGCCCGAATCCTTGGCCCTTGATCCCTCAAGAGAAAGCAGCCAGCCTCTGAGCACGGCGCCTCCTCAGCCTGCCCTCAGGCCTTGCTGTCCTGAGAACGATACTCATCCAACACACTTCTGAGGACTACTGCTGCTGCCATGGGCAGGGGGAGCCTGCCCCTTCCCAGGGGGAAAGCCAAGTGTTACGGAGCCCCCAGAAGAACCTCGCCTACAACAGTCACGTGGAGGATGGCTACTGTCCCTCAGACTGCTTTCAAAGGGTACAATGGACAAACAGTGTCCTAAAACCAGGACTTACTGACCCTGGCAATGATGCAGGGGAGGGAGAGCCTTGCATTACAGAGAGGAGGGGAGGGAAGCCGGGTTCCTTGCCTTGCCAAGACACCGTAGGCTCCAGCTAAGTTGGGCACTGTGTAGGCTCTGAGGTCCCACTGTGTGCCCTCAGTATCCATGTTTCAGAAGCTCACGTGACACAGGACCAGCACGTGCTTTGTCCCCTTGTGCACATGGCACACATGGCGCATACGGTGCACAGCGCAGCCTGAGTTCCTGCCATCCTTCCTACCCTGACCTCACTTCCTGAGGCTCACACAAACTCAACTCTCAAGAGCCAGAGCTCATAACAGAGCGGTTTCACCCAGTTTTACAGTCAGTCTCCCTCTAATAACTGAAACAGAGCAACAGGCTTTCAGGGAAACAACACTTGGGACAAAGCTAAGAACACTCGAAAGTGCAGTCACAGAGCAACCCCATGTGTCGCATGTACACCAAACACACACACACTGCTGAATCTTAGCCTCTAAAACAAAAAGGGTACGGACTTTTAAAAACTGCATGTACACTATTTTACTTCAAAAAGAGAGCTCTAGTTATGCCCAGGTATGTATTTAAGAATGTTCTCAGGGCTGGAGAGATGGCTCAGTGGTTAGAGCATGTCCTGCTATTGCCAGAGGACCCGGGTTCCATTCCCAGCACTCGCGCCAGACAGCTCACCACTGCCTGTAACTCGGCTCACAGGGGACAGAACATTCTCTCCTGGCTTCTGTGCACACCTCCTCATGCACACACATAACTGAAAATTAAATAGCAACTTAAGTTCCTCGACAGACAGCATGGGTTTACATAGGCAAAGAAGCAGAAACCAACCACAGCCCACACCCAGGAGCCAAAGAAACAAAAGACCCAGGAGATCCAACCAGCAGTGAAGTCAGCCTGCCAAAGCTAAAAAAGTAATGACGAGGTGAAGGTGAGAAGATACAGCCTCATATGGCACACACCTGCATGCCCAGCTACTTTAGGCTGAGGCAGGAGGATGGCTTCAGTCCAGGTCAAAGCTACCCGTGCAACACAGAGAGGTTCCATCTCACAAAAGCAGGCTGCAGAATGGCCTAACTAGATCTGAATAAAACATTACCTCGAAAGGCTACAGGGGAGCTTTAGACTCACAGAAGAGACTTCACGGGCCTTACTGACAAACGGAACGAGGAAAAGCGCAAGGGGAGGGGCATCCAGCCTCGAGTCAGCCCTCCTACCCTGTCTGCTCACTTCACCAGAAAGAGAAATTGCTTTCAGAGGTTTAATACAACTCAAATGCCTAGCTGATAGGAAGGAAACGCATCACCAAGCAAGCTGGCCGACCACTGAAGACATTGCCAAAGGTCTGCAGCACTGTGCACTGTGGGCAAAAGGCATTTGCTGAAACTGCTGTCAGGGTTTCAACTCTTGGGCTGCTGTCACGGATTCGGTAAAAACACTACCTAAACTAGCACTTCATAACCCTCCCCGCTGTCGAGTCAGGGTTCTGGTGGCCCAGGCTGAGACTGGGCTGGTGGCACTGAGAAGTGTGTGCAGAGCCAGGAGCCCTCTACTTGGCTAGGATTCTGTCATATAGGGAAGTACAGGTAGGGAGGGATATACTCACTGCCATTCATCATTTTGTCCTTAGCCAGGGGGTGTGTTGTGACCTTGCATCCAAAACCCACTTCGTGAGCCAACAGAGCCGTAGGACCTAGGAATAAGATGTATATATACAGATGAGAGGGTAGAGAGAGAACCTGTGCTGTAAAACAGAAATACAGCGTGTGAGGTGGCACACGCCTCTGACCCCAGCCCTTAGGAGGCAGAGGCAGGCAGATCTCTGTGAGTTCCAGGCCAGCTTGGTCTACAGATTCAGTTCCAGAGCGTGTCCCAGGTCAGTGAGGACTACAAAGAGGGCTCTGCCCCAGAAAAACGAAGACAAAACAAAGAGTTTACCAGAAGTACTCTTCTAAAGCAAGCAGCCCGAGTCTGAACAGTCACGACTCTAAATCCCATTGCTTAAACACAACAGAGGGCGCATCCTCCTGCCATGAGCCCTGTGAGCACCAGGCAAGGTGTGCATGGCCGCCTTCCTGTCATAGGAAGTGACTAACTAATGTGGTCAAAGGCCTGATTTGAAAATGAAGACAAAACAACTTACCACTGCCATTATCTGAGCCTCTAAAGAAGGCCAGGCCTTTAATCCCAGCACTCTGGAGGCAGAGGCGGAGGCGGAGGCAGAGGCAGGCGGATTTCTGAGTTCGAGGCCAGCCTGATCTACAGAGTGAGTTCGAGGACAGCCAGAGCTACACAGAGAAACCCTGTCTCAAAAAACCAAAAAACCAAAAAAAAAAAAAAAAAAAAAAAGGCGGCCATGTCAAGAGTTAGCTCTGGGAACCGGCAGCAAGCTCAAGGCAGCAGACCCACCCTTTCCTACAGCGCCACCTGGTGGACACTTGAAGAACACCCCACCAACTACAACTCCTTGGGTGTCCTATTTCCTGGTAAGTCCTTACACTCCCTGCTTCTGACCACCTACAAGCTTCACTTGCAAGCTTCCTTCTCTCTCCCCCTCAGGAAAGCCTCCCTGTGATGACTTCCTTCTGGACTCAGCAGCACCAGCACCGAGGGTGATGCTAACAATGGAGCTCCTGACTGTAACACCACAGTCACTCTTGACTGCTGATTGAAGACAGGCTTCACTACAGAGCTCCACTCCCTGCCTGGGCCACCCCAGTTTTCTCTGTTTATCATCCCGAGACAGTGACACAGGACAGTCTGCTAGTAATGTTTCTTTTTTTAACAGTGACTTGGTTCGGAGGAGGGCCAGGCCCTCAGGTCTGACTGAGCACAAGTGAGCGAGCCAGCTGCTGCTGTTCCCGAACACGGAACACGATGACACTGCAGTTTACCCTCAGCCAAGTCTAAGGAACTTGGCAAACCCTAGGGAGGCCGGGCTCCCAGGTCAGCGAAGAACACCGGCCCTCTGATGACTTCGTGCCCACCGTCGGGACAGTCCAGGTTACAGGGATTGCAAGACCTCAGCACGGCAGGAAGTCAGAGCTGTGGGAGCCTAGGACGGGATGCCCAGGGCAATGCGTAGGTGCTCCCCGTGGCTCTCTAATGTGCTCTCAAGCATGCAATCCTGGCATCCCATGATGCCCACAACCTCTGTCACTTCAGGGAGTTAGAATGGCTTTGTATGTCGATTTTGAATGGAGCCCAGGGCTTCTCACATGCTAGGCACATACAGCTGAGCTATGCTTGGTCCTAAACTGGGAACTTTTAGAGCTTTTTCCATATGTTTTCCCTCCATTCTTTCCTTCTGTGGGGAGAGGCTCTCTAAAATAGCTAAGGATGGTCTTGAACTCACAGCTCCCCTGCCTCTCCCTCCTCAGCAGTTACAGCCTGGTCTCCCAGACAACCCAAACAGGGGATTTTTTTTTTTTAATATATATTTAACTTAATTTTATATGCATTGGCACAAGGGTGTCAGATCCTCTGGAACTGGAGTTACTGACAGTTGTGAGCCACCATGTAGTTGCTGGGAATTGAACCTGGATCCTTTGGAAGAGCAGTCAGTGCTCTTAATTGCAGAGCCATCTCTCCAGCTCCCAGGGAGAATCTTAAAACAGGGGAGGAGAGCACAGTCCTTGCCTGAAGGATGGTGCTTGTCAGTCTGATGGCATTTTGGTAAGACAGCCACAGGTGTCTCTACAGTATCTGCTTTGTCCCTTGGGGGAAGCAAGGGCACCAGAGCTAAGATAGAGTCCCTTGGTCCCCAAACAAAGCCATCCATTCCTCAGTCATTGATTCACCTGTTCTGTGACACACTTAAAAGGCATCTGACGAGGAAGACGCCAGCTGCCAGACCATCACCTGAGAGGAAAGCCACATCAAGGGTTTGAAATGGGCCAGGAAGCAAACTGTTATAGTCTCGAGGCTCAGGATATGTAGGAGAAAGCTCATCTGAAGCCGTGGGTTTCAAGAGCACTCAAGCCAAGACTTAGCACGCACCCAGGCAGGCGAGGCCGGGGGAAACGTGTGGCGTTTGTGCCGGTCAGACTCTTGCTGACTCTGCTGGCACAGAGATGCGCTGGGACAAGCTGTTTGCTGATTGCAGAAGCCTGATGTTCCCTGAGGAAACCAAACAGGGCAAACACTGAGTCTCACAGATTAGCGACCTAGGGCAGACAGAGACAGAAAGCTCAACAATTGGGCTCAGTGCTGCCATGACACGAGTTCATGCCACCCAAACCAAACAGCCAGTGTAGGCGCTTTTTGGTTTCTGAAGGCAGGCTGTGTGCAGTCAAGCTCCCAGAGACAGGCCAGCCCCTCGCTAGCTGCAGCTCCACACCCGCACTTACTCACCCGCACAGATGGCAGCTATGAGGCCCTTCCTGCTCTCCTGCTCCTTGAGGATCTCCTTCACCACAGGCGACTAGAGAGAGAACCCAAACACCCAGTCACCATCGAGACACAGTCTCTCACGGGAGAGCTGGGACCCTCACTCCCAGCTTAACTTGCTTCTAGCTGTTTCCCAGAAAGCGCTCTAATCCGGAAGTACAAAAGTGGCCAGGCTCCTAATGTGTCTGTGCTCTCAAGCCCGGTCAGTGGCACTCACCCCAAGGGAAAGGCCCACCACAATGACGACGGGAAGGAAAAAGCAATGTCACCAAGGCACGTAACCCTGTCCTGTGCTCCAGGAGAGGCAGAAGCGAGGGGACACGGGGTTCAGCAGCTTCAGATGGCAGAGACCCCAGGAGGAACAGCCCACTCCCTACTCCTGCCTCCTTTCCTGCATGACTCTTCACAAAGAGCTGGAAACGAAAAGCAATGGCTGCCTCTGATGCCATCCTGTATTCACACTGTCACTGTGGTCCCACAGCTGTCCTGGACCCTCGACTGAGCAGGCAGCACTTTCTTAACCCACTCCACTGCTGCAGAAGTACAAAAGGTGGCCAGGCTCGCTGGTCCACCGACTTGGCTAACCTTGCTGTAGCGTCCTCAGACTTGTGCTCTGCAGCGTGAGACACTCACAGCCAACCTCTGCTGTCTTTCCTGTGCCTACAGCACACCCATGAAGCACAGAAGGGCAAACGCAAGACAGCGAAGCAGAAGCTGCGACTTTCCTCACAAGCCCTTCGCTTAGGCATGACTGTGCAGTTTTTACCTCAGACAAATTCTGTGCACCCAGATTTCCTCCTGGAAGAACCACCACATCGTATGGTCCCTGCGAGTTGGGAAAAAGGAAATATTTCATTTTTACTGTGTTAAATGGCAGCCCAGTATCTGCCAAAGAACACTATGTGTGCCTGGGGTGGGGCAGGAGCTACATGTGCCCCTGTGGCAGAGCCCATTGGTAGCACACATAAGGCCCTGGGTTTGACTCTTAACACCAAAAATGACCAAGTGCTAGGCAGAGTAGTGAACACCCATAGGAGGAGGTAGAAGCAGGAAGGTCAAGGGTTCAAGGCTGCCCTCAGCTACTCACTCAGTGTGAGGCCAACCAGGTACACAAGACCCTGTCCCAAAACAATAACAACAAACCACCCAAAACGAAACAGATAAATCAAGGCGTATCCCTCTGGTGGAACATTGTAACCAGAAAAACAAAAAACAAAACAACAACTGCAGGTCTGAGGGCTGGTGAGATGGCTCAGTTGTCAAGAAGTCTTGCTGCTCCTGCAGAGGACAGGAGCTCGGGTCCTGAGACCCACACGGTGGCTCACAACTGCCTCTAACTCCAGCTGCAGGGGATCCAACACCCTACCCTGTTCCCTGGGTGGGCGCGTACACACACAGACACACACAGTGTCTTTTTTAAAATGTAGAAAACTCTGCGATGGAACCTGAGAGGAGGCCCTGCGAGCATGTGTAGTGTAAATGCACTTGGGTGGAGAGGAACCCGCACGGAGCACGGGCCTTGGGTGGAGAGGAACCCGCACAGAGCATGGGCCTTGGAGAGCCACCACACTCATCTACAGTAAGACAAATAGATCTGCATGTAAAGTCACCAACACCACAGATGCTTGCAGACAAAAGACACCCGATAGCTGACAGGGACCAGCCTGGGAAAAGAGGGGTGCGGGGCTGGAGAGATGGCTCAGCTGTTAAGAGCACTGACTGTTCTTCCGAAGGTTCTGAGTTCAAATCCCAGCAACCACATGGTGGCTCACAACCATCTGTAATGAAGTCTGGTGCCCTCTTCTGGTGTGTCTGAAGACAGCTACAGTGTACTTACATATAATAAATAAATCTAAAAGAAAAAAAAATACCCACAGAAAAGAGGGCTGTGTCACTCTGACTTTATATATAAATGTCTTCACCATGTGACTTTTTCAGTAGAAATACAGTGATTTTTTAAAACTATTTTTTAAAAAAGATTTATTTATTTAATGTATATGAACAACCTGTCGCTGACGCACCAGAAGAGGGCATCGGATTCAATTACAGATGGTTGTGCGCCACAAAGTGGTTGCTAGGAATTGAACTCATGACCTCTGGAAGAACAGTTCTTAACCACTGAGCCATCTCTACAGCCCCAGGTAGTGATTTTTAAAAGTTTAAACCAACCAACAAACAAAACAAAACAAAACACCCAAATATTAAAAGGCAAAGAAAAAAATTAGCCATCTAAAACTTTGTGAAGAGAAAAAAAATCACAGTATTCTAGTGACTTAAACACTCAAATATCCAAGAAACCGAATTAATTTTAAACTTGCTGAAACTAAAAAGAACAAAGAGAGAGTGTGTGAGAGCGCTATCACAATAGTGTATACTGCTACACGCGCCATTTATTTAGTCTTTATGGTGCTGGGCATGGAATCCACAGCCTAGCTAAGCAAGTGTTCTCCCACTGAGCCACACCCTGCCCGTCCCCACCTACCTTCTGACACAGGATCCAGCCCCTCCACCCAGGCCAAGTCCTTCTCCTAAAGGAAGTCTGTTCTGACTGCAGTCACCAATACAGCCAAAAGCCGTTCAGAGAACTAATGAGCCCCAAGAAGAAAGAGTCCAGGTGGACAAAACAAACCTGCGTTTTTGCATCTTCCAGACTGGTATCTGGACAAATCATTACATCACGGCTACACTGCACAGGGTCCTTCCCAGCCAAGCCTGCAACAGTGACTTTAATCTAGAGAAAGAGCAGATGTTCAAGACCATGAAAGCACAGACTCGGGGCAGCCTGACACCCATTCTGTGGTTTGTAAGTAACCTGTCAGGGAGTACAAGACCAAGCCCAGGCAACGGCAAATAACACCTGGTCTCTTCTGGTTTGCCAGGGACAGCCCTAATTTGTAGCCGAGCCACTACTCTGGCTCTGCCTGGCTAGAACACCCTCTATTCCACAAGTGGTGAGTTGGGAGATGAGTTACCGGGCCGTCCTAATAATAGCCCACCGGTTGAGGGTGGCATTATCATTACAACCGTAGGGGCTTTTCTTAAAGTGGAAGTGCACAGCACACAACTAGACAACACTTTATCCTGTAAAACATTGAGTAGGTGACACTGCCAGTTGCTAGTCCCTGAAGCTCAGGAGATACCAGACAGTCCTGGGGGAGAACAGGTGAGTGCACTGGAGGCAACTTTTCAGAACCCAGTGATGCTGACTACACAGTCCTGGCCCAGCAACCCCACCTTCAGGTGCTGAGCCTGAAAAACCATCCTCACGTTTGCACAAATAAACCCCACAAGAGAATATTTATTAAAGAGGCTGCAGAGATGGCTGGCGGTTAAGATCACCCCGGGGTTTGGTTCCCAGCACCGACATGGCGGCTCACAACCGCCTCTAACTCTAGTTCCAGGGGATCAGGCTCTCATGTGGTGCACAGACAAACATGCGGGCAAACATTCATATATACACAAAAGATAAATGAACGTCTTGAAGTATTTACTCCGGTGTCATAAGGTTGTCACTGGAGGGGAGGGGCGGTGGCTTATCCATGCTGTCCCAACTGTGCAGCGATGTGAAATGAAGAAACCGGGTCTGAGCCCTGCTCTAACTGGAAATCAGCGCTGCCGAGCGACTCTGCCTGGGGTTTGTGAAGGGGCAGAGAGCTGACCATGGTCTGAGTGAGGAAAGGCTCAGGGTGAGGCTGGCAAACCTGAGTGCATCCCATGCTCACCGTGTTACATAAGCACAGAGTGGGGAGCCCAGGCTAACACGGAAGACAGCGCAGCGCACAGCCCCTGACCGCCACATCTGCACCACGGGATGCAGCTCACACACATTAAACAAATAGAAGTGACTTAGAGTCCCCTCGTTTTTCAAACAGGGAGAGCTAGCCCATAAGGGGAACTCACCCCAGCTCGCCGCATGACATCCACAGGAATCACTGTCTCCATCTCCTCTGCTCCTTTAGCCAGGATGACCAGAGCTCTTTTGGAAGCCATTTCTATTTCTTAAAGACTTAAAAAACAAACAAACAAACAAAAAGTGCTCAAAATGTTGCCACTGTAACAACCATCTGTTCACGCAGAGTAAATAACTTCTGTGTGACAGGTTGGGATCCATGAAGCAAGCAGCTTAGATTAAACTGGTTCACATGGCAGAGTTTCAGCACTCTAATCCCGGGATGAAAACAGGGTGGCTGGGGTGGGTAGCTTGTGGCTAAGAGCATGGACCAGGGTTTAGTTCCCAGCACCCACGGGGCTGCTCCCAATTGTCTGCATCTCCAGGTCCAGGGGATACAGCGCCCTCTTCTGGCCTCTGCAATACATATATGCAAGCAGAATGCTGATACATTAAAACTAAATCTTTGCCGGGCGTGGTGGCGCACGCCTTTAATCCCAGCACTCGGGAGGCAGAGGCAGGCAGATTTCTGAGTTAAGGCCAGCCTGGTCTACAAAGTGAGTTCCAGGCCAGCCTGGGCTATACAGAGAAATCCTGTCTCGAAAAACCAAAAAAAAAAAAAAAAAAAAAAAAAAACCCCAAAAACCAACCAATCAACCAAAACCTAAATCCTTTAAAAAAAAAAAATGTGAGATTGCCAATGTGTGCTAGTATTCTTTGCATTTTCCCTTACTGTGCTTTCTCAGGACCAATCTCTAACAAAGACAGGTCACATAACGGGCCCTGCATATCAGTCACACTGTGGAGAGGCTGGTTTTCTTAAAATACTCTGAAGGAGGGAGGGAGGGAAGGAAAAGAAGAAGAGAAAGAGAGAAGGAGAGGGGGAGGGGGAGCGAACCGAGCGCACACCTTTAGTCTCAGCGCTTGGGAGGAAGAGACAGAGACAGGAGTATCAATCTGTGAGTTCGAGGCCAGCCTGGTCTACAGCGTGAGTTCCGTGATAGCCAGGGTTACAGAGAAACCCTGTCTCAAAAAACCAAAACAAAAACCCAAATCAAATCAGATTATTAAAAAACAAACAAGCAAAAGCCCCCAAATCCACAATTTCACTGGTAAAAAACCAACATGTAAATTTTGAAGGTTTTGTTCTTGTTGTTGATGTTCCAATAAACTGCTAAAATGTCAGGACCGGGTTGGGGGAGTCCAAAGGTGCTAAATCTCTGACCACACTGCTAATGATTAATAAAGATGGATTATCCCTTTAGGAGGTCAGCCCTGCTGCGGCCGGGAACAGCTAGCCGCCACTCTGAAGCACTTTCCGCGCGTGCTTTCCCTGCACGCTCCCCACGCATCACAACTTTGGTCAAGCCTTCCAGTAACTGCGCTCGCTCCAACCCGGAGGATGCTGTGCAGAGCCTGGCCCGGCATGCACTGCGGCCGCTGTCCCCAGCCCGCCCGGCCGGGACCCTCCCGGGGCAGCGAGCGGATCACAGCCCGGCTTCCTGCCCCGGGGTGCTGACCTGCAGCCGCGCCTCCTCCACCCACGCGAAGCCACCGCCAGCCCGCAGGAACCCCGCAACCGACGTGTACCCAGCACGCATGCGCACCGCCCGCGCTGAGGCTGCGCACAACCCCTCGCTTCCGCCTCGGCCTGCATCACGTCCGGCTGAGCCCAGGTCCCGGGGTGGGGGGTGGAGGGAGGAGCGAATAGAGGCTACTGCGGCTGCGCAGCGCTTGTACCATCTCCCTCCCTCCGCCCCCAGACAATGGTACGGCCCACCCTGCGGGCGCCTGCGCAGTTGCCTCTCTCTGCCCCTACGACGTTTAAGATGATATTGGTTCCGAGTTCGAGGCCTGGCTGGGCTACAACCTGAACCCCACACTTCTAATCCTAGCACATGCGAATTCACAGGCTGAAGTTCAGTCATTTTTGGAAGCCGTCTTACATCACGGTTTTTGTGGACCGTTTGCCTTTCTTGCCCCTTACTGTGACATCCCCTCTATTTGCCCCTGACCTGCTAGTCTTCGTTCCAGGTCATCACAGGCCTGTCCCTCCCAGCTAGGCCTGGTCACCTTGTCCCCTGGGTCACAGGACGGTGTCAAGCTTTAAGAGCTCTTGCTGGTTTTGCAGAGGACCCAGGTTCGGTTCCCAGCATCCATTTGGGGAAACTCACCACTGCCTAACTCCAGATCCTGAGGATCTAATGCCACCTTCTGGCCTCCACGGGCACTGCACTCATATGCACACAAATAATAAAATGTCCTACTGCACCCTCGGGTTGGAGCAATGCTATCATCTACGATAAGATAAATTATTTAATTATCTAATTTTATTTCAGCTTTTTACACTTCTGGGTTGACAGTTACTGTGTGTGCATCTCAACCCGTGCCAAAGGGTGCACGTGGAAACTCACAGAAGACCACTCGCCTTAGTGTGTTCTTTCTTTACTACAAGGGTCTCGGATGGAACTGAAATCCTCCGGTGTGTGGCAAGCACCCTTACCTGTTGAGCCCTCCCACCGGCCCTCTCCTAAGTTTTTAATAGATATCTTTCAGCTTACAGGAGGGAGACCCACCCTCACCTGGTCCTATCTGTACCCACCTCAGAGAAAGCCAGCTCGTTTGGCAAGTCTCAGTACTTTTTATACAAACCCCAGACAGGATATAAACTTGCTTTCCTTCCTATATGGAGATTGAATACCTCACATACATTGGCTGACCTCCATCATAGGTTCATATTGGAGATCTTATAAACTGGAAATTCTTACAGTAGGAGTAGTTTAATTCTTAAAATTGCTAAGTCATGTATATATACAATAAAACTTGGGCAACTGCTTTAGGAGTTGTGGAATGGACTGGTTCTTCACTATGTGCAAAGGGAAAAGACAGAGCCAGCCCCTTCAGCTTTGAAGGTACGGAAAGCTGGAGTGACGGAAAGAAGACCAGGACAACGTGTCAGATGTGAGCTTCAAGATCCACAGAGGGTGTTGGGCTTGGTGGCTCATGCCTGTAACCCCAAGTACTGTGTGCCTCCAGGGGAACACAGGCCCTTGTCTCGTCCCTTAAGGCTTCATTCAGTGGTGCAGTTCAGGGACCCCACTGGGACACTCCCGGAAGGCAGCTTCACCTTGAGAAGGTGTGCATCTCCTTTCTGGAGTCTCTGGCATGGAAAGGCAGAACTGTTCTTCTTCTTCTGTCTCTCTTTCTGACACTGGCTCGAGATGCTTTTAAACTCAACTTGAAGCTTCCTCACTCTTTTCAAAAGCTCCTCTCCACATCGTGTAGCTGCCTGCTACCATGTGCTGACCCCTGCCAGTGTGTGCTGACCCCTGCAGCCATGTGCTGACCTCAGTGCCATCTTAACTTTTCTATTCTCTTACTCCCGGTAGCTTCAAGATGAACAGCTTGACTCTCTGGGGTTTTTCTTTTTTTGTTTTTTTGTTTGTTTTGTTTTTTCGAGACAGGGTTTCTCTGTATAGCCCTGGCTGTCCTGGAACTCACTCTGGAGACCAGGCTGGCCTCGAACTCAGAAATCCACCTGCCTCTGCCTCCCAAGTGCTGGGATTAAAGGCGTGCGCCACTACGCCCGGCTGGGGTTTTTCTTTTAAACTCTGCTACATTATCCTCAAGCTCCCATTTGATCCACTCTTAAATTATTTTAGTAATGAAGAGACCCTGATTATCCACAGTCTCTATGATAACTCCACAGAGACTTCCCAAGATCTGTGGTAACTCATCCTTCTGCCTCCTAAGTCTCTAATTTGCAGAGATTATGAACCCATTCCTGCACCTCTAGACAGGATCATTTGGAAAGTTGAGGCAGGATTTCCAGTTCCAGGCCAGCCTGGGCAACTGAGGGAGAGCCTGTCTCAAAGCAATACTGTGGCTAAAGCTGTAGCCTGCAGAGCCATGGGTCAGGGCCCCTCATTCCAAACTCCAGAGCCCAGAAGGAAGAACAAGAAAAGGAAGGCTCTGAGAGGTTGGCTGCTGTGGCAAGAAACAAACTCAAGAAAAAAAAAACAACAACAACAACAAAGGTAAGACCCGTGGTGGGCTGGTGGCAATGCCATGACAACACTTTGAGGGGACACAGAAGTTCACACTCCTGACCTTTCCACACCACCAGCAGGAACTGAAACAGAGCAGAGTCTAGTTTTATCCAGTGAATACCCTGTGCACAGTTTTAAAACGCACATATTGGGGTTGGAGAAATGGCTCGGTGGTTAAGTGCAGCAGAGAACCTGCATTCAGTTCCCAGACCTTCATTGGGTGGCTCACAGCTGCCTGGAACGACTATGTCAAGGGCTCCCATGCCACTCTCTGGCCTCCAAGAGCATTTGCACTTGTGTGTGAGCGCATGCACACACACACAGGAGCACACACACACAAACAACTACACAAAAGAGGAACATAATTAAAAATAAATATTTTTTAAAATCCTGGAATGTTGTTACTTCTGGGAGTTGGATTACCCCTGTGTCCCCAGAAATAATCCTTCCCCTTCCAGCTGCATGCAGGCTGTGCTTCCTTCCCTTCCCTCTGCCAGGCTTGCCAAGGGAATGTCAGCCCAGGACTGAGCAAAGCTTTGGAGAGCCATGGCCTGACGGAAAGCAACTGCCATGGTTCCTCAAATGACACCGGTGGAACAACAGACTTTGCTATCAAATAACTGCTGACTGACACAGCAGAAGCACCGCCCACCAGTCCTTCCTACCCCAACTCTTTAAATGACCCCTTCTGCCAAGGCTGGCCTCATGGTGATCTGCCTTCCTCTGCCTATCAAGTGCTGGGGTTAAAAGCATGTGCCACACCCCGACTCGGTCTCAGGACTTCTAGCTAGGACGCTGTTTGTTTTCTCTTTGACTTTAGAAGGTGTCTGTCTGTGGTGGTTAATACTGTCAACTTGACAAGATGTGGACTCATCACAGAAACAAGCTTCTGCACGTACATGGGAAGAACTTAGATTGGGTGGACGTGGGAAGGGCACTGTAAATGTGGGGAGCATCCTTTGTGGGATGGGGGCAGTCCCTCCCTGGTGGCTCAAACACAAGGCAAACTGAGCACGGTGTTCACGGATCTATTGCTTGTGTGACCAAAGCTCAGGCTCCTGCAGGGATGTCTTTCCCTCACGACGGGCCAGGGCCCCTCCAACTGTAAGCGAGAATAAACCGTCCATTCCCTAAATTACTTCTTGTCAGGTATTTTGCCACAGCAAGGAGAGAGTGACTGATACAGTATCATAATTTTCATTTTACAGATATGAAGACTGAGATAGAGGAAAATAAAAGACTCTATAAGGTCTTGCAGTCTTGGGCAAATTTTGATGTTCTGAGGCCAAAAATCACACTCTGCCCACTACACACATACTGCCAGTATTAGTTAATACTGCCAGTAACGCCCAGGACAGCTCAAACATATTTCTCACTACGTATTCATAGAACAAAGCCAAAAAAACCCCCAACCATTTACCAAAATATACTGCTGTAATTCTGGTCATGACGACGCCCCATGCTATCCACTAACTTTTTCACCCAATGTTTCTCAGGTCATTATGCATTGTGGGGAGACGTACAAGCTAAAACCTCCCTTGGGTTTCAAGAAAGTCGGTGAGTTGAAGCAATTGACATATTTAATCTCATTGCTCACATCAGGACTGTTGTCTGTGCAGATCGTGACTGTAACACAGGCCGTCTGTGCAGATCGTGACTGTAATACAGGCCGTCTGTGCAGATCGTGACTGTAACACAGGCCGTCTGTGCAGATCGTGACTGTAACACAGACGGTCTGTGCAGATCGTGACTATAGCACGTGCCATCTGTAGCGGGAAGTTAACATTTTCAACTCTTTCATGCTTCCCTTAATCTAAACCTCAGATATCGGTCAGAGGAAAGGCCTTTGGGACCTTTACCAAAAAAAAAAAAGAAAAAAAAATTTTTGAGATTGTCCCACATTGCAGCTCAGTGAACTAGAACACGAATTAGCGGGCATCCTCCTGCCTCTGATTCCCGGGTACTGTGCATCAAAGACCTGTGTGTGCCACCACGCCCCGCTGATATTCCTGTTTTCAATGTTCAAAGGGAGAACTTCCCCCTCGGAGCCTACGAAAGGTCAGGTCGGCGCGAACGGAGAGTGGGCGAGCTCTGACCTTTGAGGCTGCGCTGGCGCAGGGGGAAATTCTGACTTGGAGACCTGCGAGGGGCCGAGACCCGCCTCGCCTCGGCCCGGACGCTGTGAACGCTTCTCGGGGGTGGACCACCCGGAACGCCTCCCACAGAGCAACGCTTGCCGGAAGTGAGTCGGCTGACCCGCAGAGGCGCACGGCTCACTTCCGTCAGGGCGCTGCCGTCCACTGGCTGAGCCTAGTCGTAGTGGGCGGGCGCTCGAGCTGCTCTTGCGGGACTCAGTGCGCTTGCGCAGCTTCACCCGGACCCGGTACGCTGCCGGAAAGTTTCTGGGGCGGACACTTTGGTCCCTGGGTTCCTGGGGTCACCGAGTACCGCGACTTTGCGGACTTCCGGGGCAAGAAGGCGGCTTGAAGGTGGGATGCGCTTGCTGCCGACTGCTGCAAATGGGTTGGCCAGAAAATGACAGTTTACCGAATTCCCTTTCTGCTTTTTACTTTTTTTTTTTTTTTTGGTTTTTCGAGACAGGGTTTCTCTGTGTAGCCCTGGCTGTCCTGGAACTCACTTTGTAGACCAGGCTGGCCTCGAACTCAGAAATCCGCCTGCCTCTGCCTCCCGAGTGCTGGGATTAAAGGCATGCGCCACCACGCCCGGCCTTGCTTTTTACTTTTTAATTCAACCCTTAATTAGCTCATTGAGTACAAGTGGACCGACCTTCCTTGGGGAACAGATTTTGACACACAGTCAAGATGGATATTAGTTAAATATAACTAGGACCCTTCTGCTGTAGGTTAAGCAGTGGTTCCCCCCAGGACAAAGACAGAAATCCTTGGGTGAGGCGTGCATATTTGTAGTTCTCTGATCTGCAGATTTGGGCAATGACCCCTAGGTAGGCATTACAATTAATAGGAAGAGTGCCAGCCACATTTCACCCACATTCCACAGCGTGGCCCAACATCTGTAATCTCAAGGCCCTTTGTCCCAAAACAATAAAGCTGTGTGCATCACGTATGTCGCTCCCTCCTCTCCTAGCTGTGAAGCAGTGCTGTGTCCAAACACGCCTCACAAAACAGGAAGACGTTCATGGCAGTATATATTGTTCTCTGAGTCCAAGGGATGGAACAGTGGACAAACAGTGTCCTTCCCTGGTTATCAGATTCTGTTCAGTGGGGAGAAGCTGACAGCAGAGAAGATAACACCCAGTCTGTGTCACTGATGACGGAGATCTGTTCTGAGAACTCCATTGTCGGTTTTGTGTGGACGTCACAGATGCACATATGCACACTCAGCGTCAACATCATTAAGCGAGCACCTTCTGGGACCAGGCTGGTGTGTGTGGTCTGTTGCTATTGTATGCAGCACCTCACTCGTGTGTGTGTGTGTGTGTGTGTGTGTGTGTGTAGTATGTATTATACCATGAAGGACTCCAGAGGATGAACAGGTGAATGTGTGTGTGTGTGTGTGTGTGTGTGTGTGTGTGTGTGTGTGTGTACATCTGTAGCAGTCAAGAGTTTACTTTTTCTGCTCTGAGATGGAAACATGAGTAAGATTGGGGTATGACTCACACAGTGGGAGGAAGAGCATTTCAAACTAGAGAGCAACCATGAACAGGCCAACCTGCCACAGCGTGTGTTTGCTGTGTTGACAGGCAAGAAAGGAGAACACAGGGTGGCATGCTGAGCAGAAGCAGTCAGGACCAGGTGTGGACGCTCCTACAGCCCACGGATGCTGGGTGGAGTGATTTTGCTGACTTGAGAAGAACACTTTATGTGTCTATTTTTGGTAGTTGGCACACACTTTGCCTCCAAGTGACACTGTCAGCTCCCAGAAAAACTTAATTACGATAATATAAATCTTGGAAATTACTTGTGGTTGAATATAATGAGTCTCTCTCTCTCTCTCTCTCTCTCTCTCTCTCTCTCTCTCTCTCTCTCTCCTCTCTCTCTCTGTGTGTTAATCAAGTTGCACACAGGTATTTTAAAACTTTGATTTAGTGTGGTAACATTTAACTGGAAAAAAAAATCCAAACCAAAAAGCAATGCTTATACATCAGTCCTTCATCGTGAAAGAAATGTAAGAGAATAGGAGACAGACATGCAGGGAGAGCTAGATTGATCTGGAATCATTTGGATTATCTGTCATCATTTAGAAGCTCAGGGGTAGTGGGGACATGGCTCAGATGTGCCCACAAACTTGCTGCAGAAACGCAAGGACTCACTTTTTATCCCAGAACTCATGTAGTAAATGAATAAATAAGCCAAACACTGTGGCTTGTGTCTGTGATCCCAGCACTGGGGTGGTGGAGACCAGGATCCCCTGGGCTCTCTGACCAGCCCGTCGAGCCAATGGATAGGCCAGGCCCACCGGGAGTCTATAAAGAGGGCAGAGGAGGGATCAACCTCCTGATTGCCTTGTTCTTTATTTGAATAACAATAAAAATTGAATGATAGTTGACAAGAGCTGAACCTATGAAGTAATCAGGTGAATTTGGGGATTGGTTTGGATAGTGTCTTGTGTGTGTGTCATGTCCCCCTCCTGTCTATCCCTCCCTGTTCCTCTCCCACCTCCCACTCCCGTGCAGTGGTAAAACGTGATACACAAAAGTCATACAATTCTAGTTATTGCTTGCAGATGATTCTGTTGGGCTTGTCACAATTGTCACCGCAGTCCGGTGAATATATTTCTTTTGAGTGACATTCAATTGCTTTCTAAAATAAACACAGCATATTTTATATTTATTTGCTTAATTTTTTTGGCCACGGGCTCTTGATTTCTTCCTCTTGTTTCTGAGAATTGAACCCCGTACATATCAAGTTTACACTGTACCACTGTGATTAGCTTAACTGTCAACCCAACTTAGAATCACCTAGGAAGAGTCCTTTTTTTTTTTGGAAGAGTCCTTTAATAAGGGACCATCTTGATCAGGTTGGCCTATGGGCACAATGTTAGTGGATGGAGGAAGACCGACCAAGCCCACTGTGGGCAGCACCACTCCCTAGGCAGGGGTCTGCAGCCATCCAAGAGGAAAAACTGAGTCGAGCACAAGCAAGCAAACATGCACGCATTCATTCTCTGCTTGACTGTGGATATGTCATGACCAGCTGTCTCTCATTCATGCTGCTGTGAGTCCCCTTCTTGAATAGACTCTGCTCTGGAGTCCTGAGATAAAATAAGCAGTTCTTCTCTTAAGTTGTCTTTTTTTCCAGGATGTTTTTATTACAGCAACAGAAATGAAGCTAGGACAAAAAGATTGTGTGTGTGTGTGCGTGCGCACACACCATTTGTGCAGGTACCCACAAAGGCCAGAGAGGGGTTTAGATCCCTTCCAGTCAGGGATTGGATGCTCAGAAGACCAGCCAGTAGAACGCAGCTCTCTCTCCTAGCCAGGAATTGTAAAAGCGAGGCTCCCTGTAGCCTCTGATGCTGCTCCTCGTCACGTCTGTGGAAGGTGGGTGGGTATTCATTTCTCCATTTCTGGGTATTCATTCACGTAGTTGTGGTTTCAGCCTTAGCTCTCAAATCACTGAGTCAACACTTTTTTTTTTTTCATTCACAGGAGTAAAACCTACTCAGCAGGTCCAGAGTCAGTCATCTCTTCTGTCCCGGGTTCAGGTTGGCTTCTGAATGAGAAGTACTGGGTTCCATCCTGGCATCTCCCTCAACTTTGGTTGCCCTTGGAATCCCTGCCCTCTCTGGTGTCAGTCTGCAGAGGCTAAACCCAGCCCCTTGCTGTCTGAGTATTCCTGAGCAAATTACTAACCCCTCTCTGCCTCAGGCTCCAGGCCTATAAAACCTAATCGTGCATCATTCAGGCTCTGCTTCCCAGCATAGGTGCTGCTGGACATGACCTTATAAGGGGAAAGGAAGTTTAGCTTGGCTTCCGGCTATGTGACCTCCTCCGTGGTGAAAGCCCCTCCTGCCAATCTCAGGACAAGATTTCCAGGATTTGGTCACATCTCAAGTGGCTCTTGCTCCAGGCTGGCTCCTCTGGTCTCACGGCTTTCTGCCCCCCATCCCCCTTCGTTTTGTAACGGGGAGAAATCTTCAGAGCCCCGCCTCTAGGTTGGGACTGTTTGGTACTGAGGCAGAACCTGGCTGGTAGTGACTTCAGCAGGGTTGCTGATGTGTGTTTCAGAGACTTGGATGAACCCAGAGCAGAAGGAGCAAAGGCTCCTGGCACTGTTGGAGGACAATCTCCTGTTCCTGTAACTCTGGTGTATCTACAATAGGTTTCTCTAACAAAAAATCTCCAGTGGTGGGTGTTAGGAAGATCAGGGAGGGGCTGGGTAGTAGCCGAGTTAGAATGGAGAATCGCAAAGACAACTGTTAGAGTGGAGGAGAGAGAGGCCTGTGCAGCTCCCAGGTCATGGATGTCCTTCCAGGAAATTCTGTTTCCTCGGGAGTGGCATCTCTTTTTCCTCCTCAGTCCTTGACCCATCAGGGAGAAACAGGCCATCTTCATGGTTGGTGCGGTGGTGTCTACCGGACATTTCTGTCTGGGATACAGATAGGCCTGGGCAGGTCTCATGGAAAGACACGAACCTTGTCCAATCATGAGGAGAGGGTCAGGTGCCTTCCATATTCTGTCTAAGGGAACACACAATCATACCAGGATGGGAGGAGTTAGTCCTGGTGTGTGTCAGTGGATGGAGATAGGAGGGTGTTGGGAGACTTTGTAAATATTAAATATATTTAGAGTAGCCAGGGCCATTGCTAATGGCATGTTAGGGAGGTAGGAGATTTTTTTGCTTTTAAAGTTGGGATTTTAGAGTTTGATGCATTCTTTCTATGATACCTTGGCTCTGGGGATTGTAAGGAGTCCCCATGTGATGGCTATCTCTCACCGTGAGCAGAAGGTCTTGAATTGGGAGCTAGTAACTGAGAGTTAGTTTTTATCTGTTGAGGAATTCTCATGAAGGCAAAGGTGGAGAGCATGTGGTGAAGTCATCTTTTTGAACTTTCTCCCATTTGGGCTATAGTGTTGCAAGATATTTGGTCACACTGTGAACCCAGAGATTGTGTTATTTACTGGAAAAGCCTGTTTTTAGTTGTGGTGTGGCTCAGCCTTAGCACACACACCTTTAATCCAAGAGCTTTCTGTTTGAATATTGTAAACAGGATTAAATAAAATCAGCCATAGGTCAAGAGACCAAGCAAGCAACCAGCTGACAGGAAGAGAACCTAGGATTGTTAAGAAATAAAACAATAAAGGGTGAGAAGGTGTTTGGAGGACAGACAGATGCACAGGAGTCAGAAGGGAGGGGTGTTCATTTTGGTGGCGGACGTTTGAGGAGGTTTGGCAGAAAGGGATTCCTTCTGCGACTTCAGCTGAGGAAGAAGGTCAGCTGGGTGCTTTCTCTATCTCTCAGAGCTAGCAGGCTTTCACCCTAGTATCTGCCTCGAAAGTTTTCATTGGTGAAAATGAACGGTTGAGATTTGTTTAAAACAACAACAACAACACTGTAGCCCATATGTAGCCTACAGTGACAAAGATATACTTTTGGCAGCTGAACTGGGGAATGTGGGTAACATCAATGTTCCAGGGGGCATTGGGTTTGAGACCTTGGGGGTTGGTGCTCTTAGTTAATAAAGCTGGGAGAGTAATAAGGGGTGCACAAGAAGAGCGTGTTTTTGTTATCCTCAGAAGCTGAGCAAGACATAGGGGAAACAGGTGTGAAGCCCTCTTATATTTGTGTTGGCCTGCACATTCGTGTGTGTGTGTGTGTGTGTGTGTGTGTGTGTGTGTGTGTGTTTGTGAACAGAATTGATCTGCTTCCACAGTGGAAGCTGTGAACACTCCTTCCTGTCCTGTACAGACCTTACAATCAGGGAGAGCACCTCCCACAGATATTAGACCTGCCAGGGGACTGTGAGCTCTGACATATTGGATGGAGAGGGGAGGTGCTTTTCCCTGTAAGAGGGTGGAGACATGTATGGGTTGTGGGGGGAATAGTGGGTTAGCATCTAATTTTAAAAGGCTCTTGAGAACCATGGAAGCAAATTAACAGCAGCATAAACACTGAGAAAAGATTAAAGAGCCCATTGACTTCTTTGAGAGCTAAAGAAATTGTGTATGGTTCCTTTCATTGGGGGAGTGGTGGGGCAGCTCTCTGGAATGGAATAATGTGGGCTCATCCCTGGGAGAGCAGTACATTATTACTGTGGCTCCCCTCGTTCCCTGTCAGTAAATACTGAGGGGGCCTTGGTGATGGGTTTTCCCAAAAGCTTTGGAGGGAGGTGAGAGTTAAGGTTTGAGGGAAGGAAACGGTGGGTTTGAGAAGGCATATTGAAGTGAGGGAAATTTCTGTTCCCAAGAATGTGATGGGTGGACTAAGCTGGATTTTGGGAGGAGACATTTTGAATCCTAGGGAAGACAAAGAAGGTATTAATGATCCTTAAGTCGGGTCAGGGATGGGGATGAGTGTCCCCACACCAGGATATCGTCCATATAGTGAATGACTAATACCGTTGGAAATCTAAACAGCATTGGCTTAGTACTTTATGCTCTGATTGTATTTGGTTTTCTATTAGAAGTTTTTAGTTCCCCCCAATTTCCCCCCCCATGAAGGAACCATTGATAATTAGTTATTTCTGCTACTGGGGGTGGGGGTGGGGCGGGAATCCCATGAAGGGATCTTTAATATTGAGTTATTCTCACTATTAGGGAAAAAAAAAACTTTCAAACAAAAGCCAATCAAAGAAGAAAAGTCTTAAGTTCTGGGCCAGGCTGTGATACTGCAGCAGCAAAATCCCGCCCACCGGCCCGCCCATCCTTCCTGGAATTCAGGTGCTGCAGGCAGCCTTCAGCACAGAGAGCTGACAGGGACCCTGGGTCAGGGGTTCTGAGTTCCAGCTGCCACTATTCTTCTTCACCTTTGGGTAAGTTTTGTGCCTTTGGTCTTGAGGACTCTTAGCCCTCTGATTTGGGACTCCTTTTGATGAGATGAGGTATTTCCCATGATAGGAAAGGTTTGGAATTGCCCAGGTCAGAGAGAATCTTCCTGTGCAGCCAGGACTTGAGCCTGCCTGCAAATTTCAGAGAAACCAGTGACCATCCTAAGGGTGCATAAGTGGTCGCTGTGTAACTGTGTTTTGTTTTGTTCTTCAAGGAGAGATAAAGATACTGAGTTTGGCTGACACCCATGTGGGCAGGGGGCTGGGAACCTTCTACCAATGCCAAGAAGTAACCATAGCCAGAAGGTGACATCATAAACAGAAAATACAAGATGGTAGGCAAAACCAGACTGCCAGTCCTCATGATGAGGAGGCAGGATCTGGTGGGGCTGATGGATGCCCCTGGTGTGTGTGGGTGCTCACCTTCTTCTCACATGTCCTGGTTGTGTCCGTGTCCCACACTGAGGTGCCAGCTGTCCTTCAGGCCCCACTTCTCTGCCCATAGCAGCACAGTCAGCCTGCGACCATAACCTGTGGATCCTAAGGGGGAGGTGAAGCAGGAACACTTGAGAGTAAAGAGACCAGAGGTGGCGAGCTCTGGGCGAACAGAGTCTCAGGAGACAGGCTTCAGTGAGACAATTCATTTTAATGGGGGGGTCTGGGAAGCTTTTATTTCCTTAAACCTTTGCGGGGTGACTAGGGGCTATTATTGAGGTGAGCGTACATCACTGGCAAGGGTCAGGATGCCTCATTTGTGTAAGGAGGAATTCCAGGTGCTACTGGATGTGACTTTGTAAGGAGAGAGGAAGTTTAACCTGGCTACAGGGCTACAGGACTTCCTCCAGAGGAGCAAAGGTGAAGGGACAGGGCTACGCGTACTGGGACATGCAGGCCCAAGGCAAGTCGGGGCCAGGGCAAGTGGGGGCGATCCTACTCGTGCCAATTTCCGGGGTTTGGACACCCCTCAACCCCACTCTTGTTCTGGGCCTGCTCCCCTGGTCTCAAGGCTCCCTGCTCCTCACCCCCAGCGCGCCCTGTCCCACGGCTCACTGGCTCCACACTAGTGGCATCTGTGGTTGTCTTGGTGATGAAGAGGGGGCACAGAAGTTGGAACACTGGCCTGCAGTCACACAGTTTTTTCTTCCTCCCACATTAGAGTGGTAACCACAGTTCTGAACGGCTATGAGGTTAGGCGTAAGATTCAAACCAGGTGTGGTGGCTCATGCCTGTAATTCCAGCACTGAGGAAGCCAAGTGTCTTAGTCACCGCTCTAGTGCTGTAAAGAGACACCATGATCAAGGAAGAAAGCATTTAATTGGGGGCTGGCTTACAGTTTCAGAGGTTCAGTCCATTATCATCATGGTGGCAAGCATGGCAGCCTGCAGGTATGGTACTGGAAAAGGAGCTGAGAACTATATCCTGATCTGGGGGTGGGGGTGGGGAACAGACAAGACAGACAGAGGACAGACAGACAGAGACTGAGACAAACAGACACACAGAATGAGAGAGAGAGAGAGAGAGAGAGAGAGAGAGAGAGAGAGAGAGAGAGACTTCCTCTAACAAGGCCACACCTGATCATCCTTTTTTTTTGTTTTTTTGTTTTTTGTTTTTTGTTTTTTCGAGACAGGGTCTCTCTGTGTATCCCTGGTTGTCCTGGAACTCACTTTGTAGACCAGGCTGGCCTTGAACTTTTTTTTTTTTTTTTTTTCTGATCATCCTTTTAATCCTTTCAAATAGTTCCACTCCTTGATGACTAAGCATTCAAATCTATGAGCCCACGGGGCCATTCTGATTCAAACCCCACACTTAGGAGGAGGGCAGGATTGCTGCAAGGTCAAGGCCAGCCTGTGCTACACAGGCTCAGCTACAGATGCTCAGGCGATACATGGATCTTCAAACGTACCTCACCTCATCTCACCTCACGAGGCCCTAGTGCCCACAGATCAATAGGGAAACCAGGAGTGTTAAGCACACAGGGCGACCTGTCTTTCCATCCAGAAGACTGGGGATTGGAGGTGGTTAATAGCCTGGTGATCTGTATGACCTGAAAGGCCAGGCTATACCAAGCTTCCAAAACCAGGACCACAGATATTAAACAGTCTAGATGACCCTTAAGTTATCTGTACATTCAGGGGATTCCCCAAGCTCCCACAGTTAGGACAGATGACGACTAATACCCCAAATGGCCTGTACACTAACAGTATGACTGAGCTGTGACCGATCCTTCCCTAGGCCCTTAAGCTAATGCGTGTAGGCTAGAGCTGCAGAGGTTAAAGAAACGGCTCAGCTGGTAAAAGCAGGTGTCAGCATCCAGAAAGAAGCAGTCATGGTTGCCTTTAACTCCAGTTCCTGGGGGTCATGTGCACACATGCAAGACACACACACACACACACACACACTCAAGTAAAATAATTTATTTCAAATTTTGTTTGACTTTAAAATACATTTTTCTAAAGGTGTCAAAATTATCTGTTAAAATTAAAATATAAGGGGCTGGAGAGGTAGCTCAGCGGTTAAGAGCACTGACTGTTCTTCCAGAGGTCCTGAGTTCAGTTCCCAGCAACCACATGGTGGCTCACAACCATCTGTCATGAGATCATTACACACCCTCTTCTGGTGTGTCTGAAGACAACGACAGTGTACTCACATACATTAAAATAAATAAATAAATCTTTTTAAAAAATTAAAATATAAACTAAAACAAATTAACAAATGCCATTATGAAATGCTAATATTTAATAAAGTATTTATTTTAAAATATTAAATATGGGATTTTTTTAATGTTTCAAAATTTTCTAAAGTTGTGTTGAAATATTTTATTTTTTATTTTTATTTTTTGAGACCCAGTCTCGTTATGCAGCCCTGAGTAGCCTGGAACTTGCTATAGAGATTAGATTGGCCTTGAACTCAAAGATATGTACCTGCCTCTGCCACCCAAGAGCATAAGTAGGGTATGTGGGGAACCAGGATCTCCTACATAGAGTCAGCGTACAAGAGTGGGTCACACCCTCTGTATCTGGAAGGCAGGAACCTTCGCAGGATGGCCACTCACTCGTAGGCACCACCTGCCAGGTCCCAGTCATAGGTCAGACACCTGCAAACTGTGTTGTGGCGTGTAGGCCGGGCTGGAGAGCACTTAGTAACAGATTTTACCTGACACTTTTCTTCTAAATATCTGAATGTGACATTCGGGTGTCCCGAGATACCCTGTGCATTGCTTGAGCAGTGCACGTTGAGGATATGCAGTGGACAGCACACAGGGAGAGCTGGCTTCCAGCCCCTCATCTTTCCCTGCATGTTGCTTCCTTCTTCCAGGTCACCCTTCATTGTGATTTTTTTTTTTTTTAAATCCACTTTCTTTGTCCAAGTTTTGATTGATTTTCCTCTTCTGGGTCATGTTCTATTGGTATCACAAATGAATAAATGCCTTCTCTGATATTACCTACTGGGTAGTTGCCCAGGGTGTGAGGTAAAGGCCACAAGGACGTGGAACAGCCCTTAGGTATTTTTCACGGGAAGAGTCTGTTTTCCTTTCTAGTTCTTTCTTCTGTCATGTCCCCCTTTCCCATTTCTCTTTCCTTCTCTCCCCACCTACCTCTTTACGGAATCTCAAGTAGCCAAGGCTGGTCCTGAATAGACTGTGTGGCTAAGGATGGCCTTGAACCTCTGGTTCTCCTGCTGACACCTCCAAATACTGGGCTTGCTGGTGTGTGGAACGGTGCTTGGCATCTTTATCTTTCTTAGAAACATCTCTTTAGCTCCTTAGAGCCGGGGAGACCTCATGCTGCCTAGGCTCAGAGTCACACTCACCTGACATGTTCATAGACACACAGAGCTGATCCCCAGCTCAGATCTGAGAAGGTGGCAGAAGCAGTTTAGCGGGTGCCATCAACGGCTGGTGCTCTGTCCGGACTTAGGAGGATGTTGTAGTTTTGTGATTTTTTTTTTTAAGATTGCATTTGGAAGATTAGAAAGGCAACATGGATAAAGCAGTGTTGTGAAAGCAAATGACCACCAAGCACTGTGCTGGCATGGGCAGTGCCTCATGTCATCTACCTCTGTGGCTGTGGTAATTTTATCACACGAGACCACAGGGATGTGGTGACAGCTGAGAAGAGCCTTTCGCAGAACACGCCTGGAGCGGTTGGTCTGGTTCAGCTGCAGGCTGATAGATAGAACTAATCTTGAGAATCTCTGAACTCAGGAGAGACGTGTCATGGGCAGAGGAGCCCATGAATGTCACTGTGGTGGGAAAGAAATGACATCCCTTCAGGGGAGGTGACGGCTCTGCCCACAACCACCCAGATGGCAGGAGTAGGCTGCCGCTCAGCTAAATGTCACCACCGTGCAGCGGGGGCACAGAGAACACATGCACACGATACACGCAAAGGCCACTGGGTTAGCCCATGGCATTAGAAGCCTCCGGTGACCAGGTGAGCAGTGTGGCTGTGTGTTCTATGGTGTGACAGACTTCGAGAGCTCTGCTTTCTTTGGAAACACATGCCTGCTGCTGAGCTATGTAAACCACGTAACTTTGTTTCTCTTATTCCTCAATACGTAGGATTACTATACTATAAAGTCTGATTGGTCACATAAGCATAAATGTGAGAGTCTAGATTTATCCAGGTCAGACTGATGGCAAAGTGTGGGCTTGGCCACCACACCATGCTCTGACTCCCTCCCTCTCAGTAGTCACTTGAGTCAGAATCCCAAGGACAGCAGATCAAACCTCAGTGACTTGCCATGACACCAGCCTCCAGGACGGCCAACCACTTTTCTTAAGTGGAAAAAAAATCACAAGTGTTAGTGTGTGGGGACCTTGAAACCCTTGTTTGCTACAGATGGAGTTGTGAATTGATGTAGCTGCGGTGGGAAACAGTGAGCTCAATGTGAAACTGACCTACTACTTGGCACAGGAGCCCCACCCTTAAATGTACACCAAAGAGAACGCGCACACCTGAATGGCAGCATAAAAGCCAGGAGTGGAACCAATTCAGATGCCCATGAACTGCTGAGTGCATAAACAGCACGGGATATCTCTGTCTAAAGGAATATTACTACACCAGGAAAAGGACACATTCGACAACAGGAAAGGAGCCTGTCACAGAAAACCACAGGTTGGCTAATTGTATTTTATGAATGTGTAGAAGAGACAAGATCAGTCTCAGGGAGACACAACATATGTGGGATTTGGTCATGTTGTCCCCCAACCCGACCACCAACCCCAGACAGGGTTTCTCTGTGTTTCTGGCTGTCCTGGAATTTGCTCTGTAGACCAGGCTGACCTTGAACTCAGAAATCTGCCTGCCTCTGCCTCCTGAGTTTTGGGATTAGAAGTGTGTGTGCCACTGTGCCTGGCTTTAGGAATTTCTGTTTTAAAATATTTCTTAAAAAGCTAGGCTTGAGCTGGGCGTGGTGGCGCACACCTTTAATCCCAGCACTCGGGACGCAGAGTCAGGTGGATTTCTGAGTTCGAGGTCAGCCTGGTCCACAGAGTGAGTTCCAGGACAGCCAGGGCTACACAGAGAAACTCTGTTTCGAAAAACCAAAAAAAAAAAAAAAAAAAACCAAACCAAAAAAAACCAAAACCAAAAAACTAGGCTTGGTAGCACATGCCTTTAATCCAAGCATTCAGGAAGCAGAGGCAGGCACAAGTAGATCTCTGGGGCTTTGAGGGCAGCCTGGTCTTCACAGTGAACTCCAGGCCAGCTGAGGCTTCATACTGAGACACTGTCTCAAAAATTAAAAACAAAACAAGCCAACCAACCAAACAAACAAACCATGCTTATGTGGGTTCGCCTGTGTATTACACCATATGCATGCAATGCCGGAGAAGGCCAGAAGGGGGCGCCACATTTTCTGGATCTAGAGGTTTAGGCAGCTGTGAGCGGGCCTGTGGGATGGTGGGAGTCAAACCTAAGTCCTCCACTAGAACAGCCAGTTCTCTTGATCACGGAACCAATCCAGGATTTCTTTTTGATTAATGGGAGTGTTCTGTAATCGACTGGAGAGGACAGTTTCCTGCATAGTGAATAGTCTAGACTCTCCTGAATGGTGTATAACTCAGATGTTGAAGGGACCTGAGCTGTGAGTTACAGGCTGCTGCCAGCCACTTGGTATGCACTGTGAGTTGAAGCTGGGTCCTCTGCAAAGGCAGTATGTACTCTTAACCATGGAGCCATCTTTCAAGCCCCTTTTATTTTTAAATTATGTGTATGTTGGGGGTATGTGTGCATGAATTCAGGCACCCACGAAGTCCAAAAGAGGGCACCCGATCTCCCTGGACTTACAGGCGCTTGTCAGCTGCCCAGTGTGGGTGCTGGGAACTAAACTGAAGTTCTCTGCAGGAGCACTAAGCCACATAACCACAGAGCCACCTCTCCAGCCTCTCTACTGCGTCCTTCTACGGTGGGCAGTGATGTGACTCCCCTCATGCAGACCCAGACAGTTTTCAGCATGTGCACTACTAAAGGGCAGCTCTCTTCCGGTCTCCTGTCTTACCGTCCAAGAGCAAGCCTCCATTTCTCTTGTGGAAGAACATTTCCTAGTCATTTGAATTCCAGTGGGAAGTCGTCCATCTATTTTAGATAAAACTGACCGAGCCACACCTTTAATCCCAGCACTTGGGAGGCAGGGGCAGGCGGATTTCTGAGTTCGAGGCCAGCCTGGGCTACAGAGTGAGTTCCAGGACAGCCAGGGCTACACAGAGAAACCCTGTCTCGAAAAACAAAACAAAAAACAAAAATCAAAAAAAAAAAAAAGAAAAAAAGAAAAGAAAGACAGACCGGGTCTCGTTGCATAACCCAGGCAGACTTGGAACTCAGGACTCGTAATCCTCCTGCTTCAGCCATCCAAGTTCTGGAATTACAGCTGTGTGTATGTCCACGCCTTCTTGCTATGACCTTTCCCCAGCTGGCCATCTCCTGAGCATCTTTAGTCAGTGTCATGATCGGTTTCCATAGCAACCGCTTCCTCCTCTCCCCTTTCCCTCCTCCCTCCCTTCTTCTCCTTCCTTTTTCCTGCCCTCCTCGTCTCCCTCCTCTGCTCTTCCTCACCCTCTCCTCCCTCTTTCTCCTCTTCCAGTTCTTCTTTTTTTTCCACTCAATTTAACGTTTCTCTAAAACTTACTCACAGATCTCCACCTTGTTCAGCGACATCACCTATCTCCCACCCTGCAGTTTTTCTTCTCCCCAATCTCTCACACTCACTCACAGACATCACAGAACATCCTGCCCTGCTGTCCTTTGCCTGGACACACAGCCAGAGCCTTCTCACTTGCATAATGGCACCCTAATAGTAATACTGGTGAGACAAATTCCTGGGGTCCCTTCCAGGGTTGGATGGCACTCTCCACAGTGCAGCTCAGTGCTGGGTTTAGGAGGTCTGTCTCTCTGTTCTTACGGTTAGGAGATGATTTGTGACAAAAACCACTTCGGTCGGTCTCAGTCCTTAAGTCTTCAGTATCTTAAGGACACATGAAAACTTTTGCACGGATGAAGGACTGTGATAAGTGACCAAGTCTGTTTCCTAAAGTCGTCCAGGAAACGTCCTAATGGTCAACAGCTGATTCCAAGAAACCCTTCAGAGTGGCATTGAGTGGGGACTGAAGCTCTGGGGATTTTGAGGGTAGCGAGGAGACAAACCACCTCACAGAGCAGCTGGGGATTTCCCAGGAGGCCCTGCTCAGTTGAGTCACAGGTCCTGTGTTTGACCTGTGGTCTTGTAGAGCGGCAGAACCTCACCGAGCTGCCAAGGAAGCAGAACGCTCCTCGCTGCCCTGAGATCGCAAGGTTTGTCTGCTTGGGACTAGTGGGGGACTAGAGAAATGAGGACGGACTGCTCCAGTGCAGATTTCTAGGCTGTTCTTCCCTTGTAATTTATAACTTCTATCTCATAGCCCACTACATAAAGATAAAAAAATGAAGTTGGTTTCCCCCCTTTTCTTTTTTTCTTTTTCTTTTTCTTGAGACAGGGTCTTGTGTAGCCCAGTCTAGTCTCAAACTCTCTGTATACCCAGACCCTGAATTTCTGATTCTCCTGCCTCCACTCCTGAGTGCTAGGATTACTACTGTACCTGATTGATACCAGGGTTCCATGCATGCTAGGCAGGTGCTTCACCGCCTGAGCTTCAGCACCAGCCTTAGAATTTGTTTTTAATTGCCTTTTTTTTGTTTGTTTGTTTACAACCCTCAAATCTCAAGCACAGGTCTGTGCTTAAGAAACCCAGACAATGGGCTGGAGAGATGGTTCAGTGGTTAAGAGCACTGACTGCTCTTCCAGAGGTCCTGAGTTCAAATCCCAGCAACCATATGGTGGCTCACAACCATCTGTACTGGGATCTGGTGCCCTCTTCTGGTGTGTCTGAAGGCAACTACAGTGTACTTATATATAATAAATAAATAAATCTTTTTTAAAATAAGAAAAGAAAGAAACTCTGACAGTAAATTAACAGGGGTCTTTTAAAATGAGCCCAATTAAATGTTCAGTCAAAAAAAAAAAAAAACAAAAAACAAAAAAACCAGGGCGATAGCCACAGGCTTTCCTCTCATTGAGGGGACCCCTCAGATGGCACTGGCCATCTGGACTCTGCTTCAGGGGCAGCATGGCTGCAATCTGGATGCCAGCACGGACACTCTGAAAGTTCTAATGCTTCTGTTCTCATTGTCCCTGTGTTTGTGAAGAATATGAGATTTCACCCTTGGGCTTTGCAGATATGTGCAAAGCCAGTGGCTGCTGTAGAACTCTGAACTTTGTACTTCCATAGTATCCCAGTTTTTTCTTAAAGGACTTTAAAATGTTAAATTGTATTTGTATGTTTGGACACTTGAGTGCAGACAGCTAGAGGTATAGGATTCCCTGGAGCTGGAGTTATAGACAGCTGTGAGCCTCCCAGTATGGTGTCGGGAATCGAACCTGGGTCCTTTACAGGAGCAGTGAGTGCTTTCAAGCATTGAGCAGTCTCTCCAGCCCCAATATCCCAGTCTTAATTGCTCTTTAAAACACTGCGGGAATGCTTAAGTATGGTTGATAGTGTAGACAGTTCAGGAAGGGAACCCCACCCTGCTTATCGTTTACAGAATGACTCTTGTGAGATATCCCCCTCTTTTAAAGACAGGGTTTCATGTAGCCTAGGTTGGCCTGGAACTTTCTCTGCAGTCAGGGATGACCTTGAACTCTTGCTCCTCCCGCTCCCATCTCATGTGTGCTGGGGTTACAGCATCCACTACCACTCCGGGTTTCTGCACACTGGCTCCTGTTTAGCAAGCATGCTGTCAGTCAAGCAACAGCAGCAGCCAGACAGCCACTCATCTGACTGAAACGCTTTCGGAATCTCCTTTGCTAGTGTCGTGTGCATGTGACATTTCACGATGGGAAACAACTGTTACAACGTGGTGGTCACTGTGCTGCTGCTAGTGGGCTCCGAGAAGGTGGGAGCCGTGCAGAACTCCTGTGACAACTGTCAGCCTGGTAAGTGCCAAAGTGACATGACTGTTGAAGACTCAGTTCGGTTAGCCTGGTGTCTTAGTTAGGGTTCCATTGCTGTGAAGAGACACCACGGCCAAGGCAGCTCTTATAAAGAACAGCATTTAATTGGGGCTGGCTTACAGGCTCAGAGGTTTGGTTCATTATCATCTCTGTGGGAAGCATGGAATCTTCCCACCAGGTAGGCTTCGTGCTGGAGAAGGAGCTGAGAGTTCTACATCTTGATCCAAAGGCTGCCAGGAGGAGACTGTCTTCTGCAGGCAGCCAGGAGGGGGCTCTCTTTCACACTGGGTGGAGCTTGAGCATTAAAAGACTTCAAAGCCCATGCCCTCTGTGACACACCTACTCCAACAAGGCCACACCTCCTAATAGTGACACTCCACAGGGGCCACATATTCCAACCTGCACACCTGGACTGAAGCTACTCATTCCCTTGCAAAAGCTTGTTGAGGGGGCAGGAGAGATGACTTTGGTTAGGAGCACTGACTGCTCTTCCCAAGGTCCTGAGTTCAAATCCCAGTAACCACATGGTGGCTCACAACCATCCGTAACGAGATGCCTTCTTCTGGTGCATCTGAAGACAGCTACAGTGTACTTAGATATAATAATAATAAATAAATCTTTTTTTTTAAAAGCTTGTTGAATCCAACAAAGCAGCCACGAGGACCCCACTCGTTCACTTAACCTTGCCACCTTGTCAATTTGCCATCTGAGTTTTCTTTGTCATGGTATTTATATGTTGTTACTCCTGGCTGCTGGACTGTGCTGAGGGTCACCCTGCAAACGTGTGCAGTCCTAAAATGCCAGTCATTGTGATGCCAGGAGGACAGACAGAATATTTATTTTGATATCCTCGAAAATGTCACAGTGCTGAGAGAGCTGGTCATTTGTTGTCAGACACAATGCCCGTGACAATTCTCACAGGTACTTTCTGCAGAAAATACAATCCAGTGTGCAAGAAGTGCCCTTCAAGTACCTTCTCCAGTAGAGGCGGACAGCCGAGCTGTGACATCTGCAGAGTGTGTGAAGGTAGGTCAGTCTGTCTCTCTGTCTGGCTGGAAAGGAGAGCTTGCTGTTGCCCAGGCTAGACTGGAACCTGTGACTCCCGTCCCTCAGCCTCCCAAGTCTGGAGGTTTACTTTAGAGGGGAGACATCTTCATCTTTAAGACCATTGGGCAGGCCGGGTGTGGTGGCGCACGCCTTTAATCCCAGCACTTGGGAGGCAGAGGCAGGTGGATTTCTGAGTTCGAGGCCAGCCTGGTCTACAAAGTGAGTTCCAGGACAGCCAGGGCTATACAGAGAAACCCTGTCTCAGAAAAAAAAAAAAAAAAAAAAAAAAAAAAAGACCACTGGGCAGAGTTAAGCTTTGATCCCTGCTTATTAACCGATTTTTTTGATAAAGCTTGAGCCTCACAGGTGTGCTAATGCCTCTGTCCACAGCCAGGTGTGGTAAAATTCTTTCATGCAATAACAATCATTTTTTTTTTTTGCTGAACTTTTTGAATAACAGAGCAAATACTCACTTGATGTGAGAAGCATTTTGTTGTTGTTGTTTGTTGTTTTGTTTTGACGCTGGATCGCATTACGTAGCCCTAGCTGACCTAGAACTTACTACATAGACCAAGTTGTCCTGGAACTCAGATCCACCTGCCTCTACCTCTGGAGTGCTGAGATTAAAAGTGTGCACAACCATGCCTGGATTGTGTTTTTTTGTTTTTTTTTTTTAAAGTCCCATGTATCCCAGGCTATCCTTAAACACCCCAACTTTCTGTCCAAATGCTGAGGTTATAGGTATGCACCACCACACAGCTTATGATAGTGGCTCTCAACCTTCCTAATGCTACAACCCTTTAATACAGATCCTTGTGTTGTGGTGACCCCAGCCATAAAATCATTTTCATTGTTACTTCACAACTGTAATTTTGCTACTGTTATGAATCATAGTGCAAACATCTGTGTTCTCCCATTATCTTAGACAACCCCTGTGAAAGGGTCATTCAACCCTGAAGGGGATCGCTACTTACAGATTGAGAATGCCTGGTTTATGAGGTGGGATGGGACCCAAGGCTTTGGCACACCACTGAGCCACACCACCAGCCCAAGAAAAGGTTTCAATGAGCAAAGCGTAAAAATATTGTAGTCGAGATTGAAAATAAAACAGTATGATCCAGGCATCACAGCACAAAGAGCCAGCACTAGGCAACTGAAGCAGGAGGATTTTCAGTTTAACGCTAGTCTGGGCCACACAGTGAGACCCTATTTCAAAACAGAAAAAGAAAGTAAACAGGCAAACATGATGTTCTAAAGTTATAATGTCACTAACATATGGAGAGCAATCATGGATATGTATGTACATATATGAGTATATATAGGATGTATATGTGTAATATGATATATATGTGTGTATATGATGCATATGTATATGTGTATATGATGTATATATAATATATATCATGAATATGTGTATATATGTACATATGATGTATATATGTGTGTATGATATGTATGTGTATATATGTACATATGGTGTATATGTATATGTATGATATGTGTATATGATGTATATGTGTGTATATATACATATGTGTATATATTCACACACACAAAACTGAAGAACAGAGACTTGCTTCCTGAATTTAGAGGTAACACGGAGCTGGGGCTTTGTAGGCTATTTCAGGCTCAAGAAGTCTTGCTCCTCTACCCACAACACGGAGTGTGAGTGCACGGAGGGATTCCATTGCTTGGGGCCACAGTGCACCAGGTGTGAAAAGGACTGCAGGCCCGGCCAGCAGCTAACGGAGCAGGGTAGGTTGCTCTCTCTCCACCCAGCAGGCACAAATCTGTAAACCTGAACACAGCAAGCAGCAGACAGAGAGAGACACAGAAGTGTTGCCAACAGGTGATTTCATTCCACTCTAGTGCTTATTCCATAAATGGGAATAATCAGAAATCAGGACATTTTGTTAGTCATCAGAGCCATGGATCTGTACATGGTTTAGATGAGCACCGTATGAATCGATTGAACATGCACTCTCCCAGGCTTCCAGGGCAAGCATCATTAATCAGGTGCTTCAGAGAGACTGCTGCCCTTGCAGAAGACCCAAGTTCAGTTCCCAGCATCCACATCAGGTAGCTCACGGCAGCCTGCCATGCCAGCCCCAGGAGATATGGTGCTATCTTCTGCATTCATTCTGTGGGTGTCTGCACTCACGTGATCATGTGCACATACAGATACATGCACACATGCATGTGAATTTAAAAAAATTAAA
Source organism: Mus caroli (assembly GCF_978045245.1). Taxonomy (NCBI): domain Eukaryota; kingdom Metazoa; phylum Chordata; class Mammalia; order Rodentia; family Muridae; genus Mus; species Mus caroli. The sequence goes on along the minus strand of NW_028227261.1, from coordinate 5,376,425 downwards.
CAAATCTTCAAAATAACCACTGAGCAGTTTGTGCAGGTTGACCTAATGACCTGAGGCAGTTGCTCATCACCGGGAAAGCTGAGAGATGGAAAATGCCTTCTACTGATTCTCAACCTTTCTTCAAGGTTGTAAAAACTGCAGCTTGGGAACATTTAATGACCAGAACGGTGCTGGCGTCTGTCGACCCTGGACGAAGTACGTATACACTCTCATTTTTCTTATAGCACAAAGACCCTGGGACACACTGAAAGAGAAGGGCACTGTCACTGGAATGACGACCTGCAATGACAACCCCTAGGTGACATGGAAACTCTGTGCTTACAGAAGTTTGTGTGAATACAGGCATCTCCTCAGAACCTATTCTCTGTGTGGTAGAGTGCAGAGCCTTCTGTCTCCAGCACACACGTCTGTGCTGTGCTGGCCACTGGAGGGACACAGGCAGTGGAAAGGGTCCAGGTGTGCTCATGGGCTTGCAAGGTTGGCGCTGGGCTCTGGGGGTGGCCACTGGTCCAGGTGAGGCTTGATGTTACCTAGGACAACAGGGGTCTGGGCATGGAACGCATGGCTCAGAGGTTGTGAAGGCAAGCTGGCAGTCATACGGACCCCTAATGACCCTCTTTTACTACTTCAGTTATATGTTTATAATGTTTAACAAGTGTACTGGTGGGTAACAGACTAATGTGTTTTTTTAAAGCTCTTTCAACTTAAATTGATTAGAATGTCCAAGTTAGTATTTGTAAAATGGGGTGTGAACAGGAATCTAAAGAGAAGGAAAAATCCTGTATGATGGTGGTGATACAATAACAGCTGCTATTCATGAGCCTGTGTCCCTGTTCGTTTGCTTTTATCCCACTCCTGGGAGCACAGGCTGCCCTTATTTTAAGCTGCTGAGCAAACCAAGGCATAGTTAGGTAGGCTTTATAAATCTCCTGACAGTCACTCCGAAGTACAGACCCAAGGTTTACGCCTGCATTGTCTAATGGTGCTGCTGGAAACCCTTGTCCCTATTAGTGTCCCACATGTGCCCAAGTCACTCAAAGGAGCAAGAACTCGAGGAAAAGGGTTGAGAGACTCATGAGTCAAAACATGTTGAGCCACAATGGCTGAACTTGGCTATAATAGAGTAAGATGGAATATATGTGGCTCCTGAGGCTGGGGAGAGAGGAGCCCTGATGGGAGGTGCAGTGAGTGAAGTTTAGTGTACCGGGAGGTGAGGGAGACAGGTGGAGGGCAGAGAGCCTCTTGGTACCTACCTGTTGGTACTTTCTCACATCATCTGCTCCCTGCTTGAGAGCCCAGGCCCGCCCACCGAGTCACTTGGATACAAAGTTTCTCACTGTGCTGCTCTGTAAAATAACCATCTGCTCTCTTTCCTTTCCCTTGACCTGTCTAAGCTGCTCTCTAGACGGAAGGTCTGTGCTTAAGATCGGGACCACGGAGAAGGACGTGGTCTGTGGACCCCCTGTGGTCAGCTTCTCTCCCGGTACCACCACTTCTGTGACTGCTCCAGAGGGAGAACCAGGTGACTGTTTAATTGTTGTTCATGAGCAGCTATGGTAGCTTACAACTGGAATTGCTCCACTAGGAGGCTGAGGCAGAAAGTTGGCAAGTTCCAGGATAGCCTGGGCTATATAAAAAGGGGCTACCCTTTTCTTAACCCCTTCAAGAACCTCACCAAACAACCGCATGATGTCCATTCAGACTCCATGGACACTGCTGGGTCTCCCAGCTCTTCCCACAGCAGGCAGTTCTGATGTACCATCCTCTTTGCACTGTCTTGTTTCCTGGACGTTGTTACTAAGTCAGTAATCAGTAATTGGGACCCTTGTCCCACACAGGTAATATACCTTTACAAAGGCCAAGTCCATGGAACTGACAGGTCTCACACTTCCTCTGGGTTTAGTAGGGCAGGCTGCTTAGTTTCCGCAGGCTTCTAGTAAAGCCTTTACATCTGAGTACAATGTCTACATTGTCGCTGTCTTCAGACACACCAGAAAAGGGCATCAGATCCCATCACAAATGGTTGTGAGCCACCATGTGGTTGCTAGGAATTGAACTCTGGACCTCTGGAAGAGCAGCCAGTGCTCTTAGCCACTGAGCCATCTCTCCAGGCCACTTTTGGGTTCATTTTTAAAAGCTGCTAAGGTCTAGGACTTGGGTTGTGACTCAGTTGGTAGAGTACTTACCTCACATGCTGGAAAGGCCCCGGATTCCCTCCCCAGAACTGTATGACTCTGGGCATGGTGGCATATACCTATGATCCCCACTCTGGTGGCAGAGGCAGGAGTTTGAGGTTATCCTCAGGTATACGTGGAGTTTGAGGCTAGCCTGGGATACATGAGACCCTGTCTCAAAAACAAAACAGAACAAACAAAAGACAGTAAAGTCATAATCTTACTGAGTTATGGGTGGGGGTGCCTGGGCACTGCCTCCCCAGAGCCCATGCATTTCCAGGGTGAGCTCCAACCAAGCTTGTGCTCACCAACCACTGTGGCATCTGTCTCCTTGCTCCCTCAGGAGGGCGTTCCTTGCAGGTCCTTACCTTGTTCCTGGCGCTGACATCGACCTTGCTGCTGGTCCTGATCTTCATTACTCTCCTGTTCTCTGTGCCCAAATGGATCGGAAAGAAATTCCCCCACATATTCAAGCAACGTAAGGCCAACACAGCATGGGATGTGGGGGCAGGCAGGACACACTTCTGGAGTCAGAGGACAGTATCTCTCTTCGGAATGTGCTGTCTTCCTGTTTCAGGGACTGGATGGATGCAGGTCCTCAGCTTGTGTGGTGGGAATGCCTTTACTCACCGATCCATATTGCAGGCTTAGATTTGTTTTTTTTTTTTTTTTTTTTTTTTAAGTTATGGGCATACAGTTGGCTAGCCCATGGTTGCAAAGCCAGAACAAGCTTGTTCCCACAAGGATATTGGCAATACCTGGAGGCAGTTGTATAGCGAGACTTTTAGTTTCTTTAAAAACACAGGAATATTATGTGTTTTTGTTTTAATCCCAGGTGTGGGATATGGGGCAGCTTCAGACTGTCCGCAGCAGCTGTCTACAATTTGCCTCGTGCTCTAACATGGGCATGATTTTGCCAGCTGCAGATGGTTTCCGCAAGTGTGTGATATATGGAATTCTGGGGACTTTTCAAAGGTTATATAAACTATAGAGCCCTGCTAGAAGGGGTTTGTTAAGTAGTAGGATGTGAAGAGAAGAAATTAGGCTAAGATCATATTTGCACCAAGGGACTTGCTACCCCTAGTCTAATGATATCATTGCCCCCCCTCCCATTTTATTCTTTTTTCTCTCTCTTATCTGGTGTTAGGGGCTTGGAAGAAGTGAAGGGGTGGAGAAGGAAGGAAGAAAAAGGACCCACAAAGTAGCCAAGGGTCTGGTGACACAGTTGGGGTGGTTGTGACTTGGTGCTGGGAGGCATAGCTGGAGCAAGGGCTGAGGAAGCTGTTCTGCCCCACAGTGCAGAGTGGGTACAGATAGGACATCAGACACATATGCCACAGTCCCAGATAACTGTGCCCATGTGAGTGTGGGCACCCAGTCAGCCTGTGCCCGTGGCACGGAAGAACCGGAAAAGAACATTATTCAGAAGCGGGGGCTGGGGGGACGTGGCTCAGTTGGCGAAGTGTTTGTTTTACACATAGACACACTAACGCCCAGATCCATGTAAGAAGCAGTGGCGTGCTCCCAACACAGTGCAGGCAGTGACAGGCAGGTCCCTGGGACGCGCTAACCAGCCTCACCTAGTTGGTGAAATCAGAGCTAGTGAGAGACCCAGACTCACAAAAAAAAAAAAAAAAAAAAAAAAAAAAAAAAAAAAGCAAGCAAACAAAGGTGGACCTCTGCCCTCCAACACACATGTGCACTTGGGCACACATGTCAATGCATGCACACCGCTATACAGAACACCACCCTACTCACCCAGCGTTACCTCTCTGGATGATAGATAGCCTCGGCCTTGGCTCAGGTCTACACTTAAGTAGGGAGAACTGGAGGGTGTGGGAGTGTAGGATGGACTGCTAGGCGTGAACAAACGCTTTCAGAGGCGGATTTCACCCACTCATAAGCTAAATAAGATGCTGTGAAGAATCAAGCTAGTGTCTGGCACTGAGTCAGTACCTTACACAAAAGCTTTCAGGGTCTACTCGCATTTTATGGTCCAAGATGGGGCAGCTTGTGCTCTGACTTTGTGAAAGACAGGATGAGGGCACAAGATGGTCAGAGATAAAGAGCATCCAGATGGCAAAATTACAGCTTCAAATGAGAGTGGACAGAGGTGTTGAAATTGATTAAAATATTTGAGGAGGGCTCAGTAGGTTAAGACACTTGCTGCAAAGCCTGATGACCTGAGCTCCAACCCTGGGTAGTAGGAGAGAACTGACTCCCACGGGTTGTCATCTGGCACGCAGGCACACGCCCGCGCATGCGCACAGGCACACAAGCGCACTGTATAAGCCTGAGGCTAGAACCAGAGAGGTGGTCCAGCAGGGTAAGGGTGCTTGCTGTTCACTAGTCAGAGAATCATCTCCCAAGCTTTATTTGTGTTTTTTTTGGTTTTTTGTTTGTTTTTAACCTGTGGCGGGGGGATGTGGGAACAAGGAACTGAGGTCGTGTTCAAGGCAGTAGGTCAAACTTTTCCGAAATGATTGGGGGGGGGGGGGGGAGGCGGGGCGGGGACTGTACTGGATGCCTCTTTAGAGAGCTTAGAGTTCTCCACTTGCTCCGCTTCCGTGTGAACGGGGCAGCGCTATTTTTATCTGTCTGGTGGGTGGGGAAGAGGAGCTCATTGTGTTTTGAATTTACATTTCCTTGATGATGGTTGACGTTAGCTGCCTTTTTGCCTTTTTACATTTGATTGGCTGTTTGGACTTCTTACGCTGAGAAGTCTTCCCGCCGGACCACCTGTCCTTTCCTTATCAATGAAGGGGACACCGTGCATGTCCCCAGCTGTAGATGTCTGTTCCTTTTCTTTGGTCGTTCTCTCTCCTGCCCAGGCTTCTTTCCTGCTCAGCCCTCTAAGCTACCAAAAGAGTCAGCATGACACCCCCCTCCCAGAGAGCCAACAAGGTTTCTGTGAACATGTCTTCCAAGGTATTAATTAGTAATGACTGACCTGCAATTTTATAAAAAGCTTTAAAAACCTTTTCGTTTTTATATAATTACACATTCACAGAAAGTCACAAAGAGCAGGATAGCGTCACATGGCATCCATGAGACCCTAACGTCACCACGAGGCCAGGACACTGATGGGGTGAACACACATAGCTGTCAGTCACTTTATTAGCTGTGTAGATTCGTGTAACATAACTGAACTAGGCAGCTTGTAAAGTGGGGCGTGGGGTGCAGGTCTGGAGCCCCGGCATGAGAGAGACTGAAGCAGGAGGCTCTCGGGTTCATGGCCCTAGATCACAAGACTCAACAACAAGCAAGCAAACAAAATGCCCCCAGACTATCCACAAGCAAGGTCTTGGCCCCACTGGCTCTCCTCAGCCCCCACTCCTGTCCCCCTTTCTCTGGCAGCCCCCTCATCTAGTTTCCATTTTAACTCCTAGTTGCTTAAAAAGTTTATTTATTATTTAATGTGTTACAATTAATTTGTAACAAAAACAATTGCATGAGTTTTATGTGTATCAAATGCACGCAGGGATATGTGGAGTCCAGACCCTCTGGAACTGGACTTACAGGCAGTGATATGTCACTGTGTGGGTGCTGGGAACTGATCTAGGGTCCTTTGCAGGAGCAGCGAGTGCTCAACTACTGAGCCAGCTCTCCAGCCCCGTGATATTTTACTCTTACATGTAAAACAATCAACCCAAACCAAACAAAACCAACAACAACCCTCCCCTACATCTATGGATGCTTATGGGTAGGTTTAATGTAGGGTAAGTTTTTGTGTCTCTTAAGATAAATGCAACCGGAGAGTCAGATGTTTTTGAGTTCGCTTTTGTTTACTTTGTGTGTGTGCTGAGATCAGAAGACCACCTGCAAAGGGAGATTCTCTCCTCCACTTGGTTGAGACAGAGTCTCTCTTGTATCCACCAAGCAATGTAGACTAGCTAGCACTCAAGTCTCCATCCCCGACCCCACCCCCATTCCCCACCCCTGTCTCTGCCTCTCATCCATCTTGCCATAGGAATGCTGGTCTCATCACTGGATTTGGCTTCAAAATATTTTCTTAATGGGGCTGGAGAGATGGCTCCTCTGGCTGAGAGCACTGGCTGTTCTTCCAGAGGTCCTGAGTTCAATTCCCAGCCACCACATGGTGTCTCACAACCACCTGTCATGGGATCTCATGCCCTCTTCTGGTGTGTAGGTGTACATGTAAATAGAGCACTGACTTTTTTTTTTCCTAAAGGAAAAATAGTTTTATGTCTCTCCCTCCCCGTGTGAGTGTGTGTGTGTGTGTGTTGGATGTATGAGAGGAGGAGGTGTAAGGAGGCATGAGTGTGTGCGTGGGAGGGGTATGGATGTGTGTGTATGGTGGAATGCATGTCGGGGCTTGAGTGTATATGGGCAGTCAGGTGCAAGTGCATGTGTGTAGGTCAGAGGAGTATCCGTGGGAGTAGGTGCTCTCCTTCTACCACGTGGTTCGCAGGGATCAAATGCAAGCCCTCAAGCTTCAGCAGCAGGTGCTTTTCGCCCAGCTACCTCGCCAGTCCACATCTAAGAACCCCTCCCTACGTCCTGGGTCTGAAGGGTTGAGACTTTCCCCCAGTGGTAGTGTCTACGTTTTACACTTTTGTGTTTGACATTTAAAGCTATGAGTTAGCTAGCTATAAAGTGTCAGAACTTAAGGTCGAGACTTTTTCTTTTCGGGGCTAGGGAGCTGTGCTTGCCATATTCCAGTGTTACTAAAAAAAAAAAAAAAAAAAAGTCTCCCTTCTCTGTCTACCCACATTTTTATTGGCTGTGCTCATGAGGGGGTGGAGTCCCTGATTATTGGCGGTTCTTGTGAGGGGGTGGAGTCCCTGATTATTGGTGGCTCTTGTGAGGGGGCGGAGTCCCTGATTATTGGCGGCTCTTGTGAGGGGGCAGAGTCCCTCTCTTCTGTTACAGCTGTGTGTCTATTCCAGCATCATAGAGTCTTGATTACTGTGATTACAATATCAGTCTCAAACTGGGTAGAGAGTAGAGGACCCTCCCCGCCCCATTTTACCTGTTCAGGTTTGTTTTAGCTGTTTATTCTGTTTCTTTTATAGTTCCATGTAAACTGTTTTTTTGTTTGTTTGTTTGTTTTGTTTTGTTTTTGTTTTTGTTTTTCGAGACAGGGTTTCTCTGTAGCCCTGGCTGTCCTGGAACTCACTTTGTAGACCAGGCTGGCCTCGAACTCAGAAATCCGCCTGCCTCTGCCTCCCAAGTGCTGGGATTAAAGGCGTGCGCCACGCCGGGCTCCATGTAAACTTTATAAGATTCTTATCTGTGTCTACAGAAAGGCAGCTGGTACTCTGATGGAGGTGTCGTGAAATCTGCGGGATCTTCCCGCTAGCTGTCCCTCTCCATGAACCTAGTGTGGCTCTTCATTTACACTTCCTCCTTTCTTACCGATATTTTATAATTTACAATATATAAGTCCTATATGCATTTATTTTTTTTTAAGATTTGGGCCTGAGTATTTACTGCCCCCCTTCTTTGTGTGTGTGTGTGTGTGTGTATTTTTGCACACATCTGGGCATACCTGTGTGGGAGATTGTGCCCATGGACGCCCTATTTTGGTGTCAGGAATCATCTTTGATTTTTTTTTTTTTCATCTTTTTCGTGGAAGCAGGATCTGTCAATCAAACCTAGAGCTCACCTATATGGCCGAGCTTGCTAGCCAGCTTGCTCTGAGGATCTGGTCTCCTCTCTCTACCTCCCACGTCTGGGATTACAGCCAGGCTGCCATGCTCACGTGGCCATTTTGTGCGATTCTAGGGTTTCGAACTCACATCCTCATAAGTAGGTGGCCAGCACCTTAGTCACCGAACTATGGCCTCTGTCTTCTTAAAAGTCCTTTTCTAAAGCTTCTCTATGTATATATGTGGCTGTGTACGTGAATGCTGTGTGTATCGGAGGCAGACACCCTGGAGTGGGAGATTGTGAGCTCTCTGACCTGGGTGCTGGGAACTGAACTCAGGTCCTCTGCAAGAACAGCAAAGCCCTCTTGGCCACTGAACATCTCTCCAGCCCCAGTCCTTTGTTTGTTTGCTTTCGTTCTTAAAGAATTGTTTATTTTCTGTATGTGAGTACACTGTTGCTGTCTTCAGACACACCAGAAGAGGCCATCAAATCTATTACAGATGGTTGTGAGCCACCATGTGGGTGCTGAGAATTGAACTCAGAACCTCTGGAAGAGCAGTCAGTGCTCTTAGCCATTGAGCCATCTCTCCAGGCTCTTGGAATTTTTGTTTGTTTTTGAGTTTCTCTGTGTAGCCCAGACAGTCCTGGGACTATATAGACAGGCTGGCCTTGAAATCAGAGATCTACTGGGATTAAAGGTGTGAGCCAGCAGTGTCCAGCACTCCAGTCCCACCCCCTCTTTTCTTTAGACAACTGGACATGACATAGTGCCTTAGATCATGTGTTCATTATGTGTACAAGCGGTGTGCTTGTGAAACTGGCTTCTATCCCATCTCTCTCATGAACACACTCCCATGGTCAAGGGGTGTTTTGCAGACTCCTTGGGATTTTCTGTGTAGACCACAATGCCATCTGTAAATAGGGCAACATTTCCCCTTCTGTGTGGTGGGAGGCATTTCCTGCTGGCCTCTGGGATTCTGATAAGAGATCTGCTGTTATCCCGGTGAGTTTCCCCGTAAGTCGCATGGCCAGCGTCTCTCCCCGCTCTCAAGACTTTTCTCTGCCTTTTGTCTTCAGAGCTCGGACTGTGATGTGGTGTGGATTCCTGGACCCCTCTGGTTTGAGGTTCAGCCAGCTTCTAGAACTTGCAGATTTTGCCTTTTCCCAGCTCTGAGGCAGGTGGTGGCGATTCAGCCATTATTTCTCCAAATGCTTTTTAAACCATTCAGCCCTGTTTCCCTTCTCCCGCCCTCCACGCTACAGTGATGTCAGTTCAGATCTCTCATCAGAGCCCCCACATGTCCTTGAGGCTCTGTCTGTCCATCCATCTGTCTGTCCGTCCATCTGTGGATCGAATGATGACATTTCCTGATCCGCTCCCCTCATTCCACTGTGAAGATAGTCATCGATTTCCTAAATTTTCAGTTATCATAATTTTTCAGTTTTAAAATAGCCACTGGGTTCCTTTTGATTCTCTCTCGGGGTCTCACTCTGTTGTCCCTTCTGGTCTTGAACCCCTGACCTCAAGCAGCATCCTACCTCACCTCCCAAGCAGCTGGGAGTCTGGCCGTTCACCACGGCACGTAGCTCTCTGTCTACTCATTCCCCTTGTGTTTCTGATGTGTTCCTTGTTGCTTGTTGGACGTTTTCTTATCTTAGCATCTGTGACTGGGTCGGTCGTATCTTCTCTAACTGAGCTCTTCCTGCTTGCCTTAGGGATCCTGCATTGGACCCATCGCATTAGGAGATGTGGAGTCTAATGTAAACCTTCTGTCTTCTCAGACTTTCCCCGAGGCCACTCCCAGGGGTTCGGCTCTAAGCCTCCTTGGAGGAGGGCCTGCTGTTGCCTTTGTATGCGGATCCTTTCAGGCCTCAGATGACATTACCCTGGCTTAGAGGACAAGGCACACTTAGGCACTGCTGTCAGATGACCTCCACTGACCTGGCACTGGGGTGCCTCCAGGGGTGGCAGTATAGGCTGAGGCTCTATCAGCTTCCTCCAAGGAAGAGCAAGTGGCCCTGGACCTAGGGTGACAGTGAATGTTCTCCCCAGCCCTTGCCCTGGGGCCTTCGGACTGGCCCTGGCCTGTGCTGTGATGATTCCCTGGTTGTCTAGCATAGTGGTTCTCCACCTTCCTAACACTGCGGCCCTTTAATACAGTTCCTCATGTTGTGGTGACCCTCCCCCCCCCCCATCCAGAGTAAGATTTTCACTGCTATTCATAACTCTTAAATTTTGCCACTGTTATAAATTGTAATGTAAATATCTGTGTTTTCTGATGCTCTTAGGTGACCCCCGTAAGAGGGTCATTTGATCCCTTGGGGGAGTCACAACCCAGAAGTTGAGAACCACTGGTCTAGAAGTTTCCCATCTTGCCAGGCTATTCTGTCCCTGGCCCTGTACCTGGAGAGAACAGGATTTTCCTGACCTCCGTGCTGGCATCCGTGAGCTCTCAGCTCTTCCTGTCCCCCCTCTGGGAATCGGAGGCAGCGGGAAAACACAGGCAACTTACTGCTGTGCTGTTTCTGAGGCCCTGAGATTCCCGGCCAGTCTGCCCTCTCCTCTCTGCCTTCCAGTCACCTTGTGTTTGTTTCCTAGGTTATGTCTGGAGTTTTGGACAGTATAGAACAGCAAATCTGGGAACATATGGACTCTCCTACCTGAAGTGAATACTTATTATTTTGGCTGATTTTGGATACAGTTACAAACAAATATCCCAGCAGCCTATCTCAGTCTTCTCCCTCCCCCCTCCCCTTTAAAATATGATCTAGGACGTAGAAGATGTGGCTTTGGAATGGGGCCTTTTGTTAGGTTTAAAAGAACCAGAGCTGGAGGGGCTGCTCAGCTGTAAGTGCAGATGTGACAGCCCGGAGCTGCAGCTGCAGAGCCGTAGGTGCCGGGGCCGTGGCCCTACACCGATCAGTTCTTTGCTTTCATAGACAGAACTAGTGAGCAGCTTTAAACGTGTGCCACAGATCTCATGGAAAAGAAATGAAAATCTGAAACACTCTTGAGAATAAAATAGGGGCTGCTGCACTGAACTCACAACTGTGCCTGCAGCATGGCGTGGGCTGTGCTTCTGGCCACCGTGAACTGGGCTCAAGCTTTGTTTGGTTTGTTTCAAGCCATTTTATAAAATATAGGAGATAGTTTTTAAAGCCAAAATGGGGGGGGAGATCCTGGCACATTGGGGTGTGCCTGTAATTCCAGCTCCTGAGGGGGGGGGCTGATCTGGCGGATCATCCATCACATGTCGTCAAAGGCCAGCTTGCTCTACAGGGAGAGTTGTAAGTCAGCGAGGCCACAGAGTGAGACCCTGTCTGTGAACAAACCACAATAAAAATAAAGATACAGTAAAATAAAATAAGCTATCTCTAGAAAGCTCATACCTGCCCTCACCTGGTTTGTAAGCTTGCTCACATTAGGGTCGGGAATGTTCACAGGTGTGACTCATGTAGCAAACTGAGACAGTCGGCAGCCGTGTCTGTTACATTGTATCTGTTGTTTTCTAGCATTTAAGAAGGCCATTGGAGCAGCTCAAGAAGAAGATGCTTGTAGCTGCCGATTTCCAGAGGAAGAAGAAGGAGGAGGAGGAGGCTACGAGCTGTGATGTACTATCCTAGGAGATGTGTGGACCGAAACCGAGAAGCACTAGGACCCCACCATCCTGCGGAACAGCACAAGCAACCCCCCCCCACCCTGTTCTTACCATCCTAGATGATGTGTGGGCCCGCACACCTCATCCAAGTCTCTTCTAATGCTAATATATTTGTCTTTACCTTTTTTTAATTTAAATTTTATATGTGTGAGTGTTTTGCCTGCCTGTATGCACGTGTGTGTGTGTGTGTGTGTGACACTCCTGATGCCTGAGGAGATCAGAAGAGAAAGGGTTGGTTCCATAAGAACTGGAGTTATGGATGGCTGTGAGCCTCCGTGTGGGTGCTAGGAATCAAACCTGGGTCCTCTACAAGGGCAGCCAGTGCTCTTAACCACCAAGTCCGCTCTCCAGCCCTGCCCTGGACAGTTTTTAAAATTTAACTTAATTTTTTTTTTACTTAAGCCCTTGACATTTTTAATAGGACTGTGGGAAGATCAATTTCTAGATTCTCCTTAACAATATACATCATATACATATACATATATATTTTGAGAAAATGACAGTTTCAGTTGGATCTCATAGACCAATGGTCCAGTTAAAATCACTGTAAAATCAGTGTGCGTGTGTGTATGTGTGTGAAAATATGATGCATGACAATAGCCATAAGATGCAGTATATTACCCTACCCCATTTTCCTTTGGTTTCTCACTCACTATAATGACACCTCCACTGTCTGAAGGGGGAGACCCATGCATCCCTGTCTGGAGAAAGCCTGTCAGATTTTGAGGGGAATCTTCAGAGGAGTTCAAGGGCCTGCTTCTCCTGTTTCCTCTGTGTCAGGCTTATCAATAAACAGGCCATGTAGGAAAGGGACAAAGCACTGTGAGGTGGGAACACCTGTGAACTCACAGTAAGAACGCAGCCTTCCAGCCCACCATGGGCAGACATGGCTGCCGCTTGCCTCTGCATGACTCCTGGACAGCTCAAGAGCTGACAATGGTTGTTACTTTTATTTATTTTGAGACAGCACCTCACTCTGTAGCCCTGGCTGGCCTAGAAGTCACAGAAATCCTCCTGCCTCTGCTTCCAGAGTACTGGGTCTTAAACTGTTCACCACGCCTCCACTCCTCAACCCCCAAACTAGCCTTTCCATTTTTAAAAGGCACCTAAAAATATTAAAGTTGTGCTCTTACAAAAGTCAAGCCTGTTTTTTCTCTTCATTCCAGAAATCCCCATCGTGTAGTTATGTACCCTGTACCTGTGTCGAGTGTCTTGAGCTTTCTGGTACCGTGCTGTGTGGCGGCAGCTGTGAGCTGCTTTAATCACTCAGAATTGTAACTGTAACTCCAATTGCTGTGTGTAGTACCAAGGGTGTCCCTTCTGCAGGGACTACCTGCCGTCACTTACAAGTCCGTCCTCCTCAGAGCTATGTTTGGCTTCCTCAAGGGCTTCTCAGTGGCTGTGGCGGCTGCTGCTCCTTTTCAGTTGCCTGTATAGGAGAGTCCCCGGGGAGATACCCTGTCACTAGGGAGATACCCTGAGATACAATTGCTGGGTTTACAGCAGGTGCCTTAATGAGTTAGGATGGGCCAGGTTATGCAGAAATAACAAATGACGCCCCCGGATCTCAACAGGGTCCAGCAAAATGAAGACATTAGTCTTTTTGAATGTGTGTGTTATATGTGTATTCGCGTGCTTGGAGGGCAGCCTTGAGTACCATTCCTCAGGTCCCTTACTGACCTATGGCTTACCAAGCAGGCTTGGCTGGCTGGCTGGCTCAGGAGCCCCAGGATCTCCCAGGCTCCACTTTTTCCAGGGCTGGGGATTGAACTCCGGTCTGCATGCTTGCAGAGCAGGCATGTAACTGGCTGAGCATCTCCCCTGCCCCCCCAACTCATTGCTTACTCTGACCACAGGCCTATTCCAGCTGTGGCTCTGGGTCATGGCTCAGGTTTGAGATGTCTGCTACAGGCTCATGCTTTGAATGCTTGGATCCCCACTGGTGGTCGCAGAGCCTGTAGGAAAAACTCTGAAGGCAGTCCTTAGATGGTCCCTGGTCCCAGCCTGCGGGCAGTCCTTAGATGGTCCCTGGTCCCAGCCTGCGGGCAGTCCTTAGATGGTCCCTGGTCCCAGCCTGTTTTCTCTGCTTCCTGACCCAGTCAGTGTGAAGAGCCTTCTGTGCCCATTCCTGTTGCCACAGATGCCACCATGCACCCCTGGCACTCTGCCTTCTCCACTGTGATGGACCAAACTGTCCCTGAAACTGTGAGCCCAGATAATTGTTTCCACATTCAAACTGTTATGTCTGCTGCTCTGTCACAATAACACCGCAGACAGTGCCCGTGACCTCTGCGAGCTGTCTCTGGTATCTGGGTGGAGGGAGTGGCTTTTAATCGGAGTACTGGGCATCTTACAGCAAAGGGACAGTTGTCACTTCAGGCTGTGTATGATTGGTTAGATGCCAGCCTTCACACAGGCACATAGCTGGGTCAGGCAATAACTGACCATAAATATGACAATTACATGGCGTGGTGAGGTACCGGTGAGCCCAGTATGACAGTGGCAGAGCCAAGTTGCTTTTCCAGGTGGTCTGGCCCATGTGGCTGTCCTTCCTACTGTTATCCAGCTGTTTTAGTGCCTTCCAGCTTCCCACCCTCTGCCATTGTCACAGCAGACAACCACATGTCTCTTATCTTGCCAGTTTTTTGGTAACAACAGCGCTTCCTGGGGTCTTAGTTGGCATTCCTTCAAGAACAGCCAGTGTTCTTAACCACTGAGCCATCTCTCTGCCCTTTGTGTCTCTTCTGAAATATTTGCTTATGCTTTGCCCCATTAAAAAGAACGTGATCACCATTTTTTTAGCAACTTATATAAATTCCTTCTGTATTCTAGATTCCGACCTTTGACTGCTATCCCAGCTTCTTTTCCCGTTGCTGTAATAGAATCCTCATGGGGCAGAGCTGGTGAGATGGCTCAGCAGGTAAAGGTGCTCGCCACCAATGCCAACACGACCAACGGAGGGAGCTGATAACCATACGCGCCCCACAGGTCACACATTGCCTGCATGCGTGCGCATCCACATGCACAGAGAAGAAAATAAACATAAAAAAGTGAGCCCAACAGCCTGCTCACAAAAGCTACAAAGGGGACTTGGCACAGGGGTGGCATGCAAATGAAGCATGGTAATTCCCACCAATCACTGCACAACTTTCAGTTCCACCAATCAGAGAGACCAAGCTCAGGTTTCCTGTTGCACCAATGGCTGTCTGCAGAACCACCGCCAAGGGTTGACAGTTCTCCCGCATGTCTGTGTGAATGATGGGTAAGCTGGGCCACCTGTTTGGATAGGCTAATCTTGGAGGCAGTCTTCCAAGGCTGATGCAGAGCCTGTAGAGAAGTCCTGACAGGAGCAGAAGCCATACCTTGGCTTCACAGATTTTAGCAGCTGGGGTGGAGTGTCCCTCAGAATGGGAGGGGAGGGTCTGAACCCTCCTGGGCTGTCTTTGAGGCGGTCTGGTTATGGCTAAAGGGTTTCTCAGCTGATGGTTTCCCACTAGAGGCAGCCAGGCAGAGGAAGGGTGTTTCGGGAAGTGTTAAAAAGAACGGCAAGTTCCTGCAGTACACCCAGCTACTCTCTGCCCGTGACGGTTTCTCCATCTCTGTCTTTAAGCTAGCCCCCACCCCCATCCCCCACAGTGACCGATTGCTGTTTTCTCAGCTCCACTTTGTGTGTCTCAGTGCCACCTGTACTTTCTCAGCCATAAACCCCCTGTGATCTGTGGTCCCACATTCCAGTAACCCAGTAAAACCAAACTCTAGAGGCTTATAATTAACCAGTCAGATTTGTATACCAATAAATTCTCAATTCACAAATTTCCCACACAATAAATTCAGCACCTATTGATAATGATACAAGCTGCCCACCTAGATTAGACAAGTTATCCCAATTATTCTTTATGATATTTATAGCACCTGTGGCTATTTAAAAACTATAAAAAGTCTGGATCATCTTCCTCTTGCTCCATCTTTCCTCCTTCCACTTCCTCTCTCCCACATCTCCCTCTCTGCAACTCCTTGCTCCACCTCCCTTTCCCCGTCCAATCACAGGCTTCTTATTGCATTAATAATTAAATTAATTGGACAGGGAAAATCCTGCTACAGAAGGGAACTGATACCTCCAGCTTCAATGGTTGAGTGGTTCCCAGTCCCCACGCCCAAGCAGTTCAAGTTACTTCAAGAAAAAAACACATTTTATATATAAAGTAACATTCTTGTCGGTGCTAACCACTCTGTCAGACTGTCCTTAGGGGGAGCAGGGTCTCTACTCATTGAATGTTGGAATTATTTGAGATTTGTTATCTTATGTGTAAAATGTACCTATGTCTGTCTGGGTACGTGTGCATCTGAGTGCAGGTGCCCCTAGAGACCCAAACATGGCATCAGATCCCCTGGGGTGGCGTTACAGGTAGCCGTGAGGCTCCCGCACCCAGAGGCTACAGGATCTGGGTGAACTCTGAACCACAGAGCTCTCTCTCCAGCCCCCTTGAGAGTTATTTCTAAAAATTTTGCTTTGTGGTTGCTTTTGAATGGTTTGTTTGTAGAGGCAGAAATGTGGCTTGTTGCTGTTTGAGCAGCCTTTCTTGTTACTGCACATGGCATGTAGATAAATCTGTCTCTTCATTGGCAATCAGTTTGTTTACACTGACAGGAGTTCCTTCCTTGTCTAGTCTTTATTGTTGTTGTTTCTCTGTGTAGCCCCTGGCTGTCTTAGAACTCACTCTGTAGACCAGGCTGGCCTTGAACTCACAGAGATCTGCCTGTCTCTGCCTCCCAAGTGCTGGGATTAAAGGCGTGCGCCACCATGCCTGGCCAGTCTCTCAATTATTACCCTTGAGTTAGGTGGTAGAACTTCACTCAATGATTCTTTTTCCCTTTTTTCTTTATACAGGAAATGTAAAATTCTTTGATTAGGTTGAGGAAGTTCCCTCCTCTTTGTTTGTGCAGAGAATTCTTTTCTTCTTCATCTTTGTCTGCTTTTTCTTATTTTTTTTCCTGGGGGTGGGGGTGTGTGGACATTTAGGAAATAGGAGGCCATATAGCCTAGGCTAGTCTTAAACCTGATCTATAATAAAGGATCATGTTGAATTCCTGATCCTCCTGCCTCCGTTTCCCAAGTGCTGGGGTTACATATTAGTATCACCATTTCTGGTTTTCCTTTCTTTTTCTTTTCTTTTCTTTTTAGCAAATTTATTTGTTTTGTGACACAGAGAGTCAGTTTGCTGCCAGGTTGGAACTGCCAGGATCAAGGAGCCTCAAGCCTTGGCTTCCCAAGTAGTTGGGACGACAGACATGTCCCCAACTGGCAACCCCCGTAAGATCAGAAGTGACTTCTCTTGCCTTTGGACACTTGGTGTCTTGTTCTGTCTGCCCCCCCTCACCCCCCAGTCCACATGTGATGCACCCCCCACCTCTCTGATGCAGCACATCTTGGGTAAGAGAGTTAGACTCTCATTTATATCCAACCAGGAACACAGAAAGCACACAACAGGGTATGCTTACCTGTGACACACACACACACACACACACAGAGAGAGAGAGAGAGAGAGAGAGGCAAGGTCTGCTTTGCTTCTGTGTCAGAGGAATCCAGGCTATCCTGGTAGGGAAGGTGTGGCAATGTTAGCGCCAATGGGAAGAAGCACTGGAGGCTCGTATAACCTTCAACGGCCTGTCCTGAATGGTCTACATCCTCCAGCTATGTCCCGGATCCCAAAGTTCCATCATCTGTGGAAACAGTACCGCCATTTCTGGACCAAGTGCTCAGACTGTATGATACATTTGCCATAGTGTATTTTGGCGTCACATGAGAGTAGTTGAAAAGCGCACGAGGATCTTGGGATACGAATCACTGACTGTGCAGTAGATAACAGAAAAGGAGAGGGAGATGGGGGAGATGGTTAGTCCGATAATGTGTTTGAATAGACTAGTCATTTCGATGATCAAAGTAAATGAAATTATCTAAGCTTTCAGGTTCTTAAAAACAAACCCACGTTATTTCTGAGACAGGGTTTGATTTTGTTCTTGGTGGAAGATGTCACCCTGATGGAAACTTTAGCTCTCAGGGACGTGGGGCTACTCAAGTGGGTGTCTTCAGCTGGGCCAAGCAGATGTTTCCATTCGTGGGTAGGATGTACCACACACTAGGGCTACAGCATACACAGCACCTGTGTGCTCTGCGTGGGGTGGGGTTAGAACGATTGTTATCAGCGAGATTGCAAAAAGACTATCACAAAACCCAAGGTTATCTTTAGGAAGAAAAAAAAAAAGGCTGAAAAAAACATAACTTTAGCGTGTTTGCGGGGAGGATGCTTGTGCCTGTCCGTGCACGTGGAGGCCAATGCAATGTCAGGTGTCTTTCTTGATTGCTCTCCACCTTGTTTCCAGCACAGGGTCTCTCTCTCTCAGAACCCGGAGCTCACTGATTGGCTAGTCTGGTTGGCCAGCAAGCTCTCGGGGAACGCCCTGTCTCTCCCTCCCTCGTACTGATTGGTTAGTCTGGTTGGCCAGCAAGCTCTCGGGGAACGCCCTGTCTCTCCCTCCCTCGTACTGGGATTCCAGGTGTGTGTTCTACCCAGATTCTCACGTGGGGCTGGGGGAACAAACTCAGATCCTCAAACTTGCACCATAGCCACTTCAGCCAACAAAGCCAGATCTCTAGCCCAAGACAACACATGTTGAAAACGTCCTATTATTATTACAACAGTATTGCCAAACTTGAGTTCACACGCTGTGCCCTGAAACGCCAGGCTCTGCCATCTGTCCCCGAAGAGCCAATTAATGCAACCAAATTCAAAGCGTAAAACAAACCAAACAACCCCCCACCTTCCCCCCGAGCCCCGACCCCGCTGCTCACCCGCTCGCCTGCCCACCCCAACTCTCAGAAGGCTCAGAGGCAGGTAGATCTCTGTGAGTTCAAAACCAACCTCCCTATTCACTGCAGACATAGTAAGGAGAGAGACAAGAAAAGTTTCTAACCCCAGGAGTCCTACCTACAGCGAGGTTAAAATACACACAGGGGGCAGGGATGTGCACAGCTAAGCAGCCCCCACTAAGGTGTGATCCTGCCCACTGGTAGCACTCTGTTGTCTGGGTTACAGTCTCCCCAGCAAGGTAGTAGCAGTGTCAGCAACCTGAAATCTCCTCCTTGGAGATGAGCTGCCTACTGGCTGGTGCCTCTTCCCAGGAGGCAAGCCGTCCTCTGGCTGGCACCAGGCTTTAGCCAAGATTCCTGGGACAATTCCAGTTTCTTGGGGTCCATTGTTTCAATATAGTCTGTTTGGAGACTGAGGGAACACGCTGGTCTCTGACAAGCCACTTCCAATGTTAGCCGAATTAAGAGGAATCATGAACAAGTATGACATTCTTGCTAGATAATGGAAACATGGTGGTCCCAAGTATGTTACACATTTTCAATGTGGAGCCAAGCATGGTGCATGCCTATGGTCCCAGAACTTGGGGGCAGTGGCAGTGGCAGGCAGCCTTTGAATTCGAGGCCAGTCTGGAGCACAAAATGAGACCCTGTTCTCAGCTATCTCTCCCTCAAAAATGACTTCATATCTTAGATTCTTTCGCCATCAATAACTTACTTATTAGCTATATAATGGTTTGTATATGCTTTGCCCAGAGAGTGGCACTATTCGGAAGTGTAGCCTTGTTGGAGTAGGGGTGTCACTGTGGGCATGGGCTTTAAGACCCTCATCCTAGCTGCCTGGAAGTCAGTATTCTGCTAGCAGCCTTCAGATGAAGATGTAGAACTCTTAGCTCTTCCTGCACCATGCCTGCCTGGATGCTGCCATGCTCCTACCATGATGATAGTGAACTGAACCTCTGAACCTGTAAGCCAGCCCAAATTAAATGTTGTCCTTTATAAGAGCTGCCTTGGTCATGGTGTCTGTTCGCAGCAGTAAAGCCCTAAGACAAGCTCCATACAAGAACCCTGATTCTGTCGAGTTCACAGAAGGAGCGGACATGGCACAGATGATTCTCACACTGGGTCAGGGCTCTTGAGGCACCTGCTCCCTGTATTCAAAGCCACCAAGATAAATTCCTTCCTGACCAAGAACTCTGAGCCAAGGGAACTGGCAAGAGGGACCAGGGCCACATCAGGCAGCATGCACATTCTCTAGGAGGATCCTTCATGACACACAATATCCTGAGGCCCTACTGTGTGCTGGGAATAGACAGTGAGCCAGATCAGGACAGACTGATGCTGGCAGGTAGCTTGGTGCCTGGTGCCTGCAGTGTGAGGTTGGAGGGAGCTCATGTTAGCAAGCTGAGAAAGGGGTGTTTGGGGCTGTTGGGGTCAGAGGTCACAGAGCACACCAGGCCAGCCAAGGAGGGTGAGGCTGAGGCGAGACCCCGGGAGCAGTAACCTGGTGTTCACATTTTCTACACTAAAGCAAGCATCTGGGGTTTTTAACCTGTGGAATCTGGAAGCCCCAGGAGGGATCTGATGGAGTCTCCTTCACTATAAGAAGGATGGATTCAAGAGAGGTATGACCAGACTCCGATGCCAAGGGACAGTGCAGGAGCCCCATGGGAAGATGGACAAGGGAACCGGGCAGGACTTTATCTGGGATCAGAATGTAGTCTTGGCTAGGGGCTGGGAGGTGAGTCACTGAAAGTCCTAGAGACAATCAGGGGCAGAGGAGACTGACCCAGTGACACTGAGGAGAGTGGAATAAGGCCCAGGGCAGGAAGGACAGCCAAAGCATGAGTGACTCGGTGACAATCCAGGGTTTTTCATTCAGATGAAAAACCTGCAGAATGTGGTCTCCGGTGTTAGAATCAAAACTGGCCATCAGCTTGGCAGCTCGGTCCCCATGGCTTGCTTAGTCTTCTCTCGTATGAGGCCAATGACCGCTTGCCTAGGGATGGTACCGCCCACAGCGGTTCCAGCCCTTCCACATCACTCACTCTAGACGACGTCCCACAGGCTTGCTTAAAGGCCAGTCTGACGGAGGCATTTTCTCAGTTGAGGTTTCCTTTTCCCAGGTGACCAAAACCTAACAGATACAACTGACCCCTTGATGTGATACACTAACACAGCAATATCCAACTACAACCCAGCCAGGAGTGGGGGAACATAGCTTTAATACTAACACTCGGGAGGAGAGGCAGGCAGTTCCTGCTTGGTTTGATTCCTAATATATCATGTTTCTATCTCAATATAAAAGAAGGTATAACTTTAAAAGTCCCATGGTCCTTAATAGATTCAAACAGTTTAAAAGGTCAGTGTCTTTAAAATATCGGACATCTCTTTAAAAGCCCAAAGGCTCCTAACTGTGATCTGTAAAATACAAAAATAAACCACACGTTTTTACCATTTCAAAAAGGAGGAGGTGGAGCTCAGTTAAATCAGAACAAAGTCAACCGCGGGCCGTGCACATCCGGCTGCTCTGCAGGCTGTTCCTCCGTGGAGCACACCTGCTGTGGGTGCTTTGCTATGTGCCATCCAAAGTCACTAGGCTGCATCCTAATCCCAAGGTGGCATCTTGCAAGGCCAGTAGGTCTTGTGGGTGAAGCCTTCATGCATGGAATTAGCACCATCACAAAGAGCTAATCCCACGGTCCTTGTTGGGACATGGTTACAAGCGTCCATCTATAAACCCAAAATGAGCTCTGACCACAGCCCAGATCTGCTGGCTCAAGCTACACCAGCCACTGCCCTTGGTGGTTGTCCCTTTGTGCTGGAATCTCCAGTAGGCTGGAATATCCACTACAGCTGAGGCTGCACCTTCACCAGTGGCCTCTCCTGACATCTTCAGAGACTGACTCTACTGCCTGCTTCCTCAGCATCTCTCCTTGACCCCCACATGCCACCAAAATGAGCAGCTTATGGGAGATGTTTACACATGAATAATAATTAGTTCGCTTCCAGCTTGAGATGCAGCTGTGGCCCCTCTGGACCATCGCTTTGGTGTGCTGAGCCGGAGAAACAATCCCCAGAGGCTCTCACCTGAGTGGTGCTGGCCTCTGGTTAATCCCAGCGGATCCCTCAGCTCCCGATGACCAGAAACCACAGATTCCTAATCCAAATCCATCACACATGGCCCCAAAAGAGCCTTTGCTTGCCTCTGAAACCTCACAGCCAGGCCTCCGTCATTTCTCTCAATAGTCTTACCTCCCAAGCTCCTGCAGAACAGCGTGTTACGCATTGAACGTCCGATGGCTTCTTCAACGCAAGGTTCTACATACTTCCAAAATCATCCCTAAAACAACAAGGTCACCACAATGGTTTGTTTGCTGTTGCTGCGATAAAACACTGTCCCAAACCAACTCCGGGAAAGAAAGGATTTGACTTACGGAGTTTAGTCCACCATCAAGAGGAATCAAGACAGGAGAAGCTCAAGCAGAAGTGGGGACAGGAACCATGGAGGGATGCTGCTCACTGGCTTGCTCCCACAGCTCACTCAGCCTGCTTTCTCCAAGAACCCAGGACCACCTGCTCAGGGATAGCACTGCCTCCGGTGTGCTGGGCCCTCCCACATCAACAACCAATCAAGAGAATGAATGCCCCATAGACTTGCCACATACGAAATCTAATGGGGGATATTTTTCCAGTTGAGGGTCTTCTTCCTAGATGACCACAACCTATGTCAAGTTGTCAAACAACAACAACAACAACAACAACAACAAAAAACCCCCAGGATTTTATTAAATAGCCCAAGCAGACTGAGGCAGCTTCCGTGCCAACAGAACAAAAGCTTGCTCTTCTCCCTGTGCAGGAGACCCATCTTTCCTCTCTGGGGACCTCCTGGGTGTCTCCAGATCTAGTTGTGTTTGCTGTGCCTCCCCTGATCTACACAGTGTCTGTACCCCACCTCTTTTATTTTACCTTAAAGCCCTTCTTGCGAGACACAGGGTTTCCATATGCCTGGTATAGAGCAGGCACTTAAACACGCCTAAGGCCCCTTACATCTCAAAACGTTTATAGCTGCTACTAGATAGGAGGACACTCTTTTTGTATTTCCTTTTTCTCTTTTTGGGTGGGGTCTCGATATATAGCTCAGGCTGGCCTTGAACTGGAGACTCTTAGAACACAGCACAGATGTCACACCCCGAGTCAGGCAGCCTCCCTGTGGCTCTCTTCCAGACTTGAGTTAAGAAACAGTCTGTGTTGTGACCTGACAGCTTTCAAACAGTATGCTTTTACTTCATGTTGTTTGACCTGGTGGAAAGGTTATAAAAACCGGAGAGTTGTTTGTTTGTTTGTTTGTTTGTTTGTTTTATATCCATCTTTCTTTAGCTTGGGCAATTGGTCCAAACACTCTTCAGGAAGATTGGCCCTGGGAGGTAATTGTGAAGACTGCACACTCTGAAAAGGCTCCTCTGACTTCCCCACTCACAGCACATCCCTCTCAGCATGCCCTGTCTCTCTCTCTCTCTCTCTCTCTCTCTCTCTCTCTCTATCTCTCTCTCTCCATGTATTTATGTATGTCTGCCATATGCATGCCTAGGACCTGTAAGGTCAGAGGAGGGTGTGAAACCCTTAGGCCTGGAGTTCTAGACGGCTGTGAGCAATCGTGGGTGCTGGGAACTGAGCCCAGATCCTCTGTAGAAGCAGCCAATGTTCTCAGCTGCTCAGCATCTCCCCAGCCCCCTCACTCCCACTAAAGGAAGCTCCTCCCAGACTTGACAGGGATGCCTGTCCTCTCTAGGTCCCATCATGTGGACTCTCCACAGCATTGATTCTGTCCAGTGCCCTCCTGTCCACCATGAGACCACACCATAGTCCGAGGCTTTTTGTTACGATAAGCCTCACTCTTGAAGGGAATTATGAAGAGCTCCTTAGCTTCCTTCTACTGACCACTGCTGTTCTTGTTTATATCTCTGTGATAGAACCCCTGTCTCAGCCGCCTGCATGCTGGGATTGCACAGGCCCCGACCAGCTGTCCCCATTGCCACTGTAAGGCGCACCACAATGGGAAGGCACTGCAGCTCCTGAATTAAGCCGTAAGTTATTTTGGAAACTTGCCAGCCGCCACCTCCAATAGTGTATTCTAGAATGTCTGAACAAAGCAAAACACAAGGCTGTGAGCACCCAGGAGGATCTGAACTGAATGTGTCCCAGTGGAGCAGTTGATTACGGTATTAGACAGATGTCCTGGAGCATTCTGGGTAATCCTCCCATACAGTTATGGATGAAGAAAGAGAGCAGGCTAGTGTGAGACCTACACACACCATTTCCAGTGGGGAGACAGCTAAGAGGTTTAACGTCTGGGATTTGCAAATGTCCCAGCTGTAATGTTTTTAGCATAATTTGTAAAGGATGGACTGGCTGATGGTTCCTTAGACAGGACTGAGTCAGCTCAGTTCTGCAGGGGGAGCTCCCCCACCCCAGTATTGTGCTGAGTGTAAACTTTCCGCCTGGGACTCTAGTCTTCCTCCTTTCCCTCTTCCTCTGATTCATTTTTTAAAAAATAAGTTTTATTACTTTTATATTACTGTGTGTGTGTTTTAGTGAGTCCAGGGTCTGTGGAGGCCAGAAGAGGGTGTCAGATCCCCTTGAGCTAGAGTTACAGGTGGTTGTGAGCCACCAGATGTGGGTGCTGGAAACCAGGCTCAGGTCTTCTGAAGAGCAGCGAGGACCCCTAACCACTGGGCTATCTCCCCAGCCTCCACCTTTTGGTCCAGGCAGGGTCTCACCAGACTGGCCTTCAACTCTCATCACTCCTGAGGATGCCCTTCAGCTATGGATCCTTCTCCTTCCTCCTCCAAAGTGCTGGATTCCCTGTGTGTGCTGCTCTGTAGTGTTGGCGGTGGAACCTGGGTGTCGTGCGTGGTAGGCAGTTGCCCGCTGAGCTACACACCAGCCTCTCAGATTTCCTGCTGCCCAGGCAGAGGGTAGAGTTCTGCTTCACTTTCAGTAATAATTCCAGGTGTGTCCACACAGGTCTGCTGTGATTACCTACGGCTCTGTAAATGTCTATAGATCCTGCACACATGTGAGCCTTGACCAGGCTTCCCTGGTGCAATGTGGCTCCCTGGGTTTGGCACACTTGCCCCAGAAAGTCCTGTTATCCACGTCCATCCTGCTCCTGGATTTTGGTATTGCTGTTGGACTCGCAGGTTTGGTGGCTTTTTGGCACCAGTACTGATAATTAATCTGGGGTCCCTGGGTTGGTAGCATTGGTGGTGGGTTGGTGTCGGTAGGCATTAGGTTTAGGGTGTGGGTTAGCGTGAGCGTTGGAATCAGGGGTTTGGTGCTGGGTTGATAACGGTGTTGTGTTTGGTTCCTGGTGTTGATATTACCAGGATTTTTATCCAAGCTGTGCTCAAGGTGGGGGGGTTTGAAGAGTTTCTATGTTCGCCTGCCTACCTTGTGGGAGTTGTAAGAGAGTTGAGGAGCAAATTCTATGGCTGCTGAGACATCAGAAAGTAAAGGCACTTCCCAGCAAGCCTGACAGTCTGAGGAAGGGCCGGCTGTGTGCGTCCATCCGGCAGACACCCAGAGACTGCTGACGAAGCTGCTGCTGCCCTCTCCAGCTCCATCTCTGACTAGTTCAGCCGCCTGTGCCATGCTTCCTGGAAATGAAAACAGGAAGTGCCCTGACAGAGTAAACACCCAGGTATCAGATACGCTTCTCAGAATTCCACAGGAGCTGGGGAAGTGCCCGCTGGCTACACAGAGGCCTTACCACAACTCAACCGGATGCCTAACGGGCAGAGCTTCCTGGTCTCCTGATAAGAACTCCACCCTGATGGGAAGCCACTGATAGGGTGCCCTGTGTTTCCAGCAGGTCCCTAGGGCACCACCCACCTCATGGTGAGAGTCCTGAGATGATTCTCCTGAAGCGACTGAGCAGACCCGCAAGATACAACGTGTGTGTTCCTTGTCTGCAGGAGCAGGAGAGAGATGGGTGTTCCTGGGAAGAGCTAGTGTCCCAGCCTCTGGTCTGAAGGCCCTCAGCTGGGTGGAAGAGCCGTTGCTCTTGGACTTTTGATTGACTGGGTAGCACCCTCTCTTCTCTATTTCATTCATCCTACAAGTTTATTTTAATGTGTTGAGTAGCATATATTAATCATACATAACAACGGTTTCATTATAACACCTTATATGTATATGTAATGTATTTAAGCCATAGTCACATATCCCCTTACCCATTCCTGTCCTCTTCCTTGTCCCCACAAGCCCCTCTGCTCTCGGCTATGTCTTTGTGTATGCTGACTCAGTGGGTACCTAGGAGCATGTAATGCTGTGCCCTGAGTTCACGGGAAACCCAGAGGAGCCCAAGAATTGCAAAATCCACTGAAACTCACAAAAGAGTCTTTTATTTTCAAGTTCAAACTCGATTCACCCACCTAGTACCCACTTTGTGAATGCTGGCAAGCGACCCCTAGTCCGGAAAACATTGGGTTTATATATAGTATAGAAATAGTGTGAATATTCACAGAAAAGGGGGAGTAGAGGGTGGACTAGTACTGAAGTGGGAGGGAGGGGGTTAATGGGTTCAAGGACTAATTTTAGGGCCATCATAGCTGTCTGTGACCTGACCTCTGTTTAACTTTTACTTTTTCCATGGTCTCCCTTGAGCTTCTTATTTCTCTAAGGTCTCAAGGACAGGCACGTGGAGTTTCCCTGCTCATCAGCAGCAGTGTTGAGTGCCATTCTAATGCTAGGGGAGGGGGGGGGAGGATGGGAGCCTCTGGCGGGAATGCAGAGGCAAACTGTCTGTACAACACTGAAGTCTCTCTAGTATCAATAACTCAGGGGTTACAACAGTGCACCCTCTCAGTAGCGTCACCACCAAGGGCAATGTCTCTCCTGCCCTCAGTGACCATTAACTGCGTTTAAGTCCTCATAGAGAAGTGGGGTCCCATGAGTTCCCCCATCCCACAACAAAGTACTGGTTTAAAGATAACCCCCGGTTGATATTCTTAAGATCCATCCATTTGCCTGCAAAATTCATGACGTCTTTGTTTTTAGTAGCTGAATAGTATTCCATTGTGTAGATGAACCACATTTTCTTTATCCATTCTTCAACTGAGGGACATCTAGGTTGTTTCCAGTTTCTAGCTATTACGTGTAACTTTGATTTTTTCAGAACCTATTTTTTTTTTAAATTTATTTATTTACTTTACATCCCAATCAAAGCTTTCCTTCCCACCTGTCTTAGTTAGGGTTTTACTGCTGAGAACAAACACCATGATCAAGTCAATTCTAATGAGAATAACATTTAATTGAGGCTGGGTTATAGGTTCAGAGGTTAAGCCCATTATTCTCAAAGTGCGAGCATGGCAGCATCTAGGCAAGCATGGTGCAGGAGTAGCTGAGAGTTCTACATCTTCATCTGAAGGCTTCTAGAATACTGACTTCCAGACAGCTAGGATGAGGGTCTTAAAGCCCATGCCCACAGTGACATATCTACTCCAACAAGGCCATACCTACTCCAACAAGGCCATACCTACTCTAACTGGGCCACACCTTCTAATAGTGCCACTCCCTGGGCAGCATATACAACCCATAACATTCCACTCCCTGTCCCCCATAGGATTGTTCAAACATACGAGTCTATGGAGGCCATACCTAAACATACCATACTAAAAAAGTACATTTAGTCCAACATCCAAAGTCCCCATAATCTATATTAGTATCAACAATGTTAAAATTTCAAAGTTTCTTATGAGATCCACCCAATCACTAAACTGTAATCCCCAAAGCAAGACAGGAAATCAAACCAACTGGGCAAACTACAAACTGTGCATCTCTGTGTCTGATATTAAAGCAGTTTTCAAATCTCCAACTATTTTTTTCACCTTTGTTGTCAGCAACAAACTTCTGTCTCCTGGGCTGGTTCCACTCTGTTAACAGGTTTCCTTAGCAGATAGCTCATGGCTCTGGCATCTCCAAAGTCTTGGGGTCTCCAAGGCAACTTCAAAGTTACAACTTCCTGTTTCAATGTCTGGGATCCACACATGATCTTCTGGGCTCCTCCAAAGGGCTGGTGTCACTTCTCCAGCTCTGCCTTCTGTAGCACTCTAAAGTCAGGTTGACCCACTCCATTGCTGCTGCTGTTCTTGGTGATCATCCCATGGTACTGGCATTGAAAGATCCTGACAGAATGTAAAAGGTCACAGAAGCCCATGCCTCCTTTTCTGAGAATCCGGCCAGCCTGACGGGTCTGGTAGAGTCTCTTCTCGTCAATCCACTTGAGATGATTGTCAGCAGCTCCTCCAGGTTCTGTTTACCAAGGTTCAGAGGTCAGTCCCTCATCATCAAGGTGGGAGTAGGGCACCCATCTAGACAGGCATGATGTAGGCAGAGCTGAGAGTTCTACATCTTCATGTGAAGGCTGCTAGTGGCAGACTCCCAGAACCTATTTTTAATGATGGTTCTCAAACGCTTTAGCCTCCCTTGTAGCCCATCTCCCACCAGAGGTAGTGGGAAAGAAAGGATATGGGGGAAGTGGACCTGTTTAGAGAGGTTCTTTGGAACAGCTCCCGTCTGTGTTGTCTGGAAATCGGCAGTTCAGTTCACAGGTCAGCAGCAGCAGCTAGATCCACTCGCAAACACTTCATAGATACACCAATAGTCCAGTTTGGTAGCATTGTGTATCGGTAGTTGATTAATCTGCTCTAATCTCCCCTGCAGCGGCACACCTCACCACCTGCTCCTGGTGCTCTGGATTCTCTAATAAAAGATACACACACACACACACACACACACACACCCTTCTATTTTAATATGTCTTAAACACTGTAATGGCTGGGCCACTCCCAAACTTCCACACTGCTAATGCCTCCCCTCTGGCACCCCTGAGTTATTACTTACTAAAATCTATATTCCATCTTTGCTACCCTAGACCCAGTGGTGTGTGTGTGTGTGTGTGTGTGTGTGTATACTGGGGCCGACTTCCCTGGCTGGTACTGCCTTCTGAAGCTCTCAAGCCTGCATCTTATTCCTTTCCTGGCATGGTGACTATTCTTCCTCTCCTGTGTTCCTTGCCAGGGAACCTAAAAGCCCTGCCTCTGTCTCCCTGCCCAGTCATTAGCCGCCGGCAACTCTATTTACCAATCAAAGCCAACTGAGGGCAGGGATTCCCAGAGTTTTACAGGTAGACATTCGGGTCCCCGTGTAATTTTGGGAGCTGAATTAACACAAGAAGCGGTAGAACCCATTCAAAAACAAGAGTTGGGATAGCAAACATGAATCAGCAGCTATGGCACGACCTAGCAGAGACAGCCAGGCCTCAGCCTTGGCACGAGTCAGCAGGAGAGACCTGGAGGCAAGCCAGGAAAAGTTCTTGGCTGTGCCTCAATCAGGGAAGCAAAGATCAGGGAAGACTCGAGACCCACAAGTGTTGCACAGCTAACTCTATAAGCAAGCCTGGCTCAGCCTCTGTCACTGTCGAGTCCTGTTTACACTCGCTCCAAACATCACGTGTCCTTCACACGTCTTGCCTCAGCACAAGCACTGTCTCAGCTGACATCCTCTGCCAATCAGCTGGAGTCTGGGGAAGCAGCAAGAAACTGCAGCACACGACCAGAAGTTTTTTGGTGCACTTCTGTCTATGGCGTTCCGACAAATGCAGCTCAACTATGCAACGGAAGGTAGACCAACACATGTGTGTTGTTAGCAAAGAATCCTTCATCACCTGTCCTTCCACACGCTTGCTTTAGCAGAACATCCTCTCTCCTGCGTCTGCTTCAGCAAAACACCATCCAACTGACTTTCCAAAGAACCCTTAAATTTCCACTTCAATTACAAATAAAGCTACTATGACCATGGTTGAACAAGTGTCTTTGTGAGATGGTGGAGCATCTTTTGGGTGTATGCCCAGGAGGGGTATAGCTGGATCTTAAAGTAGAAATATTCCAAGTTTTCTGTAAAACTGCCAAATGATTTCCAAAGTGTTTGTACAAGTTCGCACCCCATCAGCCATAGAGGAGTGTCGCCTTGCTCCACATCCTCACCAGCATCTATCACTTGAGGTTTTGATCTCAGCCATTCTGACTGGGGTAGGATGGAATCCCAGAGTTGTTTTGACTTGCATCTCCCTGCCCAGTCCCCAAAGCACAAGCATGGTATGTACTCACTGATAAGTGGAGATTAGCCATAAAGTACAGGATGCCCACGCTACATTCCACAGACCCTAAGAAGCGAAACAAGAAGGAAGGCACAGTGAGGAAGCTTGACTCTCACTTAGAAGGGGGAATAAAATAGTCATAGGAGGCAGATGGAGGGAGGGGACTGGGTGGTAGAGGGGGTGGGGATGGGGGTGTTCAGGATCAAGTTTGGGGAGGGACTGGAGAGATGGTCAGATAGCCAGGAGAATGAATGGAATTCTGCAACTGACAGGGGTGGGGGCATCTCCAGGAAGAGACAGAGACCTGGGATTATTAGGGAGGCATCCAAGAATCAATGGGGGTGACCCTAGTTGAGGGGTATAGAACTGGAAGAGGGTACCTCTTATAGCCAGGCAGGAACCTCAATGGATTGGTAGGAACACCAACCTACCCACAAAAATTTTGACCCCAAATTTATCCTGTCTACAAGAAATGCAGGGACAAAGATGGGGCAGAGACTGAGGGAATAGCCAACCAATAACTGGCCCCAACTTCAGACCCATCCCATGAGCAAGCACCGACCCTGACACTATTAGTGATGCTCTGTTATGCTTGCAGACAGGACTCCAGGAAAGGCTATCCTGAGAGGCTCCACCCAGCAGCTGACTATGATGCAGAGACCAGCAGCCAAACAGTGGGTGGAGCTTGGCGACTCTTAGGAAAGGACAGGAGAAAGGATTGTAGCCTCTAAGGGAATAGGGATTGGAACTCCTCAGGAAGGCCAACAGAGTCAACTAACCCTTGGGGCTCTCAGAGACTGAACCACCAACCAGAGAGCACACATGGGCTGGACCTAGGCCTCCCCACACATAGGTAGCAGATGTGCAGCTTGGGTTACGTGGGTCCTGAACAACGGGTACGAGGGCTATCCTAAAGCCGTTGCCTGTCTGTGGGGTGTGTTCTTCTAGCTGGGCTGCCCTGTCTGGCCACTGTAGGAGAAGATGTGCCTAGCCCTGCAGAAACTTGATATGCCAGGTGGGGGGATAACCAGGGAGACCCCCACCTTCCCAGAGGAGAGGGGGAGGAGGGAGAGGGAGGGGAGAAAAACTGTGAGGGGATGACAGGGATGGGGCAGTGAGCAGAATGCAAAGTGAATAAGTAATAATAATAATAATAATAATAATAATAATATAATAATAATAAGGATAAGGATAAGCACTGTGGAAAAGCCCTCCACAGCAACACCTAGAGTTGAGTTTGAGCTATGCACCAGGTTCTCACCAAAGTGCTCAGCAGTTGGGCTTCACTATCACCCCACTAGATTTTTCTTTAAACTGTTTTTCTGTGCTTTAATAAAAAAATACTGCATGCTGTACAAATTTAAGACTAAGTAATAAATAGCAGTAGTCAGAATTATTCTGGGGTGAACAGAGTTAAACACGAATCACCCGCACATGTCTTTTTTTTTTTGGTTTTTCGAGACAGGGTTTCTCTGTGTAGCCTTGGTTGTCCTGGAACTCACTTTGTAGACCAGGCTGGCCTCGAACTCAGAAATCCGCCTGCCTCACCCGCACATGTCTTTACTGTGTATGTCGGGCAAGCTTATCAGTAGTCACCCAGCAGGGGACACACCATGACCACAAGGTGGTTTCCCGGCGGTGTGAGGCTCCTCCGCTGCCCTCTGATGTGCTGACCCCCGAGATTCCCCCACACGTGGGAAATTAACTGCATAATCTGTGGGAGTGGGGGCTGCGTTCACACACCCTCCTAAAGAAGGTTTCTAAAAACCGAGCATAATAAAAGCTTACAGTAGAGACTGGAGAGAGAGTTCAGCTGTTAAGAGCCCTTGCTGCTTTGGCTGAGGGCGTGGGTTCTGCTCTCAGCAGTCACATGGTCTCCTTTCCAGGTCTGGAGAGGTGGCCCACAAGCACTTGGTGCTCTGACTGAGGGCTCGCCTTCAGTTCCCAGCATCTGTATCAGTGGTTCGCAATCTCCCTCATGCTGGGACTCTTTAGTCCCTCATGTCATGGTGACCCCCAACCATAAAATTACTTTTGTGGCGATTTCACAACTGTAATTTTGATACTGTTATGAATCGTTATGTGAATATCTGTGTTTTCCGAGAATCTTAGGCGACCCTGCGAAAGGGCTGTACAGTCCCCAAAAGGAGTCACGACCCACAGGTTGAAAAGGGCTGATCTACGTGGTGGCTCATAGGTCTCTAGTTCCAAGGGATCTGATGCCCTCTTGTGGCCTGCCTGGGGACTGCACAATGTGGTTCATAGACGCACGTAGTCAAAAATATCATAACACCGCTACTAAATAATAATGATTAAAGGCGTGCGCCACCACCGCTCAGCTTTGATGATGATGATTTAAAAAATATTTCCACTAGAACCGCAGTCGAGTGTGCACAGTGCTCTTGCAGAGGAACCAAGCACCCATGCTTGGTGGCTCACCTGTAACTCCAGCTCCAGGGACCTGACGCCCTCTTCTGGCTACTGCAGGCATCTGCATACACTTGGTATGCTTTCTACACAAATGCATACATAAATGAAAACAAGTCGTAAAACTTGAACAGTAACAAAAGCAACAAAAAACATATTCCAATATAAATACTAGAAGACCTTCATTCTAGGATCCCAAAGTCTCTCAAATCATAAAACCAGAAAAGCCCAGTCTTCAGTGGTGAGCACCATATTTGTTTTGGGCATATTTGTACAGAGCATCTCCGATGACAGATGACACGTGTGTAACTCTCTGTTGAAATCTGCATCTGGGCTCTTCAACACGCAGAAACAGGTCTCTGGTTGTTTGGCTGTTGAATTAAATAATTAATTAATAAGTCCCAGTGGCAGGCTCACCACCCCGCCTTTATGTTCCCCAAAGAAAGACATTCCTCCCCGCTCCCCCCACACAGCCTTGATATTTTGATAGGCCTTAAGTAGCTCGATAGCTGGGCCACTGCTTAACCTCCACGCGGCTAATCCACCTCCCGCCAATAATCCCGAATTACTTCTTACTGCACTCTCTGTTCTCTCTTCGCTGCCCTGGACCCAGGTGGGCAGTCCTCTCTGGCCACACTCTCCCGGCTCCTTCACATGGTAGCTACCCTTCTCCGTCTGTCCCAAGCCCCAGGAAATTCCAAAAACCCGACCTCTGTCTGTCCTTCCCAGCTATTGGCTGTTGGCATTTTTATTTAACAGTCAGAATCCATTGGGGGCAGGTTCCCAGAAGCTACTTACAGACACTACTTGCAGTTTGGGGGACCCAAATTAACATTAGAAAACAAGCAGCATTTGGCCAAACCCACCTCATTTCGCAACCTGGATCTTGCTTAAAGGTGTTCAGTTTACCGGAGTCTCTGGATCCCCCTCCCCATTTACCCCTAATGTCACTTAGCGCGAAGCTCAGATGTAAATATTTGACACCCACACTCACCCACTCACTTCTGCCACCCAGCTGTTGGAAATTTTTGTCAGATGAGAAACTGGAAAGAACAAAAACTCCCTCTGCCACAAGAGGGCGGTAGACACCACCATTGTGCGGGTGGCTACCTGGGACCAGGGAGACTTCAGGATGAAGTGGTGCCAGGAGTCATTTAATTATCACCTGTCTTCCTGCAGACAAGAAGGGAAAATGATGGTCATCTTCTGGGGACTAACGAGATCACCCTGCTGGCCTGTTGGCCAGGGTCTATACCCTCAGAGGTTAACTTGGTCTCAATTAGACGGAACCAGGAAGTTCCTAACCACGTGCAATCAGCCCAACAGAGGAAAACATGGTCTTGGGCAGAGAATGAAAATTAGAGACAGCAATTTAAGTAACCAAGACCATTCTAAAGCATGCATGACACGTGGCTTTGGTTGGTTTTTGAGAGATGGTCTCATGTAACCCAGGCTCATTATGTAGATCAGCCTAATTCTGAACTCCTGATCCTCCTGCCTCCACCACACAGGGTGTATGCAGTCCTGGGGATGGAACCCATCTCAGGGCGGCACTCCCACGGGCTGTTTCAGATCCAAGCTCCATGTAGTTAACGTAGCCTGAAATCTCACCGTGTTCCAAGAAATTGCTAGAGCCAAGCCTGCTGGTATGTGCTTATAACCCTAGCATTTCGGAGGCTAAGGCAGGAGGATTGTTCCAAGTTTGACGCCAACCTGGTCTCTGCCTCGAGTTCTAAGCTAGCCCGAACTATGTGTCCAGACTGTGTCTCAAAAACCCAGGAACAATGGTTAGATGAAGACTCCGTTGGTGAGCACACTGTGGAAAAATGATGGCGGGAGAGCTCCAGTTCGAGCCCAGAGCCAGCGTCAAGAGGCTGGGTGACCTACTGCGCAGATGCAATTCTAGCACAGGGAGATGGAGAGCAGTTGGCTCCATGGCGCTTGATGGCCAGCCAGCCTAGCCAGAAAGAGAATTCATCTCAAGGAATCAACGTGGAGGGCAGAATGATACCCTCTGGCCTCCACAGGCACCTCTGCGTACACATATACATGTAAACACATACACATAAACACACACACACACGATTTCTAGGAAGAGATTCCTGCTAGGAAAAAAATGACCAAGCTGTTTGGTTGGAGCTTGGAGTCCACTGCTCACCCCTGCCTGTGGCCTGGGAAGCCCCGTCTAATCTCCGCCCAAACCCTCGCACACTGAAAAACTCTGAACAAAAGAAGGGCCCCAAAGCCGGGCATGGTGGCGCACGCCTTTAGTCCCAGCATTTGGAAGGCAGAAGCAGATGAATTTCTGAGTTCGAGGCCAGCCTGGTCTACAGAGTGAGTTCCAGGACAGCCAGGGCTGCACAGAGAAACCCTGCCTCGGACACCCCCCCCCAAAAAAAAAGGTCCCAAAAGCTCAGTTCTGCATTTCCAGCAGCTGATGCAATCTACCAGCCCACCCGTGTAAGCGATCAGCTTTTGACTATATTTGGGCACAGTTCCGGTTCCTGGCTGATACATCATCGCCCGAGATCTATAAACCCCCTGGCCTTAGCCTGGGCTCGTGGTTTCCCTGGCTCTGTTCTCTGGGACCCGCGAACCCACCCAGGAGCTGCACCCAATAAACATACACCTATTTACTTTTAAGGTGATCTGATCTGGCCTATTGCGTTGGTGAAAACCTATTACAATCTTCTAGGAAAAGCATAATTTACCAAAACAGACTGAAGAAAGGAAACGCATAAATAAAACTGCCGTTGAGAAAGCTGGGGAAGAAGTTATAATTCCTGCCATGTTAGTCCAGAGGCCCAGGTAATCCTTGACAGCCAGGGAAGCAGTTATTCCAATACGCTCCAACTTCCGTGGGGTGCGCGCAGGCCTGGAGAGTGGAGGGAGCATTCTACTTACTGCCATGTTAATCTAATTGCTTCTGAAATTATTTTTTTAAAAAGTTTTATTTTATGTGTCTCTTTGTGTTGTGTACACATGCACCTGTGTGCTGGTGCCCATGGAGGCCAGAAGAGGGCATCAGATCCCCCCACCCACGGCGGAGCTAGAGTAACAGGCAGTGGATGTGTTGCTGCGTGGATGCTGGGAGCCAAACCCTGGTCCTCTACAAGAGCAGCCAGTGCTTTTCAACTGCGGAGCCATCTCTCCAGTCCCTCAGATCTGAAATTCTTAAGCAAACTAGTGAGTTTTGCAAATGAAGCAGATTGGACAACACAAACTCTTGTCTCTCCTTTGCAAGAGCTGTTTCCCAGTTTTAACCCGTGTCAGATGGTGGTTACCTTTGAATTAACGATTGACCAGTTATTGATTGTAACAGGCATTGTATCCCTGAGGCCTTCACTTGCTGATACAGTCTATCCTGAGCTTCCTGCCCTGTGGTCAACTCTGGCTCACTTCTTCCCTGTCACTTCAAAGGGATAGAAAGGGGCGAGGCTCACTGCCCACACACAGTCAATACAGGGCTGGGGACGACACACAGCTCATTGCTTGTGTGCTGGCCTCACCTGTGCGAAGATCAGCACTGCATTAGAATCAGGTGTGGTGGAGAACTGGGAGCCCTGCGCTTGGAGGAGAAGCTCAGGGTGACCCCTCTGCTACCCAGTAAGTTAGGGGCCAGCCTGGGCTACCGAGGACCTGAGTTTGATTCCCAGGACCCACACAGGAGGAGGGAACTAACTCCTGCAAATTGTCCCTTGGCCTCCACATTTGTACCATGACATTTATGTGCACATGCTCACACACATGAACACACACACACACACACATACACACACAAACACAAACGCAGTGTAAGTTTAAAAAAAAAAATCTTGTCTTAAAACAAGAACATTAGGGCTGGTGAGATGGCTCAGTGGGTAAGAGCACCTGACTGCTCTTCCGAAGGTCCAGAGTTCAAATCCCAGCAACCACATGGTGGCTCACAACCATCCGTAATGAGATCTGGCTCCCTCTTCTGGAGTGTCTGAAGACAGCTGCAGTGTACTTATATATAATAAATAAATAAATAAATCTTAAAAAAAAAAAAAAAACAAGAACATTGTCACTGTAGGCCTGATTTTAACACATTTCTCTACATGCAAACCTGCCAGAGGTGCGCGTGTTAGCATCTGATCAGTCATCACAACGTCTAAGGTGTGCAGGCAACAGTGAGCCTAGCCCAGCTGATCTACACAGTCAGTTCCAGGGTGGGCCAGGCCTGCACAGTGAGACTGTCTTGACACAACAAAGGGTCATTCAAAGGGCTCCGTGGGTACCTGTCACCCAGCCTGACATCCATGGGTACCTGTCACCCAGCCTGACAAGCTGAGTCAGATCCCCCGGAACCCACAACTCCTGCAAGCTGTCCTCTGAAATCCATATGCACGCTGTGGTATTCACCCTGCAGTAATTGTCCCTAACCACGGAGAATCTCTCCAGCCTGTTAGTATTATCTTAAGAATAGTTAGTAAGCTTAGTGTCTTAGGGATTGTATTTCTGCAGAAAACATCATGACCAAGGAGCAAGTTGGGGAGGAAAGGGTTTATTCAAGCTTACGCTTCCATACTGCTGTTCATCACCAAAGGAAGTAAGACAGGAACTCTCACAAGGCAGAAACTTAGAGGTAGGAGCTGATGCAGAGGTCTTGGAGAACCAGGGAGGGCACCACCCACAATGGACTGGGCCCTCCCACCCTTAATCACCAATTGAGAAAATGCTTGTACTGGCTAGTTTTGTGTCAACTTGACACAAGTTGGAGTTATCACAGAGAAAGGAACCTCCCTTGAGGAAATGCCTCCATGAGATCCAGCTGTAAGGCATTTTCTCAATTAGTGATCTAGGGGGAAAGGCCCCTTGTGGGTGGGACCATCCCTGGGCTGGTAGTCTTGGGTTCTATAAGAGAGCAGGCTGAACAAGCCAGGGGAAGCAAGCCAGTAAAGAACATCCCTCCATGGCCACTGCATCAGCTCCTGCTTCCTGACCTGCTTGAGTTCCAGTCCTGACTTCCTTTGGTGATAAAGAGCAATGTGCAAAGTGTAAGCTGAATAAACCCTTTCCTCCCCAACTGCTTCTTGGCTGTGATGTTTGTGCAGGAATAGAAACCCTGGCTAAGACAATGCCTTACAGCTGGATCTCCTGGAGGCATCTCCTCAAGGGAGGCTCCTTTCTCTGTGATAACTCAGCTTGTGTCAAGTTGACACTCAAAATCATATGTGAGGTCTACCCTTCTATCAAGATTTTGGTTTGTTTGAGACAAGGTCACCAAGGTGGCTCCTGCAGAAGGCAGAGATCGTGCCATAGGGATGAGGCCCAACACAGCAGGAAGGAAGAGAGGCTGCAGGCATCTTCTGGTACAAACCAGGATGCCAACCATGCTCCGGAATGAGCAAGAGCCATGACTCACCGGTGATACATCAGAGGCTGAGCCCAAACATGGGTGCAGCACGGTTGGAGAGTCGGGGCAAGTGGGGCAGGAGGGCAACAGAGCCATCTTGGAGCTGTGCCAATTATCGGCTTTGGCATCCGTGGGGTGGGTAAACTGAGACGGGCAGGCAAGGGGTCAGTGCTAAGAGCAGATGACAGGACTAGTCTAGAAACTGACGGTGGCTGCTCCCTGTGGCAGCCAGCGGTTAGAGAAATTACTCAGCAGACTTTCCTCTGAGGGAACAAAGGTGATTCACTGAGGTGGCGCTTCCTGTGGCCAGTGAGAGACTCTGAACTCCTTTCTTTTTTTTTTTTTTTCTTTCTTTTTTTGTTGTTTTGTTTTTGTTTGTTTTGGTTTGGTTTTTGGTTTTTCAAGACAGGGTTTCTCTGTGTAGCCCTGACTGTCCTGGAACTCACTCTGTAGACCAGGCTGGCCTTGAACTCAGAAATCCACCTGCCTCTGCCTCCCAAGTGCTGGGATTAAAGGCCTGTGCCACCACTGCCCAGCTTAGACTCTGAATTCTTTTAACTCCTTGGGGCCTTTGAGAAAGAGAAGGAAGGAGAGAAAATTCATACCACACATGCACATACAGACACACTGAGTACATGAAACAAAAGGCAGAATAACTTCATATATACAAATTCATACATGCATGCATACATACATACACATATTCACACATAGAATGGATGGAGCAAAGGTCCAACAAGCAAATTCCAAGCATTTCACAATATACATATGTACATACAGATATACACACAGTTGGTTGATGGGAGCAAGCTCCAGCATGCACCCAAACAAGCTTTACACACACACACACCTGATGTGTATGTATTTACACAAATACATACACATACATGTATACATATAGACTTGGGGGGTAGAAGGAACGAAGTTCCAACATACTCCCACACAAACTTTGCATATATACATACATACACATACATGTATACACACATACACATAGTTGATGGATGGAAGGAACAATGTTCCAACAACCTTATTCTGTCTCCCATGGTTTATACATCACATCGCCAGGAAACTTGCCAAGCAGTATAAAGTTACACTGTGATTGTGTTCTATTTTTC
This sequence comes from Mus caroli, assembly GCF_978045245.1. Taxonomy (NCBI): domain Eukaryota; kingdom Metazoa; phylum Chordata; class Mammalia; order Rodentia; family Muridae; genus Mus; species Mus caroli. The sequence continues at coordinate 5,338,031 of NW_028227261.1, read as the reverse complement.
TCCTAGTGAATGACTATGAAAAAACCAGTGTGTTCTTCAATCCTTTTACAAGAAATAACATTATGTACTACAGGTTAAGAAAACAAATTATTGCCCAGAACCCAATACATTCATAACCAAGGAACTTGTAAGAGATTAACAAACTGTGAGCAGGCGAGGTAATTTTCTCAGCCAGTTTCTATTACTGGCAGGTTACAAAGAAAGGATCAATTATTTTTATTATTTTTCTTTAAAAGTAATCTTATAAAAATCTTAAAAGAATCACAAATCTAAACTTTTACATAAAAATCAATCATATGTATTTTAAATCTTCAGAATGCACATCTACTCATCAGCAATTCTTATTAAATCACATTAGGAAGCTGAGGGCAAAATGGGCACAAGAAATCAATTGTCACCTGTCCAGCCTCAGTGAGAGTCACGCCAGCCAGTGCTGCCATTGTTCTTGTTTCCTGATCATAAAGATCCTAGCTTAACTAATAAGAGCGTGCCTTTCTGAACTTCAAAATGCTCCCTAAGGTTTTCTACATCAGAAGCAGTAGCAAAAACATCTTAACCTAGCTTCATTAACAACTTTACTTTTCCAGATGTTTTCTAAGGGTGGTGGTTAGAGCTGACAATCTACACCTCTAAGTTCTTTCCAAGGGTGGTGATTGAATCATTAATCTGCTCCAGCAGCAATGCCAGGAAGAGAGCAAGCACTGTTGTGAGTGTCAGAGAGACTGCCCAGTGAGGGGCTGGAAGGCCCTTAGAGTTTGCACACGGTTCTTAGCTTAAGAGGGAAGTGAGAGCAGAGCGAACTCCATAGCAGCATGAATTTCTCAGGACACACAGTTCTCACCCTTTACACTGCAACCCTGAAGTAGCTTCATTTTAAAATAATGATCACTGACCTAAGTTCACTTCTAATGGGTTTTTAATTCTAGGTGTGTGTATGTGTGTGTCTATGTATGTGTCTGTATGTGTATGTGTGTATGCATGTGTGTACATATGTGTATGTGGGTATGCATGTATATATATGTGTGTGTATATGTGTGTTTATGTGTTTCTGTGTGTGTATATGTGTGTTTATGTGTTTCTGTGTGTGTATATCTATGTGTTTCTGTGTGTGTATGTCTATGTGTTTCTGTGTGTGTATGTATGTGTGTGTATGTATGTATGTGTGTATATGTGTATGTATGTGTGTGTATGTGTATGTGTGTATGTATGTGTGTGTATGTATGTGTGTATGTGTGTATGTATGTGTGTGTATATGTCTGTTTATGTGTTCCTGTGTGTGTATGTCTATGTGTTTCTGTGTGTGTATGTATGCGTGTGTATGTATGTGTGTATGTGTATGTATGTATGTGTGTATATGTATGTGTGTGTATGTATGTGTGTGTATGTATGTGTGTGTATGTATGTGTGTGTATGTATGTGTGTGCATAGTCATGCTAGAAATAGAACCCAGGGTCTTCTCTATGCTAGGCAAGCACTCTATTACTGAGATGCATCTCCAGTCTCAGCTTCAATGGCCCGCACCCGCGCACACACACACCCGCACACACACACACACACAGATGCACTCATGCACATATATATGGGGTGTGTGTGCAGAGACTGATGTAGTACAGGCTAGCCTTGAACTTGCTATTTAACTGAGTTGCCCTTGAACTTCTGATCTTCCTGCCTTTACCCCCCTAGTGCTGGGATCACAGCCTGCAGCAGCACACCCAGTCCTTGCAGTTGTGTGAACGGAACCCAGGGCTTCATACATGCTGGGCAAGTACTGTGCCAACAGAGCCCACAGCCTCAGCCCCACACTAGTTTTTACTGTGGTGTACTGTGGCGGCAGACCTGCAAGCGGTTACCATTGTCATCCAGCAGAGGGGTCACCACCTCTGCTTGAATTCTGCTCAGCCTCCATTCACACACGCTTGTCTGCCTCCATGTGTCACACCAGAGTCCTTTGGCTACCACATTGTAAGGTGTCCCTTGGATGGAAGGCTGCTTCTGGGTACCTCAGATGGAAAGGCCCTCCAGTGACTTAATTCTGTCTTGGAACTTCTTAAGAATGGTATGAAACTGTGAAATTGAAACTTTGGGGTTCTTTGGAAAGTCAGTTGGATGGTGTTTTGCTGGGGCAAACACGTGAAGGAACATTTAGCTGAAGCAGACACAGGTGAAAGGATGTTCTGCTAAAGCGAGCATGTGAAAGGACAAGTGATGAAGGTTTCTTTATTAATGGCATGAATGTATTGGTCCGCCTTACATTTGCTAGTTAAGCTGCATTTGTCAGGACTCCATAGACAGAAATGCACCAAAAAACTTCTGGTCGTGTGCTGCAGTTTCTTGCTGCTTCCCAGACTCCGGCTGATTGGCAGAGGATGTCAGCTGAGACAGATGCACATGCTGAGGCAAGACACGTGAACGACACATGATGTTTGGAGGGCATGTAAACAGGACTTGACAGACAGGGACGGAGGCTGAGTCTTGCATATAGTGTTAGCTGTGCAACACTTGTGGGGTCTCGAGTCTTCTCTGATCTTTGCTTCCCTGGAAGAGGCACAGCCAAGAACGTTTCCTGGTCCTTCCTGTTGACTCTGAGGCCTGGCTGTCTCTGCTAGGTCGTGTCACCTCTGCTGATTCCTGTTTGCTCTCCTGACTCTACTGAACTGGGCTGCTAGTGTATCTATCCGTGAAGAGTTTGCGAGTGGACCGAGCTCCCACTGATGACCTGTAAACTGAATGGCTGATTTCCTGACAACACAGACAGGAGCTGCTCCAAAGAACCTTTCTAAACAGGTCCACTTCCCCTGTATCCTTTTTTTCCCACTACCTCTGGAGGGTAATGGGCTAAAAGAGAGGTTAAAGTGTTTAAGAACCATCATTAAAAATATGGCTGAAAAAAATTAAAGTTATAAAAGTGCCTGACAATTTTTCCAACTTCATCTCTGTCATACCCACAACATTCCGTCCCAGACCATCTGGCAGGGAAGAGGGAACAGCATACAGAGAGAAAGGAATGTGGGGTCCCCACAAGGACAGCCAGACTTGAGCCTTCCTTTGCAAATTACTCCCTGACTCCCATGCCCCACCCCCCAAACCCCTAAGCAACATGATAGTTTCTGAGACATGTCAGGCTGTGCTGACCGTGGACTGGTGGAAAGTCAAGAGGGGAGAACACACGGGAGATGATGCTCTCTGGTTAGAGCTATGATTCTGGAGCAGGAAACCCCCACCCTACTGGCTGCCAATAGTCTGTCTTTAAAGCTGATACTCCAGGAGGTGGTGAAGCTTTGGCAACAGGAGAAAGAGGCTGAAGCCATCCTGGCTAACCACTAGAATTACTTCCCAAACCAGTGTGACGTCTCTGGGTGACACCCACCTGCATCCTGTTACTTTCTTTAAGAACAATTTATTTATATTTTATTCGCTTATATTTATTTCATGTATATATGTACACCATATGCATGCCTGCCTCGGGGGACCAAATCTGTTGGTACTGGACTTCCAGGCAGTTGTGAGCTGCCGTGTGGAGGCTGAGAACCAAAGCCAGGTCCTTTGCAAGAGCAGCCACAGCTTTTAATCACTGAGCCTGGAGCCTATTACATTGTGCTAAGCATGTGTGTGAGTCCCCACAGAGGCCAGAAGAAGGCATCGGATTCCGCTGGAGCTGGAGTTACAGGCAGGCATGAACACCCACCTGAACTCACATCCTCAGCGAGAGCAGTGCACGTTCTTAATCACTGAGATGTTGCTTCAGGCTCTTTGATTTTGATCTCAAGGCACAGTTTCCCTCTGTCGAGCTGATTGATGTCAGCTGTAGGCGCCGCACTAGAGAGAGAGGCTCACCAAGATGCGGAACCTTCATTTCCCAAAGGACGCAGAGAGGTTCGGCCTTCTTGGAAAAAAAAAAAAAAAGGCTGACCACATCTAGCTCACGCCAGTTAGGTTTATTCAATCATTAGACAAAATTAATTAGGTCTGGGAAAGGTTCCAACTACCAAGGTTGGTTTTCTTTCCTTTGCTACCAGAGAGAGCAAATGACCCATACGAATCTCAGTCGCTTTGATCACGGCTAGCCGGGAATCAAGAGGAAGAACTCCAGGTTAGCCACGCGTGTCTTAGGATCAAGGTTTGTGCAGCGGCAAGCTCTCAGGTAGCACCAGGTGCAGACCTTCGAGAGACACAACGTTTCTTCTTTAAGTTCAAACAGCCTCAAAAATACTTCTCAGCCTCTATGGATCGACCCAAACATAGCATAGGCTCTGCTGAAACATTTTACTCAGAGCCAGACATAAAGGCTTTCCTTTGCCTTATCACTATTGACAGTTTGGACTCCACACCTAGCTGGCCACCGTTCGTGATGGAATGAATATCCAAAGGCATCAAACACAGTGGGGGAAGGGCATCAGGTGGAGAGGAGGTGGAACGTAGCCTTGGGTGAGCACAGTTGTACACGGTCTGAAGTTCCCCGGTTGTGTAACAGACACCCCGACAGTTAGAAGTATAGGGTGAACATTTCAATGTTCATGGATGGGGGCCGGAGAGATGGCTCAGTGGTTGACAGCACTGGCTGCCCATCCAGAGGACCCAGGTTTAACTCCCAGCACACACACACGCGGTGGCTCACACCCACCTGTAACTCCAGTTCCAGGGGATCTAATGCCCTCTTCTGACCTCCTCAGGTACCAGCCATGCACAGAGTATACATGTATACAGGCAAAACACCAATACACATACAATGAAGCCTTAAGGAAGGGTTTAGAATAAATAAAATGCGGTGGTACCCGTCTTTAATCCTAGCACTTGGGAGGCAGATCCCTGTAAGTTTGTTTGAGGCCAGCCTTGTCTACAGAGCTTGTTCTATGACAGCCAGGATTACACAGAAAGACCCTGCCTCAAAAGCTAAGTTAGATAGATAGAATGCTCATGGATTTGTGGTTTCGTTCAGACAGGTATGAACTTGCTCTGTTCTACGATGCAGCTGGGCAGAAAAAGGGAGCGCGGCACCCACACTTGCCATCCCCTGCTTCACCACATCTGACTGTGGATGCCCTGTGACCAGCTGCCTCATGCTCCTGTCCTCACACCCTCCTGCCATGATGGATTGAACCCTTACGCCTGCAGCTAAAATAAACCTTTCCTTTCTTCAGTTGTGCTGGTCAGAGATTTTTCACAGCAACAGGAGGAATAACTAATAAGCCTTCGTGTGTGTGTGTGTGTGTGTGTGTGTGTGTACCCGGAAGAGCAGAGTGAAGGTCGAAGGAGCTGAGGTTTTAACTGAAACTCCTGCCTGGGTCCCAGGATAACCTCTACTTGGCACAAGCATGCACTACACCCAAAGAAACAGAGAGAGGACAGATCCTAACAGCTTAAGTGACAATAGGAACTCTTGGCAGAAATGACAAGATGGGACTGGTATGGACCTACTCAGTGATGGCAGAGAGCTATAGGAAGATGGAGTCCCACAGCACAGTCATCAAAGAATCAAAAGCTTTCTATCACCAGAAACACCAGCAAAAGACGAGCTATTCGCAGGAAAAAAGAAAATGGAGGGCTAACAGTGCCAGGTGCCCTAGATGCTGGGACAAAACACTTAGTTTTCCACCAACAGAAAGGTCCTAGCTCTTAACAGAAAATAGACATCGTGAAAAGGAACAGAAACTTTTTAACTAGAAAACTCAACATCTGAAACATTGTAACAGAAATGAGGGCAACACAAGAAGAAAACCAACTAGAATCAAAATGAAAGTATCCCATTTGAAAAAGCAGATCAGAAATCACCAAAAACTGTCAGGGAAAACCTTGTGTGGAGTAACACACAAAGATCTAGATATTCGAGCTGTTGGAGTTTCAGAAATAAGGAGAAAGGCACTGTATTCATCTAGGACAAACGGGGAGGAATGCATTAATATTATAAAGGGGCTACTAAAGTTGCTTAAGAAAAACTAAGCTACACTACATAGAATTTAGATAGAGGAGTGCTTGCCAGTTCTCTTGTTAGGAAGAGCATGGTTCTGCCAGCCAGGCAGGATGGCCCTAGCCAGCAGCTGCCTGGGGACAGCAGTCCTGGTCTGTCCAGAGATAAAGTGGCAAGATTTTGACATCATAAATTGTGGATATCCCTGGGGTTAATTATATTTGATGTTAATTCCATTCTCCTGTGAGAGGTTGCAAACAAGGAATGAGTCAGCACTCAAGATAATTTCCTGTAAAGCTGCTTCCCACCTTAATTTGTAAAATAAAAGAGAGCTGATGATTAGACAGAGGAAGGGAAGGTAGAGTGGAAAGTTGGGGGAGAAAAGGAGAAAATGGGAGAGAGAGGACGCAGAGGAGGAGGAAGAAGAAAATCAAAGCAGAAGCACTGGCCTGGAGAAACCGCAAGTTCTAAGGGGTCTCATAGATGTGGAAGATGGTAGTGTAGAGGTAGATCTGCCCAATCTAGGCGCACAGCATGTATTCATATTAACTGAGTCGTGTTTTCATTGCCGGGGCATATTTGGGTTGGAGATTTACTGCAACAGTAACCAATCTTGAAATGCCCGTCTCTGTGAAACATGTTTAGTTGCTCACACTCGAAGCTGGGGCTGTGAAACCGTGTAAGCTGATGGAAATTTCTGTTTGGGGCTGGTTCCCTTTGTGCATTAGCCAGAACCAGCCTTGGGCTGTTATTAGAAAGCTTTTCCTTAATCTCTGAGCGCTGACTCGATTTTTCAATGGGAAGGCATATTCATCCCATGACAGTGCAGGAAGATATATGAAGTCATAATGACTGAAGGCTTCCTGCCTTAGTCAGGGTTGGTACTGATGTGACCAAAACACCACAACCAAGGCAACTGGGCAAGGAAAGGGCTAATTCAGCTTACCCGTCCACATCACTGTTCATCACTGATGGAAGTCAGGCAGGATCTCGTGCAGGACAAGAACCTGGAGGCAGAGCTGATGCAGAGGCCTTAGGGGGTGCTGCTTACTGGCTTGCTCAGCCTGCTTTCTTATATAAGAACCCAGGACCACCAGCCCAGGGGTGGCCCCACCCACAATGAACTGGCTCTTTACAAATGCATGTAGAATATTAATTGAAATAGGCTACATCTTGCGGTTATACAATTTAAGAAATTTAAAATAACTAAAATTCGATAAAGTTAATACTCAAACCATGATATTAGACAGCCAGCTGCAGAAAGGTGATCTGAAAATACGGAAGTGTTTAGAAATTTAAAAGTTAAATTGTGAAGATTTTTGATTTATTTTTGTTTATGTATATGACATGGGTGCAGGTGCCCAGTGAGGCCGGAAGGCATTGGATTCCTGGGTGTTGTGAGGATCCTGGGTGTCCTGGGTGTTGTGAGGTGCTTGATACGGGTGTTGGGAACTGAATCTGGGCCCTCTGCAAAGGCAGCATGCTCTTAGCTGCTGAGCCTTCTCTGCAGCCCCTACATTAAAATCGAAAAATACATTCCAGGAAGAGGTCGTAGTCTAGGAAATAGTGCGCTTGCTCGGCACGTGCTTAGGTCCCGGGTTCAGTGCCAGCACTACAGCAAAACCAAGCAATCACTTACAGTCACAGTAACAGTAACAGCGGTGGGCCTTTGTAGCTCATTTTGGGGAGGAGACAGGTGGATCCTGGTGCTTTCTAGCTAGCTGTGTAGTCTGCTTGGAGAGTTTTAGTACAGTGAGAGAACCTATCTCTCAAAAAAAAAATGGTGCCTATATTGTCTACTGACAAAACACACACACACACACATACTCACACACACCACACACAAACACTTGTATACACACAGCACACTCATATCCATGTTCACACACTCATACATACACATATACACACATGGCACACAATACACTCACTCATACACACAAATACTCACACACAATCCACACACACTTGTATGTACATAACACGCACACACAGAAAAAAAGACCACTTTACCTGTAATTCTGTCTTCCTAGATAAAAATAAAGAACATTATTAGAACTTAAGAAGTAGCTTCCTGTGGGGCTGGAGAGATGTCTTAGCAGTTAAAAGCACTTACTGCTCTTTGTAGAGGACTCAGGTTCAGTACCCAGCACCTACATGGTGGCTCACAACCACCTATAATACTAGTTCCAGGGGGCCTTTAATATGACCCTGTTCTGGACTCTTTGGATTCCTGTACACACACGCACACGCGCGCGCGCGCGCGCGCACACACACACACACACACACACACACACACAGATGTTTTTAAAAGTCCATTATAGGGGCTAGAGAGATGACTATGCTCTTCCAGAGGTCCTGAGTTCAATTCCCAGCAACCACATGGTGACTCACAGCCATCTGTAATGGGATCCGATGCCCTCTTCTGATGTGTCTGAAGACAGCAACAGTGTACTCATATAAATGAAATGAATAAATAAAATCTAAGAAAAAAAGTCCTAAAGAATTTTGTTTTAAAAAAATGTCAGCCGGGCGTGGTGGCACATGCCTTTAATCCCAGCACTCGGGAGGCAGAGGCAGGCGGATTTCTGAGTTTGAGACCAGCCTGGTCTACAAAGTGAGTGCCAGGACAGCCAGGGCTACACAGAGAAACCCTGTCTCGAAAAACCAAAAAAAAAAAAAAAAAAAAAAAAACCCAAAACCAAGAAAATGTCTATGTGTGACAGATGCTTGTCACCAACAGCTTTAGCCTTTAATAGGCTGTAGAAGGTTCTTCCAGATGAGCTATTGTCTTAATTTCATTTCTGTTGAGGTAGAAAATATCCTGCTGAGAAGCAGCTTGGGGGAGAAATGGTTTATTTTCGCTTAGCGCTCCAGGTTCCAGTCTATTACTTCAGGGAACTCACAGCAGCTGGAGTGTGAAGCAGCTGCCCACCTGACCACCAGCCACAACCACGGGCAAGAGCAAGCCATGCAAGCTTGCATTCTTAGCTTTTCTTACACAGTCCAGGCCCCAAACCAGGGAAGGGGCTGCCCATACTCAGGATGGATCTTCCTACGTCAATCAATGCAATCAAGGCAGTCCCCTATAGACACTACCACAGGCCAGTCTGAGCTAGGTAATCCCTCAGTGAGGCTTTCTTTCCAGGTGACTCTAGGCTATGTCTTAGATCCAGCGGGATAGATGGGGTAAATGACCACGGCAGACAGCCTGTCTCAGGTCCAGCAGGATGGACAGGGGGTAAATGACTACTGCACACAGCCTGTCTCAGGTCCAGCAGGATGGACGGGGGGTAAATGACTACTGCACACAGCCTGTCTCAGGTCCAGCAGGATGGACGGGGGTAAATGACTACTGCACACAGCCTGTCTCAGGTCCAGCAGGATGGACGGGGGTAAATGACTACTGCACACAGCCTGTCTCAGGGGTAAAGGTCCTTTGCACCATGCCTAACAGCTTGACTTTGATCCCTGGAATTCACATGGTGGGAGGAGAGAACTGGCTCCTCCCACAAGGAGTCCCTGAACCACAGTGGCACGGTGGCAAATCCATGCCTCTCTCCCAAACAAATAAATATAATGTAAACAAACAAGCAATCAAAAATCCAACCAACAAACACAACCCCCTGGCAGAGACTATTTGACTCCTGTCATCGACTCGTGGCGAAGCCCGACTTCCACAGACGCCTCTCACCCAGCTCAAGCGCAGGCAGGGCCAATAAGCTCTTTCAACATCTCCCTTATGCAGACTCGGCGCTGCACAGCTTTATGAATGCGGGAGAAACCCAGCTTTCTTTGCTTATAGGTATGTTCCTAGTGAGTTTAGCTGAAGGATCCGGTAAGAGAGGCATAGAAAAATTAAAGGAGCAAGCCCAGTGGTCTATAAAAACTCGAAGACATGTTTGAGTAAACGGCAGCATTCGGGTGGATTCTTGCCCTGAACAGTCCTCGAGAACCATAACGGTTTTAGCAATTAAAGCTCCCTTCTTACCTGTGCTGCCTGGTTTTATGTTAACATAGCTAGAGTCATCAGAGAGGAGGGAGCCTCAGTAAAATGTCTCTCTAAGAACAGGCTATAGACTGGCTTGTAGGTCTTTTATTTTGCTTTTACTTTTTTGAGACAGGGTCTCACTATATAGCTCCAGATGTCCTGGAACTTGCCATATAGACCAGGCTAGCCTTGAACTCAAAATCTACCTGCCTCTGCCTCCCAGGTGTTGGAAGGAATGTTTTGTGCCACTACACTAGGATGGAGAGAGATTAGTGATTAATGGGAGAGAGTATATAGCCCATTGTGGGTGAGGCCATCCCTGAGCTACTGGACCTGGGTTCTATAAGAAAGCAGGCTGAGCAAGCCATGGGAAGCAAGCCAGTAAGCAGCATCCTCCGTGGCCTCTGCATCAGCTCTGCCTCCAGGCTCCTGCCCTGCTGAGTTCCTGCCCTCACTGCTGTTGATGATGCACTGTTCTGTGGAAGCTGAGTGACATAAACCCTTCCTCTCCAAGTTGCCTTTGGTCACGGTGTCTCACAACAGCCATAGAAACCCAAACTAAGTCCTGACTCAAGGGACAAGAATATTCTCATGGATAGTTAGGTAACACTGTGAGCCAGGCGCTCTGGCGTGTGGGGCAGGATTTGTTGTTTTTGATCACGATGAGATCTGAGTGCACTGTCGCTCTCTTCAGACACACCAGAAGGGTGCACAGGATCCCATTACAGATGGTTCTGAGCTACCATGTGGTTGCTGGGAATTGAACTCAGGACCTTGGGGAGGGCAGTCAGTGCTCTTAACTGCTGAACCGTCTCTCCTGTCCTGTGATGAGATTTTAAATAAAATAGAATTCTTGGGTGGAAATAGCTGGGTTGACAAAGTGCTTGCCATGTCGATGTGAGGACATGAGTTTGATCGTCAGAAGCCATGTAACAATCAGGCCACGGAGCACATATGTGTAATTCCAGTGCTGCGAAGCAGAACAGGGAGGTCCTAGGGCTTGTGGGCCAGCTATTACAGATACTTTAGTTGAACTCTGTTGAAATGAGAGGACACTCTGATCAAAAGCCACTTCAGGAAGAAAGGGGTTGGTTTAGAGTCCAGAGGGACAGAGTCTATCAGTGTAGAGGAAGGCAGCGGGAGGGAGGGGCAGCCTGGTAGTCAGGGATTAGAGAGATCACCTTTCATCCCCACACAGGAAACAGAGTAAGAGAAGTTCGTGGGACGAGGTACACAGCTTCAAGGCCCACTCCCAGGGGCATACTTCCTCCAGCAGGGCTCTACCACCTCATGGGTTCCTAAACGTCACAGACAGCACCACCTGCTGGCGACAGTGCTCAAAAGCAGGAACCCATGAGGGAACTTTCATAGTCAAATAAGAACATCGCCTGGTCATAGAGTTTCAGGTTCTGTAAGAGATGGTAGCTCAAGGAAACAGGCTGGACAGCACCTGCAAACCAATATTGGAACTTGCCCTTTGAACTCACTACCCCCAGGAGAATTACCACTGGTGTAGTCCACTCTGGCTGCTGGGCCTTTCTCGCAGGCCTGCAGGCTAAAGTCCGAGGTGCTGCAGGTTGGTCCTTCTAAGGTATCCTCTGCTTGCAGAGGGGTCTTCCCAGGTGTGCGCTCACAATGGCATCTTTGTCTGTCTCTCCATGCTTCCTGCAAGGATACTATCCGCCATTTTAGTTCGGAGCACACATTAAAGGCCTCACTTTGGTTTAGTCGCTTCTTCAAAGACCGTCTGCAAACACATCCTCATTCTGAGATTCTGGGTCTTAGAGCTTTAACAGATAGGCTTTAGATAATACATCTCAGCCCACCCCTCCCATCCCATGGCGTTACAGACAGGGAAGAGTAAAAGTCACGAACCAGGGCTGGAGAGAAGTCTCGGGGGTAAAGTGGGTGACATACAAACACGAGGATCTGAACGTGGATCTCCAGCATCCGTGTAAAATCCAGGTGTGGTGGTGCACATCTGTAATCCCAGTGTTGGGGACAGGAGGAGACAAGCTGGGATTCAGTGGTCAGATAGTCTAACCAAATCAATGAGCTTCAGGTTCAGCTAGAGACCGTTGCAAAAATGAGGTGTAGAATAACTGAGGACTATGCCCAACATTGACCTCTGTCCTCCAGCTGATGCAAACACATGGGCACACACCTATATGAATGTGCTCGTGTGCACACGTGTGTGTACACACACACACACACACACACACACACAATCATGAAAGGAAATCATGCAGGTGGCTGGGCCTCAGTGCACTCCTGAGAGCATCCACTTGTGGTATGGCTGTGCTGTGATTCTTCACTTCCGTTCAGCTCCACAACTGGCGCTCAGTATCCTTTAATATCAATAATAGGACAATGCACTGGCGAAGTCGTGCCGGCACCAGAGAGGTGACATTTGAGTCACTGGGTAATGTGATGAATCAAATCAATAACTAGAGCGGATGTTTACTGTACGTCACCTTTCCTGTCCCCATCACGCGGGTGTGTGACACATCAGTGCTGGATTGTACCCAGACGCGGAACATCGTTCCTTTGGCAGCTTTGTGAGGTGGCCTTCTGGGTCACAAGGATAGTTAGAGGCACCTCTCCTGGAAGAACAATACCCCAAATAAAAGCATCGGCCTGCAAATGTTGCCTGCAGCACCCTGGGGTGGCACAGGGTTCTGGGGGCTCGACTAGTGTTTACAGCATGTGAACTAGGCTCTGTGGAACAGAGCTCTGACTGTGCACTGTGGCTATCTGCTCCTGTGTGCTTGCCTCTTCACGATGGGATGGATAGAGCTACATGGTCTAATGCACAAAGTTGCTTCTGGGCACTCTGCAGTGGGGAGCCCCCTGGGTCCAGGTCCTACCTTTAAAAGAGATTAGTACACACCTTCCAATATGGTCAAGGTCATACCAAAGACAGCAAAGCAGCCAAGCGTCTGCCTGGCCTGAGCCAGCATCTGTGACATGAGAAGCAGGGACACCTGCATAGCTCCGCCCCTCATTCCTCGGCTCCGGAGGTTTGTTCTGGCTGCTGTTGACTGTCCCATCCTTCAGATTCGCATACTACGGCCTGAGGGGTCTCACATGGACAAGCCTTCCCTGTCTTGGAGGCTGGATAACCACGTCCAAAGTGCTGGTGCATTCAGTCCTGGTAGAGCTCGTGCCCTGATTGGTGGACAGTGGACATCTTTAACTGTTTTTACATGCTCAGAATTCTCAGACCTTTCCCTTTTATAATGGCACCGATCACACCCTGAGGGTCCCACTCCCCTGGTCTGACCTCACTTTGCTTTTCTCCTGTGGCCCCAATCACACTGGAGATTAGAGTTTCAGCAGACAAACATGCAGGGTGTGCATGCCCAGAGCCTTGGGACTCCTGCATGTCGATGCCAAAACTGCCCGGCTTAGGAAGCAAGCTTGAACATGGCCATCCGTCTGTCTCACTCACACAGGACGACGGGGACGTGGGCATTCTGATGGACTGAGGAAGACAGGCTGGGGCTCAAGGGTTAACGGTGGAGCTGGGCGTCCCTGAGAATGTCTTCATCAACTTGGTTCCATCACGTCTGTGCTGCCTGGCACCCAGACCTGAGCCCTTGTGTGAAATCTCAGTAAGAGGAGGCAGGACGTGGGTGGGAACAGAAAGGAGGGCATTGGGACAGGGAGGAGAACAAAATGTCACGATACAAGTGTGGGAAGATGCCATGAGGAAACACGTTATTCTGAGTATAGAACCCAAGATTCAGAACTTCTGATTTTATCCGTGGTCTGCCTCAAAAAGCCCTGTGAGTTGTCCAGGTTAAGGCTGCTGCGGATGATAAGGGGAGAGAGGCCCAGTGGTGAGCCTGGGCTAAGCCCCAAGTGGACAGTGAGGTCACCTCCTTAGTGAGGGCAGCTACAGGCGTTCAACAGCTAATGCCAGGATAATGAACTGGTGACAGGCTACTAACTGGATCACGTTGGCGGGAGGGGCAGTCTCCGACGCTGTTCTATTACTGTGAGGAGACACCATAACCAAGACAGCTTATGAAAGGAAGCATTTAACTGGGGGCGGGGGGGGCGGCTGCTTAGTTTCAGAGGGTTAGTTCATGGCCATCATGGCAGGAAGAAGCATGGTTGGGCAGTAGCTGAGAGATCATGTATGATCTATAAATTTCAGAGAGAGAGAGAGAGAGAGAGAGAGAGAGAGAGAGAGAATATATGAATATGTGTGGGGGTCTGGCATAGGCTTCTGAAACCTGCAAGCAAGCTCCCCTGTAGCACCCCTCCTTCATGAAAGCCACACCTCTAAAAAGGCCACCCCTTCCAATCCTCCCTAAACAGTTCCACTTAGTGGGGACTAACCATGCAAATACATGATGAGCCTATGAGGCCACTCTCATTCCAACCACCATGGGGTGTGATAGATGACCAGGCAGGACACTTACAGAACCCAAGCACTGGGCTAAGGGATCTGGCATTAATGGTGCTAAGGCACCTACTGTGTGTGAGGAGTGGCCAGGGACTTGGGACAACTCACATTCTTGTGGATCATAACCCCAATAAGCAAGAGACACTGTGATGGTTTGTATATGCTTGACTTAAGGAGTGGCACTATTAGAAGGTGTGGCCCTGTTGGAGTAGGTGTGGCACTGTGGGTGTGGGCTTTAAGACCCTCTTCCTAGCTGCCTGGAAGCCAGTCGAATGCTAGCAGCCTTCAGATGAAGATGGAGAACTCTCAGCTCCTCTTGCACCATGCCTGCCTGGATGCTGCCATGTTCCTGCCTTGATGATAATGGACTGAACCTCTGAACCTGTAAGCCTGTCCCAATTAAATGTTGTCCTTATAAGAGTTGTCTTGGCCATGGTGTCTGTTCACAGCAGTAAAACCCTAACAAAGACACACACTAACAAAACAGGGCATGGGATATCAGCATGACATACTTAGTGTGTAAGGAAAGAGGGTGAGGATACTCAGGTAGGAGATGCCAGCTTGCAAATTGAAGTAAGTTTGCCCATTATATAAGAGCGCAGAATTGGGGCTGAAGTGAGGCCTTTGTGGGTAAAATACTTACACGACAAGCATGAGGTCCTGAGTTCATAGTCCCCTGAAAAAAGACAGGAGCAGTTGTCACATCTGTCATCCTAATGGTGGGAACAGAGGCAGGAGGATCCCTGCAGTATGCTGGCCAGGCTGTCTAGCTCATTGATATGCTCTTTGAGAATATGTGGAGATGCTGTGGGGAAGACATCTGGCATTCGCCCTTGGCCTTGCTGTGTTCTTCCAGGGACTTACGTATGAATATACATGCATGCATGCAATGTGTTCCCCCCCCCCCCGCCCCCAGAGAGAGAGGGAGTGGAGGGAGGGAGGGGAGCAGGGAGAGAGGGAGGGAGGATGAGAAGTACAGGCTGCAGTTTTAAATGAAGTTGATCAATTAAAGTAGGGGAATGAGTTAGCTATGTGGGGGAGAGCATTTTGGGTAGAGGGAATAGCCAGCAACCCAGATACCTGAAATACAATCCTACAGCGATTATTACTTAGTTGTTACACATTAAAATCCCCTTTGTGTGCCAGTAACCTAGGATTTCATTTTGGTTTTGTGACAGGGTCTTGTAGGGCAGGCTAGCTCCAAACTTGAGATTTTTCCTGCCCCCATCTCCCAAGTGTTGGGCTTGCAGGTGTGCTCCACCACATCTGGATCCCTCTGTTTTAAGAAAGAGTTCTGCAGCTAGCTAAAGATCGGATACCTTTCACGGGTGTCGCAGCATAGATGTGAAGCCACAACTCTTGTGCTATAGCTTGAACTCTCCCTGGGCAAATTCGAACAAGCATCTGTTTCCGCCAACCACAGACGAAAGCTGTGATTCCACCCAAGTTCAACCTGGTGAACCAGGTTCCTCATTGGGCTTACAGAACGTGTGTAAGGGATTACAAATGGGAGCACGGGTCACCCCAAATCAGCTGCATCAAAGAAGAGAGACTCACCCGGGTATAGGTGGAGTCCTCCATTCTGTCACCCTCCACACTTAAGCACCTTTCTGAGACCATGCACAGCTGTGCACAGTGACATCCAGCTGGCAGCGGATGGGGAGGGCTAGGCACAGGAGGAGTGGCTGGAATCTCAGGTGAGGTCAGATGACCTTTCTCAGGCCCCTCCCCTTCTGTGAGGCCTAATCTCGAACAGGGATCTCTGGTGAGATGGCTGCTGTGCTCAGAGGGCAGTGTATAAAGCAATAATGCTCTATACACCCACACACACCACCTGTGGGGGATGGCTGAAGCCTCAGAGCCTTTCTGGGACAAGGTGACATTGTCATTGACAGCCTATTGAGGAGGGATGCTGATTTTCATTGAGGCCTATGCCTTCCATCCTAACTTAATTAGGCCAGGCAGTAAAACCTTCACTAATAACTGTCAGGACCCCTGAGTCACCAGGGAATGACAAAGCTTGGCAAGCAGCCTCTGTGGGAAGGAAAAGTGTGACTTCACTGCTGTCTCCCTCTACAACTGTCCTCGGGGGGGCCACCAAAGACCCCACAATTGGTCGGCTTGCTCCATGCCAAACCTGTTGGCAGACCACAAATGACTTATACACACGTCTGCACAGAATGCGTCCATGCAAACATTCCACCACCGATTTCTAGTTTTTGTTTTATTTTTACTTTTTAAGACAGGTTCCTGTCTGTAGCTCTGGCTGTCCTAGAACTCACTCTGTAGATCAGGCTGGCCTTGAACTCAGAGATCTGCCTGCCTCTGCCTCCAGAGTTCTGGGATTCAAGGTGGCCCCAGCATAGACTTTTAAAAAGATGTACGACTTTGAACTGCGGATCCCTCTGCTCCATCTTCCAAGTCTTGGTACTGAAGACTGAGCCCAGGTCTTCACAGAAGCCCCCTCCCCCACCCCCCACCCCCAGCTGAGCTGCATCCTAGGCCAATAGTAGAGCATTTTAGGAAAAGAAAAACACCCTCTTTACCCCAAGCCCACTACTTCCAGCTTCATAATATTATACCAATCCTATATGACACATCTTGGGGAGACCCTTTTGTTGCT
Organism: Mus caroli; assembly: GCF_978045245.1. NCBI lineage: Eukaryota > Metazoa > Chordata > Mammalia > Rodentia > Muridae > Mus > Mus caroli. The sequence continues at coordinate 5,321,098 of NW_028227261.1, read as the reverse complement.
ATTCTTTGTAGTTATTGTCATCTACTAATTTATAGGCTTGGCTGGGGTCTTAAGTTTAACACTGAGAATCTGTAGGTTAAATGAAGACTCATGGATGTATCCCAGGCTACCGTTAAATTCAGAAACCTCTTGCCTGGGGTATGTTTGGCTATAGTTGTCAGTTACTTCATGCACATACTCTTGAAAACTTGTGTGTGCACACATACAAACGTACCACATGTACACTTGTGTGCGTGTGTGTGCACACACACACAACGTTCTGAGATGAGTAGGCTGCTAAGAGAACCACTCTGCTGGGTTGAGTCTAGTGAAGCCGGCTGGCCAGGCCGCTGGGGATGTCTATCAGTCCTCCTTGCTGGGTACTATCCAGCCCTAAGGAAACCTTACTCTGAGGACCGAGCGCTTGTGATCTTACACGCAGCCGCGCACACGTGCTGGACCTGAGCTTTGAGCAATGCTTGCTGTGTCTTTGCTATTTCGAACAACTGGTTTAATACAACCTGACAACTCATCTATTTACCGGTGAAGGATTTTTTTGGAAAAAGAAGCTGAGATATTTCACGTCATACCCCGCATCGCTTCTGCTAACATTCATAAATCCTTGTCCTTCTGCCTTGGCCACATCATGTCTGTCCCCGTCTTTCACCTGTGATTTATTGCTGAGTGACTTATTTTGCCAGATTTATAAACTTCATGATGCTTTGAATATCCACTCTGAACACCAGTCAACAAGCCAGTAAATTTATTGTCTATGAATTGTTACTCTGAAAAATTACATCAATGCAAAGTGATTGCCTTTCAGCCTCCCTAGCCAATAAATTCATTCTATTTTTTTTGGAGGGGACGTATGAGGTCACAGGATGATAGATAAAACGGGCAATCCCTCAATGAGGAGTGTCGGAAGTTCTCCAGAGCAGACGCCCAGACAGACTTCTCGCCGTCATCATGGACAGGGTGCCCTTCTGCTGCCTGCTCTTCATAGGACTCCTGAATCCACTCCTGTCCCTTCCCGTCACGGACACTGGTGAGAGGACTCTTCAGCTTCCAGGTGAGGTGACTTTTTGTTTTTGTTTATTTTCAGTTCTGGGTGCCACTCAGGGGCAGGAGGAGGAGGAGGATGCTGGCTGAAAAGGGTCTTCTGTAGGTGCAACCATGCTTTGAAAAGAAGCTTTGAGGGATCCTTACTGCAGGTCTTAGCTTTAGCGATGGGCACGGTCTTCTCTAAACAAATTGCGTATTTTATGTAACAAATGTACTTCAAACTTTCCTTGTCACTTTTGTTCATAAAAATTGGACAGACTTAAAACATTACCTTGGGTTTTAGAGTGAAATGATTGAATGCAGGAGTAGTGTTTTCCAACGGCAGAGAGTAGTGTACTCTGCTGTGAGTTAGAAAGCACGCCTCTGCGTGTGCTATATGGAACGAAAAGGCTTAATTAAGCAGAGCAGCGCCTGAAGCTGTGGACCAAAGAGACATCCAAGTTTGATTTCCTTTTGACTTAATGTTCTATTCAAGTTCAGCTGAAAGGGGAAAAAATTAGAAATTTTACCACAACCTCAGTCTGGTATCAGGTTGTGTATTAGAGTCCATAAAAAATTGTTACCTGGGTTTAATATTTGATTTTGGATACCTAAGCAAAATTTCCTTTATGTTTATTGTGTATGCACACACACGTACCAGGGCCCAGATGTGGAGGTCAGAGGATCCTCTGGTTCTCCAGCACGTGGGCAGGCTTGGCGGCAGGCAACCTCTGTCTGCTAAGCTAGTTCACTGGCGTGGCTCTTGGGTCCTTTCAGACCTTTTCCTGAGTAAGTTCTCTTCCAGCCACTGCCACTGGACCATCCAGCCCCCACCAGCATTCTGAGCATCTCAGAGCACCACTCACGTTCTGTCCATCGGCTGCTGGGGTCACTGAGTTCACACTGGCACGGAACCTGATGCTCAAGACCAGGCATGAACCAATGCTCTTACTTTAAAAGAGCAGGACACCCTGCTCTTCCTCTCTGAATCAGAGACCAGGAGCGTCAGCTACTGATGCCGCTTTAAACAGCTACGAGGGAAGGGCTTAGGAGAGGGCAGGCGCCTTTAGTGTCTCTCCACTGTCTTCCATCAAGGTTGCAGATGAGTATTTGTCCCTCTGCAGCATTCCAGGGTCTTGTGTGGCTTCCCAGCCAGACTCCCTGAGCATCTCAACATGCTGGCACCTGCCCAAGGCACATGTTCCACTGCCAGCTGCCACTGGTCTGTACATTTCCACCTGTTATCATGAAGACCAGGCCTCACATGCACTTGTCATACCCGCTGCCTGCCCTTATACCTCACATCACACACAGTGCGCACAGCTTGCACATAGCATATACCCACATATACTCATCTTGTATAACATACTCGCATTTACCATACTTCCCTCCACATACACACTTCACATCACCTTTCGCACACAAGTCACAACGCAGCGTTTGAGCTTCCCTCGAATGTCCACCGTGAGGCGCAATAGAGGTGCCACTGTCAACTTCACTATGGGAACACAAATCAAGAGGCAACAGGTCGCAGCAGATACACAGAAATGAGGATCAGTCAGACTTCTGAGGCAGACTGGCTCCTGCCCAAGGCAGGTGCTAGGGTGACCACATCGGCAGGGAGGGGTGGCCCATGGGTTCCTCCGTGGACTTCTGATGACTGGCATAGCACTTTATATCTGCTAAGTGCCATGTCACCAGTTCCCACCTCTCTGTCCCTGGCACTCATTGACGACGGGAAACAGAACAGCCAAGTGAAGCCCAGGGTAGGCTACTTGTCTGTCTCTACCCCACAGTGCTTGAGGAAGATGCTCTTCGGGCTCTGGAGGAGCTGGAGAGGATGGCCCTCCTGCAGACCCTGCGCCAGACCATGGGCATGGAAGCAGGGGAGAGCCCCGGAGAAGCAGGTAAAGCACTCTTGGGGTTGTGGGCGGATCCCAGAGCTACTAGAGAAAGCTCGAAAAACTGAACTGTATAACCCTTCTTAGCCTATGCTTTTACCAACCTCTGTCTACCCTTCTGAGACCTGAGGCTAGCCTGGGCTATATAACGAGACTATATTAAAAACAACAACAGCAGCAATGAGGAAACGTCCCTTTTGGGTTGACTTTCAAGTAAAATGTAAACAGGGTAAAATGACGAACGACAGACATGGGGACTCACACCTGTGAACTGGGAGTCTGAGGCTAGCCCGAGGTCCTACTGCAACACAAACAACTGATAGGAAAGACCACAGTTTTGACTATTTTCTTCTGTTGCTCAGAACATGTGGGTAGAGGGCAAAGAGTCTTTTAGTAGACATTGCTTACTGACAGTACTGTCAGTCCGGCTATAGTTTAGAATCCTTGACTGCTCTCAAGTACACATTGCCTCAGTCTGGAAAGGACTGGAAATGAGACACGATTTAGGTGTGTTCCATTTGTCTTTTCTTCTTTGCACATGCAGTGCGCATGCATGAGGTGGGCTCATGTGGGGGTGTGGGAGGTCCAAAAGTGACACTGGCTGTTTTTCTCCAGCTCTCTCCAACTTATTTATGGAGGCTGGGTCTCTGGGCCTGGAGCACCTTAATCCAGCTGTTTACCTAGCCTGTTTGTCCCAGGGATCCTGTCTCTATGGTCTGAGTGCTTAAGGGGCCAAGGTGGCCTCTATGCCCACCCAGCTTTTACCTGGGTTCTGGGGATCTCAATTTGGTCCTTTAGCCTGTGCACCACGAGTCATCTCCCAGCCTTGGGATCCCAGATTCTGTATGTTTTGCAATAAGCATAACTGGCGGGTGTGGTGGCAAATGGCACAGGTGGTTTTCTGGGAGGCCAGCCTGGTCTATATAGTGAGTCCCTGCTTAAACAAGGAGAAAGAAAGAGAAAACACAGTGGCGGATCTAATGAGAAGGTGTCAAACTGTTTTCCAGATCCCAGCGCTGAGACCCCCACTCCACGGGGAAGCATGAGGAAGGTAAGAAGCTCTGGCTTGGAGAGAGAAAAATGGAACTTCTCCTAATTCACGACCCAAGCGTGTTCTAAGGAATCACACCTTAAAATCATTGGCCAGTGTTCTTATGAGGCAGAATTTTTCTAAAATTCACAGAATTTGTAACTGTAACAAAAATGTAACAGACGCCTATTCTGGGTAAATTGTAACAAGAATGTAACAAGCGCCTGTTCTGGGTATACTGCAGTAGGATGCAAGAGAAAGGAGCAGCAGGTCAGGCTGCTGCCAGGCTTGCCATCCACTGTCTTGCCACATGGCCCCATTGGCAGTGCCATCCCTAGGAAGCTGGTAAGAAATGCTCAGACTCCACCCACAGCCCCTCCCTGCTAGTCACACCTGCAATTCAACAGCTCTGCAGGGGACGAGCGATAGACTAGTCAGCTTGGGGCACCTACAAGGCAGCGTGGGAAGGGTCGAAGGATGCCATGCTCGCCTCCCCAGGATGAAAAGGGGTGCAAAGGCTGGACCAGAGACACCTCTGTGGCTGTGATCGCCACTGGCATCCTGGTAGCCATCACTGTGACAGGGGATCCTAGAGACAGGGAGCACTACCTGAAGCCCTGAGGGGACTAAGTGTGGCTTCCGTGTGCAGCTGGAGGAAAGTCATCACTCAGAGGTTTACATCCTTCTGAACAGTAGGGCAGTCTCAGGCGGGGCTACTACTGCTGTGACGAAACACCAGGACCAAAGCAACCGGGCAGGAAAGGATTTATTTGGCTTATACTTCCACATCACTGCTCATCACTGAAAGAAGTGACTCACACAGGGCAAGGACCCGGAGGCAGAAGCTGATACAGAGACCATGGAGGGGTGCTGCTTACTGGCTTGCTTCCCATGGTTTGCTCACCCTGTTTTCTTATACAACCCAGGACCACCATCCCAGGGGCAGTGCCATCCACAATGGGCTGTGCCCTCCCCATCAATTGCTAAGAAAATGCCCTAGAGGCTTGCCTGCAGACAGATCTTATGGGAACATTTTCTCAGTTGAGGCTCCTTCCTAACTGGTGACTCTAGTTTGTGTCGTTGACAGAAAACTATCCAGTATAAGGATTATCCCTTAGGGTCTCAAACTGTAAATGGAGGACATGCCTACTGTATTCTAGAATCAAAAGAAGATATGGATCAACCTTTAAAACAAGCCAATTTTGACAGCTAGGATCTATGTTACACAGAAGGCAAGTGTCGAGAACCCCAACAGAAGCCTGGCACAGAGAGGTTAGGGAGCTCAAGGCAACCGCAGAGTTAAGCTGACTGGACAAGAGCTCCAGAGACCCAGCCCGAGGAGTCCCCAGAACGGACTCTGACTCAGGGCTGTTTATCTATTGTTCTGGTCTTATGGTTTCAGGCTTTCGCTGGGCAAAATTCTAACACTGTACTGAGTCGTCTCTTGGCAAGAACCAGGAAACAACATAAGCAACACGGGGCTGCCCCAGAGTGCTTCTGGAAATACTGCATTTGAGGAGACACAAGCGTCCGTTGGTCTCTCAGAACCATCGCTTCAGGAAACGGGCAGAGCAGATGCTTGAAGCAAAATCACGCTAACGACGCCTTGTTCTTCATTACGAGAAATAAATCCTCTATGTTTCTCAAGTATCGCACACAGTTTAGTTTACTTTGCGTACACATCCTGAAAAATCGATAGCCCACCTTTGCCCCCATTTATCTTGGAAATGTACGAGTTGGGCTGGAGGTAGCTCAGCGGCAGAGAGCCTGCCTAGCTATATGAACTCTGCTCCATCCTGGGCTCTGCAAAAATGGGGGAGAAAACCACTTAAGTAAAGGTAGCAAGAGAGCACACAGCACAGAGGAGGACGAAAAGGCATAAAGTCAGAAATTATTTAAAAATGAATTACTTTCTTGACATTTTCTCAAGCCCTAAAAGATGAATATGTACATTGCTTTGGGGTGTGATTGGGGAGATAAGGATCTCATGTATCCAGCACCAGCCCTGAACTCCTGATTCTCCTGCCCCCTACTTCCTGAGTGCTGGGTGTGCAAGTGGATGTCACCGTACGCATCCAGTGCCGGTTGGTCATGCTGAGGCTGGAATGCAGAGCTTCGCTCGCTCCTGAGGCAAGCATTTGCTAGTTTGAAAAGCTCTAATGTAAAGGCAGTGGCGGGGCCTGGAGAAGCTCTGAACTGTTTCTCAGGGGCAAGCTTGTGTGTTCACACTCTTGCTCTCAACAGGCTCAAGCACTTGAAAACTTCCCTGCTCTCAACCTCTGTGAGCAAGCTTCAGTGTCCAGATGACTCGCTTTGAGTACTGGAAACTCACTTCCCTTCAGCTAACAAAGGCAAAATACTTAAGTGTTCTTAGAGCTGACACCAGGATTCAGGCTGTGGAATGGGATCGGCAGGTTATTCATCTTTAAGGCCCACAAATACCCAAGTAGACCAGCATTTCATGCATAACTACGGCAGTCTGTAGATGACCAGACACTTTGTCTGGGTGCCACAGGCCGTGACTGACCACAGAACCACAGGCTGGAAGCACTAAGTCTCTCACAGAAGCAACTTTTCCTGGATGAGACCAGTCATTCCACTGAAACATGCAGGTGAGCATCAGGTCTGTGCCAACCACGAGGCACTATGGAAACCTCACCCTCCCTTGTCACCAAACATCACCAGTGACTTCAAGTAACTGTGACAGAGATGTTCTAATTTAGACACGACAGCAACAGCTCAGTAGGGAAAGCAGGTGTGCAGATTCAAGCATTCAGCCGTCAAGTCTGCCTTTGAGGCTCGTGGCTCCTTAGTGTCAGAATCAAACTAGCTCTCTCTCCCTTTTGGCGATCCCAAGAAGCCTAAATGGGTTTCTAGTGTACTAGCATAATCTACAAAACCGTCACTAGGCGTAGTGATTGGGGCGATTATCTTAGGACAGACTGCTAAGCCCAGTCACAGGAGCTGAGTCCTCTGCCCACTCTGCAGCCTCCCCCATAAAGTGAGAAGAACGGCCTCCACGGGCTCTTGTGAGGCTGGGACGAGAGACTTTCTATAGAGTACTTACACTGGTCTGGCTGGAGGCAGAAACTGTAAATCCTGGGCTATGTGGCCCTAGGTGTTGGCATGAGAGGAAGGTACCACTGGGCAGGCCTGAGACTCAAGGCCTTGCAGGCTGGGATCAGGCTCCAGATTCTGATGTCTGACTTTGCTCTAAGTCACTCAGAGTTTGTGAAACACAGGCTTCCTACAGAAGCTTCAGGGATAATTTTGATAATTCCGCTTCACTGGCATACATGAATAGCATTATCCATATGCTTACAGGTATAAACATCCAGGGCTCAGTAAACTCTCAGGGCTAGAATGGAGACTGAACACAGTGGCAGATGCCTGTCCTCCAGAGTGGGAACAGAGATGAGCTTACACGGCAAACAGTTGTGAGCGTGGTGACGTGGACCCAGCACGGGGCCTTCAGGGACCGCAGTAAGCAAGTGTCTCTGGCTGACACCAAGTGTGCTCAAGGCTCGATTACACAATGAAGAGCATTCTCCACTTGAACACATATACTGTTTATTGTTTTTACTCAAAAAGATACCCAATGAAAAGATAAATGTCCACTAAGTACAAGCAAATTCACAGTTAATTATGAACAAATTGCCAATTTGGTTAAAGTTTGCCACCTTGTGAATTATAATATTTTATTTAATCCATTTATTTACACATCCTATTTTCATAAATTTTGACCTCTGACCCAAGAAAATAAAGCTTTGGGGGGAATATTTATGTAGACATTCAAGTCTACAACACACACTTTTCTTACCAATTCTCTAGTTATTAATACGCAAGTCAGTGAGCCTGAGTTTCCACTGGGTATGACCCCCATGGGGGGCAGCAGGCTCTGCTGGACCAGCCCACAGCAGCAGAGATTGCTGATGGCATCCTAGCAGAGGTGAGACGTGGTAAAGGACTTTACAGACCTGACTACAGCACCATTTTCAAATCAAGCCTGGCCATAATACAGACTCCATAAGGTGTGGACAAAGGCAAGGAAATAAGGAACTGCAGAGAAAACGGGGATCCAGAACCAGCAGGAAAGGGCCTCTCTCACCAGAGACCATCAGATCTGCTGTATGTACACAAACGCAGAAGGGTCCTGGTAGCTTCGCTAGAGAAGGCCAACCTGACAAACGCAGGCCTCCCAAATCACTTCACTACCAGGATGGACTAGGTTCTGAGAAGTCTCTCTATTCACACAGCAGGAACAGGTGTCAGGAACTGCTCAATACCAGAAAGCTCCAGGAAATGTCACAGGCAGCATCGTAAGATGTTTCTGACGCCTTCCAATAGGACTGCTATCCAGAAAAGGCTCTACTTTAGAAAAGAAGTCTGAGCCACAGAGTTGGGAGCACTGGGTACAGCGGCCTCTATGACCGTCTCCTGACCACAATGACAATACAGTTATCAATAGTTATAAATTGTCAGAGGAGAACAAAGTGTTCCTAAAACAAAGCAAAAACAACAGCCAAAAAAAAAAGGAAGAAAGAAAAAGAAGAGAAAAGAGAAGAAAAGAAAAGAACGAGAAGTAAGTTGGACTGCAGGAAGTGAAGCAGGAAAAGGCCACTGTAACCCTCCTCCCCGTTCCTTCCTGACCTGCACGGGTGACTCCACAGCCATCTCGATTTCAAGAAGGAACTTTGGGCTTCTTTAAACCAGAGCACCAGACAGTGAGCGGACAGACCCGTGAACAATCACACTCACTTCTGAGGCAGAAACTGCCTGGAGAGCATGGACTCACGGGACTCTGATGTCACCGAGCTGGGGTCCCTGAGCTCCCCTAAGTGTAGTCTCCCAAACTCTTACCCCACTTCAAGGGCAAACAAAAGGCAGACCGCTGGTCGTCATCGTGTCGTTTGGTGAAAAGGAAAGGTTAACTGTTGGTTTTGGTGAGCCCGGGCACACACATCTCCATGATAACATTAACGTAATATTTAAAACTTTTGAAAACACTATTGTTTGGGTAAGAAGCTTTTTGCCATGCAAGGCTTAACTTCAGTCGTCCAGGATTAAGTCCTGGCTAGCTGACAGATCTTAAGGAAAGAGTTCCTGTGACAGGCAGCCGCCACAGGAAGTGCATGGACGAGAATGGGGTCAAACAACCAAAGCCACGAGTCCCACAGTTCCTAGGGAACGATGCGCTCTGACGCTCTGTGAGAAAGCTGGAATGTCTTACAATCAGGAAGAGAAGCACCATGCTGTACAAAACCTAGATCAATGTGGTAAGTTCACGGACAACCCCGTGAGAAACACACAACCTACAGACAGAAGTTCTTCAAGTATTCTAGTGGGAAAGTGATCTTGTAACAACATAAAAAAGCAAACGAGACGAAGGCCTGCGACTCGTTCCAACTGTAACTTACTCAGGATGACCTCTGAAATTTGCTGTCAGACACAGCCCAATGTCATCAGGTGACAGATGAGTTAGAGAAGGCTTCTCGTTGACTGTTTTACTATCATGAACAAGAGCCTACGTACGCTCTTGCTTTGGGAAAACCAAGAAGGGAGGCCTGGGGAGACATGTTAGCAGTGGAGAGTGCCCCAGCCTAGTGGATGTGAGGCCCCGGGTTTGATTCCCAGCGCCACCAAAACCAAACCAGAACAAAGCCAGGGAAGACCTTAATGTCAATGACTGGCGTTTCAGAGTTAAGACTGTGGTGAGGTAACGCACGGCTCTGTGTCCCACGTGACCTGGAGAGGGTGTGACATCTTCACAGCTGCTCAACTGGTGTCTTCTGCTGGGCGCTGTTCGAGGACCTCTGCAGTGTCGCCCACTGAACCTCTGACTTCACAGGCAACACAGCTCTCCAAAAGAGACCAAAGGCAAGCGTGTTATTTGACGTTAATGCCAATTGAAGAGTTTGAAAGTATGGAACAGGCTGAGCCGAGGGAAGATTTACTGGTTGGTTTTTGTAAACGTGACAGACACAAACCCAGGCACGTCTGGGATGAGAGAACCTCAACTGAGAGACTGCCTCCATCAGACTGGCCTGTGGACAGGTCTGTGGTGCACTCTCATGATTCATGAGGGATGTGGGAAGGCCCCACTCACTGTGGGCTGTGTCACCCACAGGCTGGTGGCCCTGGGTGCTATAAGAAAGCAGACTGAGCAAGCTATGGGGAGCAAACCAGTGAGCTGCCCCTCTCCACGGCCTCCGCTTCAGTTCCTGCCCTGACTTTCCCTGTGAGGTGAAACATTCCTTCTGGTGCTTCTCTCACAAGGATAGAAAGCGAAGACAGAGTGGAGAGGAGGAATAGGCGAGCAAACATAAGTACCAGTGAACTGAGAGGACACCTACAGAGAAAGCCACCAAAACCTTCTAACCCCTGTGAAAGACAAAACTGAGATAAAGCTCCCTGGAGGAATAAAGGCAAGGCTGGAAGAAGTGAGAACTAAAATCCTGAAGACCAGGTAACGGTACGTAACGGATGCAGTGGAGGGAAAAAAGGAAAAGCTGTATGTGAGAACAAAAAGCCTGAAAATCTTCCCTATTTAATGATGATCTGGACATCCAAGATCATCTTCCTGAATGAGCATCCAAGATGCTCAACGGCCTCCAAACGGGACCAGCTCAGACATACACACCCAGACACAGCACAACCATTCAAACCAAAGCAGGAGAGGACACGCCACACACGGGATTCTTAGAAAATCATCCATAGATGTCTCAGCAGAAGTTCTGGAGGCCAGAAGACAGAATGCTGATACAATCAAAGTGCTAAAAGGAAAAGAAAAAAAAAACAAAAAATAAAACAAACAAAAAAACCCTCCTTCCACCAAGAGTCCTTTATCTGGGAAAACTCCTTAAAAAGTAAGGGAGACATTAGACAATCCACAAAAGCAAAGGCTGGGAGAGTGGGGCATGATGTCACCCTCTCTGCAGTGTAAGCAGTGCTGAGGGTGGCACTGGAGGTGGCAGGGTGGTTAAGAGCCCAGGCTGCAGCAGAGAGCTCCGTTAGATTTCCAGCATACACAGCTCTGGAGGATCTGCTGCCCTCTTCTGGCCTCGGTGGGTACCACGCATGCATGAAGGTGTGCAGACATATGTACAACTACACACAACTGAACATGAAGAGGAGGGACGGATGAAGGGTACTGCAGCTGGGTCAGAGGGATGGTAACCCAAGGCTGGGTGCTGGTACAGCCCTGGCTTGCCAGTCCGTGATATGACTTAGGACACTAGCACCCAAGAATGACCTGGGTTTCTGTCTCAGGGTTCTCAATGCACCAACAAGCAGCAGGAAATGGATAAGGAGCTCCTGTGGAGTGAGAAAGTTTCCTTCAGGATGCGCCTTTCTTATACTTTGGATTTAAGCTTTTAAAGAGGAATGGATATTTGAACCAGGTATCTCCATACCTCCCCTCAGCTGGTCACACTCCAGGAAGTATCTTTATCACCCTAACCATTCCAACTGGTGGGAGAGAACTATTTCATCATGGTTGTGGAATGGTGTTTCAGACACATAAGGAAAGAGCTGTGGCTACTCACAAGAGACTTGTAAGATTGGGACTGCTGACATTCCCTTACAGAAAGTGGGTAGGGAGTCACTAGACCATCACTGTAGACTGTCATTTCAGACCCTCACTGTAGACCACCAGTGCAGACTGTTGCTGTAGACCTTACTGCAGACCCTCACTGTAGACCCTCATTGTAGACAGTCACTGCAGAACCTCACTGTAGACCCCAGCCTCTTCCCTACACTTACCTCCCAGTTCTGCATGATTTCACCTTGGGTGTCCTGTGTTCTCAGGAGGTTCTGAGAGTCTAGAGTGTAGAAGGGACTGAAGGGGGTGGAGATGGAGCGCTCCATCTGTGGAACTATCACTCATGCTGGGCTGAAATGGTTTCAGTAATATGGCTGTTTAGGGGTCGCCTATGCTCTGTAATGTAAGCTCTATAACTTACTGGCTTGCCAAGACTGCCTTTACTTTACAGTATTTGGTCTGGGGCTGGGCCCTACCTGGCATGAACAGACATTTGTTTATGCTTCTTCTCCTAGGAAACTTTACAAGGTAAAACAGACCTGTGTTCAAACCCCAGCACACATGACTTTACATGTGCACACTCTGTATTTAGAGCACACAGGTAATTGTTCAGATGAAGGTCACCAGGTGCCTGGCACGCGACAGTCATGATGCGAGGGAGGGCATGCTTACCTGGAGGTGTCCTTCCTGAGGTGCTGTGTGGCTGTGGATCCAGGAGCGCACCTTGGCCAGCTCCTCCCTCTGCGCAGGAGAGAACAGGGGCTGCTGCTGCTCCATGCTCTGGAGCTTTTCCAGGTCCTGCTTCAGCACCTCCTCTCGACCCCTAAGACCAAGAAGGCCTCTGAGCGCCGCACGTCCCCCCCAGTGCCGATGCACTTCATCTCTTAACTTAGGACACACTCGGGTTGTCTGCCACACTCATGCGGCAAACCTTTGCTTCTTGGTGGAAAACCGTGACGCTAAAACGAAGCACATCAGGAAATGAACTTCCCCGGCCCCCCTCCGCCAGGGCAAAGGCAAACGTCTCGAGTGTGTGCGTCCTGGAAGGACAGCCCGTGTGCGCGTGTCCTGGTTGTGGTGAACAGCATGTTTGTTCTGTATGGAGCTGCACATGTGTGGCTGCAATTTTTCCTCCAAGAATCATTTGTTGCTTGAATTGAGATGAACAAATTTGTAAGCACATTTTTAAAAATGACTGTATCTAAAACATTTAAAAGTCATCTTATGCCAGGCGTGGTGGCACACGCCTTTAATCCCAGCACTCGGGAGGCAGAGGCAGGCGGATTTCTGAGTTCGAGGCCAGGCTGGTCTACAAAGTGAGTTCCAGGACAGCCAGAGCTATACAGAGAAACCCTGTCTCGAAAAACCATTAAAAAAAAAGTCATCTTATGTAGAAAAACCACATTAGAAACCAAAAGAATAGCCAGTGTGATGGCTTGAAAGGGACGGTCACTTCTAGGCAAGTGTGGCTACAGGATGCTGTCCTCCATCCTTACGTACACACCACAGCTGGGAAGGCACTTGCCCTCTTACCAAGCCTGAGTCTGATCTCTGGGACACACACTCTATAGACAGTGAGAACAGGCTTCCACATGTATGCCATGGCAACAAAATAAATGACAGTAACATGAAAGTTTTAGGATTAAAGAGATAACTCATCCAAACGCTAAGTGGGGTGTGCGGAGTGCTTCCGTACCTCTCGGGCACCTGGTATGTCATGAGAACACACTCTGGGGTCCGCTCTATCATTCTCCAGATGGACTCTTCAGCCGCCCCGGGAAGGGCCTGGTCTCTCTGTCTATCCTGTGGCCTCTGTCTGTTTTCAGAGACTTCAGAAGCATAGTCACTGCTACTGAAGTATATACTGCTGGCACTGCTTCCTGTCAAAGATCCACAGAATGGAAAACACCCGTCAGAAGTCCACGTGCCAGAGAGGTCCTGTTCCAACTTTGGCACCTAGCTGCCCATCTCAGCAGGGACAGTTTCTTAAGATGTTAACCAGATACTTACCAAATGACCTTACAATTTCAAATGACTCCTAGCATTATTGATCACAGGCCCAGACCAGAGACAGTCCAGTGACCATCTATACAATGCAATCCCAGTAACTATCCATACAATGTAACCCTCCTGAGCAACAGAAAGGATGACCACCAATACATAGAATGAGGATCAACCTTAACAGCATGACTTTGAGAGACTCTTCATGCGAGAAGCTCTCATGCTGCACTACAGGAACTGAGGCGGTAGAAAGCACACCAGTGTGTCAGGTCCGAGGTCGACTATCAGTCTGACTAGAAAACACTCTCACGGCACACGTTTAGCACACTTGGTCCCCTGGTGATGGCAGGGTTCTGGGAAGTGGTCAACCTTTTGGGGGCAGGATGCTTGAGAGGTGGGTCACCGGGGGGTGGGTAGGAATTTGAAGGTTACAACAATGGCCCCACTTCAGGTCTGAGCTGATTCTTGTCTGCTATGTCTAGGTCCCTCCGCCTAAGGCTCAGATGGTCTAGCCTCCACTCCTTCCCAGCCTAGATCCACGGCAGCCACCGCTCCATGAGCCCAAGCAAACCCTCCTCTAAGTTGCTTCCACCAGATATCGTCTCAGCCATGAGAAAAGTAACTCACACAGACTGTAAACGGTTACAGGAGAACTTTCTAGAGCAGCAGGGATAGTCTAAGTGCTTGTAACAGTTACACCAGTGAACGTTTTGTCAAATATAAAAATTCCCGAAAGGAAGCCTACAAAAAGAAAGGGGGCCGGGAGTCCCAAACTTCCTTTCTATGCTGGTGTCCAAGCTACAAGGCCTTGGGCAGAGTGATTTGGTAACAGTGAGAGGCTGTTTTCCTGGTCACCTACCTGAGGCGGCAGCAGAGGGACACTCCTGCTGCGCTGTCGCCGTGGCCGGCTCACCAGAGGTGCAGTGATGGCTCCTACTGCCACTGGGACCTGTAACACAGTGCTGGAGGGGAGGACACAAGGGCACTTAGCACTCCAAGAGCTAGCTAGCAGGCAGCTCTTCAACTTTACCTGTCGCGCGGAATGAGATTCACATATGTAGGTGAGGAGTGGGACTCTCAGGGCTGGCGTCAAGAATGTGCTTAAAGTTTCTTTGGAACGACTATGTTCTGACCCCGGCTGCATGTCAGGCACCACCCAAGGGTGGGCTTCTGTACACCTCTGTCATCTGGCAAGTGGACCTGGACACTTTATATGCTCTAAGCATAGTGTGTCAAACTCTAGGAACACAGTAGCAGGCAAAACAGAGTCCCAGCCCTCTGAGAAGACAGGCTGCAGAGGGTGAAGCACCATGGAAATACTGCATCCTTCAGTCCTCAGCAGAAGCTGTGAGAGAGCCCTCTTCCCAGCTTTCTCATGAAGACGCAAGTCAAGATGAATGCACCACTGCAGTGAGCCCATCTCACTAGTGACAGAGCTCCCATGAGAACCAAAGTCACTATCTATATTTTCTTAAGATTTATACGACTAGGTCAGCGAGATCCAGGGAAGGCACCTATTACCGATGACCTGAGTCTGATCCTCAAAACCCACGTTATAAGGAGAGAACCACCTGCCCAGAATTGTCCTCAGACCTCTGCATGGACACTGTGGCACATGAGTACCCATCCCAACAGTAAGTAAAACGTACTTTAATTAGAAATATTTATTATGTCTGTATGTATAGGTGCATACGTGTTTACAGGTGCCTGAAGCATCCAGGTAAGAACCTTGGGTCCTTCGGAGCTGGAGTTACAGGGGTTTGCAGGACAGCCGATGCCATGCTGGAGTCTCCTCGGGCCCTCGTGACTGCACAGCAAACACTGAGCCTCTTATCCAGCTCCTGAACTGCTGTCTTATTTCTTAGCCCCCCAAGCTATCCAAAGTAGTGACTGGGGAGACAGCTCATCAGTTAGGAGCCCTTGATGTGCCTCCAGGGGCCCTGGGTTTGTTCCTATCACCCACATGTGGCAGCTTACGACTGTCTAAAACTCCAGTTCCAAGGGATCTGGCTACCTCTTCTGGCATGGCCCCGGAGCATACCACACACATGCTGGCAAAACACTCCTACGCATAAAATAAAACACTAATTTTTGATTTCCCACTAAAATGCAGGAATGCCAGACTCTGAGGTTTAATCTGATAAATATCTCGAAGTGTTTTTATAGGTTAAGAGTTTGGCGAGTTCAAAATACTTTACCTAAACATTTTCAGTTTTGAAAATGACATGTATAAGCATAGCAGGATGAGCTGGCTACTTCCTGATTATGCTGAACACTGGCTCCTGCCTCATCCACACACTCCTGCACTTTTGTATAAATAGAAAGGCTCCTGCCTCATTCACACATTCCTGTGCTCTGTGTATAAACAGAAAGGCTCCTGCCTCATCCACACACTCCTGCGCTTTTGTATAAACAGAAAAGCATGAGCTCTACATCTCAAGGCCAGCCTGGTCTACTGAATGAGTTCCAGGACAGCCTGGTCTACTGAGTGAGTTCCAGGCCAGCCAGGGTTACACAGAGAAACAAACAAACAAACAAACAAACAAAACCAAGTTGTTTTTGAAAGACAGAAATCAGTGGGAATCCTCCCCAAGAATCAAGAAGAGAAGAGTCCTTCGTCTCCAGTCTACAAGTGGACAGGCACACTTCTCATTTACACAGAGCAGAGCTTAGTCCTCATCACAGCAGTGGGGCTGATCTCCCACTACGGCTGGGCGGTCAGTGCTGAGCCCTGGCTTGGTAAGGGGACCCAGGTTTTCTCAGTTGGTACCACGAGCAGCACTCACATGCTTAGCGTCTGGCCCAGCGCCTCTTCTCACTGCGTCTGCGGACTCTGACGGTGCAGGCATTTCTTCCTGGAGTAAATTCAACTGTAATGGTGAACTGCTCCGTGAGCTAATGAACGGAAGCTCTTCACTGTGTGCCTCCCAGTTCTCCTCCACTCTCCTTTGGTTGTGGTCTGAAGTGGTTGGTTCCGGGTTTGGAGCCATTGCTGGTAGTAAGGGTGCCAGTTCAGAAGACCCTGCGGCCCCCAGGGATGGGTATGGAGAGAATGAGGGCGGCCACAGAGGGAAGAGAGGGGCGTTGTGCAGGAAGATGGTCATCAAAGTATCCACGTAAGCAGAGGGGAACGCGGAAACAGCCTGGGGGCCGGCGGACAGAGGTGGACATCCAGCTGCAGCTCCCCAGGCTGCCGAGTCCCCTACTCCCTGAGAGGCCATAGCTTGGAGGGGAAAAGAGGGGAGGAGATAAGGGGTCTGGCTGGGAACTATCAGGGCTGAGGGGAATGCTAAGCCTGCGCCGAGGGGGGAGGGGCTAGTGGATGGGCTCCAGTGCTGCTCATCCGGGAGGAATCCAGTGACATGGGGACAGAGGTGGGCACCGGAGCTGCTGGTGTCCACAGGTGCTGGCAACTTCTTCCGTTTGTGCTTCTGTCTCTCACTTCCAGCACATCTGCTGTGCTTAGCAGTGGACCCTGCTGATGATAACCAAGGAGAAAGTCATTGCAGGTAACTCTAAGTATTACCTCATGAAGCCAGTATTTGCCAATACTTTTAAAAATACAAAAAGTTGTTCTAAATCAACAAAAATTCTAGGTAACAATTAGTGCTCCAAATCAACCAAATCCAGCACTTTAATCGGTTTATCACTCTTATTAGAGATCCTTTGTAAACTGTGGAGCAAGTGAGGCCACCTGTTGTTCACCTTCTCCCTGGTTCAGCTGGCCCTGTACAGCCTCAGGGACCAGAGCTGCCCACCTGACCAACTACAGACTGAAAATACTCAGGGAAAAAACCACTGCTAACATGAATATGTACAGAAGTCCCCGTTATTCCTTCAACTGTAATAATAAGTGTGTCAAGTGTTAAATAAGGGTAAGGATAAGGACGCGGAAAGCCTGAGTGGGTTTTACCCTTTTACGCGAAGCCCTGAGTGTCCGTGTGTCAGGTAGTTCTTCCCGGAAGCAGCTTCCCACGGACACAGGAGGACAGTTCAGCCTGTGTAGGATTCACAGTCATCTAAAGCTGTAAGGGCTATCTCTGAATGTAACTACCTTGAACACAGGGGTACTGAGCACGGTTTCTGCTCTCTTGCTGAAGATAGCAACCGTAGGGCGAGGTCAGGATCTTTTCCCGGAACCTGTCAACATAGCTCTGCTCTTCCTTCTGTGTGTGTGCAGAGAGGACAGCCGCTGTGAGCCCCACGTGCTTAAATCCTCCTGCAGCCAGGTGAGAGGCCTTCGTTCTCAGGGCCCACGGCTTACACGCCGCGGCAACACTTTCTGCTGGGATCACAGAAAACAAAATTAATTATAACTGTTTATTAATTGCAACTGTTTATTATATTTTGTAACTCCCCTTCAATACATCTCAACAAACATAATTGTTGGAGTATAAAAACTTCATCAGTACAGAGCAATAATTCGTCTCATCTTTCTTTACATATATACTACTTTATGACTGTAATAGCATACAGATACTATTTAGATCCTGATTTATAAACATTTTCTATGTCATTACATTTTTAGATTTTTAATTTAGAAACATTTGCATTATTAATTTAGAAACAGGGCTTGGCGTTTCCTAACTAGTCTACCTGTCTTGAGTTCGTCAGTCTCTGGAGGACTGGATTACAAGTGTGTGCCATCACATAGTTTGAATTTCTATTCGTTTTCTAGAGACAAAGTCACTTT
The DNA here is from genome assembly GCF_978045245.1 of Mus caroli. Lineage (NCBI taxonomy): Eukaryota > Metazoa > Chordata > Mammalia > Rodentia > Muridae > Mus > Mus caroli. The sequence goes on along the minus strand of NW_028227261.1, from coordinate 5,302,913 downwards.
ATGTAGCCCTGGATGTCCTGAGCATGCTATGAAGACCAAGCTGTCCTTGAACTCAGAGATCTGCCTGCCTGTGGCTCCTGAATGCTAGGATTAAAGGTGTGCACCACTGTCCTTCGCTCAGTTGATTTTTTTTTTTTTTTAAAACAGGAAACATACTCGCATGATTCAAGCACCAGGTTTTAAAAATCAATCTAGCACATTGTTCCTGTGCCTTCCACAGTCTACCCAGCTTCTTTTCATTCTCCCCATGGACAGCCATTCATTTTCTGCCCTGCTAGTCTCTGTACGCACAGACAAGGGACCGTGAGGGCAGAGGCTCACCTGCTGCCACCCACCCTGTCTTCCCTGAAAAGGCACACGTGGACGCTAGCCTACTCCTCCGGGAATGCAGCAGTGCACAGGATCTCATCCTCTTTACCTGCAGCAAGGCATCCACTTTAGTCACATGTACAGCCGCGTGCGCCTGGACGCAGATTCCAAGTTCTTTCTAGAGTTACTGTTTTCAAGAGTAGAGAGCATGCTGGGTGCTGTGCTGGTTTCCGAATACCCTTCCCACCTCTCAAAGCTATGTAACATCCAGGTATCCTGGCTAGGCTTGGGCCTATGCCACTTCCAGAAATGGCCTCTGACTCGATTTGAGTCGACTTAAGTGCTGTGGACAGCAGAGTATTAAGGACAGAGCATTTTTCTTGCCTCAAACAATGGACACAGTTGTGAAATAAAAGGTTTCAGGGCCCTGAGCCTCAGGCAGAGTCTAATCAATTCCCTAAGAAGCAAGGCTAGAGTGTCCAGGAGAGTGGCAGAGGAGACAGTGTGGAGAGAGGCCTCCAGAGAGTCAGACAGCAGCCCCCCCACCCACCCTGGGCCCCGGCACTCAGGCGAGGGTCTGCCTTGAGTTCTTGGGTGGGAAGCACGCAAGACAGAGGGAAGGACAGCTCAGGCTTACGGAGCAGTGCTTCCTTCGTTGGCCAGGCTAGAAAACCTCATCTCTGGCCGGCAAGATGGCTCAGGAGGCAAAGGCGCTTGTCATACAAGCCTGGTGACTTGAATTTAATCCCAGAAATCCATGTAACAGGAAAGAACAGACCCCAAAAAGTTGTCCTCTGACCTCTATATCTGTGCTGTAATATGCGGAAGCACACACACAGAGAGAGAGAGAGAGAGAGAGAGAGAGAGAGAGAGAGAGAGAGAGGAATAGTGCAGCAGCACGCACACACACATGCTATATAAACAGTTAAAGAAAAAGAAAAAAAAGCAAGCTTTGGCTTTCCTGTGGTTGTGGATGAAGGAATCAGCAGGAGGGGATGCATTAGGCCTGGAGGGCACAGAGCCTGAGTCCTGCCCTAACAGATCTTAAAAGTGTAGTATGAAAAAACCAGTCTGTTTCCAGGAAAATTAAATGGGTCTCAAAAGAAATCCCACAAATTTTCTTGGGAACACAAACACTGTGACTCACGTAACAGTGATCCCTAATAACAAAGTGCCCAACACAGGTTCGGTCGTGCACACCCCTACTTACCACACTCAGGAGGCAGAGGCAGGTGGCTCTAAAGAGCTCCCAGACAGCCAGGCTACACAGAGAAGCCATGTCTGACCCCCACTTCCCAAACAAGGATTTCATCTTTATCATCAGCATTTAGAGTTAATTGTCTGTTTTACTGCTGTCTTCAAATTTTAGTATGTTGTACGTTCATAAATATTTATTTCAAAGTATCTTCAAAGTCCATTTTCCACTTTTTCTTTGGCCCATTGTTTAGCACTGTGTTATTTACTAAGTTCTTGGGTTTTAACATAATTCTCCCTAGCCAGAAAGCACATTCCACATAGCATCAATCCTTCTACATCTGAGACTTACATTTCAGCACAACGTATTTTATATGTCAGGGCGCCTCCTGAGGGTACCGGAAAAGAAGCTGCGCTATAGTCAGCTGTACAGCGCTACGGTCTACAGTGTCTGCTAAAGGTTGCTCAGGTCAAGATGGCCAACACCGTGGCTCAGCCACTTAAGCACACTTTAAATCAATTACTTTAATCACATACAGCTGTAGCTGCCTGTGGCTGGGTATTTCTACCTGAGTGCGAGAGCCCTCAGAGGCCAGAGGGCTTCCTGGAGCTGGAGTTACCAGCGGCTGTGAGCCACCTGACATGGGTGCTGAGAATTGAACCTGGGTCTGAAGGGAGAGCAGCAAACACTCTTAGGCACTAAGCCAGCTCTTACACACAGTATGCACACTTTTGCCCAAATGTTTTATCAGCTGCATACAGAGTTATGTTTTCTAACTGTGGCTGCTGTGGAAAGAACACCTTGTGTATTGTATGGGTACATCACCTGTCAATTACAAGACCTATGGTCTATAGGAAAGGGGAGAACAGAAGGTGGGGCACCTGGGAGGCAGAAAGAATTCTGGGAGAAAGCCAGGTGTGGGTTAATCGCCCGGGAAGATGTGATAAGACAGACACATAGCACCTGAGCACAGGTAACTGGTTGTGTGGCAGAATGTAGCTTAAAACAGTTGGCTTATTTTAGTTATGATCTAGTCAGAGAAGAGCCTAGCTATATGGCCAAGGTATCTGTAAGTATGTTTTGGGTCTGAGTCTTATTTCTGGGAACATGGGGCAGGGAGGATGAACCGGATCTAACTTTTCTGGCCTGTGAAAGTCTAATTTTCTCTTTGAGTCTTACCCTTTCTCTTCCTATCTTTGGAAACTCCATGACTAGTGAATACACACTACTACCACGTCTTCCTAGTGAGTTCACCTCCAGCCTGCCCATGAAGCGCGGCTGACGGGACCATCTTGAGCTGTTTCTCCTGTATCAATGCAAGCAACACACATCCCTTCATACCTGTTGCTTGATCTCTGTATCCTTTCTACCCATTTACTCTCGGATCATTTTTTTTCTTTTAATGTAAAGCTGTATGTATGTGTTTGGTCTAAGTAGGGCTTATGGACGTTGGTGCAGTAGCTGGGGAGGCCAGAAGGAAATATTGGATCCCTGGGACTGGAGTTACAAGCAGTTGATGTGGGTGCTGGGAACAGCACATGGGTCCTTTCCACACGCAGTGCATGCTCTTAACTGCAGAGTCACTCTCCAGCACCTCACAGCCCTTCCTGAGAACTTAAATTGTAGACAGCTCACAGGCAGCTGCTCATCTCTGTTTTTTATTCTCCTGCCTCTGCATTCCAAATGCTGGGATTACAGGTGTAGTACCAAGCCTGGCTCCAAGTTTTCCCTCTTTTTTTTTTTTTTAAAGATTTATTTATTTATTGTATGCATGTGAGTACACTGTCACTGTCTTCAGACACACCAGAAGAGGGCATCAGATCCCATTACAGATGGGTGTGAGCCACCATGTGGTTGCTTGGAACTAACTCAGGACCTTTGGAAGAGCAGCCAGTGCTCTTAACCGCTGAGTCATCTCTCCAGGCCCCAGGCTTCCCCTCTTAATTGCAGTATTTAGTCTGTTTTAAATGATTACTGAAAGTCTGGTTTCTTTCTTTTTTATTTCCTGATCACCTTTTGAATTCAGGGATTTTTAAACTTTTTTCTCCTCAATTTATGGCCTGGCTGAAGGGAATCTGTGTCTCACGCTGCATCTTAATTAGTCCCTGGTCCTCTCATGGAAACACCTGCTGGGGACCAATGTGATGCCCTGCTTCCCATTCCTAGGCATCTGAGGAGGAAAAGTTCCTTCTTGAGTTTAGGCCTTAGCTGTCCGTGTAAGAAAGGAGAGGCAGTACCTGACTGTAGGGGCGGAACGTGGCCAGAGGTGCTGCTGCAGCTGCACTGGCTGATGCCAGACGCCACGCTCAGTGCGGCGGTGGACAGGGTCCGAGCAGCACCTCCCTCGATGTCTGTGGATGGTCCAGTTGTTTCCTGTTTCCGTATGTCCAGGAGCTGTTCGGTGTCTGGAGATACAGATGAGAAACTGATGGTGAAAAACGCCGAGTGGAAGCTTACGGCGGTCAGCAACTGACCGTCTAAGTCATCAGCCACCTAAGGGAAGGCAGCAGCAGGACTCATGACTTCAATGGCATCCACCCCAGAGCATTCCTGCTACCTCGCTGGCTGCTGTCCGCCTCCGGGATTGGCTTGGCTTCTTCTGAAGATGAAGATGTGTTTGTGCAGGAGATGCACTTTCTTTTCAAGGCTGGGAGGCTGTAGCTTGTCAGGTACCTACAACAGAACTGGGCTGAGCCTTCTTATTGGCTGCACCAGGTGACACCCACTGCTGTGCTTTGCTTATGCCACTGAGGCGTGGGGGGGCCAACTCGGCCCTTTCTTATCAGATGAGGTCAGTCCTCAACATCCCAGCCTGGGTTACTGGCTTAGACTGTCTCTTCCACTCCATTCTTTAATTGGTCTCCACGTCTCGCACTGTTTAACTCTGACCAGCTTAGACATTCACCGTCCCACAGTTCCCTCACACAGGAGATGCAGCATCTTATTTTCTGTGTCCTCTATAACAGTCAATAAACTTGACCTGTATGTAACAGGCATTCCATGGCTAACACAGAGGACACAGAGGACTCAGTACCACTGTCCCCAGCAGCTCTAAGAGCTACCCATGTAGCAACCGATCTTATCATATACAGTAGGAAATCAATACAGACAGCTCTGAGAGTGCTAGGCAGCTCCACAGTGACTCGCCAGGCTTCTGCCTAAAAGTGACATCGCTGAGACTTGCCTCTCTTACCTGATGACACTGTCGATACAGTTCATCTGCTGATAGGATGAGCTACGCTGTTCTTGCTGCAGATCGCCACCGGAGCCAGTATCCGTAGTGCTTTTATTTTTCAGTGTCTGAGAGGAAGAAAAGTCCTTCTGCTCGTCTGAAAGGAGATGGAAGGAGATACAATTCAAATGTTTAGCAGCTAGTGAGAAAATACTCAGCAAATCGTAGCAGGCTCATAACGTATGTTTATACAGTATCATGCAGTATATTTAATATCATTAAACATGAGTGTAGATCTAAATGACTGACACAGAAGTATCAGTAAAGTGAATAAGGCACAAAAGCAAGCCACACTCAAGGACTACAGTGGTATTTCTAAAACCGAGTAAAGCATGTATCTCAGGCGAGGATGACTAAGTCAACTCTGGGACGAGAAGCTGGTGGGGGACGCCCAGTGTCAGGGTAATATCACAACTGGCTAAGACACCTAAGTGCCACCTGTCCCTCCCCTTGTGCACTGCCTGGCTACTGAACACCTGTAGAGTTGGTCAGTGGGCATGGAGACCGGAATAACTGGTATCACACATATCTCATGTGCTGCAGGGTGCAGCACACAGCACTTCCTGGGCTGAGCCTCCGTGGTGACTGATGCTGTGTTCCTGCTGTCCCACATGCTGGCCACCACCAAGGGATGATAAAATGATACTGTACCGATCTGAGTTTGAACTTATCAAGTGTGCCTTGTGGCACAGGCGTGGAAAGAAGGGAAAAGCCTCCAGGCCTGAGCACTAGAGAACCGGAACCTGCTGTAAAGATGACAGAGCCCAGGAAAGGAGACAGAAAACCTGGCAAAGGCAGGACGCCCTGCAAAACAGTGCTATGGCCAGCAAGAATGGCAGGGTTCTGGAAGGCGTGCGTGATTACGTCACATGACTGATAGACCTGTGGCCTCAGCTGTGCGTGTTCTTATTGACAGACATGTCTAGCTGGCCTGGAGAGCCTATTTTTCTTAACAGGACTTCTTGAATAGCCTCATTTCAACTCTTCCCCATATCCCTCCTAAGAGCTTCTACTAGCTACACAATGATGTGATAAATCACAAAATTCACAGTGGAGAAATGCTTTTCATTGAATGAAGACTTTTCTTGCATTTTTACTGCGTTGTCACTAACCGTAGCTTTTATTTCAGGATCCAGCCCAGGATCTCAATGAATCTGGTGGTCCTATCTTAACTCTGCTGTAACCTGATCCCTGTCTTCACTTAAGTCTTCCAGTCATTTGTCAGTACAGACACAGGTCATTAAATTTGTTGGGTTATAAACCAACACTATCCTGCTGAGTTTTGTTACTCAAATTGTCCTAGCCTGAGCTATTTGTAGCTTTTCCAAGCTGCCTGCTCCCTGAGCCCTTATGATGTCTGTCTGTCTGTCTCTTGAATATTTTACCCTCTGGCCCTGGTTCCTTGTGTTAAAAAACATATATCCAGCAACCGAGATCTTGGTGTTATGGGTGTGTTGTCTATACGTGTAAGTTTTCCCAGGGGTCAGAGCTGATTTTTTAGGTCTGCATGTTAGCCCCTGTTCATCTATCATCCACCTATCCAGCTGAATGCCTCAGTTCTTCCGCATGCTTCTACCTCAATGCAGGACAATCTATCCTAGACATCCTCCTTTGATTACTTAGAACTTCTATAGTAGTGGGAAACCTTGTTTGTTCACTCTCTATCTATAGTGTCTGCATCCGTTTGTTCGACTGCAGTATGCACACAAAGTGTCTTCAGAGTTCTGCTGCTGATAAACCCACCAGCCTGGGTTCGGATTCTGTGCACGTTAGTGTTCTGTATCTGGCATCTAGTTGAAACACTTTTTCCTTCTCTAAAGCTACTGAAGCTCACCTCCTTGAGCATGTTTACGCCCTTCCTGCTTAGCAGACTCATCTGCATGTGGCCTTGGGTTCTCTCTACATCCTGGGAGGGGTTGATGTTAATGGCTCTTGGCTAACGCACGGATTCTCCCAGCTACCCCTTCGTAGGCAGCTCCTCTCCCCTTTCAGTCTCAGGATGCATCCCCATCACTGGTGGCTGGGTTTGCTTCCTGTGCTTTTAGGGTATGAAGTTTTTAGTTTTCTGGAGAACAGGATTGAGCCCAGAGCTTTGTACATCCTAGGCGAGGCTATACCACCAGCACCATGGTTTCAGTTACCCATAGTCGCTTGTCAACTGGAAACAGTTAAGCAGATGTTAACTACTCCTGTCAAACGGCACTACTGTAAACTATGTGATGATGCAACCTCGCTGTTCTGCTCCAGCCCACATGGGATGTACGGCATCTCTCTGTCCAGGGCATCCAGTCTCTGCCCTCCCAGCACCATCCTGAGCTGAGTGATTCAGCATCACCAAAAGAGCCAATTCTTCCTGAGCTCTTTAAGGTCAACAGTAGATTAACTATGTCACAGTGCCTTTTCATCTACCGTCCTTCATCCACTTTATGCGGTGCTCAGGGGTCACCTCCAATTAGTCCATTCTTTCAGAGTCTAAGGCTGTATGTTCCTCAAAGCTCACCCAGCATGGGGCAATTCAGCTGCCATGTTTTACTTGTATGGCATCAATGAAGAGTGCTATCTGTAATCAGTTATCTTTCATATCAATTAAAAATAAAACTTTTTTTTATACATTGCCCAGTAATTTTCACTCCTTAGTGTAGATGGGTTTTGTGTATCATATTTCTCCCTGCTAAGACATTCCTGGGGCTGGAGAGATATATAGCTCAGTGGTTGAGAGCGAGTACTGCCCTTTTGGAGGAACAAAGTTAAATTCCCAGCACCCATGATGGGTGGCTACAACTACCACCTGTAATTCCTGCTCCAGGGGATCCAACACCTCCATGGGCATTCACACTTGTGTGTGCATAAGTGTGTATACACACTCATGTATGCACACACACATGCATGCATTAAAATAAATCGTGAAACAGACAAAAGAAATTCCTTGGCATTTCTGGTAGAAAGTGTGCTGTCAAATTCTCAGTTGATTGGGGGATCTGATTGGGAAAGGTTTCCCACCGGGTACGGAACTCTGTGCTGACAATCTTTCCTTTGAAGGTGATGTTTCTTGTCTTCTTGCGTGTGATTTCTGGAGATGCGCTGTTACGTCTTACCTGTGCCCATTTGTCTCTTGCCGCCTTCAGCGATGTAGACTGATATGCTTTGAATCTGAAGAAAATCGTGACTGTTCTATCTTCAGCTCCTTCTTGGAGGATCCCTACCAATCCCATATATGAGAGTTTGATGTGACCCCTGGACTGGAACTTGGAACTGTTTCTGTTTCAGCCTGAGCGATCTGAGTGAGATCCAAAGCAGTCTATCTTGGAGCTTACTGATTCTTCTGGAATGTTGATGATAAGCATTTCTCATGTCTTGATTTGCTGAAGCCTTTTGATCCTACATACACGTTAACGTAAGTCTCTTCTGACTTGGGTCGCATGGATGTTTTTAAGTCACTAAGACACTTCAGGTAGGCACAGTACCTCCAGCCCATCAACGGTTCCATCGGGCCCTTCCACTCAGTTCCTCCTCAGAGCTGGCCTTGCTCCTTTGCCCACAGCCTTGCGATGTACCACTCCTAGTTACTTTACCTTGTCAGGCATTTCCACGGCTGTGTTTTGAGTCTTCTTTCAGTGACCACTTTTTCCCCTGGGAGGTGAGGTTCCCTTCTTGTCCTTCCATAAACTGCAGAACAGCAGAGCCTGAGCGGCCGTTTCCCTGGAAAGGCCGGTGTTTGGACTGACACAGGCCAGGCTTACAGTCTGTGACGATGGTTTTATGGATGCTTCAGCTCCCAAATTCCTCTAGTCAAACTCTGTGCTTTAAGTGGTGGCTGTTTTGACAGTTGTTTGAGTATCTGCTCCACTCTTGTTATCCCTCTGCATTTATCTGAGTGAGGATTTGTCTCCTGCAAGTTTGCTTGGTCCGTGTCTCCAGCTCATTTGTTCCCTAAGCCCGAGTCTTGCCTTGGATTCTAGAACTGCTATCTGCTGCTTCAGGACTCCAACGGGTGCAGAAAGGTCATGGACTTGCTGTCTTCTTCTCAGTGTGGAGAGCAATGCTCTTTACTTACTAAATGGGAGCCCTCTTGTATCCCTCTGTGAAGGGGGTCAGTGACCTTAGAAACCCCCAGGAGGTGGTGACACGCATTTAGTCCTAGCATGTCGGAGGTTGTTACAGAGGATCATTTTACCTCAGGAGTTTAGATAACCAAGTGACACTGCAAGGCTCCATCTCAAAAACATGAGGTAAGAGAGGAAACTAGCTAAGTTCTTTTTGTTGTCTGTCCTTCTGTCACAACGGGAGAGTTTTTCCTTTTGCTTTGGAGGAGGTGGGGGATTCAAGCTCCTTCTCAGGAGCAGAGCCATTGCTCTCACTGAATCCTGTCCCTTCCCTACCTTGACCCTGGACACTGCACCCTTCCATACTGTGAGAATAAACACTTCTTATTTGAAAATTACAGTCTAAGGAAAAAAATTATAGGGAAGACAGGGTATCATGTTGCAGCCATGGCTGGCCTGGAATTCTCTAGGAAGAACAGGTTGGCTTTGAACTCAATGAAGATCTACCCACCTCTGCCTCCTGACTGCAGGGGTTAAAGGTCTATACTATTACACCGGGAAACCGCAGCCATGTTGATATACTAGTACGCAATGTCCACAGCTACGGAACACGTGGACAGCCATCTGTGTTTTGGGGATGGTGAGGTTACTTATCTGTGCACGTGTGTGCACGTAGAGGTCAAAGGTCAACTCTAGGTACCAGTAATTCTCCACTTTATTTTTTGATACAGGGTCTTTCCCTGAACCTGGAGCTCACTGTGTTGGGCCGACTGGCTGGGAGTGGGTCCCTGGCATCTGCTTGTCTCTGTACCTCAGCGGCATGTGCAGCCATGTGTGGCTTTTACAGGAGTCTGAGGGGTTGGTGCTCAATGCAAATCACGGCAGACCCTTACAATCTAGTCACTGTTATTTCTGGCCTTAGAAAGCAAAGGTCACCTCTGCTATTTAAGCTCTGCATTTGACAATGATAAACACTATTATAAAAGTTACATGACCAAAACTCATGATTTCTAAAATTGTATTAAATGTCAACAAGAAAAATGAAAGACTTAGTTAGGTTAAAAAAACAATCACTGTTACTTCACATCTGAGAAAAGATTAAAATGTCAATGTTTTCCACTCCGTCTAGATCTTTCTCCATTTGTTCGAAATGACAAAAAGGGATCATTTCAATGTTTGTTATTATATGAAATGTATTAAAAATTAGCTTCTTTGGGGTTTAAATAGCTCAGAAAGGAAACAAACTAAAAATCTGATGGCATCAAAATAGTTATTCTTTATTCAAGTGTGCTGAGCTCTAATTTAAAGCCATTTCGTTTCCAAGTGTTACTGTGCAGCCAACATCGTACTGTTATCAACAATGCTACTGTTTCTCAGGTAATCAGCGAGCTGGAAAGCCTTAGCCTCATCTGCTCAGCGTGCAAGCATGTTGTTCTCTGTGAAGAGATAGATAGGAGAGCAGCCGGGGCCACTCTGCCAACTCACCACCACCCTGCGGTTCCACGCACGTCTCTGTCACTGGCTTCACTGATGATCTGGCCATCGACTCGATGTAGAGCTGTTGGCCCACATTCTTAATTTTGTTGACACTGGCATAGACCTGCTGCAGGGTCATCTTGGGGAAAAGAAGGATAAAGTAAGAGTTAAAAATGTAGACGTGTGTGTGTGTGTGCTAAAAACCACACAAACAATACATGCCAAACTTTGGGTTCTCTGAAACATGACTAAAAGCACTCCTTGCTTTAATTCCAATTCTTGCTGTGCCATGATACACTGACGCCAATCTAACTGTACTTCCAGCTATCCTTGGTATGCGGCTTTTAGAAAAGCGTACAATGAATCCAAGCATAACCTTGCAAAGGTGATTTTTTCCCTCTCTCTTTTAAAGACAGGGTGCTTACCATGTGGCCCAGCTGGTCTCAGACTCCTAACCCTCTAGCTTTCACCCCAACGACTGAAGTTTTAAGTGTGTGCCACCGAACCTCGCTCAGACTTTCTTTTTAGATATTTATCTATACCCATTTAAACCATTTTCTGAAGTAAATTGAAATCTGTAAATGACAAACAAATCCTAAGATGTCACCGGACGCAGGACCACCACTGACACGGTGCAGAGAACAGCACTGCACAAGGCCACATCTGCCACACACCTGCTCATGCTGGCCTTCCTCCGGACAGTGTCCGCTGGACTCACTCGAAGAGGTGATGCTGACGTGCTGCTCCTGTGAGCCACTGCTGCCCAGGCTCCCGTAGCCACTGGAAGCACTAGCATGGACCGGCTAGGAGGAAGGGACCAGTTCAGTTACTGTTCTGCACGTGGTGATGAGATTCACCTTACAGTTTCTAGTCTACAATCATCACAAAGCTAAGAGCTTCCTAAACGCTTCAGAGGGCGTGGAGAGGCTGATGCTGCTTGCTGGCTGCTGGTGTAAGACATTTCCTCAGTGCTTCCCTGTTCTCGGGGCAGAGCCTAACTTTTTATTCTAGGTGGGAACTATAGCAACAGGTTCTTTTAGATGCCATAATATAACTAACTGCCTTCTCTAAAATCATAAATAATAAAATGAAATAAACTTTAGTTCTTTAGAATAGACAGAACATGTGAAATAAAAAGATGGATTTTATAAAACCTCAGATACTTCATGAACTCTAGAGATTTTATAAAAGACAGTTCTGAAAACTTCTGGCCTCACATGCTATGGGACACATAGCTTATTTACTAACACAACCCCTTACTGGTTGTTCTTTTCGAAAGGTAACTTTCCTCCTTTCCCCTTACAATGACAAGAGATACTGAGACCAAACATATTGCTCTACTAATTTTAAAAACCAAATTATTAGAAAAACAAAACACTGAAGCCCAAACTCAGGAGCTGGATACGCTGCCGGCATCTGAAACAGGAAAATAATTCTTTCATTAAGAGAGAAATAATTCTTTCATTAAGGAGTCTGTCCTGTGGGGCAGCCCACTTTGCTGTGTCGAAGCGAGCACAGCCACAATGTTCTGTGCATCTCACCCAGAATAAGGAAACCACTGAACAGAGCTTAACCCACAGAAGCAAAGCGAAAAGCAAAACTGTCTGAGATGTGAAGGAAGAGAACCCTCTCTTCTCACAGTGTGTTCTTGTAGAGTCACTTCACTAAGACTGCGCCAACATAAAGCACAATTTTGGGGATGACATCTTTTTAAAAACCTCTCACTTTACCTGCAAGAGAAGTTTGTGAATTTGTTCTTGTAATTCTGCTATGTCTTTGTCGTTACTGGCTGCCTTTTTTATTCTGGTGGCAAAAACATCTTCATTTAATGGACTCCTATAAAATGCCAAGTGAAACAACACATCATGAGCCGGATTCGGTTGAAATGAAGACTAAAAGGCCCGCCAGGGGCCATGTAAAGAATTAGTTGTGTCTTGATGAAAAAAACTCCTTCACTCTAAGTACAGAAAAATGGAGTGAAAATTCCCAAAGAAACAAGCTAGATATAACAGCTCCCAACCTGCACGGTGCCGGGGATAGAACACAGGGCCCTGTACATGCTGGGGAAACACTTCACATCTAAATTGTATCCTCAGCCCTTGATTTTTGAGACAAAGTCTTGCTCCAACAGCCCAGGCTAGCCTCCTAGCTCTCTGCCTCCTGAGACCTGAGATTGCAGGCAAATAACTGGCACTGCTTAGATTTCTCGATAGCACTGATCTTTATGTAACCAGTTCAGAACTATGTACATATTGTCCATTTAGCTACCTTTTTTTTTTTTTGCTCCCAAGAGCTTCAGTAAGGACCGGTTTCAAAGTCTGACGGAGTAAACTCTGTAAGGAATCTTAAGACTCTGAAGCTGCAGAGCAGTCACAGCGAAGCTGGAGACAGCTCGCTCCGTGGTTAGTATATGCTGCTCTTCCAGAGGACCTGACTTAGATTCCCACCGCCCATGGCAGGTTGCTCAGAGTCATCTACATCACCAGCTTCCAGGCGATCTGAGGCCTCTGGTCTCCAAGGGCACCTGCACACAATCACATGCAGATATACACACCTACCTATACAGGGTTTAAAAACTAGTAAGAATAAAACTTAGAAAATTTTACATGGGCATGGTAGCACACATTTGTAATTCCATTACTCAGGAGGCAGAGGCAGGAGGATCTCTGTGAGTTTGAGGCCAGCTTAATCTATGCAGGGAGCTCCAGGACAGCCTGGGCTACGCTGCGGAGCACCTCAGCCCCCTAGTGGTGAGAAGGAGGCCTTACCAATGCTACCTTTCATCTCTTACTTCAGAGAATGTAACTTGGTCCTACTGAGATGGTGCAGTAGGCAACACTGCTTGCTGTGCAAGCCTGATGACTGGAGTCTGATCCCAGAGCCCTGGTGAGAAGATGCTTCACCTAAGATGCCCTCTGATCTCCACATGTGAATGCCCTGTTACACGACTGGTTGTTCCCCTTATACAATATACCTCACACAATAAAAGAAAAAACAAGGGCTGGAGAGATGGATGGCTCAGCGGTTAAAAGCACTGACTGCTCTTCCAGAGCTCCTGAGTTCAATTCCCAGAAACCACATGGTGGCTCACAACCATCTGTAATGGGATCAGGTGCCCTCTTCTGGTGTGTCTGAAGACAGCTACAGTACTCATATACATAAAATAAATAAATAATTCTTTAAAAAAAAAAACAAAAAGAAAAAAAAAACAAAATAAAACTTACTACCTGCATACAGTGAATGCCAACAAATTAGGACCTCCTCCTGAAAACTGTGCTGGTCTTTATAATATGAAAATAACATCTTTAAGAGTCCCTAAAGCAGCAGTTCTCACCCTGAAGGTTGCAACCCCTTAGCAAACCTCTATCACCAAAAATATTCATATTACAATTCATAACAGTGTCAAAGTGACAGTTACGAAGTAGCAGTGAAAATAATTGTATGGTTGGGGTCACCACAGCAGGAGACACTGTAGTACAGGGATTAGGAAGGCTGAGAGCCACTACTCTAACTTGTGATAAGCGTTGCTCTAATTAATTTACAAGTATCCATCCAATGGAATTATCCCTTCAAGGGGACCTTTTCCAGGTCTCCTGATTATTACGGGGAGAGGAGAGAGAAAAGGCCAGTCCAGGCACCAAGGGTTACACCTTTACCATGTCATGGAATGACCTCTTGGAACCTTGGCAGAGTGGGTACCAACGAGGAGCACTGAGTCAGACACATCACTTACGATGTGTCCGATGTGGTCCGATGGAAGAAGTCACCGAGAACTAGCAAACCCAGTGGTCCAAGAGATGGCTCCGTGGTTAAGAACGCTTTCTGCCCTTGAAGAGGAGCTGGTTTTGGTTGCCAGCGCTCACTCATGCAGCTGCTTCCCGGAGTTGTAACTCCAGTTCCAGGGGATCCAGTGCCCTCTTCGGGCCTCCACAGCCCCAGGCACATACACGCAGTCATCATACACACACGCAAGCAAAACACTTTACACATATTAAATTAAATAAATATTAACTTTTTCAAATTTAGTTTTTTCTTATGCGTATGGTGTTTTGCCCGAGTGTGTATCTGAGCACCACCTGCACGGCTGGTGCCTGCCTAGGTCAGAAGAGGGAGTTGGAGCTCCAGACCTGGAGTTACAGATCTGCAGTGCAGCTGCAGTGACCTAAAAGTTGAAACACTGCCCCAAGACTGCAATTATTGTCAGGAGGCCACAGAGTGCTGGTAGTGCCATGAGAGTAGCAAGAGAACTCCTGAATTCAGGGACTTTTTACCCAATGAAGTCCATCTTCCCATGACAAGCGACATCTGCTCTACTCACCTCTGCACCCCATAGCAGCAACTGGTGAACTTACGTTCGGACTTTATGTCGACCAATGATGAAGGAGACCTTCCGGCTCCAGGGGTTCACAAAGCTGGACCAGCTGGAATCCAGAATGACATAATCTCCGTTCTGAGTGCAGAATCTGACGGGTGAGTGTTCAAACGGAGGGTGGCCGGCATACTTTAAAACTATGGAAAGCAACAAGATGAAAAGCAAGCTGTACACAGGTGAGACTGTAAGTGCTCTGCTTCAGTTATCTGTGTGGGATATTTTTAGCACTTTAGAACAGGAAACAACTATTTTAGCAGTTTCAACACATTTCATATTTGGGTAATGGCTAAAACTCTAAGCAGAAATGAACTGTAAAGTTACAACCAATCAGTGGCAAAGAACAACCTCCATAGAGGAGCAGGCCCCACCTTTTTGGTGTATGGCAACCATCAGAGGCCGATCTTCTGGATGCAAGTATGTTAAGATCGATGTTCCAATCAGATCCTGAGGTAGGTAACCCAGCAAAGGCACTGCTCTGGGGCACAGGCACATAGCACAGGAAGCATGTTATACTGGGCAGGTAATTAAGTAGTTGTTACATACCTAAAAATACCCACCCAGGCTGGCAATATAGCTCAGTGGTAGACTATGTGCTTAGCACACGTAAGGATTCTGTCTCCTGCTCTGCAAAACAAAACATCTCCATCAAACCCTAGCCTCTCGATGAGCTCTACACAGGAAGAGCATTAATGAAAAGACACCCATTAATGTATCCAGGAAGGCAAGACCCTAAGTGCCTGTTTATGGGGAACAGACACAGGTTAAGACTGTTGTCTGTGGCCTCCTGCCATGTTTCACCAAAACCATCTCCTACAGGAAGAACAGGCTTGCAGGCTCTCTGTGAACTCAGGAGTCAGAAACTCAAGGTCCCCGCAGACACTTCCAGCACATTTCTCAGGACCCCTGTGTTCTTCACCATGCTGTCATGTGGTAATGCAGAAGGGGTTAATCATGACGTGGGCTATAAGTTTATACAGCATTAGTATACGGATTTATGTATGTATATGAATTTATGCAGCATTGGTGGACCTTGAATATCCGCCAAGAGTTAGTACACGGAAATCCTGGTCCCCCGCCCGTGGCAATCTTAGGAGGTGGTGAAGGCAAAGTCTGGTGGAAAGAAATTAGGTCACTGGGGTAACCCCTCGGGCCCTGTCTGCGTCGGCATTGGCTGTCAACTTTATAACCTGAAGAAAGTCTCAACTGTGCAAATGTCATCGTCGCACTAATCTGTGGACAGGTCTGGGAGGGATTGTCTCGACCAACCTAATGTAAGAGAGCCAGTCCACGTGTGGGCAGTGTCATTCCCTGGGCAGGTGGTCTTGGGAAGGCCAGCACAAAGGCAACTGGTGAGTCACAGAGTGAGCCAGCAGCAGCCTTCCTCCACGGTGCCGACATGCAGGCTCCTGCCCTGACTTCCCACTGCTTTCTGGGGCCATGAAGTGAGGAGATTCACCTCACCATCTGCTCCCCACCACGATGCCCTCTCCCACCACAGGTCCCGAAGCAATGGAGCCCAGACAAGTGACTGTGGCTTGAACTGGGAGGTGAGTAAACCTCTTTCCTCTTTAAGAGTTGGCCCTTTCCAGTATTTTTGACAGTAACAAGGGCTGATGGACAAAAAAAGGGGATTAGTAATTGGATACACTGTAATGTCGAAAATCACACACAGTATCAAAGGGCAACTAGCCTCCAGAGGACTCGCAGAAGTCTGTTCAGGGTAAAGAAGCCTTGTAAGGATGACTTAGACAAGCCAGGCTCTATTAACAGTGTCTGGGCTTCGAGTTATACTAATGCACGGACTCAGTCTGATTTCTCAGATTTTCAAATTTCAAGAATAAATAGGATTCTAACATAAATTTGTGTATGTGGGGGTCGCATACACTACTGTGACATCAATGTCTGTTTTATCCAGACAGAAATACTGAAGACCAAGGGCTGGAGAGATGGCCCAGCAGGTGAGAGCACTCCAGCTCCCCCAGAGGACCTGAGTCAGATTTCCAGAACCCACATGCTCACAACCATCACCCGAGGCTCTCTTTTGGCCTCTTTAGAGGTTCTCCACATGTGGTACAGATACACGCTCAGATAAAACAGCCAGACACATACATATTTTTTTTCTAAAAAAATACTGAAAAACAGCAATAGGCACCATCTGTTCTCACTATGCAAAAACCATTTTTAATTGCCTTGAAAAAGGCAATGTGAGTTCAAAACCAGAAAAATCCTTTAAACAAAGCTCTCCTCCTCCTCCTCTTCCTCCTTTTTTTTAAAGTATGCTCTCTTCTTTTTTTCCTTTTTGGTCTAATTATAATAATAAGCATGAATTGATTTGAACAACATCTGTCAAATGGAAATACCACTAAAGTAAATGCTAAGAGATTTGAGTCTTAGTCAGGCGTGGTGGCGCACGCCTTTAATCCTGGCACTTGGGAGGCAGGGGCAGGAGGATTTCTGAGTTGGAGGCCAGCCTGGTCTGCAGAGTGAGTTCCAGGGCAGTCAGGATTGCACAGACAAACCATCTCAAAACCACCCCACCTCAAAAGAGAGACTGATTCTTGGTCCTAAGCAGAATACAGTCAGATGGTTTTGGTGAACTGGTCCTTGGCTTATATAAAAATAAGAACACTAACTCTCGTCCCACCTATGGCTCAAGTAAGATATCATGTAAATGACTTTAAAAATACAACACACGAGGTGTTTACACTAAAATTCAACCAACTGGCACAGTGAGAAGACTTAACAGTTACCTGTTAAGTACTTGCCACCACGCCTGCTGGAGTGAACTGGATCTGAGACCCAATGCCAGAAAAGTGCCCCTGACCTCCATGTGTGCATGGCAAATACACACATAAACAAACAAACGAACGAACACATAAATGTAACTTGAAATATATTTAAGAGGACTCAATCTAAGCTGGATTGTAACCAGCCGGAGCCATGCAGGCAACCTCATAGTCTGTCCCAGGGTACACAACAGCACATAACACACACATAGCTCAGATCTCTAGTAAGTTAAGTACCTTGGTTTGTCTTCAGAAACAAATCTCTTTTAGACCCGATAAAGTATTTACCTTTCATCTACTTCAAGAAACACACATCCTGGAGTGTGTGTTGTGGTAAAAATTCTTTTATCTACAGGGATTCGAGGAGCTATTAAAAAAGGAGAAAAACTGATTAAGGCTCAAACATCCAATTAACCATCTACCCAACTAGCTACTGAACATACAAGGAGGGAAAAAAAACCCCATATGAAATGGCAGAAATCTAACTCAGATGAATGACTGGTCTGGGGTCAAAGCTACAACACAATGAGATGTTTCATTCCTAATGTGATTTAAATGAGGTCAACCTACGATGGCTACACTCTGGTTACTTTTACATCCAGAAAGACTGCTGCACCCTAAACAGCTGGTTTCTTCATCTTAACTGCTACCTGTCAGAGCTGGAGCGAGGGAAGCTCTGGACACGCGACGGTGGCCAGCTCTCCAAGTGGCTCAGAAGCAGTGCTACATGATAAAACTGGTATCTCTAAGCCAGCAAGCTCTGCTCTAAACATGCACAGAAACATGGCTTACCTCAGTCACTTGCGCATGCTTTCAGCTGCAAGACACTTAAGTGAATACATCAAAGCCCCACTGCTTGGAGGTAACCAGGATCACACAGCATGCACACATTTCGGCTGCTGCGGCTACAGTGCTTCATCCCAGG
Source organism: Mus caroli (assembly GCF_978045245.1). Lineage (NCBI taxonomy): Eukaryota > Metazoa > Chordata > Mammalia > Rodentia > Muridae > Mus > Mus caroli. The sequence continues at coordinate 5,284,575 of NW_028227261.1, read as the reverse complement.
CCACGGTTACAGTACTGTTGGGGTTTTCCTTATCGTTTAACACAGTGGTTCTCAACCTTCATAATGCTGAGACCCGTAAATACAGTTCCTCATGTTGTGGTGACCCCAACCATACAGTTATTTTCATTGCTACTTCATAACTAATTTTGCTACTGTTATGAACTGTACGTAGATATCTGATATGCAGGATGTCTGACAAGCAACCCCTATAAAAATGTAGTTCAGCTCTCAGAAGGGTCATGACCCACAGGTTGAGAACCACTGGTTTGATATGTAACTCTATGGTTTTATTATTTCCTTAAAAATATATTTTTGTGCATAGGTGTTTGTCCTTCACGTATAGGAGGAGGCCAAACAGGTTGTAAGCTACCCCAGACTATAGTTACAGACTGCTGTGAGCGACCATGTGGGTGCTGAGAACTGAACCCATGTCCACTGAAGTGCAGTCAGTGTTCTCAACCGCTGAGCTCTTTTAGCCCCTTGTCCTTTTTTTTTTTTTAATATAATTATTCTTTTTTGATCACTGTGCCCCTGAACTAATTCTCACCATGGTCCTATGTTTTTATGGAGACTTTTGAACTGGGTGGTAATTTGTAGAAAAGCACATATCATGTCTCATAAGAACCAACTATGATTTTAAGTATTAAGATGGAAGCTGCTGCTATTTAGAAGTTTAGAAATGTATTTCTGTTTACTGAATATATATACTGAAATTTCTGGAAGTTTCCAAACACTTCTATAATATAATGTCTTGTCCCCTCCACCAACTGACCAGGACCAATCCCAGGGCCTTGCGGTTACACAGCCAGACAAGCATTCTACCACTGTGCTATACCTCCAGCTTTTGGTGAGACAGGTATTCACTATGTGGGCCAGGCTATCTCTGAACTTGTTATGTAGCCCAGGGCACACATGCCTCAGTCCCTAGAACATGTGCTTCCTGGCAAATTCAACCATTCTTGTGGCCTTTTCATGTAATAATGATTTTTGTGCTACTGTTTCATACATGGCAGATATAAAAGGCCATCGAACAGGTCACCAACAGAGATGGGAATAAAGTACTGTGTGTTTATCTGAGTGTGAGGATATCCACAGCCCGGGAGGCCACACCGGCAGGGATGACTGCACAGAAGACAAGGTCAGCAAACACCAGCACATGCTTCCCGAGCTTATGACCCGGACTGGAAACTGAAGCAGTCCTCTGTCCTAGACCTACAGACGCTGCTATCCCCACACTGCTGTCTGAACACCGGCATTCTGCATCTTACAGACAGCGGGGCTTACTTACTGACTTACCTTCGTAACCAGAGTGAATCTTTTCAACCAGTGTTAGACAGCAAGGCTCTGGTTCTGGCTGGGCAGCGCTATGTACATGAACCAAATGGGGGAGGATCCGGAATGGGGAGTAAAGCCTCTTCTGCTCTCTGTCTCCTCCGCCTCCACTGAAGAGAGCAAAGGTGATTAGTGTCCGTCCGGGCGCACTCAGCCCGCTGTAGACAGGCTGGTGAATGCTCCGCAGTAATTCCCAAGGCAGAAAGACCCCAGTCTAAAACGTTTAGAGGCGTCTGTTTTCCTAATGGGAAGTAGCTGGAAATCTCAGTCTCCCCCGGGCAGGTACGCACCCACCCACTCTTCACTGTGTAAGAAGTTTCAGGGGAGCTGTTTACATCACTGTCGATCACCCCACAACTGCCTCATGGCTGTGCCCCAAACTCCCAGCTTTTACTCTTCTCCTGTGAGGCACACCAAGCACTACTAAGTAGAAAATGGGGTCCCATGTGGTCACATGGCCAAACCTGACTCTAAGGTACCCCTCTTCCCCCTTTGAAAGAAGGGACAGTCTCAGAGCTTCTTTAGCTACTTCCTTGGCTGCTGCAAGCACTGTCCTGCAAAATGCCTGGCTGGGAAAAGGGGGCGCTAGGACTCAGCTGCCCAACCTAACCTCTGGAACAGAGCCTGGTCCCTTCTCAGTTCTCACCAATGACAGCTCTGAGGACGAGCAAAAAACGGTGTCTACTCTGTTGCTAGGGGGACATGCCACCATCCTGCAGAGTCTTCATGTTCAAATGTGAGCCCCTTTCCTCTTTATTTGCAACCAAGCCTCTCTCCTAAAATAATCTACATTAGTAACCCCTACTCCCAAGGCCGTCAGAGCTCCAGAGCCATCCACCGTGTGGCAGCTCCCTCACCCCATGGGCCTGCTTCCTACTTCAGTCATTTGGATGAGGGCCTTTCTCTAACCAGACAAGAGTTCATGCTTTTATCTGTCCAGCTTCCCTCCAACTGCTGTAAGGACTCTTTCAGGCCAAGGGTTCTAAGCCATTTATAGACATTTGCCCTAGACATTAACTGCTGACCTGTACCTCTAAGTAGAATAGGTTCTCACACAGTCTCAGTGTAGACCTCAGATTAGCCCAGACACAGCTAAGCGCCTTTCCAAGAAAGTGCTTTTGCTCTGTGCTCCTGGGCCTCAATTATCTGCACCCAAGATTCCTACTGCTATCTCTTACTCCCTTGTGTATCATGCCCCAGTTCTGACCCATTAATAAATCCTGGAGAAGCATCCAGATAGTTTTCTTCTACCACCTCATCAGCCTGGTCTTACAACCCAAGCCGGTCGCTGCTCTCTCTGGCTGGTGGGTCTTTCAAAGCATCTCTCTCTACATAGCATCCCACAGTCCTTTCCAATGCAAAATATGCCTTCCTAATAAATGAACCCCTATTTCTGTCCGCTGGAAAGTCCTGCAAACACTGGGAGCCCTGCAATGAGGACTGTCCCCTTGCCTAGACTGGGTCTCAGAGGCAGCACCGTTTCCCTTTCCCTGGAACAGGGGACTCCTTGAGAAGTGACAACTTTTGAGTCTGGGGTAACAAAGTCTCTGTTCAGTACGGGGGTGCCTCATGACTAGAGCAGAGGAGGCTGCCAAGGATCATGTGGGTACTGTTACAGGGGCGGCGCGACCACCCTACTGCTCAAAGGCGAGCAACTTCATCATGATAAAAGTGAACGGTAACTCCGTCTTTTAGAAGCACATCCTAAAACACTAATGGAGGGGATGTTTGAGGTCTGGGATGAGGAAGCAGACGGGGAAGAACTGGAGGAGGTGCAGGTGGCACCGGGTTGGCCAATCAGAACATACGGGTTTGCAGTATTATTTTCTCTGCTTTTGTTAGGTTAAAAAGTCCTAAGGAAAAGGGTTGAAGATAATCAATCGCAACCAAACACTTGTTTCTGAAAGCGACGTTCCCTGTGGTTTGGTCCCTGATTTCTCATCTGCCCTCTCCCTCCCCTTTGGCAGTCAGGGTCCACCCCAGTGCATCTCTGCTCCTACCACGTGGAACACACTTCCTCAGGGACTTCCTCACACTTGCCTGGCTTACCCTACCTTCCTCAGGTCTCTGGCAGCAGCTGGGATCCCTCAAAGAGGGCTTCTTTCATCACTATCACAGTGCGGATGTGCTAGTTTCAGGTGCCATGTACTGAGAGCAAAGCAAGGCTCCTGGAGGTCATGGGAGCACTATGTGGGAGCACTTCTCCCAGGAAGGCAGTAATGCAGTTTCTGCCGAGTGGGTTTGCCCTGGTGAGAGCTGGCTGCTGTGGTGTCTGGCTCCCTCTGTCTTTTTGACCATGCCTCTTTGACTTTTGTCATGAGGCCATTACCAGATGCCAACAGACTCTGGCTTTATGCTCTCCAACTGTGAACTCTCCAACTGTGAGCCAAAATGAGTAACTTTTCCCTTACAATCCACCCACTCTTAGATACTCTGTTACAACAATAGAAAACAGACAAAATGACTCTGCATAAAACAGCAGTTTTTCCCTTGTTCAGAATTTTTTGTCAGTGGGCACACTTACATTTATGTATTATTGTTTTACTAACTCCAAAATTTAAGTACAAGATATAGCGGGACTTTCCGGACCCAGCAGCGGTATAAATAATGACATGAGACTTCTACACAGTTTAACTTAGGCCTTTTGCTTGGAAAATCTCCCAGGTCAATCTTTTGCTTGGACAATCTCCCATCTAACTTGACCGTCTTACACATAACCTGCCGAGTGGCTAGCTTTATACCTTTCTCTGCTTCACTCTGGTCCATTTGCTCCGTGTCCACTTTCTGAACACCCCCCAGTCCCACCCCTCCCCACTTCTGTTTTCTTCTCCCAGTGACCCTCTCTTTACTTCCCGCACCACTATTGGTCAGCAGCTCTTTACTACAACCAATCAGCAGCGAGACAATATCTGCTAGGCCTCTAGATTGCCTCTTGGCATAGGGGGCTGTCTGACCTTCATGTACATAAGCAGGTATGGAAGGACAGCTGTTTACAACTATAAGGTCACTGATGCACCAAAGAAATGACAGTACCAATATCCTGCCAGCACTTAGCTCTCTGCCAGTATAAAATTAACAACTGAAAATACAGAGACACACCTTTCACACAATGTAAAAAAAATGTTATCCCAACACCTGGGGAGAAAACTATTGCTTTGATTCAGGTAGGACCTGAAAGTATTCACTGTAACAATGCACATGTCACTCACTGCCTTTCAGGTGTGTTCTTGTGAACGACTCAGTAGCCGGGCAGGCCCCTCCCACCTGGTGACCGTTGTTCCTGTTAGGTGATCCCTCCTCCCTATGCATACAAATACTGTTAGCTCAATTTTATGGCCTCTCTGGTTATCTGCATTATAAACATTTTTCCTCCTGTAACCATCTGGAGTAGTTACTACCTTCAATACTGATATTAAATAACTGTGACACTGTAAAATGTTTTTTCTTGCCGGGAATGGTGGCACACACCTTTAATTCCAGCCCCGGGGAGGCAGAGGCAGAGGCAGGCGGATCTCTGTTTGAGGCCAGGCTGATCATCTACAGAGTGAGTCCCAGGACTACACAGAGAGAACGACTCTCAAAAACAAACAAACAAACCAAGTTTTCCCTAGGAAAGCAACACCGCAGTAGTGAAGTGGGTGACAACTGCCTACAAGAAATTGATTCCTGTTAAGGTCTGGTCAGTTTTCGTCTAGATCACTTTTTTTTTTTTTTTAAAGCCCTACTATTAAAAATTCTACAAACTGAGAAGTAGGCATGAGGAAATCTTATAAACTAATTTAAATGTGACTGAACTGAAAAGCAAAAAGCAAGCAAACAAAACAGGGCCTGAAGTACGCTTGCTGTAGTTTACTTCAAACCACGGGCTCTGACGGCATAGGGCCGGCGATTATCTTTCAGTGTTTCTATTTTTTGTCTAAATTCACAAATTCACATAGCAACACTCAAGAGGTTTTGTTGTTGTATCTAAAACAGAATCTAGCTGAATACAAAGGAACCACCGTAAAGGGTGAACAGAAATTAGAGACTGAGCCACATTTTGAGCCTCTGCGGTTTTTTTACTTACCAGATTCTGCAGAAAAAGGGTTTCGCTGGTGCACATTCATACTGCGAGGCTAGAAAGAGAGAGAGGTGACGATCGATCGCCCTGTCCCTCCTGGGGTGGCTCCCCAGTGATGCAGTCCTGACCCTCAAGTGCTCCTGGGAGGTGTTCCCTCACCTGTGAGAGTCCGACTGGACTCTCCTTCATGTGCCCACACCTGTCCCTCACAGCAAGCACATGTGCTATTTCTAACGTCACTGTGATGACCTGATGGCACTACTTTGGGGCCTGCAGTCTGGCCCACTGTAATAGTTGGGGAAATCTGGAATATTTTCAGATCTCAGTTCTCTGAAGTGTAAATGTGATTGTTTTCCTCCGCTTTAGGTCTAACCTTGGGGAATTTTTCCTACAATTTTTTTCATGTATGATCCTCTATGACTCTCAGGTACTGCTAATGTCATCTCTAGACGGCTAGGCCAATCCTCTGCGGCCTCATGTTTTCTCTCCCTCAGGCCAGCGGTTCTCACCGGCCTTTCTTAAATACACAGTGACAGCCCAAAGGTAAACGTTGTTTTTTGTTTTGTTTTTTGTTTTTCCGAGACAGGGTTTTCTCTGTGTAGCCCTGGCTGTCCTGGAACTCAACTCTGTAGACCAGGCTGGCCTCGAACTCAGAAATCCACCTGCCTCTGCCTCCCAAGTGCTGGGATTAAAGGCGTGTGCCACCACTGCCCGGCAAGGTAAATGTATTTTAGAGTCAAACGAGGAACCTTTTGCCCAAACATTTGCCCAAATGTTTCAGTAAAAAGACCTAAGCTACTGAACTATGAGAAACTGTTAAAATACATACATCTTTATTAACATAACCAGTGAGAATCCCAGGATCCAAAATACCGCACAGGGCTATGTGCCTGCACTTCTAAGGGTCATCTGAAGAATCAGAAAACTGCCTCTTGCTCACACCACTTACACGTTACATCAGGCTTCCATGTTCACCACAAGCCACTGCAGAACCATGAGCTGGACTCGGTGAGCTCAGGGGACACAAGCCCAGAAGGTGCTCAACAAGCTGAGAATGTGTGAGTTCTTAAGAAGCATCAGGCCAGGCGTGGTGGCACACGCCTTTAATCCCAGCACTCGGGAGGTAGAGGCAGTCGGATTTCTGAGTTCGAGGCCAGCCTGGTCTACAGAGTGAGTTGTAGGACAGCCAGGGCTACACAGAGAAACCCTGTCTCGAAAACAAAACAAAACAAAACAAAACAAAACAAAACAAAACAAAACAAAGAAACCTCAGATCCTCCCTCGAGGTCTACAGAACTGACACTGAGCGGAAATAGCATCCTGTGTCCTTTTCCTCACAGGAAGAAGAGCCTGAAGCAGGTGAGCAGCGGGTTACAGCTAGAACGGGCCTGGAGCTTAACTGCTCTCAGTTGAAGCTTGAACCTGAGATGGACACAGCAGAAGCACGGTATCTGAGGTAAACTGATGTATACTGTGTCTGCATGGCAGAAGTGATCATTTCAGCGTATATTAAAGTTTTAGATGGAATGAAGATATCATAGCAACAATTAACCAGCAAAGAGCAGAAAGGATGAAGGTGCAAGCACTGTTAAAGAAAAAAACAAAACAAACCTAAAAAGAGACGGCAAACGCTTCTAGCCTCCTAGCATCTAGAACAGTTCCTGGCCACACGTTATCATGGAGTGTTTTTAGGATGGGTGATTAATGAAATGAGAAAACCAAACGCAGACAACTGAAGGTTGAGAATGGGCATTCAGGAAAGGAAGGTAAGCAATACTAGGATCTTTAGGGTGGGAAAGGAGAGAGAGAATACAGTTAGACGAAAGGAGCCTGGGTTGAGTATTAAATTGTAAAAACCAGAAAAGTAGCGGCTGAGAGATGACAATGCAACAGTCTGTTTCTCGTTCTCCCATTCCTCTAATCCCTGAACTTAAGCATGACTGGAGATGGTAAACCTTGTGCTACACTTTTTTTGGGGGGGTTTCACGATGTGGATGACAATGGCCTTGAAGTCCCATCCCGCCTCATCCTCCAGAGTGCGGGGATGAGCGCTGTGCTCACCTCTTCTCTAACAGAATAAACGGAATCGCTTTTAAAAAGTAAGTACAGGAGAGCGAGGGAGAAGCCGCAATGGTAAAGACGCTGGCTGTTCCTCTAAAGGGCCCAGATTCAATCCCCTGCACGTACACGTTAACAACCATCTGTAACTCTAGTTCTAGGGGGAATCTAATCCCCTCTTATGGCTTCCATGGGCCCTGAAACCCATGTGGTGCACAGGCATTTAAGCAGGCAAAACACCCATACATATAAAAAAAAAAAACCTTTTAAAACAGATAAAGTGATGCTGGGGATATAGTTCAGTCAGCAGAATGCTTGCCTAGCCCCATGAAACCCTAGGTTCAATCTCCAGCACTGCTAACGGTGGCTTGGTGGTATCTGCCTGTAATCTCATCACTCGGGAGCAGAGGTAGGAAGATCACAGTTTAAGGCCATATTGGCTGTAAGGCAAGTTTGAGGATAGCCTGGGCTACAACAAACAGACAACAGAGAAAAGAGACTGAGATAAAAGAAAAGGCTGATTGATGCATGTGGTATATACTGAGCTCTTTAAGAGATGATTCACAAACAATGTAAGGAGCAATGAGCGACTTTAAAAAGAAAATCACACGGACAGAATGTCACAGAGAAAACTGTGGCCAGGCAGATCTGTTCAAGTAAACCAACAATTCTCGAGGCAACCAAGTTATGGATCCATGAACTTTCAGGGGCCAGAAAAAGGGAATTGGAGCTCTCAGAATCTTACCTATAAAGTCACATCTATTAGACAAAGACATCATGGAGTCAACACAAGAAGAAAGTATGTCCTTCTAATTCAGAGGGAAGAGAGCCTGTACCAACCAAAGCTATTTTTTCATACAAAGTATGTGAAATCTCACTAAGTAAAAAAGAAATGCATTGGTCTGTTAGTTATTAAATGATAAAAATACTATTTTGCTGTGCTCTTTTAAAAAAGAAGAAGAAAGCCTATAGTTGTGGTACATGTCTTGAAATCCACACTCAGGCAAAGATGGGCACATCGCAGAATTTGAGGCCAGCCTGGTCTACAAAGCAAGTTCCAGGACAGCCTTGGCTACACAGAAAACCTTATCTCAAAAAACAAACCAACACCAAAGAAATAAAATAAATAACTACATAAACTAAATAAATAAATAAGGGAAATGACATGGATTATATGTTGAAAATAACATGTTAACGTCTGTTCTATTTCTGTGAGAACAACCCGATCTTAGTGCAAGCCATTCAAGCAACACTGGTCTCATACCTCTTTGGGTCCAGTTGTTCCAGAAAGGAAGCTGAGTTGGAGCAGTGTGCGCGTAGAACACCCTCACGTCTTGAGGGGCAAGCAGGTCGACAAAGTGCAAGCTCTTGAGGAAACCTTTCTTAGAATTCAGGATCAAAGCAGCCTGCTCAGAAATGTGCACTAACCTTCCAGACAGAAACGAAAACACGGCCACAAAGGTATCCTGCAGGAAATATTTAAAACAGACACGGAAGAACGTACAGACAATGCCTCTGCAAAGTCAGTTTCTTCTGGATTTCTATCACAACACAAGGCTTAAAGCATACACACAACACGCACACACTCACCCCTTGTAAAGATAAAAAGCTTCCTAGTTTTCTCCAGCATGCTCCTTAACAACTACTATAAAAAGTCTACCATGCTTCCTAAAAGTCTAATCTCTATGCCAGAAAGCCCACACCAGCTTCCATGCAGACTAAATATATACAGAGAGCACACACTTTTCTGCAGACTGTGCTCCTCACCAGGAGGGACTGTCTTCTTGTCAGCAATGCAGACTCCGTGCTTAAAGCCCAAGCTCAACAACTCCTTCTCCACAAAGCTGTCCCTGACAGACCTCCTTACATAAGAATTGCATCTCAGACCTGTTTTATTAGCCACTAAGTTCATTTATAACCAGCCATTGTGTTTCCTAGCGCGGACCTGTTTCCCCGTCTAGATGGACTGTGAAGATTTTAAAGGGTGAATGTTTTCTTAAAACTTGCTGTTTAAACAGCTACCGCATCACTGTGCATGTTAGCAGAACAGGCTCTATTATGTAACACTACACAACTCCTGTTGTAGAACTATAAAAATCATTAAGTTATGATGATGTTGGAGTCTAAACACCAAATGAAGGAGTCTCCACCATCAACACACTATGAGGCTTAATTACTCTGTCAACAAGAAGAGATTAAAAATACAAATATACCACTAAATTTCTCTTCTAAAATGTCACTACAAAAATGACATCTCAACTCACCTGTACTACAAAGTCCAGTGGTTACAACTTGAGGAAGTAGGTATTGGAACTAAGAATGATATAAATAGAAAGTAACAATTTGGAGATTAGAATACGATGCAGGAAATTACTCTGCCACGTTTTGCTTGTTGCTTTTTTTTTTTTGTTTTTTCTTTTTCTGTGAGAGAACAGGGGATGCTGAGGGGAGGGAATTACCTGCTGGCTAAGCACAGGAAACTACGATACAGCACAAGGGGCCAGGGGTTGCTACCTTCAGACAGGATCTCTGGTATGGGCAGGAGACTACATAGTACCTTTTTAGAACTTTCACCTTTTTTTTTTTCCTCAGCAAGTGAAACTTCCAGTGACTATTTTAACACCCAGAAAAGGTCCCTAGGAAGAGTCACCAGGTGGAGATGGCAAAACTCATTAAATCTTACTGTGTTCTTAGAAGTATGGTCAGAAGCCAGAGCGGTCAGGTCCTCAAGGCTGTATACAGTCACATCTGCCTGGTGTGCTCCGCGTGGACTGAGACTCTGGAAAAATTCACTGTTTGCTAAGAAAGACAGGGAGATAGACAGACAGACTGGTGACAAGGGTATCTTTAAGAAGTCATTTCTCAGCACTCTAAGGTTGGTGTATTTCCTTAGATGACGATCCCTTACATGGGTTTCCCTCAAAACCAGGAGATTTTTTTGTTTGCATCAAGGATATGGTTAGGTATGCAAGGTTAGGTATGCAAGGTTAGGTATGCAAACTCAAGATTCTGAGTTTTATGAATCCTGCCTGCTCTAGGTTACAGGGAGCAAGACTCATTAGAAGTTCTAAAGCTAGTTAATAAAATCAAAGTCCAGATACACACATATTGTTTTAATGGAGGAAATACTAGAATTCACAAATTATTGATCACAGACTGAGCTAAGCGGTTTCTGCTGGGGAAAAGGAAAAACATGTTGTTGTTTGAGTTAGTCAATTTTGTATATACTATAAGTGCATTTCCAAAGTGTGTGCATGACAGAAAAACAACCCAGACATGTATTTGCTCGTGTAATCGCCACGGAAGGCAATGGTCCTTGAAAAAGTCCTCTGAGTTTTACTTAAACTGCTCAACTCTTCACTCTTGCAACAGATAGGCACAATATTGCACAGTTACTAAACCGTCAGACAAATACTTCAAACTTGGAAAGCCTAAAGCACCACTTACATCAGCTTTAGACTTGCTTGTCTTGGCTACAAATAAAGCCCAAGCCTCTGGAGACTGGAATTCCACTGCACATGAGGTCTGAGCCCAGCGCCACCCTATTCGCTGCAATGCATTTACCTTGCACACTGTGTACACAGCGCAGGGCATAGTTAAGAGCATCTAGGGTGCTGGGCTTAGTGTGCCTCTCGGCTGGGAAATACTTTTTCATTTCTTGGACAACCATTATAAGCTCTTCAGACATTCTGTTTCGGTCTTCGTGTTCACTGAATAGAAAACAAACAAACAAACAAACAAGAAACCGTAATGGTGGACACTCAAGGGATATCTGATTTTTAGGGATGTCTGGCCACCTCAACTAGCCCAGGTCACAGGTTTATTAATGCCCTTTCTCTTCCAGGTAGGGTACATTTTACACTTTCATTCTCCCTTCAGTCCTGACTCCGTCAAATTCTTTAACCACTTTCCTCTTTCTTTCCATACTCTGGTAATTTAGTTTAGTAACATTCCCCCTCCCATCAATCCTCACCGAACTATTTGAAAGTTCCCTTTCAGGTCGCCTCCCCCCCCCCCCACCTCGTCCCCGGGATCAAAAATACAATAAAAAAGTTGTAAATCCTGCTTTCCCCGCTCCAGGGAAGGACAATAAACACAGAGGGTGGTGGGGAGGCTTCCTAGCGTCACCTGTGGCTGCTGTCCACGCAAGTGCCCTGCAGAGGACCCTCCTGGCCAGACGCCCCCTGGAGCCCCGGTCCCCTAGTCTGGGGACAGTCGCCACCAGGCACTGCCGGGTCTCCACAGGGATCCATCCCGCCTGGCAGCCCTCAGCCTGCTTCTCTCAGTTTGCAGCTAGCAACCAAACCCGGCTTGTTTTGGTCCCTGCCATCGCCTTCGGGGAAGACTGGTCGCCGACCACGCTCATCTGAGGGGCACTTTTCTCCTCAGCATTTCCAGACTCTGCTGGGGTGACGAGCTACAGCGACAGCTCGACGCCGGAAGCTGGCTGGACGGACCACCAGCGGGGCTTTCAGGGAGCGCGGTCAGCCTGCAACAACTTTTCCACCGTCCTTGCTGGGAAGCCGGCGAGCACCGAGAAACACCTCAGAGAGCAACGTCCGGCGTGACCGGGCGGAAGGCAGGGGCAGCAGCGCCCGGCCGTGCGGGCTCACAGGCGTCCCGCCAGCCGAGCAACTCGCTGCCGCCCCGCAGAGCCTCGCCCACCCGCGGGCAGTCCAGTCTCGAGGCCGTCCGCGTGCCCACTGGCCGCCGGCCCCGCCCCCCTGCGCGCCAGGGATCCGGTCCCGCCCCCTCGCCGCGCGATTGGTCGCTGTTACCGGTAACACGAGCTCCCATTGGTCAGAGGGCGGGGCCCAGGTCGTGCACGGCGGGGATTACATAACCGCGGGCGGGTGGGCGGGTGCAAAGGCCCCTGAGTACCTTACATAACGCGCGGGTCGGGCGAGGGCGGCTCTCGGCCAATCCTGGCCAAGTGGAGTGGCCTGGAAGACAACAGGGCCGGGCCGCGCAAGTCTCCTGCGGGGCTTCCCGGAGGCGTGGCCTTGGGGCTGTCAGTCACGGGAGGGCGGGGTCTGCGCAGCCAACAGGTAAGTGGACCGGGTGGCGCTTTTGAGTCCGCAGGCCTCTGGGGCTCCCCGGTATCCCAGGAATGCAGTGCTTTGGGGTTCCCATTGTTTTCATCTTTCCAAAACTTGCTTTCTCCCACCCGACAATATAGGTGAGTGAACCCAGGTAGAATCCAACCGTATTTTCAGAAATACAAGTTTAATGGTACAAGGTAACGTCCTTGGCTGCCCTCGAGTTACAGGTTCATTTGGCAACAGGAGTTAGATAGTATTGTAAGCGACGCTCCGTTTTCGAGGAAACAGCCAGGATGCTCCTTTTACATATCTATCTCTACCCTTCAGCTCCAGCCTTCTGCTGCCTGGGTACATCAAGAACACACTCGGTAGCGGGTGCAGAGATGGCACAGCGCTTGAGAGCTAAGCACCTACTGCTCTTCCTTTGGATGGTTCCCAGGCATCTTCTATCAGGTGTCTCACAAAGTGCCTGTAATTCCAGTTTTAGGGGATCCAATGCCCTCATCGATCAAGACACCTGCACAGTGAGCATACGCTATCCAGACATACACCACATAAATAATAAAATTAAAAAAAAAAATACTTAGTATTTGTTGGATGAATGAAAGTGTTCAGGTCAAAGAAGAAGGGGAAAATGCCAGAGAGCCAGTATCCACATTTCATATTGGGCAAATGACCGATTTTTTAAAAAAGTCTTTCTCCACACTGGATCACTTTACTCCTAAGTTCTTCAAGAAACATTCATTGTACGACCATTGAGTGCACATGTGGGCAGGGATTATTGTACTGAGGACAGAACCAAATTCTCTCATACTCAACATACAACATATGGATGATGCCTCAAAGTCAAGAAAGCCTAAGATGGGCCGGGCGTGGTGGCGCACGCCTTTAATCCCAGCACTCGGGAGGCAGAGGCGGGCGGATTTCTGAGTTCGAGGCCACCCTGGTCTACAAAGTGAGTGCCAGGACAGCCAGGGCTACACAGAGAAACCCTGTCTCGAAAAACCAAAAAAAAAAAAAAAAAAAAAAAAAAAAAAAGAAAGCCTAAGATGCTGGTAGGACATAAACTGGTAGGAATGGGAAGGACAGAGGTTAAGGAAGGAGGGAAGAGCCCTGGGGAACAGGCTGGAGGGTAAGGGAGAGCCACTAAGAAGGGGAACTGAATCTGAGTGATACTTTGGGGTGGGGGAAATGGGTGGGCTAACAGAACTGAACAGCACTGTCCCTTCCAGGCCATCCTTGTGAAGAGCAGGTTAGTCATTAAGAACCTGAAGCGAGGGCTAGAGTGCTTAAGAGCACTGACTGCTCTTCTGAAGGTCCCAAGTTCAAATCCCAGCAATCACATGGTGGCTCACAACAATCCATAATGAGACCTAATGCCCTCTTCTGGTGTGTCTGAAGACAGCTACAGTGTACTTAGATATAATAATAAATAAATAAATCTAAAAAAAAAAAAAAGAACCTGAAGCAATGTGTGAAAGGAAGGACCAGATTATGATGGGGTTTGTGCTTAAGGAAAAGTATTTAGACTTTTATGCTGCAAACATAGACAAAATCCTACCCAGTCTATATTACATTGTTTGCAAGAGTGGAGGAATGAGGGGAAATATATTCAAAGGAAGGCAAATATAAAAAAAAAAAAAAAGCCACACATTTGGAACATCCCTCCCCTAAGTTTACCTGTGTGGTTGGTAGCTGTGTGGTGTACCAGGGTCAACTCTACAAATCACTTCCAGAAGACACTATTTAAGAAACCCAATAGCCAAATCCTTACTGGTCTGGTAACTGCAAACCAGCTATGGACTCATCTCTGCTCTGAAAAGCACTTTTCATTAAGGTATGTGATGGTTAATTCCAGCTGTCGACTCCATTGGATGTGGAATCAACTAAAAGGCAGCCTGCCAGGTGTTCCTGATGGATTTCCCTGCTCGAAGTGTGTGAAGTGGGGAAGATGTGCCCTAAATGTAGACAGCAACTTTTGGTGGTAGACCAGATAAAGATGGGAGAAGGAAGCTCTGCTCTTTGCCTGCAAGCCTTCACTCACAGGCGAGTTAATCTACCCTGCTGCTGCTGCACTCTGATGTTAACAGAACTCAATATGTTCTCATGGGCTTCCACATGGGCTTAACACCAGAGATTTTCCAGGAGTCCTCCAGGCCCACGGTGCCAGATGGAAACTTCTGAGGAACTCAGCCTCATGGACTAAGCAGCTATCAGGTTCTCAGCATCTTCAGTGTGAGGTAGACCATATCACATAATAAAAATCTTTAAAAAATATATGTTCACCTTATTAGTTCTGTTGCTCTAGAGACCCCTAACACAGGGTGAGATCTACACCATCTCACAGGAATATGTGCTCCTAGGATAATGGATAAGAAAAAACAAAGTTTGTCAGGGAGGGAGGGGGAGCATCAAGGGTCAGAAGTTTAGGACATGCATCAGGTGTATCCCCAACTCCACTCCAAGAAACACAACACAGGATCATGTTAATAAACAACTTTATTCCGGTCACCATACTGGGAACATTCCCAGCTAAATGCACAGAGAAGCGAGGTATCACTGTGTTAATACAGGAGCCACTGAGTTACATGGGACAGAATATGAGGAGACAGCACCAAAGTTGTGAGGTCAGACCAGGACACAAGACCTAGGCTGATGTGGCATGGCATATCTTCAACATCTGTGTTGTTTCAGTAATGTTAGGGGAACAGAGAAAAAACTAGAACCAGTCGGGCGGTGGTGGCGCACGCCTTTAATCCCAGCACTTGGGAGGCAGAGGCAGGCGGATTTTTGAGTTCGAGGCCAGCCTGGTCTACAAAGTGAGTTCCAGGACAGCAAGGGCTACACAAAAACAAAACAAAGCAAAAAACTAGAACCAGATTCTATGACATCTTGAGTAATGCTGCTTTACATACAAACACAGATTTCAGGACATTCTAGTGGCACTGCCATAGGCAAGCAGCTTTCCCTTCACCACTTCCTCAATTCCACCCATGCCTGAACTCCTGTCTTTGAACCAAGCCTTGATGAAAGTCTCATATAAACAATGAAACTGTCCCAGACAGCAATGGCTACATCCTAAGAGCACCAGGCATCTCTGGTTAGCTATCCTCTAGGAGTGACCGGTGGCTCACCTCAAGCATAATACAGAGATGAGTATAAGCAGTATACAGTCTTCTGAAACTCTGTGCAGACTGATGCCTTGGTGAGGCTGCATGGCTGCTGCTCACATCGCACTAGAGACCACAGCCTAGCTCAGTCTACAAACTGCTGGCTAAGTATCTTGTCTACAAGTGTGATCTGAGCCCACCTCCATAGCTCTAGGGAAGAAACCAAATCAGAATGACTAGCCTTCTCTATAGCATTTCACAGGATGGACTGCCGACATGTTGAAGGCTCGCTCTCACAGTATTAACATTTTTCTTAAAGGACACCTTGAGTTACATTTGGCACTTATTTGAATGTATCTATTGGGGCAAACTTATGGACAATTTATTTGTACTTAACTTTTGGCAAAATAGAAACTTTGGTCATAGTTCTGTAAAAACTTCTTAAAGGGTTCTTTCTGGTTAAAATACTATTTTAGGAGTGCTATACAACAAGAACAAGAAAGTAAACATCGTCATATCTAACATGAGAGCATGAGCTCTTCGCCAGCATCTTAAATACAGCGGGAGTCAGTAGTGCTTACAAACAGAGAATAATCTTAAAGAACAGTTACCTAGCTATCAAAATAAGGCACACCCTGCTATTGTCACCCATTGCTGTTAGGCAGTAGTGTTCTTCTTGGAAGGTCCAAGTTGGGAATCTAATTACCCCAAAGTTTAAAATGTGGTTTTGAAGATGATGTCAGATGTGGGGACAGCTGCCTTGAACAAAGCCCCTTCCTGGACTCCACAACAAGTCATCAGTGACAGCATCCACCTCCATTCAGCACTCTGAACCACACAAGCCCTCCTTCCCAGTCCAGAAATCGGTAAAGGCACTGTGCAAAATGTGGGGAGGGTAGGTCACACCTCCAGTTTGGAGTGTATATGAAAAACAAAGGCACATTTTCTAGGCACTAAACTGTATGTAAACTAACAAAAATAATCATTTGGAAAAAAAACAATAGGTAAGCTCGAGAACACAGCAGGTTCTAAGTAGAAAGTCTTGAAGAAGATCCTGAATATCGGGCTTCAGTTTCATCTGTTCTTCATTAAGAGACACACCACACTAAGAGGCAGGGAAAATTTAGAAACAATGAAAAGGGCATGTTAGTCTTTGTGTGTAGATACTCAGTAGAGATGGACTTCTACTGTCTAAAGAGGGACAGAGAGAAACTGCCTGGGCCAGTTTTCCACTGGCAGCTTCTTTCCCATGCTACAGGGCTCTGGGGAAGACTAAACTCAAAAGCGGAAAAGGAAATACTAACAAGAACTAGCAAAGGAAGGCATGTTTTTCTAGGATGTTCGCATAGACTGGAATGAAAATAGAGTGAGTTCTTCTAATATACAGTCACAAGAGTGGTGGGAGTAGCTATGTGCTATCTATATACATTATTTACATAATTACTATTTCTGTTCTCCTATGCCAGGTACTTTCTTATGTAATAACCAGGTTTGTCCTAACAACACAAGGTGGACACCATTACTATCTTCATTTTATTCATGAGGACACTTGAGGTCCAGACAGAACCAACTGCTTGCCCAAAGTCACAGAGCCTTACTACAGGTGGCATAGCTGGGATGGATCAAGGTAGTCTCAGCTAATCACTACATTCCACAAAAGGACACAGACTAAAACTGCACAGGAGAGAAAAATTGACCAGACATTAGGAGTGAGATTTGCTATTCTTAAAGGATGAGTGCATCCATCTATCCATCATCCATCTAACAAAACACCAGACTTTAATTACAAAATATTTAGGATCATTTTGGTGGCACAGGCCTATAATCCTAGCGCTTGAAATGTTGAGGCGGAAAGATCACAAGTTCAAGGCCAGCCTGGGTTGAACATCGAGACCCTGCTTCAAACTTCCCGCAATACCATCATCTCAAAACACCCTCAAGTATTTAAAATACTTGGTAAAGAACAATATTTAAACCTTGGGCTGAATCCACTCTTTGCTGCTGCACAGACGAACGTCTATGACCATGGGTAACTCACCGATGATGATGATGACAATGATCACCAGGACACTGATCCCTATCGCCCACATCTGCAACAAGACAGATCCATTTAACATTGCAAAACAGACAGTGCTAGCCGCAAACTCTACAGTGTGAAATAATTTATATCATTTCTAAAGCCTAAATTTTATATTTTCAGTTAAGTCCTGAAATTTAGTTATGGGCGTTCAGAAGTATATTCCAATCCTCTGTGACCTCTGAAAACACACACATTTCCACACAGGCTCCTGATCTTGTCCCATTATCTCAGAGTGTCCTTTCTAAACAAAGCATAACAGGAAGTGTCTGAGCTCTAATCACAGACATTCTCATTTGCCAAGTCTGCTTTGGACAATATTCACATGTTGCTTTCTCCTCTTTTTGAACAAGGTGGGATTTCTTAGCATTTAACATTTGAAACTGGAGCCATTCCCAGAATGGGCAGTTAACTGAGCATCAAAGCCAACACCCCCATCAGTGTGTTCTCAGTTACCTAGGCCGGGGTCTATTGCCCACGACTGCTTGGGCAGTCTGATTCTGCATGTCTTCTAACTTTAGCCACAAAACATGGAATTAGATTCCCAGCTGTGGGCCAGGAAAAGGGATATAGACTCATAGTTGGCCAAGATTCTACTCACTACCCAGAGTCACCCAATGTAATAGAGGGCCTGTGCAACACTTGGGGAATGGAGGCCCGCTGTGAAGGTCTGTCAAGAGAGCATTACCTTGCAGTTCTTCCACCAATACTTTCTCTTCAACTTGGCAGCACTTGTTTCAAACTGCGAGGCACCTGCCTGCAGTGCATCTGCGCGGTCATCTAGCTCTGAGAGCTTCTGGTCTCTTTCTAGCACCTTATCCACATTGACTCTCATGATGTCAACCACCTAAATGGACATGGTCAGTTACACAAAAAGGAGAGGAAGAACAAAACTCCACATGACACCTATGGACACTTTGTATTTTTTCCAGATCAGTACTTTATTATGTTGAGCTAAACTTCCACTTAAAAAGGAAGCCCAGGCCTTTGGGATCAATCCACACAGCAAGCCAGGAATAGAAGAGACTTCAATTACAGAGAAGCTCACATTAGTATCACAGACTATGGTGAGAGACTCAACTTCCTTCTAAGATCTGAAGCAGAACAACAGGGTGCTTTACTTTCATGGCTATTCAACAAACACTACACTGGCAGTCTTGGTCAGGGCAATTATCCAGGGGAAGAAAGGCATCCGGATGGAACAGAGGGGTACAACGATCTGTGCCACATGTAAGAAACTCTTAGACTCCTTCATAGGAGGCTGCAGAGATGACTCATCAGGTAAGCTGAGTGCAATCTCTGGGACCCACATCATGAAAAGAGAAAACTGACTCCTGCAAGGTGTCCTCTGATGTCTGCGTGTGGTGGATGTACTGTGTTCCCACCACCAATTATTTTTCGAGCCAGATCTGTGCCCATCAGTAATCCCTACACTCTTAAGACAAGATGAGAGGTAGAGACAGGAGAATCACTTGTATGCTCATGGACCAGTTAGCCTGCATTTCATAGCACAGTATGGCAGAAACAAAATAGACATCACCTTGACAAAGTGGAAGAAAACCAACTTCAAGAAAGTTGTCCTCTGACCTCCAACACATATGCCATAGCATATCCGTGCTTCAATGAAGTACCTTACCTCTTCAGTACATACAAAAACACTCACACACATACACAAACATACACACTAAATAAAAATATTTTAATATAATTTTTCAAAATCTACAATGAATAAATTCAGTTAAGTTTCAGTATCTAAGATAAACACTTATCAGCTGCTTTTCTTCATGCCAGCAATGAACAATCCAAAAAGAACATTAAGAGAACCAGTATCTTAATGTTCCAAAAAACTCATAATAAAATTATAAGCAATATATTTAAGGAGCTGGAACACTTGCAGAATAAGAAACTACACATCGGACTGAGTAGGTAGCTCAGTGCACAAACACGAGGACCTGAGTTTGGATGTGCAATGCTCTCAGAAAACAACAGGTGTGGCAGTCTGTTCCTGTCACTGCAGTACTGGGATAGGCAGGGAGGATCCCAGAGACTCACTGCCAACAGATGAGCTATGGGATCAGTGTAGGACCCTGTCTCAAAAATTAAGGTATAAAGAAAACAGAAGAAAAATCCCTGATTTTGACTTCTGGTTACCATATGTGTACACACATGCATATGCTACACCCATTCACAAAAGAGTTCTAAGCTGGGCACAATAGCACATACCTGCTATTTGTGAGGCTAAGGCAACACACACATACACATACACACACACGAGAGGGGGAGAGAGGGAGGGAGGGAGGGAGGGAGGAGAGAGAAGAATTAAAGTATTAATAAGGGGAAAGACCTTCATGGTAGCAGATTGGAAGACTTAATACTGTGGAGATACAGGACTCCCAGACTGACCTACAGAGTCAATAGAATCCCAACAGCTGTTTCTCTCAGAAAGACTGTCATGCAATCCCCACTCCTGTGGCTTTTTTCATATGTAAGCTCAAAGAAGAACTGAGAATAGTAAACCAATACTAAAAGAAAGAGTTATAATGGTCATTTCAAAACTCACCACAAAGCTGGAATAGTCACAGCTGTGGTACTGGCCCAGGAAGATGAAGACCAGTGAGAAAGAACTGAGAAGCTGGAAATCTGCGTACACATTACAGATAATTGAACTGGTTTGTTTATCGACTGATCTATTTTGGTGACGGGGGATGCTTGTATAGGTTAGCTACGTGCTCTACCACTGAGCACTTACTTCAGCAACACTCTCAGTCTGCCAACTTCAAAATGATGCTAAGACCAACAAATGGAGAAAGAATATTCTTTTCCGCGAACAGTGCTGGCATATCTAAATAACCTTAAGGACAGAACAGACAGAGCAGTGAGCTAAGTCTAAGCTGGAGGACTCTAAGAGTCTTAGAGAAAAGGTAAAGCTTGCCAGCTTGTTCCAGGTTTCTAGTGCTGTGCTAGAACTCCATGGCCAAAAGCAACGCTGGGCCAACAAGGCTTATTTCATCTTAGAGTTTGTAGTCCAATATCCAGGAAAGTCAAGGCAGAAACTGATAATGCGGATGGCATGGAATGATGCTGCTTATGGGCTTGCTTGGCCTGCTTTCTTCATCATCTAGGACAATTTTCCCAGGGTGGCACCACACAAGAATATATTGGGTATTGTATCCAACATCAATCCTCAATAAAGGAACTTAGTGCCCACAGGTAAATTAGGGAGGGGTATTTTCCCTATTGAAGTTGCCTCTTTTAAAATGACCCTAACTGGTGTTGAGCTGATATAAACCTAGCCAGCACACAGCTTCAGGATTGGCTCTGGGCTCTTAAGATATGATATCAAAAGCAAGAGCAACAAAAGAAAAAACTTAAGTAACTAAAGAGATAAATTGGGGTTTATAAAAAGTAAAATCTTTTGGCATCAAAGTATACTATGAAGAATGTGAAACTCAACCAACCAAGAGAATGGAAATACTTATGAACACATCTCTGATAAATGTTATCTGTGAAGAATGCAAAAAAGAGCCTTACAACTTAATGACAGAAAAACAACACAATAAAATCATTTGCAAAAGAACTATGTATGAGAAATATAACTGTAAACCTCGAAGTTGGGAGGCTGAGACAAGTTCAACAGTAGCCTGGGCTACATAGTGAGTTCCAGGTTAGCCTGGGCTATATAATAAAACTGTCTCAGAAAACAAAAACAAAAACCAAAAAAGCCCAACAGTAACACAAAAGCGGGTAAAGGACTTGAATAGTCACTCCTTCAGAGACACACAGATGGCCAATATACACCAGAAATGTGCTCACTGTCACTAATCAGTAATCAAATCATTAATTCAAAACCATAAGGAAATACCAGCTCCTGCTTGCTAGGATGTCTGTAGCCCCAAACTCAAGAGCACCAGGAGACTGGACACTGCTGCCAGAAAATAAGCTACTGTAGAAACCACAGGCTAAGCTGCCATACAATTACTGTATGAACCAGAAAGGTCCACACCCAAATGAAACAGAAATGAAAGCACATTTAAGATCTGGCTCCTGGGTATTTACAGCAACATTATATCAGCAAAGAGGTCAGAAGAGCTCAGTTACCCATTAAGTATGAATAGATAATAAAACATGGTTTACTAAGATCATAAACAATCACTCAGCCAAAAGAGGAAACAAGGTGCCAGCATGGAGGTTTCTACAACCTCCATGAACATGGGACACACTGAGGAGAGAGAAGCCTAACATTGACCCTGGAACATGCTACACCTGGAATAGGCAAACCCAAAGAAACAGCTGGCTACAGGTTACCAGGCAACCAGCAGAAGGAGGGGTGAGTGACGAGTTCAGGGTGCTTCTTAGTAGAGACAAAACAGTTCTGAAAGCAGAAAGAGGAGATGGCTGTGCAAACCACTGACTATACTAAACATACTAAATACTAAACGACAGACTTTCAAAAACACTTAATTGTATGTTACAGGAATTTCTCCTCAAAGAATAAAAACTAGATTCTCTTTAAAATTTCTTTAATTTCTAAAAAGGATAGAATTTGAGTTTTTTTAAGTGACAGAATTAAAAGTATAAAAGTGTAAAAGTATAAAGTGTTCAGAATTAAGTTCATAAAGAAATCATAGAAAAATCTTACTGTATGATTTAATAATAGTATCTAAGATAACAAGTTTTAGGACAGCCTAAGGCAGAAAGATTGGGCAGGTGATGGTGGCACACGCCTTTAACCCCAGCATTCAGGAGGCAGAGGCAAGTGGATCTAAGCTTGAGGTAGGCCTGGGTTACAAGGACAGCCAGGACTACACAGAGAAACCCTGTCTGGGAGGCGCGCGCGCGCGCGCGCGCGCGCGCGCGCGCGCGCGTGTGTGTGTGTGTGCGTGTGTGTGTGTGTGTGCGTGTGTGTGTGTGTGTGTGTGTGTGTGTGTGTATGAGTGGGGAGATGGTTCAACCTGGGTTTAGTTCCCAGCACCAATAAAGCAGCTGAAAACTTTCTTTAACTCTAGTTCCAAGGGTTTTGATGTCTTCTGGACTCTGCAGAAACTGCATACACACACAGTGCACACACACATACACACACAGTGCACATACATGTAGGCAAAACCCTCATACTCGTAAATCTTAATAAGAAAAATATGGAAGTAGTGGTCTGAACTTCTCGCAGGATCTGCACTCTGGTTCTACATGAGCACACCAAAACAAAAGATGCCTAAAGACTCCACTAGCTCAAGAATTCTAGGGAGAGCTGGGGCTACAGCAGTTCCACCTGCTATGGGCCCTTCAACAAATACCAGAGAAAGCAAAGACCCACCTCTATTAGGGAACTAGTAAACCTGGCACACAACAATTTGGAAACAAAAAAAAACCCAGATCAGAAAGACTTGTTTCTGGCTTGAGTAATCCAATTACCCTATCTTACAAGGGGACAAGCTTTCAGATATGTTTTAGGTTTGTAATTGGTAGTAGAAAAATTAGTATGAAACCAGGAAGAGTCTCCTTTGTGCTTAGAAGATGGCTTCTAGAACATTCAGGCAAAGCATCATATACATAAAATAAAAATAAACCTTAAACAAAAAGAATATGGAAATACTGGTCTGAGCTTCTCACAGAATCTGTACTATTGCCCTTTAAATACACGTTTAAAAAGATGATTTCTGATATAGTCAAAATTTATGCCCACACACTGCTGATGCCTTTTTTCTCTAATGTTTTTAAAAAAAATAATTACATGCTTGTGTCTGTGTGTACAGGTGCATGCACGTGCCCTTGGAGGCAGTTACAAGCAGTTTTGTGGTACAAATGAGAGTGCTTGGAACCCAGGTGGATCCTCTGCTAGAATAAGTAAGTGTTCTTTTAACCCTCGAGACATCTTTCTAGCTCCGACTCTTTTTCTAAATAAAATTCTAGAGAATTCCCATGTTTGTTTAAAAGTCACATTTAAAATTTTAGAGTGGTACCTCATCTACTTGATTTTGTGTCTGCTGAAGTCTTCGATTACTGCCAGTGGCAGCACTTGACCCCGAAGGCACACCTGTAGACCTGAAAGGTATAAAGTCACAAGTATGAGTACACTGTAATTCCCAGTGCACTTGATAAGCTAACATGTAAACCCAATGCTCCAACCATGACATGGGAGGTGGACACATGAGAGTCTTGGAAGCCTGAGGGCCAGCTCACCTGATACATGCAGCAATGAACAAGAGATAGTGTCTCCAATAAGGTGGAAAGCAAGGACTGACATGTGAGGTTGTCCCCTGCTCTCAAGTATACCATGGCCTATTTCTGTGTATAAACTGTTCTGTTGGGACACAGTCTTAACTCCTTACACTGCAGTTATTTCTTAAAAGTCCCAGAGTAAAAAATAAAAGCACTAATATGTTTTTATAACCCCTCAATAATTCTTAAGACTGTATCACTTGATAGTGATAAAAGGCTGAAACAAATATTTAACAAGATCTGTTCTATGTCAATAAAGTGTGGGTTTTTTGTTTTTAACTTGCTTTAAGACACACAGATGTTTAAAGTAGACTCCTGCTCTTATTGTGTGGCTGATAATTAGGAACAATCACAGAACAGGCAATATGGAGAAATAGGTTCAAAGTGCACGGAGGGGGTCTGTATGAACAGGAAGGAGGCTGAAGCAACTGTCTCTGTTGGAAAGTCATTTGTCTCTCATAGGTTCAGTGAGTCTGGATTTTCACTCGTCCCCACTTTTCACAAGTACTCTGGCTTTTAAGTCCTTACTGCCTCCCTTAAACTCTTTTATCTAAAACAGCTTCCAACTTGTGCCTTCCTATTCCTATACAAGTGTCACCCTAGGGTTGACTCACAGCACTTTTTAAAGTTTGCACTGTGTCTACCACCAAGGACACATCACTGATGGCTGTCTCACATAACTCAGGGTCTGAAAATTAAACAGGTAAGGGCCGTGCTCTGGAAGCACTATCCATGTTATTTATTTTTTCTCTCTTTGAAGTCTAATATCACTAAAGAGGATACTACGATCCTTCTCCTCTTATTAAAACTTAGAATGAACATGCAGCTGGCTGAACTGAACCAATTGAATCCTCTTGAGTGTGGACCGGACACTGCCATTTGCTCAGCAGTCTGACCAGGTACATCTTAAGTGGTGACAATAATTCTGGCTGAAGGTTGCAATTAGAAACCAATTTTAAAACCAGAGTGTGCTGGCTTAAAACGGAAGAGAAATCCATTGCCCAGATGCGTCGGGAGCGCCAAACGCTGGCCTACGACGCGCTCCCGGCCACCTCCGGTCTCCCGCTCCTGCCGGGCGCCCCCGCGCACAGAGCGAGCGTTCACGCTCGCCCCCGCCCCTCGCGAGGAAGGAGCCGCGGGGTGTGGCGGCCGCTTCCTCGGTCAGGCGGTGTCGCCACCCCCGTCCTTCCGCGTCTGCCCGCCGTCCGCGGGGCACTCGAGGACGTCGCGGCGCCACGACTCGTCCCGCAGCGTCCGGGGACAGGGTGCACCGCGGTGGCCGCTGCCCACCTCAGGCCCCGGAACGCCGCGCGTAGGCCTGCGAGGCCTCCACTCGAGTCCGAGTGCCAAGCAGCGGCCACCGCGCCTGAAGCGGGTCGCAGGAGTGGGCCACCGTCCCCGGAGCCCGCCTCGCCTCGCCGCGCAGCGCGTCACTCACATTTTGGCGGCGGCGGCGAATGGCCGAGGGTCGACGGACTCGCGCTGCAGGCAACCGAGGCTGAGGAGATGGGCGGGGTCGTAGTGACGTCACGAGCGGTGGCCGGACCGGAACCCGCAACGCGCTCCAAGTCGCCAGGGGCGCGCCGGAAATGGGCGGGATAGGAGCCGAGCCGGGCGCAGCGCGGGCTGTCACCTCGGAGCAGAGCGGAGTGGGAGGGGCCAGAGCTCGCGCTGAAGTAGCGCCGGCGCTGACGAGTGGGCGGGCGTTCTCGGTGGACAAGTGGGCGGGGCTAGAGCGCGGCGCCTGCGCCTTTGGGTTGGGCTCTTCGCCGCCAAGGAATCACAGCAGCTCCCTGCAGTGTCTCTGCTGCCCTGTCTCTAGCCCTGGAAAGGCAGTTTAGAGTGAGAATGGGTACGTTTTACATTTCTGTGAGCCCGCATACCTTGTCTCTGGGTCGTGACAATGTTAGAAACAGCGGACGTGCCTAACGTTCCAGAATAATCTAGTGGTCCTGAGGAGACAAAGTTCTTTTCTGAGAAAGTTAAGAGGCAGTAGGAAGTCCATGTGGAGTCTTGGCCACAGGATTTGGGAGAAGTCTCCTCTCAGGTTCTCACATGACAAATGTTTGCCATTGCACGGATATTAAATCCCTAAAGGGAGCCTTGGCTTAGAGAACTGTAAGGTTCTTCATTTCTGTAATTCCCTGGCCCTAGCGGAGATGACACTCAATTTTTGTTCAAAGGGGGTGAGTAGTATATGTGGAAAAGAATCCCAACAAGGTCTAAATAAGACTAAATAAACTCAGCTGGTGGATTCACTCAATGAAATACACTAAGGTATTTTTCCACTTCAGCATGGTAACTCCCAAAGGTGTGTGTTGCAATTAAAGAGCGCCACACCAGTGGGTACTAGGTTGAGTAGTAGTTATAAAAACCATTCCGGGTAGGAGGATATGGAGAGTGTGGGGCCGGGCTTAAACAGTGAACAGAAAATGCAGTGGGCTCCTGGTGGGAGGTTCAGAGTGAAACTGGCACTAATTCTGAGGTAAATCAGAAGTGAAGTCCTACCAGAGAGATAACAGAACTCTACAGCCAAGAGGACTGGAACAGTGACGAAGAATACCTAGCAGGGAGGCCTTGTGAGGTAAGCTGGAAAGGGTCTTTAAAAAAAAACCCACACACACACACACAAACCAACCAACTGCCTAGTAGAGCGGAAGAGTGAACTTAGTTGGCAGAGTGCTTGTCTAATATGCAGCCCTGGGTCTGATCCCCAGAACCACGTAGACCCAGCCTGTTAGCACACCCATAATCTCAACGAAAGCTTTTAGGTAAAAGGTTAAGAGGTTCAATGTCATCCTTAAGCTTAAGCGTTGGGAATTCATGGGTACTCTGAGCTACATGAGAAAGGTTCATTTAAAACTGAGATCCTTATCTTCCAAGTAACTGCATTTACAATAAATCGATGTGTTAAGGAACCAGGCAAGGTAGGTAGAAAGGAAGTGCTTTGGGAAAGTGGCTCTAAGTGAAAGGCTGGGTGGGAGAACACTGCATGTGGAAAGTAAAATAATACTTCCAGTTCTAACTATGACCTCACTGTCAACACCTTGGATTTCAGGTCAGGTTAAAGCAAAACACAGATAATATGGGGAAATTTTCTTCATTTTTAATTTACAGCAGAAAGAATATAAAGCATTCAGAAAACATTTTCCATATTTTTAAGGGCAATTCAAAACATTTTGCATGGTTTCCAGCAGCTGAGTTCTTCAACAGATCCATTGACTCAATGATGCTTTACATGCACAATTACAAAAATAAAACTTACAAAAAAGGAGACATCTAGACTAGTTTTACATGCAAGTCTCAGGGACCCCCCGTTGGGCGCCAACTACTGTGTGGAACTGCCATAAGCGACCGTGCAGCCAGAAAGGGGTTCGTCTTAATGTCTTTATTTCATTCACACAGTACAGCTGATTTTGAATGGGTAACAAGGATAGCAATTAAATCTTCAGGAGACAGAATAAGATTAGCTATTAATTTTATCATGAAATCCTACTCCTGGCACTTGGGAATTCAGATTATCCAAGAAAGCTGCGCCTACCTATCACCTTATATTCAAAATTAAGAGTTACAATCAAAAAAGGTGGTCAGAAATGCTTTGTGTCAGTGGAAGTATGCTTCGACCTCACCTAGAATTCACAGTTGTACTGGTAGGTTTTGACCCTACTTCTATCCCCTCCATTAGAACTTCCTAATTCTATGTAAGTCTCTATCTTCCAGAGTTTTCTAATGTATTCAGCTAATGTGGCATGTGAAACACTAAAAAATAAATAAATGTGAGGGTTGAAGCAAATCCACTGAGGTCATTGCCTTGGTCAAACGATTGGTCATCTGAACCATAAGCAATGGAGTAAAGGTATCCAGATCCACGATTGAGATAGGATATTCTGAAAAGAGCTGGCTTTACATTCTATTCCCTGTTATGAATACAATTGTTTATGTAAATTACTCAGTGTCCTCAGACAGGTCAAATTGTGTAAAATAATAGGTATGGTGGGGGGCGGGGGTAGGGGGGTCGAGGATTGCAACAGCTGCAACATAACCCACACATGTAAAAACAAAATTGGGTTGGGTCAGCTTACAAATGTACAGGTGGCTCCTAGCTGTGGGGCTGTCGCTGTTCCAAGCTGATCACAAGCAGAAAGACATGTACTGTACAGTAATTTGAGGTTGGCAGTGAAAGGAAGTAATTAAAAAACAAGTACAATTATAGAAAAGGCACCGAGAGCACTGACCCCAGTTTTTATTATTATTATTTTTAACCACAATCCTTTTGTTTCTACCTTCCTTCTGAAGACACCAGCTTAAAGCTCATTTGTGAATATTTTTAGGCTTCACAACAAGCCTCGAGTTTTAACTCACGGTTGGCAGCCAGAACCATGTTGGTTTGTTTGTTTTTTGTTTTGTTTTTTTTAAAAAAAGAAAATCTCATACCAACCAATTCTCACACTTAACCTGGGAGTTTTAAACTGGCATTAGCAAATGCAAAATTGGTTCTCTCATAGGTTAGCTTTGAAAGCATCAGATTTCTTTGGCTCCTCATTACCTGGAAAGTACTGTACCGTGGCACCCTTCCGTCAACACCAATCTCCACCGGGTTTCCCTTTTATTTTGTCGAGTGAGCAATTTTTATTCGTGGTTTTTGTTGTTGTTGTTGTTTGTTTGTTTTTTAATTTCCAGCAGGAGATATGAAAATGTGATATTTTTCTCATTTTGTCCTAATTTTTTTTTTCCTAAACATTGATCATCCTAATGTTCTTTGTTGGTGTGAGTGGATGGTGTTAAGGTCTCTAAGGATTCATCTTATGATTATCTATTTTGCAAAAGTAACTTAATTTTTTTAAGCAATATTAGCATTCACATTACTTGGCACCTTTGGCAAAAAAATTTTTTTAAAATAAAATAAACTCCTGATAGCCAAAATTAAATGTAAACATATCCTTTTTTTTTTTTTTAAAGTAATGCTACTCTGCCTCTTGTCCTAAGTCTAAATACAGTAGCTCCTTTTTATTTTTTGCAGGTCATGCTTTAGCAAAATGTTCTCCTACAGAACATTTAAAATAAAGTACTCTTATAGTGAAATAAAGTTTTTTTTTTGTTTCATTTTACAGACCATAGCCACTAATGCTTTGCTTTTGTTCTTTTTCTTGATTTCATGCACATCTTTGTTTTAATATATACAATATATACAAACAATACATCCACATTGTTCTCGCTCAGACAAAACTATACAAATAATTTCATCTTGCCATGTTATTGACCTCTGTGAATAAAATATTTAGCAATTAATATAACCCCTTTCAAATATTTTCTCGCTTTTTTTCTTCATTTCTACCTTTTGTATGTACACAGAAACCACTCTGTTTGGATGAGATAGAGCCAAAACATGGAATTTACTGGCCAGAATGCAGCACCACACTGGTCGTTTAGGTGGCAAATGTCCAGGCAAGGTTTATGATCCCTTGGAATTACTACGGTTTCCAAGGTTACTAAAAAAGGCTACATGCGTTACCAAGTCTTAAGTAATCCTCACTGCAAGATAGTGGGGCAGACAAACTAAAGTGCTGACCATGAGAAGGGACGGGATGGCCACTATCCTTGCAGGTTCCTGGGAGGTGGGGGGCGGGGGCAAGAAAATGAATTTAAATCCCGTAAGCTGTTTCTCATTATTTCCCGTGCATTACCCGTTTACCACACACCCACCCCTCTGCAAATTTTCACAAGACATTAAAAACCTGCAGATTTTAAAAGTTGCATTAAGTGTGCTGTAGAGATTCAAACGAACGGACGGACGAACTGACGGACAGAAAGAAAAAGAAGAAAAAAAAAAAAAAACGAACCGGAAACTCAAAAGAGAACAGTGAAGGAGATGAGGACAGGCGGACTCGCACAACTCGGGGGATCTAAGCCCTCCACTGAGAACCAAGGATTCAGCTTCTTGGAAGTCACCGCAGGTGCAGGCGCAGCGCTCCTCGTGTGGCTGACGTCGCCCCGCCTGTTCTTATCTATATTTTTGGTATAAATATTTGTACAGTTCCACACGATGTTTGAATACAGCCCTAATGACAAGGAAAGCGGCTTCCTCCTAAGATGAAGCCCTTCCAGTTCCTCCTGGTGTCTTGTTTTTCCTGTGATCCAACAGAAGATTTGAGTCCCAAGATGTCTTGCTGATCAAATTAAAAGTTGTCCATGAGAGTGCAAATGTAATGACCAAACATTCTCGTTAAAATCCTGCAGCTGACTCCCCAGAACTGCAGAGGGATTGTGTGTGTGTATGTGTGTGTGTGTGTGTGTGTGTATGTGTGCACGAGCGTGTGTGTTGTTGTTGCATGTCTCTGCTAAAAACAGAAATGGAAAGAGTCTGAGAAGCAATGTCACATTGCTAAGGGATGCTGCTGTATGTCTTCAAGTTCCTTGGCCTTTTTCAATTCTTTCACTCTGGAAGAGAAACAAAACACAACACCAGGTGATAACTACAGAGTGGAACTGTGACCAGATAAAAGGAGAGGGGCTATGGCCCCCGAAATGAGATGCCCAGACAAGCCCCTTCTGAAGACTGACAACAGGAAAACTTGTGAAATTGTTGGGAGAATATCCAAAGACGAAGATGTGACCCTGTGTAAAAACATGGAACTTTTCACCAGGGGTGCTCCAAGAAGAAAGCAAAGCTATTTGCTCTGTTGTTCTGACTCAAGGGTGGTACTTATAGCTTGGGAACATTTAATTCCTTGAGGAACTTCTTCCTCTGTCTGGTGGACTGCTATAGATGCCTCGCAATTCCATGTGATGTAAACTAGGGAATTAGCACACAATTTTTTAGCTCTGAGTAGACCCAGGGACTGAATCATTATTTCACTCACAGACTCCAGGCTGCCTTAAACCTGACCCTACAACCAGCGCTAAGTCCCTTCCGTTCCTTCCCCTACTCTACTATGTTACTATGTCTTGGATCCTCATAGTTCTTGATTCCCTCCCACTTCAAACTGTAACTTTGAAGTTCATGTTCCTTTTCAGAGCTCCCAAATGGGCAGCATTGGGATAAATACCAAACTTTGTTTTGCTTATCAGAAATACTACACATGTAGGTGAGACCGCCATGGAGAGCTCACATTGTGGCAAGCTTTAGAAATTGCTGCTCCAATTTCTATTTTTTAAATGTAAGACTCTGCCTTAAAAAAAAAAAAGTGGTGCCTGATGAAATGAGGTGCAAGGGAAGTATTGTAGGATATGAGGACTATCCCTCTGCATGGACGATAGCAAGTGTATTCATGGCTGGATAGTCCAATGCAGGGCAGTGTGCTCCTGCTCCTTGAGTCAGCCAGTCTCCAAATGCCTCAGAGTAACCTCTTCCCAGAAGCTGGCATGAGAGGAAAGTTTAGCCAGACAGAAGCAGGAATTTCTAAGGGTGTTCCTTCACTGCCCCAGGGACAGAACAGGGAAACATTTGATAGGGAGTGGGCTTATTCGGACATCAGTCAAATGTGGCCTCTGTCTAAGGTCTCTCCGAGTGTTTTAAGATCTGCTGGTCCAGTAAAAGTTATTCAAGATGAATGTTAGTATTTTCTAAATATAGTCAACAAAACTCAGTCAAATAGGAACATTCGGGGAGGCATGGGGAGTGGGGTGGGGGGAGAACCAAACAAACTATTGGTGGATCACAGTGGTGGGCAATGAATGTAAAGAAACATATATTCTGAGCAATTTAAGAACTTTTAGATTTACAACCTTCAAACAAAATCATTTCTTAGGAGTGTGAAAGCTGCTGTGATCTCTTCAGAGAAAGAAGATATATCCTTTGGAAGAAAGCCTTCATCATTTATGTTAAATTGATGTCATACATGAAAACTGCATACATCAAGCCCAGCTTAGCCCAGCTTATTTACAAGTGGCAGTGTATCTCTTAAACTATGCTTTCTTAAAGCTATATTTAATATGCCTGTTGTTGTTGATGATGTAGTTTATTGGAAATAGGGTTTTTCTGTATAGCACTGGCTGTCCTGGAACTCACTCTGTAGACCAGGCTGGCCCCAACTCAGAGATCTGCCTGAGTGTTGAGATCAAAACGGTGTGCTCTACCACTGCCCGGCTTAATATACACTTAATAATTAAGGATACCATAGCAAATTAGGTCCTAGTGTGTGGCACCATGTTGTAGTATAGAATAGTATAGGATTATAGGCCCCTAATTTTGGACATGCATACTTGATAAATGGTTTCTTAAAAATTGAAACATGCTATAGGTCTCTGTTCAATTTTTAAACATGCAGCATCTAGACTAACATCCCTTTTGGCTGGAACAATGCAAGGCATGCATGGATGCCAACCTCACTTCCAGACATGCAGTGTCTGAGCTCACACAGACCCATCTGCCAAAGACCTGCAAGAGATGCATGCTATGTCAAATACCATGTTTTGTTTGTGCATTAGCACAGAACTCACTCACAGCACCGCTGCTGAGACCTCTAGAGTTTCAAGATTTTTGAACCCAGAATCTGGTGGCATCACCACAGAGACAGACCTTCATCTTTCTAGAACCATCAGAAATGCTTTACACGTATTAAGTTCATCACGGATGCGAAGTAAAAAAGAGACTGGAATGTTTTAGGCAACTTCATACCAAAGAATCTATAACCAGCTGGTCAGGATAGGTGTAAGTTAACTCTATACATCTAGCTAAACCGGTCACGAGGATGGGCTTTTGAAGACAACCCCCCTGCCTCTACCACTTAAATTCTTTCAGAAGTTAAAATGTCAACTAAGTTTTCACAAAGGTTTAGGTTGCCACATAATGAATGCTGAATTAATTATAAATTAATGATGTCATCACAGACCACTTAGTTAAAGAGAAAGGCATGCCCACACATACGCAAGAAGTCTACATAGGAAAAATGAGAGCAATCCAGTTTTCAGGCACATTGATGTCATCGCACTATACTGGAATTATGCATGACATCGGAGGAGCGAAATGCCATAGGACTTTTCTTTAAATGGAAGTCTGTTAAAGGATGAACTAGAGAAAAGGGCGTTGGGTGAAAAAAGACTAATCATATTCCAGTATCATTAAAGGGTACTGAGCGCCTGAAACTGAGACACAGCCTCAGTCTCTAATCGGTAAATTCAGACTGTAAGATTCATAAGGATTAAGCGACCTTCCTTAGCTTGTGCAGCCGATAAATATCAGAGCAGCAACTTGAACTCATGTCTGACTTCAAAACCATTCTGTCCCACTCCACAGCCTCTAACAGTTTTGTTTTTAAATTCCTACTATATTGTTTTGTCCAAAAGACTTTAATAGGACAAATAAATCTGGACCATAGTTTGAATGAAAGTAATAATGATTCTGTTTTCTCTATTCTAAGACACCACCATTTGTGAAGTACTATATTGAATTTAATTACAATGTTATGGGGGAAACACCCTCAATACAAAAGTGCACCTGGTCTAAGGCAATCCTGGAACCCTGAGACACACAAAAAGAATGTGTCTGTTATCCAAGAAGACAGCCTGCAATGTAAGGCAGACACACCCTGCTGACTCCAACCCACAGAGAAGGCTGGAGGGCAGCTTCCAGGAGTCCATTTTCTTCCTCTATCATAAATTCCGAGGATCAAACTTCCAGGAGTCCATTTTCTTCCTCTATCATAAATTCCGAGGATCAAACTGTTAATGCAGCCAGCACTTACACCCACAGAGCCATCTCTCTGTCTCTAAAAGGTTCCTAAGATATTGTTCTATGTATCTGTGTTTACATGAAGAAATTTAAAAAGTTAGTGGGAAAAAAAAATTCTGTTTCACTCAAACCCAAATCAACTGCCTGGACGATTTTGCTTGGCATCTCTTGTGTCACGCACATGTTTAGTACATGAGCCTGGTACACACAGACCTCAGGTTTGGAAATTCGATTCCTATCTGGAAATGCAGTGCCTGTGTTCTCAGCCTGCCTTGTGATGTCTCAGAGCGGCTAAGCATTGCCAAAGTCTGGGGTTTCTTAAACAACTACAAAGGTGAGGCCCACATAGGACTGAGAAAGAAGTGAACTTAAAATGCCCAGGTTACCTACCTACGTTAAAAATCTATCAATCAATTAACGGATTGCACTTGTTTCTGAATCCCACTACACAGAACAAACTTGCATGACATAGGATAGACAAACACAAGACAGAGCTATAGTTTTTATATGCACCAGGTATTGCGTCCTCTAAGGGGAGCTATAAGGAACACATTTCTTTCTAATTTTAATTATGTGTATGTGTCTTTCTGGGGGCACACGCACAAGAGTCTAGGTGTGCTTTCTCGAGTCGGAGCTACGTGAGGATGCTGAGGACCAAACTTCAATCTTCTGTAAGAACAGCAAGCGTTCTTAACCACCAAGACATCCCAGCAGCCTGAGAACTGTATTTCTGACTCTTTTGTCAGTAATTTGGAAGGTACTTGACTAGCTTGGAGGTACAGGAATCAGGGCAGCAAGCCTTTGAATTGTGACCATTCAAATCAGATGATCCCAAGATTTTTCCGAGCATTCAGGCTGCAAATAACTCATACTCTGAGATACTGAGGCAGTCTCAACCAAAAACAAAAAGAAAGCTGCATCAAATGGACTGGAGTGATGTATAAGCAGCAGCCCTGAAAGCCAGCAGAAGCTCACAGGGTTGACTCCATCAGATGTCCAATGAGAATACATGAATAAATGAGAGGCCTGCTGCAGAGACTCTAGCGAACAATGGCTTCATGGGAAAAGCGTCAGGCAAAGCCGCTTCATTACATCTACTGGGTGACGCTCAGCCAGAGAGATGCTTCATGAGTCAGTGGCTTTTAGCAGGCAGAGCCTCGCAGTGCTGGCCATCAAAAAAAA
Organism: Mus caroli; assembly: GCF_978045245.1. NCBI lineage: Eukaryota > Metazoa > Chordata > Mammalia > Rodentia > Muridae > Mus > Mus caroli. The sequence continues at coordinate 5,249,828 of NW_028227261.1, read as the reverse complement.
AAAAAAAAAAAAAAACCACAGGGCAGCCTGGTGCTTTCTGGTTAGTTACCTGTTGCTCTCAGGGCTGCAACAGCTTGTGGGAAATTTAGGAAAAGAGAGATCTTGCCATATTCCAGAAATTTCATTTGGGTTGCAAAATAAAAAAGACAGAGAGGCCCAGTAAGAATGACAGAGAGCATGTTGTCTGCAATTTAACACACACCACTGTGTTCCAAAAATATTCATTTCCTAAAAGAGGCAAGTGAGACACAATTACTTAGAGATTCATGACCCTCCATGACATGTTCCACATTCATTTCTACCTTCTTGGTAATACGGGGCCACCTGGAAGCTAAACCTCATGCCACATTTAACTGAAGCTGTGGCTAACACATCTGCTGGCCCTTGATGACGGCTCAGCTTTCTGCAACACTACTCTTTTGGGTGGGGTCAGAAAATGATCCCTTGGATAAAAGTGCACAGCAAAACCAATGTCAATTTGTAACCCCCAGAACCTGGTGACAATCTGCTCCAAGCAGTTCACAGGGCTACTCTGGAAGGCACGGCTGCTTGGCTGAGGTAACCACTCACCAAAATGCTTGGTCACTTCTCACAAAGTGAAGGATTGGAAAACCCAGTTCTCAAACACCTGTGGTTTGAATGCCTGAGATTGCATTCCTCTTCTCCCTCCAACAAAGGCTCATTTCGGTAGAAGAGCCCCACCCACCTTTGTTAAACAGGAGCAGGAAGTCAGTAATTTCCAAAAATAGGTTATGTAAATACCAAGGCGTGCTAACCCTAAGGACACTCTGCTGTGTTTTCTGAAGCCCCCCTTGTTACCTTGTACAGAAAAGGCAGACACCTGTCTAGGATATATGGAGAATGGCCTCCCTCATTTATGAGGGGCACAAAAGGACTGTCCTTAAGACAGAGGACAAAACCACTTTGTATCTGGAAAGGGACACAGCTTTGTGTCTGCGTGCATTTTCAGCCAATTATGTCTTAATACTGAGGCCAAGTTGTGTGATTTAGTGACTTGCTAGTTCCTTAACATGTATCTCAGTGGTTCTGCTGCAGAACTGGGAAACACCACATGGGGCACACTAGTGGTCCACGTGGAAGGCAGTACTTCCCTTGTACAGCGTTGGGAAATCCTCAAACCTTCAAAATAATACACCAATCATGTGCATGAAAGTAAAAAATAATTCATTTAAATAATGCAGAATAAACAAACATTCTCCCCTCAAAGTAAAACTGTGTCTGGGAAGGAAGGGGGGGAGGGAGGGAGGGAGGGAGGGAGGGAACCAAAGCTTCAAACCACACACTTAGCAGAAGTTTGTAATTCCATTTTCAGTTATTGGCTAAATCAGTAGTTAAGCCTGGGTGAAAGGCAGGAAACAAATGTGCTGCACTCTGTATACAAATGAGATGTACTGGTCCTTTCCCAGCCTTCCAAAGAGGCTGAAATGAAAAGACACAGTTGGTAATTTTGGGTCACCCTGCAGCTGGGATACTCTGCACCCAGGATGAGCTATGGAATCCTAAATCTGCTGATGGTGGCGCCTACCTTTGTGGAGGTCCTTCTGCTGTGGACCTGGGAGTTTGGCCGACAGCATGTTCCACACTGCACCACAAAATGTAACTGTACATATTTAATTATTTTTCAGCATATATACCTCTAACTGGTTTGCTGTACTTTATAAATTAACAAAATAAGCATGTTATTTTCTTTGACACGCCATCTCAGGACTATACACCCGAGAGACTGCTTGGCTCCCAAGGAGAAGTTCAACTTGGGGGACTATCAATGGGGGGGTGCCACTGCAAGTCCCTGAGGAAGAGAGAGGGAGAGGAGATCTTATTGGCAACTGTACCGAGCCATAGACAAGCCATTCCTCAGTAAGGAGCTGGATAAATGGTCCCGTCCCAGAGGAACCTGAAACCCTCTTGACTCCTCTCTCTCAAGCTCCCTGCTGACTGCGTGAGGCATGAGGGATGGTATGAGATTCCAGCTTCCCATGCATGAGTGGGAGTCTCCAGAGTTCATGGCAGAATGCAGCAGGCACTAGAAGTTCAAGTAGGGACTCTGGTTTGCACTGAAATAGCCTTTAGAAAATGAGCTCTTGACAATGATCGTTATTGACATACCAGAAACTAACAAGCTTCAAAAGTGCTTAAGCAACCATCTCCAATGTCAGTTCCCTTCAGCAGGCTCTACAAACTGCATTTAGCATGCAAGATACTACCACTGAGGTAAACCGAATGCTAGGGCATGCACCTGGCCTCTGGAGGGCTCATTGTTGTTTCTACTGAGAGGTGGAACCGCCTCTCACTCTTTGCCCTATTTCAAGCAGATGTGTCTAAGAGGCTCTCCCACAGGGGCCTGACTCTCTCAATGGTGAACAACTGTCTAACACTAAGAAGAATGGGAACTGCTAAGTTGTCAGCATTGCTGTGTTTCTGGTTTTGGTTCCAAGTTTTCCCTTCAGCACCTGTTCATGGTTAGTTTGTCTTATTCCTGTATTTAAAGTAGTCACAGCTGTTCTACACGTAAGTCATTACTCTGGAAAAATTTGCAAAAACTCATTGCTGTATCATCACTTTGGCGACTGACGGGCTATACTGAATGAACTTCCTCTCAGAAAGCTAACAAAGTTAACCCAAAATCTAGCCCAGTGTTGCTGAGTTCTTGCTCTCACTTTTGAAGAGTTTTCTGCCACCTTCTTTCACTGTCACTTCGATGTGTCTCAGCTACATTCCCACACGCTCCTGTGCACAGTGTGCACCTACAGACTGGAATCCTATGCTCAGACATGGGAACACCGGCAGTGTCCACTGACTACCTAGTCAAGACAATGTCTGCCACTTATAAATGTGACTTGAACAGCTACTCCCAACCGTAACGTGGAGTCTCCAGCTAGGCTCAAGGTACCTCGCACGTTTTTTTTTTTAGGAAGAATTACAGTTGGGCGCTGCACATCTGACACACCTTCTGCTGTGTATTAAATGTCCTAGGCAGGTTCTGCAGGGCAGCTTTCTATCCTAACTTCCCTCACACCACAAGGGAAGAGAGCTTTAGAAACTGATGCTCTGGGGCAGGAATGACAGGAAGTAGTATCTGTAAATAAATGATTTTCTTTCCATCCTAGCACTTTCTAATGAGCCTTTTTGCCTAAAAAAAATTTTGAGCAATTTTGAGGAAATCTGATGTGGCGAAATCCTGTAGTTATAAAACCACTTGCTGAATGTTTTCCTGTAAGGCTGCCTCCCGTCAGCAGGAAGGCCTGTGTGGAGGGCGCTCTGCCTGGCCTGAGCATGCTGTTGGTGGTCTCAGAAGGTCCTCCCTCACTTCCTCATGCATGTGCACAGCGACTAAGTGGCTGTTCTCCTGTTGCATAGACAGCAGGGTTAGTACTCAGGGTTAGTTTTTTATTTTGTCTTATTTTTCATTCAGAATGGATGTGAAACTTACTAGCATACCTACGCTGCAGCCCCATGCAAGCAAGCAAAAAGCAAAATATTGAAAATGGAAGATAAGGAGAAACTGGCTAGCAGGCAGCTAAACTCACCCTTTTGTACAGCCTATGGTCCACCAGGGGGCTTTAGATAGTAAAACAACACCAGAGAGCTATTAGCATGTGAGGGTCACAGCAGAAATCTTATCAACAGCTTTATTAGCATGTGAGGGTCACGGCAGAAATCTTATCAATAGCTTTATGTCACCCAAAGACACTAGCAGGTGGTTTCTCTTGGGAAGGCCAAGAAGGGTGGTGGCAGGAATTGGGACAAACAGGAAGAAGACCCATCAACTTTTAAAAAACTGTTGTGATCACATGACTTAGAAATGGGTCCTGCTGACTTCTCAGGCCACTGTCTACCTACCTTGTTGAGAGGGTGTCATGAAGTTTTCTACTTAACACAGATTGTAATGCTTCTAAGAGACAATAAACATGACAGTTCCACTTATGAAAGTAACACTAAGTAAACCAGAACGGGGTGTGCACATCTGAGGGAACACACAAGTTTAAAATAACCCCCAGGAGAGAGAGAGACTGGACTCCATCAGGCTCTTTAGAGAAATGTGCTGGAGACGGGAAGTGAGCAGCGAGCACTACATCCAGCACACAAAGGCTCTGCTGTCTGCTTGTGTGGTTTTTATCATCCGGACCGGGAAAGAGCAATAGTCTTTCTTTAGCTGCAAATGGTGAGCAGAAAAGAGCCCCAGGCCTGATGCTCTCCTTCCCAGGAGACCTTGCCAGCTTCCCCGGGGATGAGCTGGTTAAAATATGAACTCAGGACAGCTGAGATCTTCGGCCAATTCCTCAGTTAAAGTTAAGTGAGGGATTCCTCCGTCCAGCCTACTTCAGCAAGCAGTCTTTCATGCAATTATACGTCAAGTATCTTACTCTTTGACTCATCCACTGTGAACACAGAACACACCCTCAAAAGAACACACACTGCAGAGTCAGTGAAGGACTCGGGTAGCTCTGCTTACCCTGCATTTCTCATATACGTTTGGACTCGAGAAACAACATGAAGTGAGCACAGCACAGCTCAGTTTAACCCACGGATGTTCTGGTTTATTGAAAACGGCCTCAAAAAGCAACATTAGGGTCTAGACCAGATGAACCAGTCTCACCAAGTGGAGTGGCCGCTCTGCACCATGGGAGCTAAGTCTACTAGTCTCTGTGCTGGACAGTGTTTTGGGGGCTCTCATTCTGTAGGCAAAACAAAGAAGATGAGGAACTGGACTTATGAAGAGGTAAGGAAAGTGACCTGGGGGAGTCCAAGGTATTTTACCAACCAAAGAAGCTCGGCTATTCTACCAAGTCATAACTGCTTGACTGTCAACTGAAAGGGATTGGCTTAACAACAGAGACAGGAGACTGATCGATTTGAGGGGGGACTTGCAGAATCATTCTCATTACGTGAGATCGTACCCTGTAGTTTACTATCCGTTTCCCGCCAGGACTTCTTCAGTCAGCTTATTCATACTTGTATTTCATATGCTAGCTCTTAGGGCAGGAGAGCCAGGGGAACGTGGTGGTGGAGGTGGAGGAAGACCTTGATCCAAGGCATGGAAGAGCAGCCAGGGCATGGACCTCCCACCTTGGATTCCATCTAGAGAACACCCAGTACCCTAATGAGCTCTTTAAGGTTTTCTATTACTGTTGATGGAGTGGCTACTACGAATGTTTCTTTCTATGGTCATACAGATGAGAGTCTGTGTTAAATAATAGTAAGTAAGTCTTAAAGGCAAGGTATTTTGAAATATTAGCAATGTAAAGAGAGAGAGAACCTGGCGTGAGGTCTCTGAGGAATGAGGGGATGGTTAAACAGGAGAAAGAGCAGCCAGCTCTCAACTGCACAGCTCCTGATGCTCTGGGAACACACACTCCCCCTCTGTGCAGCTCCAACGGCCACCGCCATGGACTCCAGGCTTCATCTATAGAGAGGAAGCAAACCTCTCCCTTCAGCCCCAGACATCTTAAGTCTTCAGCAAGAAAGCTCACATTTGAGTAGATGCTCCTCTAGCAAGGCTCCATGAAAACATGTTACATCCTTGGGGACCAACAGGCTGTCTTTTCCTCTGTGCTCCCTGCCCTCCCACCTTGGACCAAGTCAGATTGGCTCTCTGCACTAAACTGAGTGGAAATGCTATATTCAATATATCCAGCAGAGGGCACCCGCCGCTTAGTGGAAGTTTCACATGTGAGAACCTAAAGGTCTGTCTTCCTTAATTTTCTCTGTGGATGCCTATTAGCAGATTAAGGACATACCGTGAAGACCATAAGGCAAACTGGCATATAAATGGTAGGTTAAAGAAAAACTTGGACCAAAAGCTAGTACGAGTAAATCACATTCATGCCCAAATCCAAACAGAAATGCACTGGGGGGGGGAGGGGGGGAGGGGGTGGTCTCCATGGTCAGACACACACCCTCTCGAGTCACTGCTGCCCAAGTGGCAGTGCCAAGATGCCACCATCCTGTTACAACCTGGAATGCTTGCCCCATGCTTGCTAGAGGTCACCAGCATGGCACAGAAGCATCAAGTGGTCAGAAAGGTTGGGGCTGGTCTATCATTCCTTATGAGCACAATGGTAAGATAAGGACTTGGTGTACCTGTGGCGACAGCGACGCAGAAACCTCATTATCTTCCGAGCAGCTTGGTCCTGCTTTTTGGTCAGCAAACTGCTCCTGAAAAAGTCAGAACATGACTGTCACAAGAAAGGTTCCAGAAAGCTTACAGTGCAGACCCTGAACCAATCTGATCTACAGCTGGAGGAGACTTTCAGTTATACGGTGTCACAAATCCAACTGAAAAGCATACACTGCTCCCACAGTGCAGAGATCAGCCTGGGGACTCTCCCAAGCTTTTGCTTTGTTTTCTTGAATTTGAGACAGCAGCGTCTACTGCATCTGAGGCTGGCATCAAATCCCCAGTACAGCTGAGACTTCTGAACTCCGGATCTCCTGCCTTCACGTCCCAGTGCTGGCACTCGAGGCTTGAGCTTCCTTGACCACTTTATATGGTAAGAGGATACGGAGCCCAGGGCTTTGTACACACCAGGCAGTTACCCTGGCAACTGAACTATGGCTCTCTCCCACGTTTTAAAGGAAACAATATGAAGACTAAAAATGAGATGGTCCCTCCATATGCCCTTACAACTTATTCATTCGTCTGGGATAAGACAAGAGGTTGCTTTGTAGGCCAGATTAGCCTCGAGTGTTGGGATTACAAGTGTGTACCACTATAACCAGGTTTTTTTCCTGTTGTTGTTGTTTGTGGAAACAGGCCTTATAGTGCTAGCCAGACTTCTTCAGGCCAGGAGTTAATTCTGAGCTTGATACTCTCTTTGGTCTAGTTTCTGTTTTTAATCTTTAGTCTACTACGTTCTAAACTGGAATCACTGAGCCCTGAGCCCTATGTACTCTCCTGAAGTAATTAGGGAGTCGATCAAAGTTCAGAACACTGCAGAATGACTCTCTAGTACAAACTCTGGTCCGGACAAATTCTGATCTATATTGAAGTTGGCCAATGACATAAAAATAACACCATGTGGCAGATAAAGGACCTTTAAGAGAGACCAACAACTAATAGGTACTGTTACACAAAGTCACACTGGAGAGGAAGGTGCTGCCTGCCACGCCTCTGGCCCTGCCCAGAGGCAGGTCTAGGTACCGTGCCAGGCAGAGCCTCTGCCACACCTTGCAGGCTCTTGACCCACCTGAGCTTCTGCTGCACGATGACAGCGGTCCTGCGGGCCGGCCGTCTCCGGCCACACTTCTTGTAACTCCGGTAGAAGTTCTGGATCAGCACTGCGGCGCGCCGGCTCTGCTGGAACCGCTTCTGCTCATAGTAACTTCGGAATTTGCTCTGGATAAGGATGGCCGCCTGGGTCATCTTTTTGTAAAGTGCATACTGTGGGGGACACAGAAGGAACAGGACAGTAATGACAAGAGTTGGAAGTCCTCCAAGCTTAGGAGGTAAGAGCCCCTCCTTCCTTCCTACCCTAATCTCTGCTGGGAGCCAACCTCAGGATGCCAACAGCAAGCTTCCAGTACTTTTCCAAAATGCAAAGAACTACCTTCAGGATGGCCTGCGGGCAACACTGTATCTCCATCCTCACACAGCAAGGTGTTATTCTACCTCTCTTCAAGCTTTCCAAAGGCATTTAAAAGGTAAAAACTTAAGCTGTGCTTTAAGATGAGAATTTACTATCCAATTTAGAAACATTTGAATTCTTAAGTCTGTCTCTTGATTCCACTCAGACAGAGCTACCCAGCAGTCAGCACCTCTTTCTAACTAATTTGCTCCATGGCACACATTTCTGATGGAGTTACAAGGTCCCAGATACAAGGCTTATCACAAAATGCTGACACTTTTAAGCCATTTCACCCTACCAAAGAGTAACAACACTCGTCAGTCCCGTACAGCAGGCCTCGGAATACACCCTGGGGGGCTATTAGAGCTGTGGGCTACTTAGGAGCCATGTCAGAGGACCCCAACCAACCTACTCCACAGCCACAGATCCGAGGAAGGGACAGAAGCCAGGCCTGGCTCCTAAAGCAGTCTTGCAGCCCTAAGAACACAATGCTCGCCACCATGCCATGTGAGAGTTTCTGACAAGTGAAGAAGTCACATGAAGCTCCTTGCTTAAGGCAACTTTCTATTGTTAAGGGACCACCCACTCAGAACCCTAGCCCCATGCCTAACCACGTCGCTCGCTCGCTGTGCCACAACCCGAAGAAAGGAAACTGACTTCTTAGAATGTCCAAAAAGCAAATCTGCACTCCCTTGACCTGCTTTATATTCCTTTCCACCCATCCAAAAGTCCTGTAAGGTAAGAACACTGCAGCTTACAGAGCTGCTATGGACCATGTCATTGTATCCTAAACACAGGGCACATTCAGGTCCCTGGGGTCATAGTGAAGCCTTTCACAGAAATTAGGTATTTGCTTAATATTCACTAGGTCCAAAGTCACCAGCTTTCATGGACTGCCCTGGCCATGAAAAGTCCACCTGTTATTAACGCCCAAACCTCCTCCACTAGAAAAATCACAGGTCCCCAAGGACAGTTCTGGTGTGTGGCTGGCTTAGCAAAGGGTGTTTGGTGCCTCTGCCATCTTAATGAGCTCTCCTTGTGGCTGGTGACGAGTATGGCATTGGTGACTCTGGTGAAATGGTTTGTGAGAGGACTTGATGGATCATTACCTTCAAGGCTATCCATGTCAGCTTGGGGGAGAAACAGAAAATACAAATTAATGTTAGTTTACCAAACAGAGGGAACAAACCAGACAAAAATCCCAAAACCAGTACAACTCCCAACCCAAACCAAAAGCAACAAGAAGGCAGCCTGGCTGTGTTAACATCTTCCACCGTCCAAAATACCGTCCCTACAGTTCTCACTACTTCCAAAGACAATGCCTTCCATCTTCCTAGCAGAAGACAACATTCGCTCAGCAGGGAGGATCTTTTGCTGCTGCTGCTTCTCCTTTTTTTTTTTTTAAATAAATAACTGCTGTCATTACAGACTTGAAACCTCGATTCTGTGTATGACATAATCCAGTGCTAACATGAAACCTGCTCACCAAAAATCACGGAGATAAAGGGACCACAGTGTCAGCGTTTTACATAATAAACCATCAGTGTCTGGGATCTCGGACTCAACTGGCCAGAGCTGGAACCCTTGCCTCCCTGCCCCTGATAGAGTTTTAAGGAGAAGTTTGGAAGACAAAACAGAACAAAATAAAATAGTAACACATGTTAAAAACCAAAATCCTGGGTCAGGAGAGCACAGGACCTCAAATTTCTTTGTAGTTATTATACAAGTAGCACACACTAGCCTTCCCATAACAATGTAAGGGCTACTCAGGCAGGGTCCTAGAAAATAAATCCAAGGTTTTCTAAAACCTTCTCCAGAACCGGCAGCGTGTGGATCCAGGTTGGCCTTGAACTTGCCACCCTTCTGTCTTAGTCTCTGAGTGCTGGGACTAGAGGCTTGTGCCACTGTTCCCAGTAAAAAGATCAAGGTTTAACATTGAGTCTAAAGTCAATAAGGAAGTTTCAGTATTTTATAACTACCTTGATATCTATAAACTCTAACATCTGCTTAATTTTCCAAGCCTACTTTCTTCCTCTGTGAATGGCAATACAATTGCTTGGAGTAGCTCTGAGACTACACCGCTCCTGAAGACTGGCATACTGGGCTCCCCAGGTAGCCTGGCTACCCCACAAGCAGGCAGCAAGGCCTCCATGAGACAGGCCTGCCTGTTATTCTTGCCCCTATTGGCTAAAGCTTGAGGCAGGGTGCTGTTCTCTTTCCCTAGGGTTCTTAATTATAGCAATTCAAGTTAGGTCTTTGTTATCAGAAGCTGGAGGTGGGGCTTTTTAGCCAAACCGAAGAGCAGCATCTTCCTCTGAGGCCAGGGCAGCTTGGACAGGTGCCCTTCCCTTCTGGGACACATAGCTAAGTTTACCTGTTTGTACTTCCTGTAACAGCGCTGGATGACGGCAGCGGCCACTTCTTGCTGTTCCCGCAGGGGTCTGCCCTGAAAGGTGAAGCAAGGGAGATCAGTAAACTGACCTAAGACTTGTCAATATACAAACAGCTAAAACCTTTACTCATGTCATACGTCTAACATAAGAATTGTCAACATATGGAGGCTGCAGAGATGGCTCAGCAGTCAAGAGCACTGGCTGCTCTTCCGGAGATCCTGAGTTCAATTCCCAGCAACCACATGGCAGCTCACAACTGCCTGCAACTCTAGTTCCGGGAATCTAACACCCTCAAATAATTGTCATCAAAAGAATTGCCATCATACAAAAAACTTTACCCATGTCATGTGCCTGGCTCAAGAAATAAAACCCAGGTTTACTGAACCACATCAACAATCACTATAAATTAAGAAAAATAGATTTTCAGAATAAATCCTAACTATCTTTGCTTTTAAAAGTCAAACCATATTTGGATGTCAAGAGGACTAAAAATATGTATTTAAGAGGCTTTTAACAAATTAGGAGTTGCACTACTGATCCTTCAGGATCTCTGCAGTCTTCCCTAAAGAATCTCACTCCTGTTTCTAACACCTGTGGACAGCGATAAATCCCATTAGGAATGTGTAGAAAGTAACACATTCCCACCCCAATAAAAGCATATGTCTAAGGTGATGACCGAGGTCCCAGGGCTCAGGGTTTGATTTAGCCATATGTCCCTTGGGCGGAGACATCAATTTACCAACAATAAGTAAGTTGATGAGAGCCACCCCACTGGTTGTATTTGACTAAAGCTCCTGAAAGTTATTATGATGATAATATAACATAACATAATGTCTTCCAATAGACATTTGATCAGACCACAAACCACAGAGGTAAGGGACCAGGACGCTCCTCTTTTACCTTGTACTTCCGGAAGGCTGTCTGGACAAGCCTGGCAGCTTCATAGAGTTCTCTCTGCTCATGGTCGGACAGTGTGAGCTGAGCGAGCTCACTCTCCACCTTCTCACTGGTGGACGCACTCAGGAATTCTGACCAGTCTGCTGCAGAGGGAAGGCTGGGTTTCTCGAAAGCCACCTCACTGACTGGAGAGCCTGCGGGACTCAAGCTGGCATTAGAAGACGGCGTTAGGGGCTCAGTGTACGCACTCCTAAGACAAGAGGAGAAAGAGAAGACGTTAGCGACTACTGTCACCGTCCATTAATTAATACTCCAGTAATTAATAAGACAAGACAGGATCCACCTGGAGCTACCTGGGCCGGTAAGATGCCTCCACTCTGCGAGTGGCTATACACACTCAACACTTCGGTTGCACCTTGGTGAGTTCCTACTGAGCACCTATTACCAGCTTAGCACTGTGCTAAATACTAAGCCCATTAAGTACACTCACTATGTTGCCTCTAGGAAACTTTAGCCAAAGTAGGCATATCCTGAGATAGCATTTATTTTATGTATATCCTGAGACTCATTTATTTTATGTATATGAGTGTTCTATCTGCATGTACACGTACATGCCAAAAGAGGGCATCAGCTCCCATTACAGATGGCTATGAGCCACCATGTGGGTGCTTGAACTGAGGACCTCTGGGAGAGCAGTCAGTGCTCTTAACCACTGAGCCATCTCTCCAGCCTCGTGACATGGCACCTTATACACACTGATGTGGGAGAAAGCAACAGATGGAAAGAAGACAGAAGTGGCATACTGTCCTGTGCTCTCCTTGGGAAAGTCTCTCTTAACCCTTGGCCTCCCTGCCTCCAGTTAAATCCAGGCCTTTATCCTGGTCAGAGGATCCCCAACTCCAAATCTTCCCAACCTGATGTGGGCAGCACTGGGCAGACGGTCAGCATCAGCTAGGTAACTGGCCAGCCAGCTCATCGTACTGCTAATGGTGGCTGGATCTGTTCTTTCCAAGGCTGAGGATTCCATGGGCACAAAGTTCTCCTGCTTGATTCGGTCTGGTGTGGCCTCGATAATGTGCTCCGCCAAGGTCATCATGTTCACCTGCAACCAGAAGGCCACAGAGCACATGAGCTTAGGAAAAACAAAACAAAAAGCAAACCTTCAAACTCTATCCCCTGCCCCTGACCTTGCACAGGACATGGAGGGATACAGAAGTTGGGAAGACAGATGACATATGCTTCCATACTATGCATTCAAATAGCATTTTAACTTAGGATACAATTCACCCTAAGACCTGATTATCTCCTAACCATAGTTTGGCCTCACACATCTTTTAGAGAGCTTTTGTCTTGGGCCCACTGTCTACTATCAACAGTATCTGTCAGTTATGGATCTCACACCTGGTGCAGGGAGGTGGGGGTTCCAGGTAAAACAGCATCTTAAAAATATAATGACATTTATTTCTGTGCCTGCACACGTGTAGCCAGAGGACAACATGCAGGAACTCATTCTCTCCTCCCACCTGTGGTCCAGGACCTAAGCTCAGTTTGAACAGGCTGAGGGCAAACACCTGTTACCTGCTGCATTATCCTGTTGCCCTAAATGTTAAATTTTAATTAACTGTGTGTGTGTTTGTGTGCATGTGTGTCTGTGTGTGCACATGTGAGAACAGCTGCTCACAGCCCAGAAGACAGTGTTGGATCCCCTGGAATTAGAGTTGAGAGCCACCTGGCACGGCACTGAGAACCAAACTAAGGCTCTCTGCAAGATCATCAACCTCTCTTACCATCAAACGAGACTTGCCAGCCCCTAAGATATCATCTTCCCTCACCAATATCCTTCACCACTCCCCCACTTCTTGTCTGGATACAACATCTGCTGCACCTCGGCTCAGCTACGCCCACCTGCTTCTGGACCTCCTACACTCAGGGGAAGGTTTATGGCCCAGTTCTGGGACGTAGTGCTGTGCAGCATGCAAGTATGAGAACATGAGCCTAACCCCAGCCGCACATAAAAAGGCAGAACACAGCGACATGGGCCTGCAATCTCAGCACAGGGGAAGCAGAAGCAGGACGATTCTGGGAGACTCACTGAGAGACCCTGCCTTCCGACATTAGTAGGGAGCAATGGGAGAAGACCTCCAACACTTATAAAAATAAAATTTAAGATTGGAGGTGTCTTTTTAAAATTCCTTGCACACCTCTTAAAAATGGTAGTCAAAACCACAGGAGTTTAGGTTTCCACCAGATCCTCTGGCTCAGAGGAGAGGTGTTCTGAGAGGAACTCCAAAGAGGGGGAAACACTGCCCTCCTATCATGAAGGCAGCTCAGAAAATTACCGTGCTATGGGTTCAAGCTTTGCACACTGGTTCCCCAGTGTGTGGAGCTGCTGGGGAAGGCTATGAAACCTTCAGTAAGTAGGGTCTCGCTGACATGAGGAGGGTGACAGTAAGTGTTGTCCACTTGACAGAATCTAGAAGCACCCGAGAGAAGCTTCTGGGCATGTCTGTTGAGAGTTATCCTGATTACACACAGTTATGAAGGAAGACCAGGCTTTCCTGTAGGTGGACTGTTCCCTGGACTGGTATTCTGCCTGGTCCGTGTACCAGCAAGCGAGCAAGCTGAGCACAGAGAAGCAGTCACTGGCCTGTGTTTCTGGCCTTTGGCTGTATGATGAGCAGCTGCTCCAAGCTGCCTTGACCTCCCAGCCACTACAGACGGTGTCTTGAACTATGTGCTCTATGTGCTAAATAGACCTTTCTCCCTCAGGCTGACTTTGTCAGAGTGTTCTATCACAGCATCAGAGGAGTGTAAAACACACACTGGTAAGCAGAGGCCTTTGAAGGCAGAGCTCCAGTTCTGGTTCCTGAGCACACTCAGTGGGCCCTGCCATGCCCTTCCAAGGCCATAAACTCTTTAACCCGTCCTATACCAGGTATTCTAGTCACTACAACAATAACACATAGAAGACTACATCTCAGTTAGATGAAGCTTTCAGAAAGGCAAAGTTCTGGGAATGGAATCAGATCTGGGTGGATGGTGCGGTGGGGACACCGAGAGTTGATACAGGAAGCTGAGCTGACCTAAGACTTTTCTGATAGTCAGACAACTATCTATAGTTGCCTAAAGTAGATTTTACAATCTAAAAATCTCATCCCCCCCCAAAAAAAACCTCCTATTTTAAATGTCTAAGATAAAATTTCCTCAATGAACAACTATCGATGACAGTGTTTCCATAAGGTTTAACTAAGAAGAGAAGATCCACCCTGAACAGACATTGTCACCCCAAGGGCTGGGGGCACGGGCTGAATAAGCAGAAAGGCAAGAGCACCAGCAACCAGCTCCTTGCCGACTGCTTGGCACAGAGCAGGTTCCTCACGCTCCTGCTGCCCTGCCTCCCCCAGCACAATGCCAGGGTTATACCTTCAAACTGAACCAGAAATGTCCCCTGCCCTGCTTAGCTGGTTTCGTCATGCCAAGCAGAGTCATGCCAAGCAGGAAAGTAACCACCACTGGTGCAAGCAGGAATGGTCCACACCGAGGACTAGGCAGACTGTAGCAGGCTGAGCAGAGCCAGCTGCCAGTTTGTGTGATGCGAGTTTTACCACGTCGCAGCTCTGCTTATCCCTTTAACTTTGTCTACAGTTCCTTTCGTGCTCTTAAGGCAGATCCAAGGCTATCACAGTTTCTGTATGAGCCACAAAGCCGGAGAATAGTCACCATCTGGCTCTTTACAGAAAACAAAACAAAAAAACCTTTACCAGCCTTTTGACTACAACATTATTGGACTTAGGCTGGGTGTGATGGGACGCATCTCTAACTCTAGCTACTTGAGAGGCTGAAGTTGGAGGTTTGACACCAGCTGGGGAACTTAATGAGATCACGTCTCTAGATAAAACTGAAAAGGGGCTGAGGATGGTGCCCAGTGGAGAGTGTTTGCCTAACACGTGCAAGGCCCAAACTGTATCATTTGATTTAACCTGGCAGACATCATCCTGGCTATACGGTTGTTGGTAAATCAGTGGTGGGGTCTGCTGCCCACCAGGAGCAGAGGCTATACTGGCAATACACACGCAGGCTTTTTGTTTGTCACAGAAAACCAAAGAGTTCCCCCAGGGTGCAATGCTCAGGCATGACTCAGCAGATACACCTCTCCAGGACGAGCTGGCAGGAGCGTGGCCTTCCCACCCCAGCATCACCCCGTCTGCTTTGACAGGAACCTGGAAACAGAGGCTGAGGAGTAGAGCATAGAAAACCATGCTTGCTGTCTGGTGGCCCCTTCTGACTGCTTCTGCATAGCTGAGTTGGTGGATTTTTGTCTAGTAGCCTGGTGCCTTGTTTAGTCTATGACAACTTTAGTGCCCTCAGAGGACTCTGCTTCCTACGTTCATTACAAGGGCAGTCAGTTATTAGCTCTGGAGGTATTTCACTACATGCCATGTGAGCCTCGAGCCACAGATGCCCTTCACAATGGCTAGATGACGGCCGTGCTCGTCAAAGTCACTCAGATAATCCAAATCCTGTCTGCAGTCTTCCTTGCTGGCTATTTTTAGGGCCTTGACTCTATTATAACCAGTACCGCAAACAGCAAAGCTGCCACCCCGGATGCAAGGAAGCAGGGCACTAGTTATTAGTGTCATAAGTTTAGTTCTCAAGAGGCTGGTACTGGAGGGAGGGCTTTGTTAAGGGTCTGTGGTCAGGCCCTACTCACGGTGCCTAGTTCACAGAAGGAAAACGTGGTTCCAGGAAAGCCGATAACTCCACGTCCGCCTGAGCAAGACCAGACTGTGACTCTTCCTGGGATGGGGATGGTCAGGTGTGTGGGGGCGTAAAGACTACACGACTTTCAGAACTGAACCATGATGTTCGGGGCTGCTGTGGGGCTCCAGCTTCTGCAGGCTTACCTGAATATCATCCATGGGCTGGGGGCAATCCTCGTGCTCTGTCCTATCCCGGTAGGCCCCCATCTCTGTATTCACCACCTCTCTGTTAGCCAACATCAGGACGCTCATTGGTTCTCTCGGACGCACCTGTGAAGGCGCCGCGTCCTTTACTACACTGGTCCCCTTCGGATTTCCAGTCACCTGTACTGTAGACACACCAATGTAAAGATCTTTGGCACTCCACTTTACTACAGGCTGAGATGCAGACGCTTGGGATGCTGCAGTCTCTGGAGTGGGAGGGGAGGCTTCCCGGCTGTACTCCCTCACTCCTTCACTGGGGCTGATTGTCTCGGGGGAAGACTGCTTAGACCTAGGGCTCTGCTTCCTGATATTTGGCTGCTCCAGACTCAGTGCAGTGCAGAGCAGCTTCTCCTGCCTTGCCTGGAAGGACTCGGGGTTCAATTTATGCTTTTTGGGAGCCGGATAATCTTTGTGGCCCTCAGTGCTGTAGTAATTAGAGGGTTCAGACCGAGGTCTTCTCAGCTCTGAAAAGTACAGTAGAAAGGACAGTCAGGTCAGGTGATGAAAGTAGGAATCCCTAAAGAATTAACACTTTATGCCTGGGAGATAAGGAGGGCGAAGCTGGAGCGCAAGGCATGTTCCTGAGGTATAAATACTCCCTAGCAGCCTAGACTGCTCAGACAATCCTCCTCCAAAAGTATTCGTTTCCTGTACAAACAGACTTTCCATATTGGGAGGGGCACTACTTTTAAAGGAAAATCAGAAGCAATAAGTAGCCCCCTCCCACCAAACCCTTAAATGTTTCCTACAGACTCTTCTAAGGGAAGCTGCAGACAGCCAATGGGGGAGCCGGCAAGTTCCAAGATGATCCCTTGTGAATTTGTACCTGGATTGGTGCTCGCAATGACAGTGACTCCTTTGGGTATTTCTGGAGGGCTCATAGCCTCCCTCTGCCACTGGGCCATCCAGCTGTCTGTGGTTGGCTCTTCGCTTGGGGCACAGTGGATCCGGGAGGCCTGTTCCAACTGGGCCTGCTCGTCTCTCTGCAGGTGTTCCAGACACTCTGCTAACTTCACATGGCCCCTCGACCTGGCAATCCCCAAAGGCAGCCGTCCCAGAGAGTCGGGGATGGAGATGGCCCGGCGGTCCCACTTGTAGAGCACCACAGCCGCTTCCAAGTGCCCCAGGGCACAGGCCCACATCTGAAAGCCAGGCAGACAGATGGAGGAACTTAACAGGAGACCAAAAAATGGATGTCTCTTTTGATGTTGCTACCAGCAGAAACACTAGTCTGTTGGCGTTCTTTGTGGGGCCACTGGATGAATAGTGCCATTGCAGCTATCTAATTCCAACGAGAAATAATGGTGTGCATGTCTGTCACTCCCCCAGAGTCTATAAATTCACTTTCCTACATCAGATTAGAATTTATCTTTATATTATATTTAGAAAGTGTATCATTACAGCCCAGGCTGGCCTTGAACTGTGTAGCCAAGGATGACCTTAAACTTGTGAACCTCCCGATTCCATCTCCTGAAAGCTTACGTTAGAAGTTTGCACCACCATCATACTCTGTTTTTAGTCTCATCTTATCTTTTAAGTTACATTCTCAGATCCCATTGGGATCTAGAGTTCCTGTGTCAGTTTAGAGAGATGGTTAGGGGACTAAACAAGCCACCTCATCCATCCATCCATCCATCCATCCATCTTAAGATAGAGTTTCTCCATATAACCCTGTCTGTCCTAGAACTCGCTCTGTAGACCAGGCTGGCCTCGAACTCAAAAGATTTGCCTGCCTCTGCCTCCTGAATTCTGGGATTAAAGGTGTGCGCCATCACTGCCAAGCTAACAAGCCTCTTCCTTACCAGAGGAGTACAGGAGAAGTGGTCCACATTCAGGGGATCAACCTCCAGTTCCAAATCAATGCTGTCTGCATGCTTTGTGCTGTTGGGGAGATAGCACAGAGGTTACCACACATTAGCCCACGGCAAAAGGAAACACCAGGACAACACAGAACCCATGAAAAGGAAACCAAACTGGGCACCAAGCCTCCCTGGTGTGAAGAAATAGGATTCTAGATTCCAAGGGCAGATTGGACTCCATTTGACAAGAGCCCAAAGGAAGCAGAGCGCCTAGCATCTCATGTCTCCCTCGGCAGTCAAGGGCACAAGACCACACAAATCTCCAGGGACCCATCCTGGGAAAAAGCCCTGGCTCACGGGCCATGACACACACTGAGCGAGCAGATTCCTGGGCACCAGCGGGGAAAGCCCAGGAACCGGAGAGGTGGGGACGGCTGGGGCCTTTGTGCCTGGCCTTACCGCCATTTGATGAGGGTCTGGATCAGGGTGGCGTAGCCCTGGGCAGCAGCCAGGTGTAAGAGGGTCATCCCTCGGAAGGTCTTCGAATGGATCAGATGCTTGGACTTGGCCCAGCAGGCCCGGCTCATCATCTTCTCACACACGACAACCACACGGCTCTCGAAGCAGCTCCCCAGGGTCCCAGCACCCGAGGCACACTGCATCAGGAGAAAGTACACGTCACATCCAGGGCCCCGGGCCCTTTTCCACACAAGTGAGACAAACGACAAGCAGCAGTCAGTAGAAAACACGTTAACAGTGAAAACAAAGAACCCTTAAGAACTGGAGAAGGGGCTGGCAAGATCGCTCCAAGGGGGAAAGGCCAAGCAAGAGGACCATGGTCTGGTCCCCTGGAACCTACATGGTAAGCTGCCCTCTGGCTTGCACACACAGTTTTATTTTATTTCTAATTACATATATATTAATTATGAATGTGTGCATGAGTACAGGTGTGTGCCTGGAAAGGCTAGAACAGGAGGCTAGATTCTCTGGAGCAGAGTTACACAAACCACCGCCAAGCATGCTGGGAACTGAAATTGGGTCCTACAATGGAGGACCTATCTGCAGAGCCATTTTGCAGGGCCCCCTGGTAATTTTTTTTTTTTAAAGAAATACAAGAGACATGCCAAAGGTCTCAACCCTACACAAAGAACTACAGGCAATTTCTGAATGGTGCGAGTCTGGGAAATGGTCTCCCCAGGACAGAGCACAATGACCAGTTAGATAGTCGGCCCTTGAAAACAACTAACATATAAACTGAGCAGGTGTTAGGTGTACATACGTATGTAATGATAATGAAAAAAGAGGCCATGGAATTAAAAGAGAATAATCAGGGAGTCTGGGAGGCTACAGAGGGAAGATGGGCAGTGGGGGGGGGGGGATAAGGTAATTATATTTGGATCTAAGAAACCATAGCTTCACATGGGTAATAGTGAATCTGATATACGCATAAGTTCTATTTTACTGAAATGTTACATTTTAGAAAGGATTTTGTTTAAGTTGAGAGGAGAAGAAGCAGAAGCAGCAAGGGGGGGCTAAAAGGGGACAGGAGAGGGGAGAGTTGGGGGAGGGGAGCCTGTGAAACAGCATTGTGTGAGGTGGAGGCACAGGTCACCGTGCCCTACCATCCTCATCCTCACAGTAGCTATAGTGACTGTGACACACTGCTGTCTCTCAGGGGAGTCGACACTATTGAAAACCCTCTAGGCCCCGATGACAGCAGTCACCACAGGCAGCAAGTGGTTCCCATCTGGGTCACTCCAACAGCTGACTCCTGCTTCTTCTAAAACCAAGGGATGTGGTGTCAATTCAATGTGGATTTTTCTTTTTAAAACAGAAGTGCTTGCTGGGCATGGTGGCACACGCCTTTAATTCCGGCACTCGGGAGGCAGAGGCAGGTGAATTTCTGAGTTCGAGGCCAGCCTGGTCTACAAAGTGAGTTCCAGGATGAGCCAGAGAAACCCTGTCTCGAAAAAAACAAAACAAAAAACCAAACCAAAACAAACAACAACAACAACAAAAAACAAAACAGAAGTGCTTAAAAATATCCAAAAACCTTTTTTTTTAACTTTTTAAAAAGAAATCATATGTGTAGGAGTGTTCTGTTTGTATGTGTGTACCCACTGTTCACAGAGGCCTGAAGAACTGGAGCTACAGCTTGTGAGCTGCCATGTGGGTGCTGAGATTCGAACCCAGGCCCTCTGCAAGAGCAGCCAGGGCTCTTTACCAACGAGCCATCTCACCAGCCCTCCTTTTTTTTTTTTAAGTTCTTACAAACTTCAAAGGGGTACACAGGCGACCCTGAGAGATGCACTGTAAGGGTTACTAATCGTAAGGGCCCACAGGACCCTCAGCGCTGGCTACATGCCTTCCTTGCTGGGAACAAAAGAGGGATAAAAATCAAGGCTGGTACCCAGCAAGTGGAGTCCTGAGTAGCAGTCCTTTGTTCAACACGCTTAGCCAAGTGGCACATGTAGCCTAACCCCCCCCCCCACCTCTGGTGTTACTGTAAAAACCCATTATTTTCTGGCAATAAATTCCACATAATCCAAATAGGACAGAAACAATGTTGGTCTTCAATGTTCTTTATTTTTAAATCTAAAAAAAAAATTTTTTTCCGAAAGTTAAAAAGGCAGACAACCGGTCGATGAAGGGTCATCTTCACCAGAGCTGTCAAAACACTACAGAAAAGATAGCTGAGCCATCTCAATATGCAACAGACTGACCTTGGCCCAAGCAGAAAGCCTGTTCTATACACACCATGCAGACAGGTTTATAGAGACATGGAGACCATCAGCCAGTGACTAAGGAGGGCAAGTTTCCAATGAAACACAAACGGCCCTGTCTCTGTCTCCGTCGTGTGTAGTAGACACCGTCATTTATTAAAGGCAAGTAGTTGTAGCTGACGTTGGATCAGATCACAGAGGGCCAGCTGCCATATGGCTGAGCTCAAAAGTGTGCTAAACTGTTTGTTCCCTTTATGTGATGTTCGTGTGTGAAAAGGATTTCACGGGAACCTATCATTTGGCCCTTATATCAATATACAGATTACTTGCTCTACACAACTTAGTATCAGGTGAAAATCAAAGCTCTCTTGGGCTGGATATAGTGGCATATTGACTTTTAATATCAGTATTTGGGAGGTAGAGGCATTCTAGGCTAGTCTTAACAGTGTGGCCTTGACCACCAATTTCTGAAGATGGGAGACATAAAAGAAAATCTGAGATATTTTTAATGCTTTGCTTTCATCTGTTGTTAATATAAAAAAAATACTGGTGCTGAACAGATGGCTCAGCAGTTAAGGACACTTGTTGCTCTTGCAAGGGTCAATTCCTAGCGCCCATATGATTGCACCCAAACATGTATAAGTCTAGCTCCACAGAAATCTGATGCCCTCTGCTGGTCTCTTCAGGCACTGTGTGCACATGACGCGCGCGCATGCACACACGCACTCAGGCAAAACACCCATGTGCATAAAATAAGTAAATTAAAATATTGCTAGTGTTTCATATTTTCAAGATTTCCAAACAAACAAAAGAGGAAATTCTGCCAGGCATGGTGGTGATACACAACTTGACCCAAGCCCTAAAGAGGCAGAGGCGGCCAATCTCCAATGAGTTCAAGGCCACCATGGTCTATATAGTGAGTTCCAGCCCAGCCAGGGCTATATGGAGAGACCTTACCTCACAAACAAAATCAAAACAAGACAGCAAACAAAACAAAACAGAAAGAGGGGTGTGGAAGAGAGAGGAGGAGAGAAAAAGAATCCTGCACAGGAGCCCATCCTTCATGGTGAAGAATAGGAAGGGGGTTTCCTTGTGGCTCTCAGGCAAGGAAGGACTCGGTAGCTGATGCAAGAAAAGAGTTTATCCTCAGACTTTCTCAAAACGAAGCTCCTAGTTGGGATGGCCTCAGACGCTTCAGGGACAGTAGTGTGACAGCAATACTCGGCCATCTCCCTGTGTGGCCACTCCATACAGTCTCTGTGCAGTCTATGAAGAAAGTACAAGTGGGGCTGGTGGACTGATGGCTCAGTGGACAGCAGTGCTTGTCACTATGCCTGACAGCCTGCAGCCAATCCCAGAACCAAAGTGTCAGGAGAGAACTGACTCCCCACAGCTGTCCCCCTGGGGCCCCACGTGTGTCATGTACACAAACAAAAATGAAGAAAATAAAATTTAAAAAGAAGAGGAAAGGTGTTGCAAGAGATGATCGACCCCATGCGGTGGCTCACTGGACAACAGTCCTCACCATTTTCTGAGTTCATTTTCTGGGGGCTGTAAAAAGGCATTAAGGACTGCTAGATTGAATTATGCTCTAATTTCTCCAGACAGGCATGAGACACAGAATAGGAAGGAGAGAGACTGGTTTAATTCGGAGTTCTGGCAGATGGGCATCAACCCTTGGCTGCTCCTTCCAACTGCCAGGGAACACAGTGAGCTCTGAGACCAAGAGGGACAGCTGGAGACTGGGCTGGTCAGTCTGCACCCAGGCCTCTTTCACACCACACAGACTGAGCAAGGGCACGACGATGCAGGGTCCTGGACAATGACACCAGTAGCAGCAAGGAGGGCACTGGCACCAGGTGCCTCGTGCACAGATGAAACACAGCAAACAGAAGCTGCCGCCGACGGACGGCAGGGCCTACCTGGGCCTGGCCCCCTCCGGCACCGCTCCCGCTGCCGCTCCCGCTGCCGCCTCCGCCGCTCGCCTGCTTGTGCTGCTGGGAGCCGGTCATCTCGGCCATCCTCCTTTCCATCTGCTCCAGGCGCTCCAGGATGGACATCCTGAACTGGTTGTCTAGGGCAGAGCGGGAGGCGTGAGGCTGAGTTCTAGAAGAAAGCCTTTGACCTGTGCCTATGCCAGCTTGTGAGTCTGGTGTCCAAAAGGCTGTCAGCAGCTCTGCCAAGCGAGGGACTACGGCAGGCTGGTCTCCCCAGTAAGGCAGGCAGGCTGTCTCCGCACACCAGAACGTAAGGCTTACAGAAGCCCACAGTGCCCAGAGGAAGGACCAGAAAAAAAAATTCCCCTTGTGTCAAAACCCTCAATTTTGGGTTCCTGCCTCACTATTTGTTTGTGGAATTCCCCACAGAAACCCTGAGGGAAGTAGACAAAACACCCCCACACCCCCACAGCCACACCACTACACCACCACCACTCAGGGAAGACACCGGAAGTGGCTATGATGTAATATAAGTTAGCGGGGGAAGATTTCGAGAAAGGAGGCAGGAGGGTGTAAGCTCCCTTACAGAGTTTAACACTCTCAGTCAGAGGCAGGTACATGGTTCAGCCCTACCTAACAAAGGCAACAAGCCATCGCCGCAGGAGCTGGGACTGTAAATTCAGAAAGCATGAGCCTATACCACCAAGTAAAGACCAGACAGCACACACGCAGGAAGAACCCGGACATGCCACAGGAGTAAGAGGACCCCAAATCATTACCGAAGTCATCGGTGCCATATTAACGCCACAGGTAAATATGGTGCCAGGGGGTTCCCGCAGCGCTGAGGAGGGCAGAAGAGGTATGGTGCTGCTGGAGCCCCGTCAGAGTGTGCAAACGAGGCAGCGAGTGTGTGTGACCAGAGTGCGTGGGCACAGAGCTGAGATACGTCAGGAAAGGTGACCCTTAAGTCTGGCGGGTGTGAAGAGAAAAAAACAGAAGCCAGAAGTAAAGAGCCTGAGGCAAGCCGTGCAAGGAGGGGGAAGGGTGGACCGGAGAGGAGGGAGAGGTGGGCTACGCGGAACACTGCTGTCCTGGTCGGCTAACTGCACAGCAAGGATAAAGCCACAGTACCCCTAACTCCCAGCAAACCAGTGGGAATCCCACTGGTTCATACACGGCCATGCTCAGAATATGCTATGCCCTAAGGAAGCGTTCTCCACATCAACTCCTCAAGGCGAACACAGTCGTCAGGACCTTGCTCAAGGCAGTTAGAGCATGTTTCTCGCCCAAACTTCAAAAGGCACAGCTCCATTCAGAACACCCAGCCATCTAAGTCACAGAGAAGCCTGGAAAGGGGAGATCAGCCGGTGTTCCCTGCCACCCTCACGGTAACCCCAGACTGGTGAGTGGGGCAGCTCACGTGCAAGGCAGAGACAACACACCAGGGTGGTACCCCCTCCATCCCAAGTTCTTCACCAACACAGGAGGCAGGTACCGCTGCTTTACAAACAGCGGCACACAAGGATGGCTCCTCTCTCTGGCCAAACGCCCCAGGAAGGAATTATTAGAGAAAGACAGGCACAGGCTTGAAATGCCCTGAAAAAACATACTTCTTCCTTGGAAACTTTAAATATTAACTTTCCATCAAATTCATTTTACTTTACTAAACTACACAATTTACTAAACTACACAATTATTTTACTAAAGTACACAAGAGGGAGACCTTTTCCCAGTCTGGAGGTCGCCTCCACAAATACCTTTAACAGAGACAAGCGTACACACTCAAGTGAAACGGGAGCCCTCCCCCCATCTCCGTCTAACGTGATCCGGCCATCTTGGAGGATTTCATCTGAGGGTTCTGCACGTGAGTAATTTGGAACCAACACTGTCTGGGACGAAGGGTAGATGGGGAAGATTACCAGAGGGCCTTCAGCATTTGGATCCCAGGAACCCAAATGGTACAGGAAACTTATCCCTCTGTCAGAGGTCAGCTAAAGACAGAGCTCCACCCTTGGGTCACAGCTCAGCAGGAAGCAGCAGGCCTGGGACACTGCAAAGTTCCCTCCTTCCTTCCCGCAGTGCAGTGGTGGCTCAGTTTCGCCTCCATTCACCTCTGGCCCTGCAGTAGGCTACCTCACTGACACAATGTAGCTGAATTCTAAGCCTCCTCGGCCCCAGCTCCTTCTTATCCCTGCACTTTTCCCCAAGCACTATGGACCCAGCAGCCAAGATGAGCCACTCCTCAGGAGACAAAGTCACAGAGGCTCTGAAAGCCAGGAGACCTGGTTACATTCACCTGGACAAAGCCACCAGTTTCCTGTGGAGCACACTGGACTATGCTGTGCTAAGGGTGTTCACCTGCCTGTCCCTCCTGCCAGGCCTAGATTGAAAAGGACACAGACTCTCCTGACTTCCAAAGGCTGAACACTACACTGGCTTTTAATCCCCAGAAACAAGGCTGCCCTGTTGCTATGCAGTGAGTACTTATATATTGATAAACTACTTCTTTATGAAGCACTTCATAAAGATACCCAGCCTCTGACTCATGGGCCAAATAAACACCTATTCTTTATAAATCATCCAGTCTCTAACAGAGCTGCCTCTGTATCTATGTCCTGGGTATCCATGGGCTTATTTGAAAGATAGAAAGTATCTCTAAATGAAGATGGAGGAGATGGGGAAGAGGCTCAGTCCGTGAAGCACTTGCCCTGCAAGCAAGGGAACTTGACATTTCCACTCACCACGGAAGGTCTGAGTACATATGGTAACTTGTCTCGAAGCCCAGCACTTGGGAGGCAGAGATGGCATCTCTACGGCAAAGCAGACTAGCTGAATCAGTTAGGCTCCTAATCTGAGTGTGAGGTAAGAGGATCAAGAGTTCAAAGCCAGACTGGGTAATTTATCAACACTGTTTCAAAATTTAAAAAGCCTGGTGGTTCACACCTGTAATCCCAGAACTCAGGAGGCTAAGTCAGGCAGATCTCTGTGAGTTTGAGGCTAGCCTCGTCTACATAGCAAGCTCTTGGCCAGCCAGGCCTACACAGTGAGATACCGTCAAAGAAAAAACAAAACATCAAAATTCTAAGGGCTGTCTTATCAGTGATTCGGAGCTTGAATCCCATCAAACGAGCACACTGAGCGTGTGTGGATGTCTTGTCGTCATTCCCGAACGATACGGCATATTGACTGACACAGCATTTACCTTATATTAGATACAGCAAACAACTGTGAGACAGTGAAATCCAAGGGAAGGTGCACACAAGCTCTATGCAAACACTTTGTGTAGGAGACCTGAGGATTCTTGGGTCCTGGTACCTCTGGGGTGTCCAGAGTCCAATGCACCCTGGGTACTGAGGAGGCACTTGGCTTTACTATCTCCATAGGAAATGGACTAACATCGGTGACTCCCATTTTCAGAGGGCTTAAGAGACTTCTGAGCTCTCTTCCTAAGGTTTTTGAGCCCACAGGTCTGGGCAAGGCCCAGCAGTTACATTTCTCACAAGTTCTCAAGGGGATGCCGGGGATGCTAGTAGGGACCACATTTCAAGGAGCATGGCTCAGGCCCTGGCTTGCTTCCACTGTGAAAGAACATCCCTCTTCCTCCCCGTGCTTGGCTACTCTGCAGGTGATCGTCCACTTTAGGACCGTCTGGCTAGATAGCATCCGTGGGATCTTATGAGAGTAGCAGTGGGTCGGGGATGGCGTATAGACGCTGTGACCCTTGACCAGTTTGGTTTGGGCAGGATCTGCTGGACTGGCTGCTTAAGTTGGGATTTTTCTCATGCAGTCTTTGCAAGCAAGGAACTAACTCTCCTGTCTGTGCTCACAGGGAAGGGTACTGAGTTCTGTGTCACCCAGTCTTAGAAGCAATGGTTCCCGTGGGACGTGGAACCCTGCTCCTTTCACTGGAGGATGGTGTTTAGGAACCAGGACTTGGGTGCTGTGTACACTTCCTGATGCTGGGTCACTGCTTCGAGGCTCTATCAGTGCACAGAGCTAGAACACACTTGTATGTATACAGACACATGCAACCACAGCAATCCATCTGTTGTATGTTAAAATAAACATGATTCCGTTTTAACAGCTGAAAAGAACTTTACAATGTTCATTTGTGAAAAGAAACAAGTGTTTCCTAGACATGGCACTGGCAACAGGAGACACGCTGCAAAGACTACCCAGTGATAAGTCGGACTGCAAAAGAGGAGCTAGAACCCGTGGGTAGGCACGTAAAAGGCTGGTACAGTAACATGCCTGGACATTCTCACCCCAGATCCTAAATTTCCAACAATATTGAAAAATGTAAGTACAAAGGAAACCACTCACTGTCATGGATAACTTGGTGGTTACAAAGATCAGAAAGAAAACACCACACAACCAATTACTGCCAAGAACCAAGAATGGCTTGCTGAAGCTGTGTGCGGTCGCACCACCTCTGAACTCAGAGCTCAGGTGGCAGAGACAGGGAGATCTGGGTTCAAACCCAGCCTGGCCTACATGGTGAGTTCCAGGCCAGCCAGATCTACACAGTAAGACCCACTCTCAGAAAACCATAAAACAACAAACAAGAACAGGTAGTTAGGGCTTGACTTATCTGATGGCAGCCTTTCCCATCATGCAAAGCACCACACAGCCAATCAGGGGACTTCTCTGTCTCTCTGATAGGAATTCTTAACTCTCAAAGGGATTCACTGGAACTATTCACTGAAAATATTCCTATATCTTTTAAAGTTCCTAAGCTGTACCAAAGGCTTAAAGAAAAATTTTCAAGAAGTCAGACACCCACAGCATGTTCTAAGTTTAGAAAACATGGACTCTGCTGCTGGAAGTGGAGACATCCAGGGGCCTGAGCATCTGCTATCAGTGAGAGGGAGGCTATGCCAAGAGACCCCGAGCCTGCTGCACCGCTGCTTGCTCCTGGGGTTGGACATCCTATTTTAAGCTTTAGAACTCAATTAATTTTCATAGTTATACTGAATGGTTTCTGACATGAGATCCAGTGATTTAAAATATCAGGACCTGGAACTGGAGAGATGGCTCAGCAGTTACAAGCACTGGATGCTCTTCCAGAGGACCTGGGTTTCAGTTCTCAGCACCCACATGGCAGCTCACAGCTGTCCGTACTGCGAGTCTCAGGGGACCCAACCCATTCTTCCGGTCTCATTGGGGTACAAGCAATTCATAAACATATATGCAGACAAAATACCAGTGCACATAAAAACTGGCTCAGCCGTTAGGAGTGCTTGTTGCTCTTACACAGGACTCACGTTTAGTTCCCAGCACCTACACGATGGCTCGGAACGACAAGGAACCCCAGTTCCAGAGCTCTGTGGCAGATGCCATGCAGGAGAGACTACAGTGGGCAGGTGAGCTTCCTGGAGACAGTACACTGTTTTGCACAGTTGCAATGGAGGTAGCTTGGAGAGGCACAGACCCTGTATAACATCTTGCAGTTGCTGTGCC
The DNA here is from genome assembly GCF_978045245.1 of Mus caroli. Taxonomy (NCBI): domain Eukaryota; kingdom Metazoa; phylum Chordata; class Mammalia; order Rodentia; family Muridae; genus Mus; species Mus caroli. The sequence goes on along the minus strand of NW_028227261.1, from coordinate 5,222,069 downwards.
TTCTCACATCTGTCCTTGCTATCTGCCTCCTGAGTCTGGCATGGTGGGATTGAGTGTGGGGAGACCCTCACTGCCCATAGTCTGGTGTGACTGTTTCCTGGGAGACAGCCCACTCTCTTGGGCAATTTCCTGTAGATCAAAATGAAGATGAACTTTTTCGATATGATGCTGTTTAGATGAATTCATGGTTTAATCTTTTTAGGGAGTTGACAGAAAGTTTAAGAAGATGGTTTAGGTTGTCCTGACAGAAAGATACAGTTATTAGAATGAGGAGCAGAACGTGCCCCCTCCCTTGTAGAACAGCGAGGGCTGCAGAGGTTAGAGAAGGCATGCAGTGAGCTTCCCTGCCTTACAAGAAGAGAAAGTAACAAGTTAACGATCTAAGGAAACACTTCATTCCAGATCAGGCCTGAGTTCCTGGAGCTTGTGGTCTAGGGATGTAGTCACTGGTTTCAGTGTGCACCATGAAAGGATAGCGTTATGGATAAAGAATAAATATTTCTGAGTATGAGAATAGAGGACAGGTGATCAGCCAGGTTAGCTAAACAAGACGTCAGAAACAAGATGTAAGATAGATGATTTGTTTCTTGGTAAATTCAAACTGTCATCAGCTAAGCGCAGGGAAAAACTTGCTACTTATAGACTGCCCCGCTTAAACTTGGTTAATAAATAGCAAAAAGAATTATTGCTTTAGGGTTACAATGAACTCGTGCAAAGAAAGACAGACAGGAAATGTGTAGTTAGGTATGAGTGTCGAAAGAACGCATGCACCATAATCCTGTTGTAGTTCTCCTTCTGTGTAATAATTTTCATGTTTTTGAAGAATATGTGATTTTGTGGTGATTGTTTTTAAAGAATATGTAACGTGGCTATGAGGTAATTCTTGTCTTACATAGAGAATTTTGTCTTAGGGGGTATAAAAGGGCTAAGGGAAAAAACAAAGTGGTTAGAGCTTGCTTTATCCACAAAGTGTGTGAGTGTGTGCCAGCTTTAGTTTGGTCATTGACCCCACATCCCCTCTCCTTGGATGGCTGACCATGCTGTCTGAGCTGGTGTTCAACAAATAGCGCCCTCTTCTGGCCATCACAAGTATTGCATTCACATGGCACTTAGATGCAGGCAAAATACTCAAAATGTATCTAAAAAAATGTTTAAGTTAAATCATTCCACCTGTACTGTGGAATTAAACCTTTTGCTATACTGTAGCACACTCTGCAACAACTGTTCCAGCTCACTCCTCTGTTTTCTGGTGCTCCCCTCCCCCCTCAATTCACTGTCCTCCAAACGTAGGAGGAATTTTCCATGCCTCTGGGCCTTAGCTAATGTCGCCCTTTTCCCAGTCCACCTGTGAACTTCTGATGCTCTGTAAACTCAGCTAGCACTTTCAAGACGGGGCAATAACAGGGCTGGCTGAGCTAAGTGGATCACCTCCAGAAGCCAGGGACACCTCCCTTCTAAGTCCCATATACCCAACAACCGAAGGGTTCCCCTCTTCACTTAGAGAGGAGAGAGCCGAGGCTTACTTAGCCAAGCTCAGGCTGTTTAAGATCAGCACGGAGATCAGAACACAGGCTAGAATCCAAAGTGTTGTTCTTTCCACTGAGCCCAGCTGCCCTTCCCGGTCTCGTCCTCTGTCTTAAGAGAAAAACTCAGCAAGCACTACGCTCTTACTTCCCTATACGCCATCCCACTACTGGCAAGACTATGGGCTTTCGGGACGCAGGGCTCTGGCAAAGGCGGAGCGAGGGCTCGGTGGAAGGAGTACTCTTTTCTAATTTAAGCACCTGGGAGCCAAGTTATTGATGAGGTCATTTACCAACGGGCCAAGGACTCAGCAGATTTCCCTGCCACAGTGGATCTATGCACCAACCAGCAGTTCTTACTGCTTCCTTCAGCGGGCGGAGAGGGATTGGATGAAATGGTCAAAATGCAGCGGAGCTGACTTGGAAGGCAGATGAAAAAAACGCTGTGTTTTCCTGGCAGCCTGCCTTCTTTTTTTTTTTTTTTTTCTTTTTTCCCAGCTCAGGTAAAGAGATGATGTCACTACACAGTGCTGGCCCAGAGGCCTGGAAGCAAGACCCAACCATGTGACGTCCTCACAGACACAAGCTGGAATTTCCTAGCAGAGCAATGTCACTTTTCTGTAGCCACTGGCACTGCACACTAAAAATATCACTGACCCCTAACTGTCAGGTGCCCCCCTTTGCACTTGGGAAATGGGCTCTGCAAACGACCAGCGCGGAGCTCACTGGCACCCAAGGCAGAGCCTGTGATTGGTTACCAGTGTTAAACAAGTCCGTCAGGTGAAGCTGCTGTATGAACATGAACTTTTAATGATGTGAAACAAAAGAAATATTTTCCTAGGACCACCTCAGATGCATGCTTGGGCAAGGATGTCTGCAGATGCGCGGCCCGGGCAGAGAGGCGTGTCGTGCACGGTGAGCCACTTGGAGTCTTGTTGCCAGAGGGGGAGAAAGTTTGCCTTGGCAGGTAAATGAATGAAGGGGCAACCATCAAATACCATCTGCTATTTTAAAACACGCTATTTGTGTCTCAAGTGCACATGTGCCTCCTGTTGCTATTTGGACGGGGGACGAGAAGCCGTCTCTCGTTCCATTTACAGCCTTTGGCTTCAGCAGCAGCAAGGGCTGACCAGGCAGGAGGAGGTATGGCTGTGACTATTTCTGTGAAGAACTGTAATTGCTGCTTAGGAAGCCTCCTAAATGTTTCAGGAAGCTCAGAAAGATGGGGACAGTGAAGTCACTTCATTCCTTCCCAGAATACACGGGGCCACCCGAGTCCATTAGGCTGCTGCTCCTTGACAAGCCACGTAAGATGTCCAAGTGCGGAGGGAAGGGGAAGGCCGGACCACGATAAGGCACACACTGTACCACTCCGATTTTCCAAAGCAACTGCTAAATTTAGCCTTAGGAAAAAGCCTGCCACACTCCACTTTTGAAAAGCCCTCCAACTCTACCGACCAGAGCTCTGGAACTCCTGTCCTAGTGAGGGTTTCTCCTCCACCTGCTTCCACCTGCGTGGCTTTGGCACTCCAGTTTCTCCTCTGTGTCTTTGTTCCACACAACTCTGATGGAGAATCTTAGGAATGCCCAAAGACTCTTCTGAGAGGCTGCCGAACAAAGCCAACTGGCTGGTGTGGCAGCACAGAGAAGCAGTGCTAACTTAATGATTCTCTCCCGTTCTCTCCCACCTGCAGTTGTCCAATAAGAGAGCCAGAGGCACATGAGGAGCAGCGGCACGCTTATTCTCCAGGGATCCTCCCCTCCAAGGTTTCATGGGGTGCCCATGGAGCTCGGCTGTCCCTGCAGAGCATTACGTAGGAAAGAGCCCCAAGGTACTGCAAGAACTGACCTTGCTGTCAATAAAGGACGGATCCACCTGAGAGTCAAGGCAGTGAATTAGAACCAAAGAGAATAGGGCTCCGGCTGAGGTCAGTGCCCGCTTCATTCAGTGCCCCTTTAAGTATGTGAACTTTCCAAAAGGCAGTCAAATCCACGGGTGGCCTCAACGATTACAGGTCACTGAGAAAATGCAATACACAATGAAGCCCATAATTTCAGACAATGAGTATAGTATATGTTAATAAAAGAAATATGATAAACAGAAAAGGAGACATCAGACAGACACAGGGGGAGTGGATTATGCCAAAGCTGGAGGTTTTTCAAAGCCAGAGTGCTAGCCTGGGACTTGGAGGGCAGACAGGAAGACCTGAGGGTGGAAGGAAAGCTAACTGGTTTGTACGAAGGAAGTCAGAGCAAAACCCCTAACACTTGAGGACTGAGAAGCAAAGCCGGCAGGACTGTCAGAGGCATGAACGGGGTACTCAAGTGAAGACAGGTTGTAGTTCCACGGTTATCGGTGTTAGCGAAAGCCACTTAAAATCCTTGGGGAAGAGTCTGGGGAAGAGGGACAGGAAGAGACTCACAGTGTACCTGAACTAGGGCTAGAGAGCTGTGATAACCAAGACAGCTCAAGCTTTGTTAACCAAAAAGGGTCTAAAACATGAGAACTCAGCCTCTGGCTGAAGAGAATATAGTCTGATGCACAAAACATAGGCCACCAGGTTATGTCCCCCACACCCCAACACAGCTTCTCAGCATACAGAGACACTCTGAGCTGGGCGTGCTGGGTGCACACCTTTAGTCTCAGTGCTGGGGAGGCAGAAGCAGATGGACCCCTGGGAGGTTAAGGCCAGCCTAGCCTGATTTACCCAGTAAGTGCCAGGGCTATGTAAAGACCCTGACTTAAAAAGAAAAAAAAAAAAAAAAAAGGGGAGGGAGGGAAGGAAATACACACTGAGAAATATCTTGCACATAAGTGATTTCCCCCATCTGAAAGGGAAGATGTGAACAGCAGTAACAAGCTACTGCCATTTCTATGGTAGCTTGTATTTTCTAACCAAGTTATTAAAACCAATTTCTTGCTTTCGTTTTATTTGTTTGATCCTGGCTGTCATGTACCTCAAACTCACTATTTAGCCAAGATGGACCATCAACCTCCTTATTCTTCTATCTCCACCTCCAGATGCAGGGGTTACAGGCACACGTGCCACACACGCCCCTCCCACTTCCTGTCCTTCATCTGGCACAGACATCTTTTATCTATCCCAGTGAAGAGATATTAAAGCCCCGGCTTCTGAAACACACACAAGACAACTCGCCAAGACTATGCTATAATCTTTAGTGTTTCCCCTTAGAAGCAGTGCCCTGCAAGGTTAGGAAGGAGGCTGCAGAAGGCAGAAATGGAAACTTAGTAACAAAAGAAAGGCTGTTTTGCAGGGCATCTGGGAAAGGAAGTCAGGGAACCCTGGCTACTTCCAGTCAGGACCTCTACTCACAGAGGATACTCTTAGTCCCACGTCCCTGGTGGTTTTCAGCATCTGAGAAACCATGCATGCCACACACTGATTGGAATAATTCTCCAGCAGATTCCAGACTCAATCTCTATGCACTCTCCCGGGCCTGCAGTCAGCAAACCTTGGCTCTCAGAGATGACTGTGGGGTGCCACCTGCGCAGTCGCACTCTGATGACTTGCTAGCTTGTGAGAATGTTGAAGTTCAAGGTAATTCAAAAGCGAGTATCTTTATTTATTTTAGGACAGGGTCTTACTATGTAGCTGTGGCTAGTCGGTCTGACCTTGAACTCACAGAGACTCCCCCCATCTCTGCCTCACAAGTGCCAAGATTAAAGACATGCACCAGCTGAGCCTTTCATTTTTTTACAGCGGAGTTCTATGATGGCATACTTCTATCCCACAACTTGGAAATTTAATAACCGTACCTTTTTTTGCAATGGTATAAACTCTGGGGTAAATATAAGCAAAGTACCTTTTAGATAAATCAATTAAAATAATTTAGAAATAAACAGCCATAATCCCTAAAATGGTGGCCAGATCACATGTAAGTCTCAACAAGATAAAAGACGCAAAGACAGTATTTTATAATCCAGCACAGCACAGGTCTTTCTGATAAAGGGATACACATTTTGTTAAATTCAGCGAGGTTCTTGAGAGATTTTGTGAAGAACAGTTTTAGGAAGTGCGTGGTCCTCAGCATCTTTCTAAGCTGGTTGTTTTGTCCTGGGCTCCATCTGCTGCACCAGAACAAGGAAAAATCCACGTCTGCACACTACTCACTCCATGTGGAGACTGTGGTACTTAGCACTCACACCCTAGGCCAGGTCTGAACCCAACTCCATCAGGGTAGGGCCTGGCCTTTTGGGTGAGGCAGAATAGCCAAAGCAGCCAGTGTCTACTACAGTGCTGCAAAGCTTGACTCCAAGCACGTGTGGGGCAGCCCTAGCCTGCTACCGTCATACAAGCGCCCAGAGCGGGCTTCCTGAACCACTCCATTCAGAGTACAGTTCTAAAGGTGTGCGGAACAGTTCAACAATGAACCAAGGGGATGGCTCAGCGGTTAAGAGCACTGACTATTCTTTCAGAGGTCCTGAGTTCAATTCCCAGCAACCACATAGTGGCTCACAACCATCTGTAATGAAATCCAATGTCCTTTCTGGTGTGTACTCAAATAAATAAATCTTTTAAAAAGGAGAAAAAAAAAGAACACAAGGTTAATGATGAACTCAGGCGGCCATGGAGACCAGCCGTGGAAAGCCTCTACTGCCAGCCCTTAGCCCACAGTCCCTTTCTCCCTCCTTCCCCTCTCTGTCCCAGTCTACTCCCCCGAGTTCATTTAGTCCCCTCCTTGCCCTTGCTTAGCGGGTGGCAATCCTAGAAGCTACATCTGTTTGAGGCGGCGGGTGAGAATGCACACAAGTGACACATTAGATGAGGGAAATCAAGACACAAGAAAGGAAACTGCTCAGCTCAAGCACGCACACAGAATCCGGCACCCGGTGCTCCAAGGGTAGAAGGGAGTCCTTGACTTCACTCAGCAGACCAGGTGAAGCAGAGGCCACTGGTTACGGGATCGAGACCTGTCAGGTGCCTACAGGCATGGCCATCCCTTGTATCAAGATCTGAAGAGGGACTGGAGGGATGGCTCACCGGCTGAGAGCTACTGCTCTTTCAGAAGATACAGTTTGGTTCCCAGGACCCCACTGGGCAGCTCACAAGCTCACTCCACTGGGTGCTTGTGACCTCTGTAGACAATGCACTCGCTGGCACAACTTATACATAGACACACACAATACACAGAAATACACAGGCACAGTGCTCGAGAGCACATATGCACTCTGAAAGAAATGTCTTCCATAGGTACTATTAAGAACCTTTACAGTGGCTCATAACCACCTGTAATGAGATCTAATGCCGTTTTCTGGTGTGTCTGAACACAGTGACAGTGTACTCACATACATAAAATAAATCTTTAAAAAAAGGGGGGGGGGAGTACGAGGTTATTCCTATTTTAGAGCATCATTTTGAATTCTGTACAAGAATCCTCACCTAAAACTGTTCCCATTTCTAAATTGGAAATGTTTGGCCCAAGCATCGCTGTTTTGCGATGTGAGGTTCATTCTCTCCCTGGCTTGGGAACATACTGTCAGTGTAGGTAACATGCTGCTGTAAGCTGTAAGCTTGATCATATACAGTGCCTGGCCAGGCTGTGTTTCTGTTGCTTGTTTCCCCTGCAAATGTAAAATAATAAACTACTTATTGCAGGCTTAAAGGGTTTTGCTATCAGGTTAGCCCAGGGGCCTACCACTGTTTAAACTGTGAAGTATTACTGATAGGTCTATAAGCTTTGAAAAAAATGTCTCACGTAGTCATAGATTTTAAACACTTGACTCCCTGTTGGCGACCCTTTGGGGACTGTAGATGGTACAGCCTTGTTGCAGGAAGTGCAGTAACTGGGGGTAGGTTTTGAAACTAAAAACCAGTCCCACTCTTCACATCGGTCTCTCTGCGCCATGCTTGCACCAGGAGGCATGATCGGGCACACCAGCACACATGCATACACACACACACACGCACGCACACGCACACACACGCTGCTGCTGCTGCTCCCGCTGCTCGCTGCCCCACTTCTCTCTGGATTGCCTTCAGGGTGGGGTTTTATCACGGCTTGCTCTCCCTGGTTTTTAAAAGTAGGAACCAAAACACCTTTCGCACATTCAAAAGCCAAGGGCATTGATTCTGGCCAGCGCACAATCAATGGTTTCTTTCACGAGAAAGGACAGCAAGATACTTAACTACAATCTTTGTTGGTGAGTCCAAACCACAAGTGTGTGATGTTAAGAAACCAAATTGTATTTTCTGAAAACAGTCCTCAGGACCATTGGTCAGCAACCACTGAGGAGTCAATAAACGGCAATGAGCTCTGGTGTCTCCTCTTTTAAAATGGGACAGGAACGAGAACACAGAACGGGGCTTTACTGCTGAGTTTCTGTGTGGTTTCTGAGTGACAATTTGGTGTAAGGATCGTAAGTGTCAGTTCCCACACAGCATGCCCACCTGACCTCCCTTCCTCTGACAACATCTCTGGGGGCACACCGTGCTTCTGAGCCTTCGTCAAAGCCACACATCCAAATTCTGTAACCTGAGGGGACAGGGTCTCTGGTGGGTAGTCAGGTAGGTCATGGTGGAGTACTTATGAACAGGACAACTGCCCTTAAAGGGACCCCAGGGAACCATCCTGTTCTTCTGTAACACAAGGACATGGACGGCTGGCAACAGCACCCCGGAGAACAACCACGTGCGTGGGCACCCTGACCTGGGCCTTCCAGCTTCCAGAACTTTGGCAACCACTACGTTCATAAACTGCCTGCCGAGGGTATGATGTCCCAGCAGCCCAGACTAAAAACTACTCTTGCCCTGTACTTAAGGGGGTACTGGCATTTGACTCCAGGGGTTAGTGGACAAAGACTGGACGCTTGATTCCAGCTGGGCCAGAATCCAGAAAGTGGCTCATCTGTGCTAATAAGGGACATTTCGGGAAATGCAAAGGTCAGTCTGTCTCCCCAGACAAGTTTGCTAAACTGGTGGGGTGTAAAACCGGCGCTTTCAGCAGCAGGCCGCTTCAGGGATACCTGCCTGAGACTAAAGAGACAAGAAGAGAGATACCTCATGGGTACCCAGAACCAGCGTCCCTGAAGAAAACGCCAAACCTGTTCTCACTATGACTCAGGGACTTCCTTTCTACAGAATCCGGTTCAAGAGAGAGAGTTTTGTCATTTGCAGCTAAAAGAAAGATGTGTGGTGGAGCTGGTGGGATGGCTCTGTGAGGAAAGGTGTTTTCCCTGCAACCCTAGAGATGCCAGCTCCATCCCTAGAAACCACATAAAGATTGGTCAAGAGAACTGACTTCATAATGTTCTACACCTGTGTCACAACAGGCAGGGACGCTCGCCCATATACAACAGCAGGCTCTCCTTTAAGGTTCCTTCTTTTAATTTTAAAAGGAAGGGTTGAAGTGATGGCTAATCAGTTAAGAGCCCTGGCTGCTCTTCCAGAGGACCCAGGTTAGATTCCCAGTTACGGGGCAGCTCATTACTGGCTGGAACCCCAATCCTATGGGACTGATGCCTTTTAGCGTCTACTGGGCCCTGGGCCTACATATACATCATGCACACAGGCAAAACATTTATACACATAAAGTTTAATTTGTTTAATTTTTTAAAAAAAGGTATGAGAAGACTGTAAAATGATGGTCTTTTTGCTAAATACTTTTTGGGAAGTTCTATTTTTCACTTATAAGTAAAAATATTCCCTATTACTAACCATATTTTAGTACTACCCTTACGCTGCTATGATTTTCTCTAGAAAACCGGATAAATTCTGGCAGAAACAAGCTGCTGTGCTTATGTAGAGCACAACTTGATGCTCATTATCCACAGAAATCAAAAAGATGGCAAAGGCAGACTGTGCTCTGGCCTAGCTGCAGACCATCTGTCATCGAATTTATATCTCGAAGAATCTTAACTCTTCAAGCCTCGAGTTACAGCCGACTGCTGTGGCCCAAAGACACACCCCACAGAGCAGGATCACACCGTACCACTAGATCTGAAAAGGTGGTCGAGGAACTACCTTCTGACTCGTCCCGTGGCCGACAGCAACAGAAGCCACGAGGCAGGCAGGCAGGCAGGCAAGCAGACAGACTCACAGATACCTGAAGCAAAGGCACTTCCCATGTGCACCGTGCTTTGATTTTAAACGGTGGTGGTGCTGATCCAAACAGACTTCCTGAACCACTTACAGCTTCAGGAGCTAGCTAGGTAAGGGATGGAGACGCAGGGGTGTAAGTCCAGTTAGTGGCAAAGTGAAGATACAACCGCAGTACCCATCTTACTGTATGCTATGACACGAGACAGCTGTCGCCTATACACATTCCTGGACAGCATGCTCCCCCGCCAACCCTAAGAAACCTGGGAAGATGATCCACATGTCTGACCTAAGCCACTCTCCATGGGTATAGTGTCCAGGTTTTTAGGGCCTCCTCGAGACCACTTAAGAAGGACTCACATCCAGTGGAGACCTTGAACTGACCTCAGTGGGAGATCATGTGACGCCTGTGTCTAGACTGCCAAGAGACAAGAGCAGACCTAATGTATAAATAGGATCATGTTGGTTTCAAGCTTAAAGAATATTTTCACTTCAAGATCCCGGCACTGTTTGCTGAGGGACGTAAGGCTGAACGATATCTTTCTTGGTGGGCATCAAGCTTCACCACCTAGACCCTATCATGCCAGGGAGAGCCAGGGAAGGGAGCGGTAGCCACCCCTCACACAGTCACCAGCCACTTCTCTAATCCTGATGCTGGAAAAGGTCAGGTCAGTGAGGAGGGGTCTGAGCCAAGCTTGGAGAATATGTGGACAGAATTTAACATGGAGAGTTGACGTATGGAAGCTTCTGGCGTGACTGCAATACTAGATACCTGTTCAACAGCAAGTCATAGACCTGGATGGTGGTGGTAACGGGGTTGGGAAAAAAACGGACAGAGGACACGGTTATTAACAAAGATGTTAACAAGTCTTAGTTTAAAATGATGGAAAACCCTATATATTTACACTTGCTTCCCACAATATAAAAAATGTTAAGCCTATCAGCAGTTTAATTACTATTAACATCTGCTCTTCCTGTATTTACTTTCTACAACTTAGTTCTTATCTGTTACAAGTTTTGAAACCCTGTATACAGTAGATGCTTCAGGACAGGTGGGTCCATCTCTCCACATGCGTTGTCTACTAGGCTTGTCTTAGACAACAATGCAAAATTAAACAAAGAAAAGGTACCATACTGCCAAAATTTTGGTTAATTCATAAGAAGGATTTCTCTAAAAATGAAGCATTAAGAAAGATCAAAGAATGAACCCCCCCTTCCACGCCTGCATTTTTTTTTGAAGGCCACTATTTATAAGCTATCTTGTCAGTTTTAAAGAGTGACTTTCCAGAGGGCAAAAGCATCCTGTCTGCTAGCTCAAATGTAAGAGCAGCAGAGATGCCTACTGGGTGGTAACCCAAGTGTAAGAGCAGGGGGGAACAGCAAGAAGTCATCTGGCTTCTGGGCTTTCGGGTGCTTTGCTGAAGGTGAGCCTGTTCATACAGATCTCTGCAGATCTGAGCACCAAGACCCCCATGACACAAGGTGACAACACCCATATGTGTCATGTAGTACGCTAATAAGCACTTCCTAAATGTGGCTGATATTAACACGTGACCATCAATGTAACTTAATACATATCATCTAGATTTCTCCCACTTTTATTTAAAATTACTTGATGGCTGTCTGACCTTATGTGAAATACATATCTTAAAAGAATAATAAAGATAAAATTACCCACAGGTTGATTTAGTCTACAATTGTTAGACAGCCTTAAGTAGAGTTTATGGTCAACCCCTAGGAAGTGCGTAAGATTTTATAGCGTTGTTTACTAATTTCAATAGTTTCCTCAGTGCTCTCTCTTGAGCCTTCAATTTCCTGTCTAATCCTCTTTTATTTCATCTATTTTTATCTGGATTCATGTGTAATCTATATCTCCGTAGCCTTCCTTAAGTCCCTCCCCCTCCCCCTCGCTGGAAGGTGAGCTACACACACATAAACCACATCACACACGGCTGCCAGAAGCTTTTTGGCAAAGAACTACATAACTGAAATCAGCTCCCAAATATTAGGCTCGGGCACCGGGACGGGGTGCTCTGCTAATGTTTAATAATGAAGACCTGGCACCAGACTGAGACTCCCTCTCTTGAAAATATCAAGGGGACACAAACATTAAATCACTTTAAACTGGAGAAAGCAACGCCCTTTAAATAGGAAAAGACACGGAGCGCGCAGTGATCAGTGAGGAGCTGAGGAAGGCAGGTACATCTGCCTGGGAAAAGATGAAGGCTTCCAAAACACCCTGCGGGGCTGTGCCAAGCCTAACAAAATGGTCTCCCCTGATTTTTATTGGGAAGCATGGAAAGTTGTGTTTTGCATGAACGTACTCAATTTTCTTTAAACATTCTTTTTTTTAAAAGGGGGGGGGGCAGGCTATACACAGTACTGTAACTTCCAAGTTCGTGAGAAACAGTGGCACCCTGGAAGTCATTATGACAGATTTCCAAAGGAAACTCAAGATCCCCCAATTTACATGTCCCACAACTGCCAGGGGCCAGCCGCTCCCGAGCTGAGCCTGGAATCCTAGCTGTCAGTAAGAGCTTCACGCCTTCTTGGTTGGATACATCCACTGGCAACTGATTCTTCAGCTTGATTTGCTCGTGGGAAACAAAGAATTCTCAGTTCCACCTGTTATCCACGAATTCTGAAGCAGCCCAACCCTATCACACTGCAGCAGTGTGGGCTATTCTAGGAAGGAGGACCCAGCTCAGTCCTGAATACAGGGCTGAACCGGCATGCCTGAGATTTAAAAGCCTTAATGCGACCCGGTTAATTCTTTCCTTAAATGATCTATGTCCACTTGGGTTGTCCAGAGTGGAATTAACCAAGACCCCACTGAGGTTCCTAAGCAATTCACAACTTCAATGCTTTTTTTTTTTTCACTACTAACCAAACGCTGTTTTCTAAAACATTAAGGATTATCATTCCCTAAATGCAATACAAAGAAAAAGACCGACAAGCTAATCTGCTAACTCTGGTTTTCAAATAAAAAAATGATTTACCTATAAGCACATACCAGGAAAAGCGCTGTGAGCTGCTTCGTGTTTTTCTTTACCGGATTTCATAGTAATAGTTTCTGTGTACACAAAGACGGGAGGGAAACTCTACCCAGCTACTGTTTATCCATTTTACCACAAAACTGGCTGGGATAACAGTTATAACTGAGTTTGGCTTCCCTGAGAAGCCCGTTTAACCAAGTCGAGGTAAGAGGCACTCTGGAGATGGGAAGAGCCCTCCTTCCTGGTTGTTTACTGGGTCTGCTATCCTTACTGCTACCTCAGGTTTGGTGGATCAAGTAGGATGGGGAGACCAGAAGACAATGCACAAGACTCAGAAGTGGGTCCTGCTGTTGTTCTACAGTAGCCTATGGTTTTTGACAATGGTAAGTGCTACTTTTAACACCATGCAAACCATGGAGAATCAAAGAGCAAGACGACCCACCCTGGGCATCTAAACGGGTGGCCATAAATAAAAAGGTGCCCCCTCGCCCTTGCTTCTGAGCTGCAGGTAAGCCAAGCTCTCAGCAAGTTCTGCCACACCTTGCCCTCAACTTTCCCCACCAGCCTTGGGCGCAAGGAAAACAAAGCGGCCTTCGCTGCCCTCTCTGCGTGCACCGCGGGCGGGGATCCAGGCAAGGGGCGCGAGCCCGCGGACAGAGGGGGAGCTCAGCGCAGCAACGGAGCCGGAGCGCGCCCCCCGCCCGCGCGCCCCCGCCGCGTCGCACATAAACACGCGCGCTCCAGAAACGCGCGCCAACGCCCGGCCCCGCGCGCTCCCTGGCGCACGTAAACACACTCCGTCTCCCACGAGCCCGCGTGTCTCACACCTGCTCTGCGCACGCTCACCCAAACACACGCCCTCCTGTAAACACGGGCCTCGCACCAGCGATTGCTCCAGAAACACAGCTCGGCTCCCCACGCTCACCCGACCACCCACACGCTCTTCCCACTCGCTTCCAAAGCACGCGCGTCTCACACGCAGTACTCAAACCTACTTGCTGCTGCGACCTCACTCCCCCAATCGCCCCAAAACACGCCCCCACAACACCAGGTCCCCGCGCACACTCCAGGGTTCACTCGCGCCATAAACACGCGCGCACTCACCGCCGCGCCTGTAAAGACACAACCCGAATGGCCTCGCTTCCTACGCGCTCCAGAATCACGCGTGCCTGCACCTAGCTCCTCTGACGCTCTCCTTCTTCACTCTCGCTCGCGCCCTCGCGAGCACGCGTGTTGTCCCCACGCCCCCGCGCGAGCCTCCGCCCTCGCCCCTTCGCCAGGCGCACACTCACTGGGACGTGGGAGCACAGTCACCCTCGGTCCGTCCGGCGTCCAGACGCCCGTGCCCCGCTCTCCGCCCCGCCCGGCCCCGCCCGAGTCGCTCCACTCCACAAGCCGCCGCTGGAACGCTGCGCTGGGCTCCGGGTACCGCGGTCTCCCCGCCACAGCCCGAGTGCGCCCGCACCGCCAATGGAGGGGCGCGGCGGTGAGCTCACCGCACCCGGCTCCGCCTCCAGCACCGCGAGGGCCAATCGAAGTGCGCTACGTCACCCGGAGCCGGGCAGAAGCAGGTGTGGGGCGCGGAGCGGCTCGGCGCGCGGACTGCGCCGGAACTGCGCCCAGCTTGGCGGCGTCGCGCTGAACGGCGTCGGGCCGGGCATGGAGGGCGTCTCGCGCGCGTGGGGTCGCGTGGGGCCCGAGCCGCCGCCCTGCCCTCGCGGCCGCTCCCTGGGCCTCCAGCCTGGATGCACTTCGCAGGCAGGGCGTCTCCCCAGCCCGACGGGCCGCCGCGGTCTCAGGTTCCCTGCAACTCCTAGCTGCGCAGCGCCGTCGGGGGGGCCGGGAGCCCAATCTCAGGGGCTCTGAGGTCCAAACGTCTGCAATGCAGCGAGCTGGGGGAGGGGGCAGTGCGCTGTCCGAGGTGGGGCCCGAGGACCACGGGGCTGTGACAGTGACTGCACCCCCTAGAAGTTCAAGGCCCTTTCCATTTCTATGATCAGAGCTCAACTCCTTAGCTGGAGTCATGGGGCCTCCGCCTACTCAGTTCTGGCCTCGCTCTCCCCAACTTACAGCGCTGTAATCACTCACTTGGATACTCTGCCAAAATATTCTCTCGCCTCCTGCTATAAAGCTAAACACAACTCTAAAGGCTCCTTGTCTCCACACAGCCTTCTCAGACGTCCCAAAGGAATGCCACCGACCCTTATTTTTCTCAGAAATATCTATCCTATCCTTATTCGGTTAACCACTCACCCACCAAGACCTTGTTCATAGAAAGTATGACCCACGCACGCTTCTGAAGGGCCATCTTTTGTTTGCATTCTTTTATATTGTCTATTGACTTTAAAAATGACGTTATGTCTTTCCTGCCATCTGAGTTACAAATCTCCACCCAATTAGATTATAAAAATGACACACTTTCGCACTGCCCTTAAGTTTGAACAACCAACAGGGACTCCGTGGTTAGAATCCAAGTGAAGGACACACAGTGCTCATGCTTCCGAAGCAGAAAAAGCAAGTCGGGGGCTGCGTCTGGCCACAGACTGAACGTGAGCACATCCTCTTCTCTTCCCAAGCTTGTGGGAGCATCATCAGGACTCCACAGCATCTTCACACTCCTGCTAGGTCCTTCAGAGTCCACAAGCCTCTACCGTGGTCTCACACTGGAGCCCCACAGCTTCCCACCTCTCCATGTGCTAGGGTAACTTTTGTGGATATCTAGGGCGTGGCTTAAAGCTCACCACCCTTGGCCCTTTTTCCTGCCACTGTGGATAGAACCATGCTGACAGCACTGCCAGTTCTGGAGCTGCAGCACACAGTGGGTGGGTTCTGCCTCTGTCTAAGAGACACGGTGCATGAGCAGCAGTCAAGGTAACTTCAACTTTGGACACAAATTGCCCAAATTCAGAGTCAGATGCTGACACTTGCTACCTATGTGGCCGGTTGGTCTGTTTCTTTGTATCTATGGGGCCATAGATACTAAGGCCCATCTAAACACTTTGTGGCGTTATCTAGTGTTACTTTCTTAACTAAATATAGGTATACCTTGAGCTTCTAAGCAGTGACTAAAAGTTATGGGGCCACAGGTTCCGAAT
This sequence comes from Mus caroli, assembly GCF_978045245.1. Classification (NCBI taxonomy): domain Eukaryota; kingdom Metazoa; phylum Chordata; class Mammalia; order Rodentia; family Muridae; genus Mus; species Mus caroli. The sequence goes on along the minus strand of NW_028227261.1, from coordinate 5,206,398 downwards.
TTCAAATAATGTTCTATGGTTGGCCTGAGCAGCTTTAGTTTTGTACCCATGATCTGTGCATTATTCCATATGTATACTGTATATTCATCAAGATTTCAAAGGTTAGCGGGACAGCCCTGGGATCTCTCTGAACAGTGCAGCTGGGCTTGTGTCCATAGCTGATTGTTGGATTGCCCTTGGTCAAGTGTGAACAACACCCAAACTGTGTACGTAAGAGGAGCATGAGGAACCACACCCACCCCATGCTCCAACATGCCAGGGAATGCACCAAGATCCCGCTAAGAAATACGGATCCCCAGGATCTTGTGTGAGGAAGCTCTTTTTCTCATTCTTTTTTAAGAGAAGGGATGAAGGTGTGCCCTGGGCATCCCAGCTGTCTGGGGGCAGACCCCAGAAGCCAGGAAATATAGGACTGACCCTTCCTTTTCTTTTCAGCCACCCCGTGTCTATATAGTATGAGAAGAAAGTGGAGTCTGTGGCTGCTGCATGCTGTACAGGAGGCATGGCTGAGCCCTCCTGTCCAGTCTGGAGCTGGAACTTTCCTTCTAGGCAGCCTCTGTAGCAGGACTTACTCTTACTGCTCCTCTGATGGGCAGTTTCCTAGAAGGCGCTTCCTGCCACTCTGAGTCTCTACTGTACCATGGGAACAGGCATCCTCTTTGGCCAGTGCACAGAGAGTTGGGCAGAGCTGGGGTGAGCTGGATGGGTCTGCAGCTAACTCAGAGCGTGCTCAGGGTGTGTTACAGCCAAATGCCCACAGGTGGTGGATTGCTCCTTGTGGGTATCTGTGTCCTTTAGACAATGAAAGGGTGGGGCACACCCGTAACTCAAGCAAAGTATCACACTGGGGTTTTATAAGGCTTTGATTGGACCTGGGTCCTTTTTTGGCATGGAGAAAAAGAAAGCTTTCATGAGTTAGTTATGAGTCCAATTGGTGGAAGCCAGATCAAGGGCAGTTTTTGTCCCTTAGGCAAATACAGTCTGCTGTAATCTCAGCCCAACCTGTGCTCACTGGGGATCCTGAGTGCGGACAGGGAAGAAGGGAAGTGCAGTGGGCCGGGTGGGTGTTATCTGCTCCCATTGTGCTGGGCACTCCTATCCATTACTGCTCATTCTTCTGCAAGTAGGACAGAGTAGGAGACAAAAGCTCCAAGAGGCAGATAACTTGCTCCAGGCTCCGAAGCTAGCAAGCAACAGACCTGAAGCTGCACCAATTTCATCCTGTTCCAGGCACTTAAGGAAGGTGCAGCCCAGAAGTTACTCTAAAAGAACTGTGTTTCCTTACAATGGTTACAGTTTCAGGTGCACAACAGAAAGGCCAAATCAGCCGCTTCCATTCGGTGCCCTGTAGGGAGAGAAGGGAGCATTCATGTTTCTGGCCGCCATCCTCAGGGAGGCGTCATGTTCTCTGGACTCCTCTGACGTTTGATGTGACCATGTGGGATGGTCTTGGGCCAAGGAAAGGTGGAATGATTTGTGTCATTACAGATAGAAATATGAAGAGCCAGGGATGTGCCCACCACAGTCATTTCCCCAGCCCTGACACTTGTGAAAGCTTGCTTACATCAAGTGGTGGCTTCTCTCTGCCTAGACCCCTGAAGGTGCGTCACAGGCAGAGTCCCCCCAACAGCACTTGAAGTATGGCTGACCAACCATGGACATCAAACATTGGACTGTTGGATACCGAGGCACGGTCTAACTTCTCCTGTATGTTAACAGTCAAGTATGCTTCTAGATAGTTCAGCTTCCAGTAAGTGAAAAGACAGTAACAAAATGAATATTTTAGCATAACTAGGAGGCAGGAGAGTTGGCTCAGCAGTAAGAGCACTTGATGCTCTTTTAGAAGACCCAGGTTCGATTCCCATCACCCACATGGTGGCCACAATGGTAATTCAGTTCCAGGGGATCCACTGGCATCTCCTGTCCCTCTCAGCATCCAGACATGCACATGGTGCACACACATGCAAGCAGGCACTTGCATATACACATAAAATAAAATTTTTTAAAGAAAATTTAAACTAAACATAAGTAAGTGTAATATGCATGTTTATGTCTTTAAAAAACAATGACAGGAAAGATAAGGTGATATAATGGATAAAAGAAGTGTTTCCAACAAGTGTGCTGGAAAACTGGATCCCCCCCCTCCCCCCCGCCAGGGCTGGAGAGATGGCTCAGTGGTTAAGAACACTGACTGCTCTTCCAGAGGTCCTGAGTTCAATTCCCAGCAACCACATGGTGGCTCACAGCCATCTGTAATAGGATCCAATGCCCTCTTCTGGTGTGTCTGAAGACAGCAACAGTGTACTCCTATACATATAATAAAGAATTAATTTTAAAACACCGGATACCTGCACTCAAAAAAACAAAAGGGGACCTTTCCTTATCTCACATGGGATAAAAACAAACTCACAGTCCAACAAAAATCTGCAAGGATCCAAACTATGGAACTCCTTCAAGCGTCTTACCGGCAGATTGTTGTGACATGGACTTTGTTGGTGGCCACTTTAAATATGATCTCAAAAATACAAGCCATCAAAGGAACAGTAAATAACCTGAACTTGAGCAAAATGAAACACAGTTGTGCTTCCAAGAATAGCACTAAGGAGCAGAAAGACACCAAAAAGGAGGAAATATATAAATGGCATACTTAATAAGGGTCTTGCATCTAAAATCAGGAATTCTTACAGCTTAAATTTAAAAGCAAGCAACTTATTTTTTAAAATCTAAGTAAGGGATCAAATGAGGGTTTTTTTGTTTTTTTGTTTTTTTGTTTTTTTAAAGAAGATAAACAAAAGACCAGTAAAAACATGAGAAGATGTTTGGCATCTGATGAAATCAGTGTCACCGAGAAATGCAAATAAAAACAGCTGTGGACCAGACATGGTGGCCCACACCTTTAATCCCAGCACTCTACTTGAGAGGCAGAGGCTGTTGGCCAGCCAGACCCACAAAGTAAGTTCCAGGCCAGCCAAAGCTGGCTTTTGAGACTTTGTCTCAAAAACCAAAACCAACAACATCATCAACAACAACAACAACAAGACAGTCATGAAGCAACAACAATAACAACAACAACAATAAGAGCCTTCAAGGAAAGAGCAGAACTCTTTAGCACGGCTGGTGGGGATGTAGGATGGTGAGATTGCATTGGGGAGTGAGTGCCCTGGCAGTTTCTCCGGGTGGACCTTCAGCTATGATAAGGACCAGCAATTCTTCTCCTAGCTATGGACCTGAGAGAAATGGAAACAGATGTTCGACATGTGGACATCTGTCTGGCAATAAACAGACAGATATACACACACTACACGATGAACCCAAAAGGCAGCATACTGGGTTAAAAAAAGAAAAGCCAGCCGTATGGCCACACACTGCCTGATTCCTTCTACAGGCAACGCCGAGAACAGGCAGTTTAGAGACAGAGAAGATTTACTGGTTGTTTAGGGCAGGGCTCAGAGCACGGTGGTTTCTTTTGGGGTGGGGTGAGGGGGTGAGAATGACCTAGAATTAAGTTTCTGGTAACTGTATAACCCTGAGGACTAGAGACTTCTGAATCCTGTACTTTAACAAAGCGTGAGACTGGAAAGCTGGCTCAGGGGTTAAGAGCACTGGTTGCTCTTCCAGAGAATCGGCCTTCAATTCCTAGCACCTACATAGGAGCTCAGAACCATCTTCCAGTTCAAGTTCCAGAGGATCCAATGCCTTCTTCTGGTCCCTGGGGGAGCATGACACCCACATAGTACACAGGCATGCATGAAGGCCAAACACTTATATGTATAAAAATACATAAGTTGTGAAATATAAACATGCATGCACAAGCACACACACACACAAACAGACACACACACAGAGACACACACAAACACATACATATCGGTAGTAACAAGTTTAAGTCTCAGAAAGAAGACTGGACCTTAGGAGAAGGGCTCAGGTCATGGAGGGAAGGAAGACTCTAGACAGGGCTCTGCTTCAGGACTTTAGGGTTTCTTGGTGAAGGCTCCAATGTCTCATGATGCTGACTTCCAAGACCACAGGCCAGAAGGTGGCCATCTCTAACAGTCCACTGGGGGATGGGGAAAGCAAGGTCGAATCTACTAAATCCTTTAATACTGTAATGGCCCCTTTGATCTTGGAAAAAAAACGTCCTGAACTGAAGTCTCTCTCAACACCCCATTCGGTGGCTGACTTGTGGATAACCACAGCAAGCTTTATAGACTCCCACTGCCCTGCCAGGTCCTTGGCCAGGGCCTTTGGAATGTTCAGTAGGAGGCTCGGGACAGTAGCCTGAATTTTGGGTCCAGTTGCAACACTAAGTCCTTGGGTGGTGGGTTTCAGCTTCCTTGGCTTCGAGCCCCTTTCTGCCTATGTAAAATGAGGTCGGGCTGGATCTCAATGGAAATTGTAAAGCAACCTGAGCTGAGAGCAAGGCCTCTGAGCTTCCCTGCAAGGAACCTGGATGCCACGTGATGTGACGTGACCAGTCCTAGGAGGGCAGCTGCACAAGTGAGCCCAACCAACCCACGGTGCCCAGAAAATAAATGCACTTGGGTTATTTTGAGCCCCTCGGCTGTGGGTGGCTTGTTCGCAGCAATACCTACAGCTAGCACAGTGGTAGACAGTGAGGAAGAGAGGCACTTACTACTTGGATGGCCATCAGACTGGGAAGGCTGTTGGCTTTGTTCAGGCTGTAAGAGGAGAGGCCCTTTCCATAAGTCTGACAGCATGCAGATTTCTCTTCGTGGACAAAATGCAGAAAAGAAAACAAATCACCTTTAACTTGTTCTCCTTATTGCTTCTGCAGACTTATTCATACCCAACACTCCCAAATGTCGGTACTACAGCGAACGATAAAGTCCACTGCTATTGTCCATGTTAAAGTGGGGGGAGGGGCTGGTGAGATGGCTCAGTGGGTAAGAGCACCCGACTGCTCTTCTGAAGGTCCAGAGTTCAGATCCCAGCAACCACATGGTGGCTCACAACCATCCGTAACGAGATCTGGCGCCCTCTTCTGGAGTGTCTGAAGACAGCTACAGTGTACTTACATATAATAAATAAATAAATCTTTAAAAAAATAATAAAAAAAAATAAAGTGGGGGGAAGTGCAGAGACATCTCTCTCCAGGGCAGTGGGTGTAGAATCAGAAGTCTGGGTGAATAGGGATGGATGCCCCAGGGTTGCCATCCCCAACCTGTATTGCAGGATAACTTACTAGACCCTTGTGAGATATGGGCTCTGTGTTAGAATAAAGATGGAGACCGCTCCTGGGAATCAATTATCAATGATTATCAAGCCCAGAGGCCAGGTGAGTGCTCAGCAAGGCTCGTGGATCAGGGATGACTCTGAGGCAACATACCCTTTCCCACTTTCTATGTATTAAAATAAGTGTGTCTTCTGTGAAGCTGTGGGAGGGAGGTGGCAGATGCCATGGCCATGGTAGATAATCCCATACAGATGGACAGTCACCCTCACCGAATCCTACTCTGGGGCCTTCCAGGAAAAGTTGGGGAGAGAAGTTCCAGGCCCGGACTCTTTAGCATACCCCAGGTTAGCCCAAAAGCCTCACCCAGCAGGCACTGTATCAGCTAAGACAAGCTCAGCCCAAACCCAGTTTTATGCATTTCTTTGTCTGGCACAGCTCACAGGCCTCCTCTGTGGAGAGCATGGAAGCCTCCCTAACCCTCCCTCATGGCTCCTCGTTCAAACCAGAGCATCCCTCGCTCAGTCTTTATGGAGGTAGGGCTTGAGGGTTGAGAGCACCCGAGGCTGAAGTTGGCCTTTGTACAAGGCAGACCGCTCCCCCTAAGAAGACTGGGGGTACCTACAACCATGCAGACACCACTTCTCCATAAGAAAGGCACACTCATAAATACACAGATTAGTCAACCAGGTGCAGTGGTGTGCCTTTAGTCACAGTATTGAAGAGGCAGAGGGAGGCTGATTGCTACGAATTCAGGGCTAGCCTGGTCTATATAGTGAGTTCTAGCACAGCCAGGGATACACAGTAAGACCCTCCTGTTTCAAAAAATAGAACGTGTATGCATGCGCACACGCAGGCAAGCAAGCACACATGCGCGCACACGCACACACAAGAAATGCATGGACTAAAGCTGCCATCATCAGATACCTCTTTAAAAAGTGGGGGTCTGACCAAGACAAGTAGGCAATGACAGAGTCAAAAGGCTAGCCACTTAGAATGACAGCCACCTTGGAATCATCCTCAGAGTGGTCATGAGACATCTATGGAAGTAACAGCTAGGTGAGCACCCCGGGACAGGGCAGAGGGACAGATTTATCTCAGGGACTCTGCAGGCACTCTAGGTGCTAAACGCGATTATCAGAAAGGGCAAGAGTGTGGCCATGGGAAACGTGGCTGGGTCACTCCTGCTGGCCTTTCTCTGACACTATGATCATGTCTCCTCCACAGTGGCTCCTCTCCATGTAGCCACATCCCCCTGGTGCCAGCTCCAGGCTCTGGGACTTTGTTTGGTTCTGCTGACCACTTTTTCTAGGTCCGTTCGCATCTAGCGGCTGACACTGTGATCAGGGACTCCCCTAGCCAGAGATGGAGACCAGATAACCCTGGATTGCTCCACTTGCCACAAGAACAAGAAACACCCCACCCACCTGTCCTCTGTGGTTTAATTCCTGTTCAGGTGACTCAAAATACTACCTGTGTCTTGCTCACTTTCTTATTGGGAACAAAACCATATAGAGATGAACACACACACACACACACACACACACACACACACGAGGGTCAGGGCTTAGTCCCTGACAGCAGCAACAATGAAACAAAAAATGGGGGCCAAGGGGAAGTGAGGGGAAGAAAAGAGATTCAAAAAGTGTAGAAAGAACGGGGAGGGATGGGAGGGGAGATGAGACAGGCAGCCTCTGATGCAGGGGGATGTCTTGGAGTTCCAGACCTTTTTGCTTCTCCACTCAGCTTGCTCTTGCCTGATATTTTGGGGGTGGGGGAGGTAGAAGTGTTCTCAAAATGCATCAGGCTGGACAAGCACAGTAGCATATAAGCCTGCAGTCCCAGTGCTCTGGAGGATGAGGCAGGGGCATTGCAGCCTGGGCTACAGAATGAGACTAGCTCAAAACAAAGGAGTAAGAGATCCTAAGGGACTTCCAAGTTCCAGGGCACTGGTGGCTTCAGTTACATCAAGCCCAGCCTTCTGGAATCCTGCTCATGGCTCTGGCATGGCACTGGCTCCAGAGCCCTCCATACAGGCCGTTTGCAGTCTTCTATCCTGATTCTCTGGCTTTAGCTGTTGCGGGATAGCCCAGACCCAGCCTTCCGGTGGTATAATCAACACCACCACATGCCTTAAGCATTACATCTTGAATGGTCTCCACAGTATTATAATAATAATAATAATCAGATGGCTGATTATTGCACCTATCAGCTGGCCACTGTTCGCAAAGCCAGGTCCATCCCCCAGGGAGAGGGAGTTGGTGGGCAGGCGGAGAAGCTGTTCGTAAGTCTCCCGCAGTAAAGGGCCCTTTGGGAGAACATTTACCAAAACAGAGAGCGTTGCTCCAGGTTGGGGTGCTGTCTGTAGAATGGAAGTGAGACTCAGGGTCTTTCCAGTTGTGACTGAAGTGATGTATTAGGGTAATAACCCTGACTACCAAGGCACCTGCATTTTCTCACTTAATCTCACATCGAAGCCCAGGGAAAACAAAGCTGTCCTGTCCGTGATAGCCTCCATAGAAGACAAAACACTCACTCACGTTATGTTTCTGTATAAAAATGAATGAGCTGCACAACGGTGCTTTAAAAACAAGTGACCACACAGGGATCTTCATCACTCCTTCTTCCCGCCTCGAAGATAGAAGAATGTAATCTACCGGGGCATGCTCAGAAGAAAATGGGAGCTCTGTATTTCGTAACCCCCTAGACGTATGCATGGTGGCTGTTTCTGACTGTATCTGTGTCCTTCTGGGGCGAGACTAACAACCTCCACTGTCTTTTTCTTAATTTATCAAGGGCTCTTCGGGATCTTTGAACACGTAGTTGGTGTCACAGAAGGTCAATGAAGCCCCCCCTGGAGGGCAGGATGCCAGGCAGTGACTTTGCTGGGAACTTTCCTGCCTCTCTGATGGTCAGAGGATGAGTAGGTCTGAAGGCAAAATTGCTCTCCTGTTGCTTTCCCACCAACAGGGAGCCGAAGGGAGAACCCTCCATCCCCTCCAGGTGATCTCTTAAGTGGACCATCAAGCTTCTACATGCTTGTCTTAGGTCACTTGCCTGAAGCTTGCCCAGTGAGACAAAGAGCAGAAAAGGTTAAGGATGGACACCTTCCCCCGCTTGGTTCTGACATCCTAAAGCCAGCACAAGCTGTGGGGATGGAGGGTACAAAGACAGCACTGGGCTCCCCTAGTGACTCATTTGTCCATTCATCTGTCCATCCATTAGTCCATCCACTCATCTACCCCACCACCTATCCACCCACCCACCCACCCATCCATCTGTCTATTCATCAATCCATCCATCTACCCACCCACTGTCTATCCATAAATCCATTCATCTATCCACCCACCCACCCATCCATCTGTCTATTCATCAATCCATCCATCTACCCACTCATCTCCCTCCTCATCCATCATGATCACCCGCTTGCTGCCCATCCATCTGTCAATTCATCCACTCATCCATCCCTTGAAGAACCAATTATTGAGGATAGCTACATCCCTATGTCTCTTACAGTGCTAATTAAGATAAAAATCCCTTGGGACTCAGCTATTTTCTTTTTTTTTTTTTTTTTTTGGTTTTTCGAGACAGGGTTTCTCTGTGTAGCCCTGGCTGTCCTGGCACTCACTTTGTAGACCAGGCTGGCCTCGAACTCAGAAATCCGCCTGCCTCTGCCTCCCGAGTGCTGGGATCTTTTAAAGGCGTGCGCCACCACGCCCGGCTCAGCTATTTTCTTGTCCTTGTCAATCTCATCCATATTCACTGCCTCCTTCTATCCAGGACCACCTCCTCGCAGACACCCATCTCCCGCTTGTCAGCTTTCTTGGATTCTGAAGTGTATGGTCACATACCATTGACTTTTCTCACAAAAGTTCCAGAGGGCCCTCAATCAAGCTCCATCAAACTCAGGACCAGTCCTCCAAGGTGAATGGTGTGGAGCCCATAGGCAATCCTTCCACAGGCTGTACTAATGTCACCTCGCCTTCTTGTTTCTTAACTCTGTACCTTCTCCTCTGAGCTGCCATCTTTTATCAGAACAGCTAACTGGTCTACCTTGTGTACTTCAGGGCTTCTTTAATCGGAGTGCTGTGGTCAGTGCCAGCTAGACCCACACCACTTCTCTCCCATCTCATGGCCTTCACCAGAACCTCTCTCCCATCACAGAGCTCCTGTGGATGTCACCTTGGCCTGGAATCTTCTTATCTTCTGTTTTCATGGAGTCAACATTTGCTCTTCCTACTGATCTCTTCAAAGGCCATTTCTTCAACAAATCCCTCCTAGTCCTCACTGAGGAGTCCTGCCTCATCAGAAGCATCCCGAGTTTAAGCTTGGCAAGTACAAGGACCTCATCAACCCAGCTGCACCTGCCCTGATTCCCAGCACTGGGACAGCACCTGGCAGCTAGAGGGAACACGCTCTACTCCAGTAATGAGTTCAGGGGAAACTGCTAATGAAGGAATTTACAAAGCATTATGGGAAAGCAGGATATGCAGGCTTTCTTCAAGGGGCAGTGAGAGGGAGCTTGCTTCAAGCTCTGGGGACAACACTCAGGCAGCACCACAGGGCCTGGGGAGAGAGTGAGAGGACAGATGCCCATGGCATGGAGGTAAAGGGAGGGTCACTGTGTCCTCTGCTCCCTGTACCACCTGCTTACTCTGGTGTCTCAGTTCTTCCCTGTGCACAAGGACCTGAAAGGTTGCTGGAAAGTCAGAGTAAGGGCACCACGTGAATACTTTGTGGATATGGCCTGGGGCATGATGATCTTTGAAAGCTGCTGTTAGCCCTGGCTGGGCAGTAACAATGGCAGCTCATCTGTGTGTCTCCAGACCAGTCAGTGCAGCCTGGTGTCAGCGAATTGACTCAAGGGTGACTCTCCAAGGTGGGGATGGAATCCTCCACTCACACCCCCACACATCTCATGTTGCAGTAGGAGAAAAGTCCCCCAGAAGCCACCACTGGGGATTGTCCCCATCTGCTGGCATGTGGCATCTAGAGCCCAGAGTGGGAATCAGGTTCCACCTCTCTTGTTGGTGTAAGCGTTAGCAAAGAGCATCAGCTTGTTCAGCCAGGTCACCTCTCATGACCCTTGACCCCGGTAAAGAAGCTATAACCTATGTCGCTAGCTTCCAGCCAGCTTCTTTTTCATCTGCCTTCCTGTCTCCCGGGCTGAGGGATGCTTGGCTGTGGGGTGGGGAAGGGAGGACATTGTGCAGAGGGAACTATTTGGAGACTTCCATTTTGGTCGGCCGTGGTTTGGTTTGGGGTCGCTGGCCTTCTGGGGGCTCAGGCTTCCTGCTAGTGAGCCCTAGGTTTGTTTTTCATATACGCTTTTCACTCTGTGCTGGTTCTAACAAAAAAAAAAACCCTACCCCTCCCCTTTTTCTTAACTTCTTATGTCATTAGTTTACAGTGGGCCATGACTACATCGTAGGGAGCTGGTCTGCAGTCCATCAAAGATTGTGGAATGCCCTGGTGTCATGGAGGTGAGAGATAAGGTCACTGGACCACACAGACAGAACCAGATATGTGTGTGTTTTTAGAAACTTGGAGAAGGAGAGGCCTTAGCCTTGGCTCCTGTTAGAGGCTGAAGGCTGACCCCTTGGCCCCACCTGGAGCTTCACGACCTGGGCAGTGTCTTCTTCTGAAGTCTCCAGAGGTCCCAACCTGCATCCTGCTCTTTGCTTCCTTGCTGTTGAGGCTTTCCAGACTCCTGGTCTCAGGACCATGTCTCTCGGCTGCTGGATCTACAGACCAGCCTCTTCATGCTTTCTCAGATGGATGGACGACTGGAGCTTGGCTTAGGAAAGCCCATGGAAGCCAGTCGGATGGCCACACGGCAGACTTAAAGGACAGTCTTCCTACCGATAGGATCCCTGAGTTATGGCAGCATCCAGTGGCCAGGAGGTTAGAGCTGCCTCCTCTCATCTGACATCAGTATACTATTTGGGTGGGGACGATCATCATTTGTTCCTGATTAGTGTTCAACCCCAGATTGGAAGAGTGAAGAGGGGGGGTCTCTCTTGGACTCTGGGCAGATGCAGGGCTTAGAGGCTACCTTCCTCTTGCCCATGGACCTAGCAAACAGATAAGGTAGGAGAAGGAGAAATTGGATTCCCTGCTCCAGATGTGCAGTAGGAGGAGCAAACAGTGGGAGGCACAGGGGCCTCCCCACCAGGTCAGCCTGAGAGAGGCTCATGCCCTCTGTTGCCCTGCCCCAGGGCAACAGAGGGCATGAGCTGAGACAGGCTTGGCAGTATGGTGTCTGAAATCTCGGCCACAGTCTTGAGTTCTCTAAGCTTGGTCTTTCCCTGACTCTTCTAGACTCTTCCAACAACACATGGGTCCCCCTGGCTGGGATGTTCTCTCTCTTCTTCACTTGGCACTGGTCATGATGACCAAGGCCTTCTTGAAATGCTTTCTTCTCTCAGCCTCCTGGGGATCCCACCCTCCATGTCTTCCACCTTCCACCTTGCTGGCTACACAGTCTCTTTGCCGGCTCCTCTTCTGCTTATGGGTAAGAGCTAGGCCAGCCTGTGGTCCTTTCTGCTTTTGTTTGTTTGTTTGTTTGTTTGTTTGTTTGTTTGTTTTAAATAGGGTTTCTGTGAAATCTGGTTTTCCTGAATCTTGCTCTATAGACCCAGGCTGGCCTTGAACTCAGAAATCTGCCTGCCTCTGCCTCCCAAGAGCTGGGATTAAAGGGTTTGCCACCACTTCCAGGTCTAGCCTGTGGTTACCACAGCTTCTCTTTCTATACTGTTTCATGGAGCAATTACACATAGCCACCCATATATTCATGATCCCCCAATCTCTGTTTTGTTCCTTATTCTCCATCATCTCCAGACCTTCAAAGCCAACTGTGGCATTGGTGTCCCCACCTAACCACACCAAAACCAAGCTTCTCATTGCCAGTGGCTCCCACAGGGGCTTCTTCAAACTTCTCCATCGATGAATGTAAGTTGCTGTCCCTCTAGCTCTTAAAAGCCCAAATCTGGACATCAACCCACCTAGTCCCCTTCCTCATTAGACATTCAAACCCCAGCAGGACATCTGTTGTTTACATCCAAATGTCTCTCAAATCCGGTGTCTCTGCAGATTGTCATAAGCTCTGTCAGAGTCACTCCTAGCACCTGTTGCCTTAGGGGATGCTCTGGCCTCTGGGAAGGGGGCCTGCAGATGGAGACACAGTGCATTCTCCAAACAGCAGCTGGGGTGGACTGGCAAACACACCTGAATGTGTCTTGTAACCTACCTAAACATACATCTGGGTGCACCCCTTCACCCATTTAGCACATGCCTGAATACACGGGTTCCTCCTCCATGGAGTCTCCCTACTGACCTTAGGATGAAGTGTTAGCTCCCTACACTGGATGACAGAGCTCCTGTGGACTGGAGCGTCTGGAGTCTAGCTGATTCTCCCTGCAACATCATCTTCCTTGGATGTACCAGAATACCCAGCTCATTCCCACCCTCCTGGGGACCGTGTTCTTGAGAAACTTTCTGCCTAGCATGTTCTTCCTGTGAGTTGAATTCTATCCTCCTCCCACCAAACACACACACACACCTCACCTTCACAGGTGTCTCTCTTCCTCCCCAACCCCAAATACCTGCCTGGAACCTCTCCTGGATCAGATTGCTCGATGTTTCTATTTAGCAATCACTGCCAGCTGGTGTTTCTACCTGCAACTTGTCGTTTGTCTTTCTCCCCACTGGAAGATAACCCCCTGGGAGAGTTAAGACTCCCCAGGGCCTAGACCAGTGCCTGGCACCCGACAGAGGCTTAGCACATATTTATGGGATGATGGAAGAATGAGTGCCGGGGTGGGGGAAGGAGGCCAGGAGACAGGCTAGGACGTGCACAACTATTTTGAGCTGCATGACAGTGGTGTTGGGGATGGGGAGAAGTAGAAAGCATGAAAGAAATGAAGGAGAGAAAAGTACCGGGCTGGAGGCAACATAGAGGGGAGAGGGGAGGAAGCAGGGAGTCCACTCTTTTCCTGTGGTTCATCGAAAAGGCCAGGAAGAAGTGTGGGATGTGGGTAGCCACGTGACAGGTCTAGATCTGGGAAGACATAGTGAGGAGTGGTCACCATGTCCTGTGTTCTTGTATTTGAATGCTGAGTGTCCAGCCAGCGGTGCTGTTTGTGGAGGTTACAAAATTTTTGAGATATGCCTGGCTAGAGGAGGGCTGCTAGGGGAAGGTCTTGTATGCTATAGCTGCCTCTGGTCCTGGCCTGAGCACTTTGACTCCTGACTGGACATCATGTTAAGGTCTCACTACTATGCATACCTTTCCCACAATGATGGGATGAAATCCTTCCTTGGTCATAGCAATAAGAAGAAGCCACTAACACACTGGTAGATGACAGAGTTGGTTAGACCCAGGCTTGAGTCCTCAGGGAAAGAAAGAGGCCAGCTACACAGGCATGTATAGAACCTTCCAGAAGGAGGAGCTGGTGACAGGCAGAAGAGTTGAAAGGAGCTGGAGGAGAGTGTGAAGGTCCAGAGAGTGGGGCAAAGGGGCTTCAAAAGAGGCAGGACCAATCAGCAGGGGGCCTGGGGCTTAAGGGTCATGTGGTCAATAGGGACCTACTATGATCTTGGCAAGGGATATGCTTGTCCACATGTCCATGGTACACAGATGTGGGGGATCAAAAACTGGATGTCAATGCCTTTTCTGTCCTGTCTCTCAGGACCAGCAGAGCATCATTGTCAAGCAGTAGATTGCTTTCTTTGTGGATATCCCAGAATCCACAAGATAAATGCTCACTGTTGTGTGGAGTACACTCCCTTGACAGACTGCTCCTAAGCATGGGTCTGCACCCTGCTGCCGACCTCACCACATCTGGTCAGAGTCCCACAGAGATCAAACCCCGGTGGGTTGTCTGTGTTCTCTGCAACTCAGCTCGCTTTCAGCAAGGCTAAAGATGGCCAGGACCACACTGGGTATCTGTCTTGGTTACTTTTTTGTTGCTGTGATAAAATTCCATGACCAAGGCCACTTAGGGAAGGGTTTATTTGGGCTTATGGCCCAGAGGGATGAGTCTAGCACCATCACGTGTGGCAACAGGCAGGCACAGTAGCACAACAGCTGAGAGCTCACATCTCAACCACAAGGGAACAGACACACTGGGAAGACACTGGGAATGGTAAAGGCTTTGAAACCTCAAGCTCCACCCCCTAGTACCATACTTTCCCCCAACAAGGCCTCCTTGTTGCCTCCTAAACCTGTCAAACAGCACTACCAACTGAAGACCAAGTAATCAAATGACAGGAACTAGGGAGGGTGCTTCACTCAAACCGCTGCAGTATTCTTCTGGATGCCCCCGGACATGAGTCCTCAAGGGCTGGCGTGCTGGGTTGCCTACTGGAACCTCAGCGTGTGATCTGATGCAGAAGTAGGGCCACATTCCAGAGACGGCTAGTTAGTGAGGTCACAGTGGACTAGGTGGCTCCTTACATAGAAACAGAGACACAGAGAAGAGAGATGACCACGTGCCAGTGGAAGAGGGACTGGGGTTATACTGCTACATCATATTAGGTGACAAAGAATGTTAATAGCTATCTGCCATTGGGTGAGATGATAGGGAACTCTTCTTACATCCTCTGAGGGGAGTCTGGCCCTGCTGCCCTGTACCTTGGGCTTCTATTTCTGCCATCCATGGTAACTATACAGCAGCCATAGGAGAATACAGTAGTCAAAGGGGCGTCGCTGATGGTGTCCATCAGAGCCTCTCTCCCACAGGCTTGGGACATAGTCAACTCAGCCCCCCCAGTGGTTGGGAGCCAGGTCCACAATACAGCCTATACCTACCAGGTCCTCAGGCTTCCTCCATGATACATTTCTCTGCTTTCTACCCAAGCAGCTGGGTTGAAGTGGCAATGGTTATTTCTTTGGCCTCTGTAGGGGCTGTCCTCTCTCCTAAATGACCCTTTTTGGCAGGGTGTTATTTGTCACTACTGCAAGAAGGTGCAGTGAGGCAGCTGCAGGGACACTTGTTCTTAGCCACAGAGAGGAGTTCTGTACAAAGTCACTTAGGGTGGCTCCAGATGTAAACAGCAGGAAGTTACTTTCCCTTGCCCAGGAGATGGGCTGACTAGGAGCCTCGGGAGTCAAGACGCTTGCCACAGCTGGATACAGACATGAATCACGCAACAGAGCACAGGACCCAAGCAGCTGGACCTACCCTAGTTAGCTTTAACTGCCAACTTAACACAACCTAGAGTCCCGATAAAAGGATGACCAGATTAAAGGACTGCCTGTGCTATGTCTATAAGGAATTGTCTTGGTTGAAAGTTGAGGTGGGAACGCCCACCCCTCTGTGGGCAACTTCATCTCTTGGGCAGGTGGTCTGGGCTGTAAAGAAAGCTAACCAGGCTAAGCCAGCAAAAAGCCTCCCATGGTTTCTGCTTCCAGGTCCTGCTTGAGTTCCTGATCTAACTACCCAAGATGGCGGATGATGACGTGAATGTATAAGCCACATAAGTTCTTCTCTCCCATAAGTTGCCTTCGATCAGAGTATTTTACCACAGCAACAGAAAGGAAAACTACCCACACCCTCAACTTGTGATGTGGACCCCACAAAGAACAGGAGGAACTGACAAGATGGAGAAGACACTGGCCACACCCAGAGGGGACACTCCTCCTCCTGACCCATCCCCTGCTCCAAGACCCTCCTCCTACCACTCAGTCCCAAGACCCTCCCCAAGACCCTCCTTCTGTCACTCAGCCCCAAGACCCTCCTCCTGCCACTCAGCCCTAAGATCCTTGTCCTGTCACTCAGCCCCAAGACCCTCCTTCTGTCACTCAGCCCCAAGACCCTCCTCCTGCCACTCAGCCCTAAGAGTCTTGTCCTGTCACTCAGCCCCAAGACCCTCCTTCTGTCACTCAGCCCCAAGACCCTCCTCCTGCCACTCAGCCCTAAGAGTCTTGTCCTGTCACTCAGCCCCAAGACCCTCCTCATGCCACTCAGCTCCAAGACCCTAGTGTGAGACTGGCTCAAATCAACCCTGCTGTAACCTGTGTCCCCCAGGTTGCTGTTGTACACGGAAGCAGCCAGAAACCCATGTACTAACAAGTATTTGTTTGCCCAAAGCTCACTCCAGGTAGACCAGGAAAGCTCCAGGTGGGGTCCTTATTCCCTCTCTAGTCTTTGCTTACTTACTGGCCAGCTCTGGTGACAGTAAGTCTACAGTCTCCCTAGAGGCAGGACAGAGTGACCTTGTGCTTCTAGGCCTTAACTATGCTAGGATTCAAAGCTGTTATCTAAGGTAAGACAGTTAACCATTGTCTTTTCTTTAAAAAAAAAAATCTGTGGACTGTGTGCGGCAGCCCATGCTTTTAATCCTAGCACTGGAAGGCAGAGGTAGGTGAGTCTCTGTGAGTTTCAGGCCAACCAAGGACACATAGTGAGATCCCTCTTGTGAATATTGTATTCTGTGCTATAAAATATACAAAATTAACTTTTTTCTCTTCCTTCATTATGTGGGGAAGGACATCTTTGGATTGCTCTAGGTTTCTGCTTACCTACATGTACTATCTTCTGTCACCCAGCAGGCCCTATGAGTATGATGTCCAGATGGACTGGACAGTGGGGACCACGAACTGGGCTACAAGGGCCTGGGTCCACTCGTCGGAAGGCCCTGGAATACCATTGGGTGAAGAAGCATCCCAGAGGCCTCTTGGGAGCCACTGGCACAGCTAGACTTCGTGTAGGGCCTCTAGCTCCCGAGGTTTCTATAGTCTCAGGATTATATTCAATGTATCTATGCCTGGGTGAACCCCTAGCCCTGGCGGGCACAGGCTGGGGTCAGAAGCCCACTAGGAGGGGACCATATGCCAGGGCTAGACCTGCTCACAGCTACAGCACAGCGTAGAGGCAGCTGCATCTCTCCCATTTGTTTGCATAGAGGGCAGGTCAGACCAGACTAAACTAGAAAGCCAGACCTTACCTTTTCTTTTAGGCCAAAGCCAGGGTGCTGGGGTCGGGGTGTATATATATGTGTGTCAGGGAATAATCTCTGTCCTATGAGTTGAAGGAGACCTCTGGCCTGGTTGAGGCCAGCTTGGGAGGCAGGCACCTGGATCTGGAACTTGAGCTCCCGGCCCCAGCTCCCTCCTTGCCTGAGATGACAAGGTCCCTCCCTCCCTAGGGTGAAGTCAGCAGGCCTGTCCAGGTGACCAGCCCAGGAGAGCTGCTTCCATCTCTTATTCAAGTTCTCTCAGCTGTTGGAGGAGCAGAGCAACAATCTAAGCAGCTTACAGAGGTTCAAGAAGACAGGAGGGCTGAGAGTGGGGGCAGGGAACCCCTGAATCTCCTTAGCCCACCTTCTCTAGAATCAGATGGTTACAAGGAAACAAGGACAAGACACACACACAGGTTCCACTCCAGGGACAGAGGTCACCTGGTACCCCACTGCCTGTGGCCGAATGAGCATCTGCCTAGCTCACCCTCAGGACCAGGGCTGTTGTGGCGAGTAGGAGTGGCCTGGCCTTATTCTCTTTATGGACACAAGCACAGATCTGAGCATGGCCCTGGCTGTGAGTATCCACTGGACCCAAGGCAGACAGGGGAGACGCTTCCCAGAAGCCCTACCAGACAGTCTCCTGGGAAACAAACTTCATGGCTTGCCTACTTCCAGTCTGGAGCAGTGTCCCCTTGCAAGCCCTATTGCTGACCATCCCGGGGTCCTATGCAAATGACCTGGGACATTTGTTCTGGATCTAGACATTGGGGAGAAATGTGGCAGTACTCAGAGCCTGGACAAAGATGGAGGCTTTCCTCCCTTCTGTCCTCTCTTCCCTGACACTCCCTCTTTCCATCCCTCTTAGCCTGGCCGATAACTGGCCTTCAAGTGCCCCCCCCCCTCCCGTGGAGCTTTGGAGCTGTAGGGTGGATTAAAGCTCGGTTTCCCTTAGGCTTGTCTGCACCTACAGGAGTCCGTGCAATCATAACTCAACCACGCATTGCATACTACAGCAGGCTGCCTGTGCAATGGGGTCTCAGCAGACGTGGTCCTTTGTCCCCAGCGCCCCGTTAAGGAAAGTACTATGGAGAAACTCCCTAGGTCTTGAGAAGGTGTGGTGGTTCAGAAGGCTCTCGGCTGTGGCATCTACGCTTCCCCCTTCTACAAGCCCATTCTCTGCTTTGCCCTAGCGGAGGTTTGGGGACCTTAAATCCTGAGCCACAGGACCCCACCTAGAGAAAAAAAATCGCTTTCTGATGGGTGGGGCTGCACACACAAAAGCTGCGTAGCAGACAAAACTGAGCTTTAGGGACAACGACTGCAGAGGGGACAAAGACGGCGACGGCGAGGACAAAGGCGGAGCCGCAGCTGCTGCGTGCACGCGCCTAGTGCGCGCTAATGCTCTGCGTTTCGGGACCAGGCGCCCCCACCTGGCCCTGAATCCGGTAAACAAGTCCATTGTTCTAAAGCAGCAAAGGCTGAAATACTTTTCCCCCAAACAGTCCTGGGCTTTGAGGCAGGGGAAGGACAAATAGCGCTCTCCAGAGTTGGAGGAGGGCGACGCCAGGAAGGACTGAAAAGCTACCAGCCCTCAATCACAGTGCTTTTGCGCTTTCCCTGCCAGGAACGGCTGCGCGCTCTTCCTATGAACGCCCGCCGTTCTGCGGCAGCCAGCGTGCACTGAAACCCCACGGGACCCGCGTCACCAGCTACTGCGTGAAAAGACCCCGCATTGCGGCGGTGCGCGCGCGCGTGGTGGGGAAAGCGTATGTGTGCATCGCGTGCGCGCTTCCCGCCCGCGTTGCCCCAGATCTCCGGGTGCTGCAGTCTCCTCACCCCCACCCCCACCTTTGCACACACGTCCCTGCAGTTTGGTGAGCTGTGATGGAGAAGGTGCCCAGTGGCCGTGGCGCGGCAGGGAATGGTGACGCGAGGGAGTGAAGGGGAGATGCTTACCCGCCTGGCCGCTGTAGCTTCTGTCTCCACACAAAGCTCGCTGCCAAGCCAACCCGTTGGCAGGAGGCCGGGAGACCCCCGCCCTCCTGCTAGCTGTCTCAGCTGTCTCCAGCGCTGGGGCAGATTATGCCCCCGGCGTGTCTCGGCGCTGCTCCCCTCCCCCACGGCCCATCAGACGAGTGAAATGGTGGGCAAGCTGGGCGCGTTCATTTAGAGATCTAAAAGCGCCCGGAAGCTCCCAGATTCTCAGTCAGGTGGGATCTCAGTCCTGCTGACCCCACCTCTTATCTCCTCCCATTACTTGAAAGAACTGCTGGCCAAGAGCAGGGGAAAGAGAATGCCACAGGGGGTAACGTGGGGGTAGTCTGGTTCCTCAAGAGTGGTTCCCATACCCATTTAGCTAGTGTTCTAACCGGATCCTGCCTGGGTGGTAACACAAAGCCAAGGTTGCTCAGATGCCCAGGTCTTAATGCCATCTCTCCTGTTTTGTGCCAAGAGGCTGGAGGTATTTCAGCTTGAAGGCCTACAGAAGAGAGAACTCGATCTTGGAGCAGGAGGCTGCTGGGAAGCAGGCCTAAGACCCACCTGGGAGTGTGTTTGTTATGAGGTCTGAGGTGGGCAGGCTACTCTCCTCTCAGCATCCTCCCCTGCCTTCCATTAGTCATAAGCACCATTAGCTAGCTATACCCGGCTTTCTGGGCTTCCAAGGACCAGCAGATATTTTGAGTGTTTGAAGGCACCGTTTAGCCTGAGACTCTGCTTTGAAGACAGATCTTACACTGGTCCCAGCATCCCTGGGTTCTACCCTAGGGAGGCTGATAGGGTCACTCTGGGAGAGCTAGGGCTGTGTAGAGTGTCCTACTCCATTCCTCATTTTGCTCTGCAAAACTGAAACCGGATTTCCTGAACAGGAGCCCCTGGTCACCCTGCCCTTCTCTGTTACACACTGCAGGTCATCAGCTCATGTTGGCTCCAGCCTCAGCCAGGGATGCTGCCAAGACCAGCACGGAGCTCCTCGGCAGCCCTGCCAGCGTGCAGATGCCTGCTGACCCCAAACCACCTCTGGGAGTAACTCTGGAGGGTTCATGGGCCAAGGCAGCTGCCAGGCACCCTGTGGGTGTGGGGACAGGGGCAGGGATAGGGTTGGGCTGAACATACTGAGAAGTTCTAGAAAGCCCCGCAGGGTCTGAACCATCAGCCAATAGGAGAAGGAAGGTTGAAGTTAGCCGGTTACTGTGGGTGAGTGGTACTTAGCCCTTCAACATTCAGGGATTGCTGTGACTTCCAACAAAGGTACCCTGTAGACTGTCCACTTTACAGACTGTCCTGGTACTCAGGCTAGGTCTTATATTTGTTCCCTCTGCAAAACCCTACCCAGGACTGCCCAGCTGTGGGGCATCTTGTATCATGCCTAAGTAGGGAAAGAAGGCAGCTTCTAACCCTGGCACCCCTCAGCCGGCCTTTCCCATTGTTTTTTTCTGCAGAGATTCTTTTGTTTCCCCGGGTGAAAGAAATCTATCCATCAACTCAAGGCCAAGGCCGGCAACTCTGGAAGCCTCTGCCCCTCCTTGGCTAGCAAGCCCCGCCCTCCTTTGCAGTATACTTTCAGCCATGGTTATGAGCCTGGGCTTGTGTTAGGAGTTGTACCAGACAGAGGCTTAACACCAGCCAAGAAGCTGGGATGGCAGGAGTGCCGAGCTTCCCGGAGGAGGTCTGGCTACTTAGCTCAGGTCCACAGCCTGGCCACCCAAGCCTGACATCTGAACAAAGGCCTGCTGTAGCACCCACACTGCTAGCCTTTCCTGGAGGTGCGGGGCTGGGACATGCCTCCAGGACCACCTCCCTCTTCCTGTAGGAAATACAGGGGCAGCACCAGAGGGGCTTGACAGCTGGAGTAGCTGCTGGGCTCCCCCAGCTCTGGGGAAGCTTATTCAGCCACTCAGACACCTTGGCAGGAGTGACAGCCGCAAGCCAGCCTCACATGCTTCATCTGTTGCCAAGAGAAGATGAGTTAAGATAGGGCTCACAAGTAGCCAGACACAGGCTGAACAGTAGTGTGTACTCACAATCAATGGGAGGACTCCGCAGGTCCTCCCTTGGCAGACCCCAACACCGGTCCCTGCCCCTCTCTGCCAGCTCCTTCTTTTTTTTTCCAAATTTATACTTCCTTTCCCTCTGTGTCCAAGAAGGTGACCAGAACGCCATTCTTACCGTCCAGTGACAGCCAGTCGTGCTGGGAGGAAGGGAGTGTGGGCAGCGCCCGAGCCTTGTACTCAAACACCACCGAGTTAGAGATGATCTGATTGTTGAAGGCAACTTGCAGGGTCACAAGACCCGTGTCATGGGCTGAAAGGCAGAAAGAGAGAGGTCAGGGTGAGGACTAGCCTCCCAACTACCGCTCCTGCAGTTGATAACCAGCTAGTAACCCAGCCTCTGCCCGCCTATCCCAGAGGGCCCAAGTGTGGCACTTCTGAAAAAAATTCTTGGCTCCAGATTCACCAGGTGTCTGGAATCCCCAGAGGGTTGTTTATTGTTTGTTTGTTTGTTTTGAGACAAGTTCTACTATAGAGCCCTGGTTGGCCTAGAACTAGCTATATAGTTAGCAGGTCTCAAAACTCTCAGAGATCGGCTTGTCTCAACTCCTGAGTGCCGGGATTCATGGTATGTGCCACCGTATTTGACAAGCCTCTGTGACATAGCTGTCTGTTCCTGGGATGCCAGGAATGGGCAGGGACTTGAGCTCAGCACACATGACTTGTCCCAGGGTTAGGTACATCTGACAATTTGTGTTTCTTTGGCCCCTTCCTGCCCCGTGTCCTGACTCACTTCATGTAAGATCCTCAATGTTTTAGGAACTTGGCTTCCCGCTGACAGCAAGAGTTTCATCTGTGGCTCTCACTGTGGCCTGGTTATCTGGAGATGCTGTGGGCAGGGTAGCTACTGAGCTGCTGCAGTGTGCTGTAGCACACTGTTACTTCCAAGGACTATGGGAAAGCTTGAGCTTGTATTCTGACGCAAACTCAGGGCTCAACAACAACTGAACCATTAAATGGATGTAATGTTCTCTTTAGGAACAGGAGAGAAGTCTACTGGAGGCAGAGACTTAAATCTGCTAGGGTGGAGGCTACACCAACAAGATATTACCACGGATTTCTTGGGGGCTGCACTGTGGTCCCCAAAGATGTCCTGTAGTTTATAGTGGCTATGCTGGGGCTCAATCCCCTAATAGGGGTCAGGTTATGTTTTCTGGGAACTGCTTTTCTGGAGCTGGGACACCAATACTCAGGGCCTCCCCCAGCAGGAGCAGGCTGACTTCCAGGGAGGACGCACGGAATCATATTACTGTTTAGGCTCTTGGCTTTCAGAAGCCTACGGTCATGAGGAAGCCATCCAAGTCAGCTGCTCCTGAGGACAGGGTGAAGCTCTGGCTTCCCTCAAAGGACATCTGCAGATCCCACTTCCGATGGGAAACCCGACTCATTGGCCATGGCCTTTCTCCAACCGAGGTGTATATAGAAAGCAGGTCTTGGAGACATCACCGCCCAGGTGTCCAGGACACAATCTGAAAGGATGGGTTCCCTGGGGATCATGAGGAATCTCCCATGGTTCTTCTCTGCATAGGGATCCCCAATGATGTTTGGAGTCTTCTGCCATCCCACATCCCTGGGCAACACTCCAAGATTGTGGTCTCTGTTCTCTCTTAGAGATGTGCCTGGTATACCAACAGGGAGGAAGGACTCGGAGAACTTTCCTTGTGATCTCAGGGCGCTCTGTTCTCCAGGTGGGGGGAAGCCATATCTTATGGCCAGTGTCCCCATGGAGGACCCTCTGTTACTGCTACTATGTCACTGTCCTGGCTTCTACACAACTGGCAGCACAGCTGAATGTAGCAGACACTCAGGCATCCCCAGCATCCCCAGAGATGCAGTACAAGGGGGACCTGTCTATTCAAGGTGTCAGGCCCAGGACCCACACAGACTTCCTTGACTTCCTCTCTGAGTCTCCTCTGCGTCTGCTTCTGCTCTTATTGATGACCATACCTTGCCTCTGCCGACACAATGGCCTCTTGCTGAAGGCAACAAAGCCAACAGTCTCAGACACAATGGCCTCTTGCTGAAGGCAACAAAGCCAACAGTCTCAGGTCTGTTCCTGCTGCAGTAGGCCTGGGGAGGGGGCTGTCTTGAGCACCCCTAGAGGTTACCAGGAGAATCTTCTTCCTTAAAGGTCACCCCTAGCCCAGTTGCCCTGGCTTTCCTATTTAGGTTACTGCTCCTCCTAACCCATTCTCTCAGAATAATCTTCTTATGAGGGAGAGGGGGAGACAGGGTCTCACTCTACAACCTTAGGCAGCCTAGAACTCACTGTGTAGCCCAGACTGGCCTTAAACATAGAGAGCCACCTGCTTCTGAATCCTCCCGCCAAGTGCTGGGATTAAAGGTGTGAACTAACACATCAACGCAGAATCATCTTTAAAAGACATAACTTAGATCAAACTACTCTGCTGTCTAAAGCCATTGGCTTCCCATGAAAGTACAATATAATCAGATGCCCATTGGCCAACCTCTTCCTGCCTCAGGGCCTCTGCATTCTCCTTATCCTCTGCCTGTTGTGACATCTACCACCCTTCCCAAGACTGGCTCTGTGCCACCCTTCTTCTGCCAGCCTCCCGGGGATGTGTATCCTCATGTCTGAGAAGGGACCTCTGCTGGGCACGCCCTCTCCACTGTGCTGGGCACACTCCCTCTGCTGGGCACACCCTCTCCACTTCCCCTTGCTGAATCTTTTTGTTCCTTCATTCCTTCCTGTCTTCCTGTAGCAGAGTAGCTCCCAACAGCTAAGACCTTGTCAGTTCAGCTCTCCATGCTCAATGCTAGTCACTGTCAAGATCCCGTCTGGCCGTCCGTAACTCCTTTAGGTGAGCTGCTTTAACACGTGTACTGCTCGCTCTGCGTTTTTTGCTGTTCTTTTGCTTTCTGACGACTTCCTAGGAGACCAAGTGGGGTCTGTGAGCCCGCAGACTTCTTGGCAGACTCCTCCACCTTCTGCTTCTAGTCTGTGGCGTTGCCCTTGCTCAGTGATCTGACTTGACTGCCTCCTTGGGCTCAGGGCAGACCCAGACCATGTGTCTACTGTTGCCAATGATAGTGTGAACTTGGAAGAATTCTGTTCTCTGTCAGGTTTGGGTTTGCCCAGGCAGCTGCCCCAGGCTCACAGGCAGTGGACATTGGGTTCTCTGTGCTTCCCTTTTCCCTTCCCTTCCCTTCCCTTCCCTTCCCTTCCCTTCCCTTCCCTTCCCTTCCCATCTCAGCCTCTAGGGTGGCTTGGCTTGTGTTCACCAGCCTGAGCCCCTTTGTGTTGGCAAGGCCAGTTTGGTTCTGGTGTCTGGTGTTATTCCTTCAGGACTGGCCTCAGTTTCCTGCAGAAGACCCCACGATGACATCCCCAGCAGCTGGCACCACCTCCCAAGGAAGCGGTTGGCTAGCCTGACCCAGCCTCTTTGGATTAGAAGCTTTTTGGGTCAGGTGTTCCTATGGGCTGGGACTTCGTCTCAGTCATAGTCTAGGAACCTACTCAATCCATGGCCAAGTGGGAGACTCTTACAAATGATTTGGAAATGATGAAGTAATGAACAAATGAACCAACCGATCAATACACCCGGCAGGACCTGCTTCCGTTGGGATGTTAAAACGATGTATTCTCATGGGGCATGCTTTGAGGCTGGCTGCCAACAGAAGGTGCCCAGCAGTCAGGCCATGGCACACAGCCCCTAGTTCTGTGGTCTCTGGTTGGAGAAAGGATATTTTCGAAGTGACCACTGGCCGTTCTAAAGTTCCCTAGGGACCAGGAGAAACAGTGGCCTGGATGAGCTCTGCGTATTAGTGCTGGTGACCCAGAAGTGCATGGACAGCAGACGAATTACCTAAGAAGACCAGAACAGCCCTGGCTCTCTTTCCTTCTCCCCACTCTCCCTCTAGAAAAGCTTTTGTGAGATGAGCCCCAGAGGCAAGCGCTTCATGACCCATGATCACTTTATGTTCTTGGCTATGTGGGAAGAAGGTCTCTGAAGATTAAGGTTCAGGCACACCATTCTCTGAAGTATAGTTACACAGATGGTACATGATTGACAGGGCAAACCTGGGTAGGACTGACTCTAGCTCCCAGAATCCTCTGGGTCCTGACCCGGGATACCATTCAGAGGTCATACAAAGCTCAGTCCTTTGTCAGGAACCCGAGGCAAGGTATTTAGCCCAGGTACAGGAAGATGTGGCATCTATTTATAGACCAGGCAAGTCCCTTCCCACAGCAGGTGCAGAGTGGAAAGCTTAATAGTATGCTGCCATCCCTCCTGGGCTGCCTTGGCTCAGGGCGGCCATCTGGATGGCTGCTGTCCAATCTTAGCAGGGTTCTGGGAGGACCTAGGGCTGGTCCACTACCTCTGGAGCTAGCCTTTGAGCTGGTGAGAGCTGGGTCAGCAGCAAAGAGTGTGTGTGTGTGTGTGTGTGTGTATACGCGTGTGCGTGCATGCTATAGGCACCAGGCATGACATCCTGGAGCATGCTAGACTGAGCTGAACAGTTGATGCCAACCCCACAGACCAGAGCATTCTGATCTGGTGGGTTGCAAAGGAAGGTGAGGAGGGGAGAGGAAGAAGTGGGAGGGAGATGAGAGAGAGGTCGGGGAAGAAGAATGGTTGGCTTGTAAACTCCAGACTGTTGCAATAGGGGGGACAGGGTCAGTGAGACAGGCAGGCACTGGGGAGAGACCACACTGAGTATAGAGGAACCCTGTTGGTCTGCACAGTCCTGGTTAGCCTGCTTCTGTCTGGGAGTTCCTTCTTTCCTTCCTCATTCTGACTCTTCCAGAAGTGCCCTCCTTTCTGCCGGAAGTGCCCTCCTTTCTGCCGGAAGTACCCTCCTTTCTGCCGGAAGTACCCTCCTTTCTGCCGGAAGTACCCTCTTTTCTGCCGGAAGTGCCCTCCTTTCTGTCAGAAGTGCCCTTTTTCACCGTCTCTGGTTTCAGACAACATAGGATATCCCATCTCCCTTGTTTTGCCTCTCTGTCCCTTGCCCAGGCTAGGTGGACAAGCTGTCCATAGAGCCGATGATGTGGGAGGTTAATGAGATAAAGGTTTCTCAGTCCCAGCCAAGAGAACAGAAAAGTCATGTTTTCCAAACTGCTTTCAGACTCCAGGAGACCAAGTCTCTTCTTTACACATCTCCAGCACCCCAGGCACCTTGCTAGCCTTGGGGACACAACAGCCTCCAAGAAAGACACAGTTTCTCCTGCCTTCATGGGGTCTACAGGCTAACCGGGAAGTAGTCATTGTTAGAGGTCAAGGATTAGTTAGCCAGACTGAGATACCAATCTAAGGAGGTCAGAGCTCCCTAAACCGGGGGTCACATGATCCCATAAGACACTGCCAAATGGAACACCAGAGTTGACACCAAGTTTGGCAACAGTGAAAGGTTTCTAAACATTCAACGACCAAAACTCTGACATAAATGCGTAGAGACTCGGAGGCTGTCCGGGCTGTGCTTGCCCATGTTGGCTTCTGTGACTTGACTGAACATGTAACGTGTGTGCTTTGCTCTGCGTGGCTGTCCTGGCACATGCCTCCAGCAAACCCTGCCTGAAGTACCTCGTCTCTAATCTGGGACTTGTCTGTCATGAACTGCGGTGTTTTTGTAGCTCACACCACGTTCTCTGCTCAATTCCTGAAAACAGATACCAAATAGTTCCATCCCTATCACTCCTCAGCACATAGATATCACAGGAGTCCATTCGGATTGTATTGTATTCGAATGTTTGCTTTTAAAGATTGATTTTTGAGTTGCAGATTTGAGTTTCATTAAAGAAAAGAAATCACGCCACGAATTTTGGCTTACAGTTAGGACAGAGCTTCCGGCAATCTCTAAAGTGGCCCAAAGTCAAGCTTCTACCGCTTTATACTTCATATTTATGTAAACTGGCATATTCTCAGTATTGGTGATTATAAAATCCAGATATCAGTTAACTGAAAAATATTGAAGATGTTCTATGCCCTTTGGTATCAAATAGCCAAAATTTAATATTTGGTGGAAAGATAAACAAACCCTCCATTTTGTTAATATGCAAATGTGATCTTATCTTCGATAGACGATAAATTATATGAATACCAAATAAGTGTCTTAAAATCAATTTCTATAATTGTCTTTAAATCAATTCCTCTGTGGCTTGTTACAAGTCAGTGTCTGACTTATCGGCCAGTTATACATGCCTGGACACCTGAAGAATCACAGGCTAAAAAGCCTAAGGTCACATGAATTAGATGATAGATACTGAAGCCCAGGATGAGGGAGGGAGAAGACAGAGCCACAGAGGCCACAGAGCTTCTGGCTGGCTTCGATGGGTGTGTGCTTACCTCTCAAACGAGCCTGTGCTCCTCATTCTTAGTTTGGCCCACACATCCCAGTTCCCCACAGTCCCTCCACATGGAAGGCTTCCCTGACTTCCTTTCACCTGCTTCGTGCCCCAATGAGCCAATATTGTGAGCACAGGGCCCTGAGTTCTCTGAGCCTCAGGGTGGCCTGGGCCAGGGCAGGAGTGAGGTCAGCTCTGCTGTAGGAGAGTCCTTCACTTTGGCCGGGCCCCATCCGGGCCCCATCTCAGATATGCCACTTGACTAATTGGTTCTTTAAATAGTCCTTTTGCTTTGTTTTCTTCACAACCCCCCCACCCCCATCGTGCACGCCTACCATTCCCGGCTGATCCAGGATCCATGAGCCCCAACTGAAGATGTTATAATAGACTGTGTGAGCACACATCTTCAGGGCTGAGGAAGGCGGAGTAAAGGCGTGACTTCCTCAAGGTCACCCCAAGGCTGACTCAGAATCTGTTCTCCTTCCTCCCCAACCCCCGCTGGCACAGCCTCCTCACCTGGGCAGTAGCAACGCAGCACCCCAGGCTGAATCAGGGATGCAGGCACGGAGATCTGGTCAAACAGGCAACTGTAATTATTGCTGGCTTCTTGCCATGGGCCTGTGATGAGAACCTTCACCCCTCCCTGCAGAGGAGAGAGAAGAGATAGAACAGTTCCCCCGGGGAATGCAGCACACAGGACGCCCCTGCAGCTGCAGGCTTAGACAGGAAGGGCTGAGGGCTGCCGGCTACACATGCAGATTCCCAGGCCCTATGACACCATTCCAAAAAGCCCTGACTTCTGAGATGCCCCTCTAGAAGACAGGTCTGCAGCTGATCCCCCAGAGGCCATCCTCCGTTGACCCTCCCCCAGGCATCTTGACCCTGAAAGTTCAGGGTGATACTAGAGGGAGGCAAGGGCTTCCCATGCCACATAGCCCATGGTGCACCTGAGAACCAGCCAGCAGGGTCCCTAGGAGGGAAGCAGAGGGGACACGGGGGACTCTGAGTCATGCATTTGGGGAGAGGTGGAGGGAACTCAGATTTGGAAACTGTCACCCCAAGGGACAGATGTTCTTGTGGGAAACTGAAGGGAAATGGAGGGCCCCCAGGGTGTGGCAGGAGATGGTAAGGGGGAGAGGCCCAGGTAGTGGATGAGGTGAAGAACTCTCTATAGGGAGAGAGAAAAACAAGGTGAAACATTCAGAATTGGAGGGGCTGAGCTGGGGCTTGGGATGGACTGACCCTCCAGTTCCCTACCTGCCTGCTGTGTCATTCAGGGCATCTCGAGCTATGCAGAGACAAGAATGGCCCCTCATTGGCACTTCTGCACCACACATGCAGGCACCAGCCTGGCAGCCTGGCCTACAGAGTCTAGGCAGACCTTTCTCTGCTCCAGTGGAGGGAAAACTGTCTACACAGACCCAAGGGGCCAAGCGCTAGACAGCATTAGAAACGCTGGGCTCTCTCTAACCTGCTCTGGCCAGCAGGAATACCCCAGAACAAATAGCCTCATGTGGCTGCTCCCAGGAAATCCCTTTCCGGGTCTTTGTTCCCATTAGTGATTAATGTCTCTCTCTGTCTCTCTGTGTCTCTGTGTCTCTCTCTCTCTTTCTCCTGAGCCCCAAGTGGAGAAGGCTATAAGTCCCCTACTTACGGCTTAGCCAAGAAGAGAGGCTGGTCACTCGGGGTGGAGGGAAGCTCTGCCCCGGGATGTAGAGGCAGGGGCGCTGGCCTCTGGCTCTCCTGGCTAACCTTGGATAGACCCACCCCAGAGGCTCATCCACCCCACCCCCAAACAAGTAAACACCTTTCCCTGCAGGGGGGCGGAGAGCTGTGCTGGATAGGGAGGAGAGCGCCACCTGGCGCCCTGGCTAGAGCAGGCCGAGAGGCTCTCCAGGAGCTGAAGTGAGGCCGGGTTAGGAGCTGCGGCAATGAGTCCTGACTTCCCCACAGCTCCAGGCCTGGGCCACAGCTCTCCGCTGCTGCCCCAGGCAAGCCTGCCAGACTCTGTCGCCTATTCAGTCCCGGTTCTTGATTCTCGTTTGCTATTCTTAATCCTCGCTTGTTCCTGCCCTATTACCCATTCTTTGCTCTCCAGACTCCCACTCTCCTACAATGTCGTCTGGAACCCAGACTTAGCCTGGGGCTAACCTTGGCCATAAGAGGTAGCAGTTTACTGTGATGATGTCCTGAGACTATCTGTGACCCACAGCCGTAGACCGGCCCTTGGAGGGAAGGTACCCTCCTGTGCTGCCAAGTACATTTTCCTCTGGGTGTGACGTTTAGCTTAGGTCATGGTTCCGTGGTGCCACCGAGGTTTGGAGAGAACTCAAGACAGAGTTCCAAAATCATAGCGTGCCCCACCCCCGTTCCATTTATTTATTGTGTATATTTTTGCCTGCATGTATGTGTGTGTGTGTCTGGTGCTCTCAGAGGTCAGGAGGTGGCACTGGATCCCCTGGAACTGGAGTTACAGATGGCCGTGAGCCACCATGTGGGTGCTGAGAAGCAAGCCCAGCCCCTGCAAGAGGAGCAGGTACTCTTAACTGCAAGAGCTGCTGAGCCTCCTCCCCGCCCCCAACCCCCAGCATCCGCTCTTGTCCTTGGTAACTGTGTGACTTCGGGAAGTAGCCCAGTCCCTCTGGTAGCTGTGATTTCAGAAGCCTTTCCGCCGCCAGCGGTTCCATAAAGTAGATTCAGGGCTCTGTCAAAGTGATGGTGTAGGGGGTTGGAAGTGATTGCCTGAGTGAGGCGTCCTGCTCTGAGCAAGGTCCTCCCATGGTGGACGTGGGAGAACACTGGCTTCAAAAGGCCACGGACAGTTACCATGTGAGAAGAGGGGACATGAAAACTGCAACCCACAGCTGTTAGTTCAACGATGGGTTGCTGCGGGGTGGAGATGGGGACAAAGAGCTGTGGAGACGGGGAACATCAAGACCTTCTCCATGGCAACTGCCGCAGGACGCCTCAGAATCCATCAATTCCAAGGACGGTTCCCATGGCAACCACTCCGCCCCGGCTGCGCTGAATTGTTTGTGATGTGTGCATGCCCGACAGTTCTAATTGCAGCTTCTTCTGCCTGGTGCAGCTGAAGCCAGTGGGGGGGGGCGCGGGGGGGGGGGGAGAAGATGCAGGGGAGAGGTGGGGAGAGGCAGGGGTGTCATCTGAGGTCTATCTATGTCCTGTAAGTCCTGAGATGGTCTTGAATTCATGCACCTTGGGCAGATGCTGAGGCACAGAGAGCATTGCTCTGTGTGTGTGTGTGTGTGTTGGGGACCAGCTGAAAGATCACCAAGTGGGTAGGTGTGGAGGAGACATGGGAGCAAAGGAAGAAGGGAAGCGTACTCAGAGAGGAGCCAGCAGGCCGAGCCGGGCGCGGCATGCCTGGGAACCATTGCAGTTTAAAGCTGGTGGGAGTGGTGTACCAGTGTCCACACAACCTGACTCAGAGCAAGATCCCAGCTGCACCGCTCCCTCCTGAGCTTGCCAGAGCCCACTTCAAACCAGACTCCTGGTGACGTCAGCTCACACATGCACCCTTATCAGCTGACAGGGACAGAAGGCAAGATACCTGGCAATCATGCCAGCAAGGGGTTTGTGAGGGGACGCAAGTGCCAGCTCGGTGACCGACCCCACTATTGTCCTGGGTAGGAGAGCCTGGCAAGGAGGAACGCCACCTTGGAGGCTTTACCGCGAGGTCCCGCTGGACACCAAAATGGCTTTTCCCCTCTAAACATATTGACTATGCTTTGCTTCCATGTCAGGGTGCCGGGAACTCTCAGGGTTTCTGGAAAACCTGGGTTGGACATGCCTGACTGCTATTGCATATGCCATCCTGGGCTGCCCTCTGGTGGACAGATGCTGAACTGCCGGTCTCCGGGATCTAGTCGAAGGCTGCATAGGCTGGTGAAGAACAGAGGAAGTCAGGCTTGCTGAAGACTTCCTTTCAGCAGGGGCTAGAGAGCTGACCTGGGCACATGCTCGCAGGCCAGGAAACAAGACGATCCCACCTCTTAGGTGTTCTAAAACATGACTGCAGTAGGCAGCTTATGTGAGGTGGGTAACCCCAAAGTTCTAAGGCATGGACGTCTCAAGTCCACCCCTCTCTTGTGTGTCTTGATAAGGGAATGGAGGCCCAGAGAGTCAGATCTGAGTCAGGTCACAAGGCCGATATGACCTTCCCAGAATGCATGGTGGTCTCATCTTCCTTCCTTCCTTCCTGCTCTAGTGGGTTTTCTAAGCCTCCCGGGAAGGCTACCCAGTGGGTCTCTGGTGATCAGAGACAATGATGTTTGCTTGGGAGAGCTGGGTGACAGCTGAGCCATACCAAGAGGAAGCCCACTGGGGTCCTTCTGGGTTGCTACCAAGGGGTTGGAGTGTGCCGGACTTGAGGCAGACGGGGCTGGCTCTGCCTGGGTACTTAATGCAGAGATTCCAGGATCCCCTTGATGCTTTCACTTTTAAAAGTTAATTTAACTTTGTGTGTGTGTGTGTGTGTGTGTGTGTGTGTGTGTGTGTGTGGGTGTTTAGCTTGCATGGTGTTTGTGCATGCCTGGTGCTGAAAGGGGCCAGAGGAAGGTGTTCAGGTCTCCTGGGACTAGAGTTACAGTCGTCAGTTCCGTGTGGGTGCTGGGAATTGAACCCCGGGCCCTCTGGAAGAGCAGCTAGTGCTCTTAATTGCTGAGCCATTTCTCAGGTAACTCTACGGGTGCTATTTTAGAGACAGGGAAGATGGCAATGTGTCGAAGGTCACTGGTGTCTAAGGGTAGAGCCAGGATGCATACCAGCCCATCCAGTTCCAGTTCCAGAGCCACGCTCCTGGCCGTTCACCTACCGCAATGGTCTCACGGCTTCCATCAGTATCCCGTGGACACTCACAAGACCACACGGACAACAGCCGCTCTGCCTATACAGTTGCCAGGCTGCCGGTGCAGGGCTACTGGGCTGTGGCCTGTGCTGATTCTTTTCTGACCTGTGCCATTGGTGGACAGATCGTCTTAGATTGGCTTTCCCAGAGGACGGAAGTAGTATGAGCCTATTCCCTGCCTGGTGCCTAGATGACATGGCCAGGGGACCAAGAGTTATGGGCAAGCCACCCCCCCAGGGGAGAGTGTCTGATTTGGGACCAAGAGGATGCACTGGTGAAGCCAGGGAGAGTTCAAGCTCGGCCACATGCAAGCAAGGTACTCAGGGGATCTGCAACTGCACTGTCCCCTTCCCAGGACAGTCTATTTTATTGCACGCCCCCACCACCACCACCCCACCAGGCAAGACCTGGGTCGTCCTACGATCCCGTTGGAGCGGTAGTCTTTAAGGTGACAGCCCGTGGTGACAGGAGCACAGGCTAGATCCTGGGTCACATGCCATGCTTCTGATTCTGTAGATGGCTGAGTGTTCCAAAGTTGCACCCTCCCTTTCACTGTGGATGGGAGCGCTGCCCGGCTGCCCGTTAGCGTAAGCGAGGCCAAGCTTGAGCTACGGGGGACCCAATGACCCCGTGTGACTCTGGTGTTGATTTCTGGGTGCTTTAAAAGCAGCACCAAGACACCCCTCCATCCCCAAAAGAAGGGAGGGGAGAGGAGCGGAGGAAAGGAAGAGAGAAAGAAAAGGAAGAATGCACACTGTTCTGATGGGTGCCGGGAAGGGCAGCTTGCCTCCAGGGATAGCCCTGACTGCACAGCTCCCTGCTAGAGTGAAGTCTGAGAGCCACCACGGGAGGGGACAGCTTTGTGTTTCCGGTCAGAGCTCCATCCAAAGAATGGCCACATGCAAACAAGCTTTCCAGGTTGCATAATGGCCCAGGTGAGGGGGGTGGTGGGGCGGTGGCATGTGGTGGCATCTGCAGCTTACCTCTGGATAAGACCACTCTGGGGAATAGTCAGTCACCATGAACACCCGTCCGCTCTGCTGCAGCATGCCCAGGGCGCCCTGGGCCGAGGCGGCCGAGACCACCTCTGCAACATGCATGTAGGCCATGGTGCTGGGCCCGCCCTCAGCGCTGCTCAGCTGCAGGCTGCCCTGTTGGGGGCTGCAGCAGGGAATACACATCTCCGCCTGGGTGAAGGGTGCCCGCGCCCCATCTTCCGACTGTGAGAGTGCAGCGCTGTCCCCCGACACCAGCTGGTGCCCGTAGATCGTACCACTGCCCCCCTCCACAGAGATGAAGTCATTGATCAGGTCTGAGAACTGATTGCTGAAGGAAATGTCAAAGTGGTCCAGGCTGAGCTCCATATTAGAGCTGTTGCCCAGGCTGGGCTGGGCCACCGGGTAGAGTCCCTGCACCACATTGCTCGGGAGAAGGGGGACGCCACCTGCGCTGCGGATCACCCCATTGGTCTCTGGCTGCAGGTAGTGCTCAGAACCACAGGCCTGCAGCTCCCCAGACTTGAGGAGGACCTCATTCCCTTCAGCTGCCTGTGAGGTCTCCATGGTAACCTCCCCTTCTGCCGCCATGGCTTGGAAGTTGGCCTGGAACTGCATGAGGTGCAGGGAGGAAGTAGACTCTATCCGGGTTTCCACGTGGCCGCTGCAAGAGCTGGTTTGGGACGAGGCCTCCGTTTTCACCGTGGGCATCACAAAGGCGGCCCCTGACTCGCTTAGGCTGCTGTGGGTATTCTGCTCAAGGGGGAGGGGCTTGCTGGCATCCTGCAGGAAGAAGCTGGGGGAGGGGGTTTGGTGGATATGGGGGCTGTGGCCCGTCTGGCTGAAGCTGGACGCGTAGTCCTTGTTAGAGTCTATGGCACTGAAGTCCATCTGCTCGAGGGTGGTGCTGGGACTCAGGCCACCGCCCGACGGCAGGAGGCTAGATCCCGCCGCGGTCAGCGTGAGGGAGCTGGACGCGGCAGCTGCCGCCGAGGAGGAATAGGCCGCCTCTTTGGCCATCTGCTGCTCAAAGGAGGTGTCTTCGGTCTTGATCTCCTTGGTGAGGACGCTGGTGAAGCCAAAGCTCCTTTCTGCAGGCGGCGAGTGCCGGATATTGGTGCTAACCATCTCAGCTTTCAGGCCCCCACCCCCGTACGTCTGGCCCTGCTTTGGATTATTGAGGAAACAGTCGGGGTCGAAGTTCATGGCGGTCTCTGGAATCTTCCGGCCACCGTCGAGGGTGGTGGAGAGGACCAGCTCTTCGGACACATTGGCGGGCAGCATGGACAGGCTGTCTGAGCTGCCCGTGGTGGGGAAGGCAAACTTGTGGCCGTCAGAACTTACAGCCAGTACAAGGCCCTGAGAGGCATCGGGCGAGAGGAGGTGGTGGTTGGGACCAGCGGTGGGGGACATGGTGTACACGGCCTCGTTAGTGACCTCGGACATGAACACTGTGGCACTTTGGGACAGTCCCCCCATCACAGAGGCCACTGCCATGCTGGACACACCTGAGACAACCGGGCTGTCTACCATGTCTGGGTCACTGTTGAGCCCGCTGCTGATGGACACGGGGGAGCTCTGGGTAGTGTCGGGGACCTCCACCTGGTTGGTGGAGGAAACCTCCGTGCTGTTCTGGTGCAGCAGTGCCGGCTTGGCCACCTTGCCATTCCTCTTCTCCCGGCTCGTGCTCCTGCCGTGGCTGGGTTCATGCTTGCCCTCTGACACATCGTTGTGTTGTACTTCCGAGTGGCCCCCGTAGCCCCCGGCCCGCGGCTCCACCTTTGGTGAGATGATGCGGTGTTTGGCACTATTACACTTATGATGCACGCTGCTGCCCGCTCCTGTGGAGATGGGAACACAGCACACACGCGCGCGCGCACACACACACACACACACACACACACATACACACACGCAAGGTCAGAGCTGGGACTTTGGCTAATTCTTCTCCCAAGCAGTTAGAAAGCATCCAGTTACAAAGTCCCCATCCAGGCTAGGCAGGACAAAGAGCGAAGTCCCTGTACCGCTGTGATCTGCTCCCAGGCCCGAGGCTCTGCCATGCCCTATGTGACCATCTTAAAATGTTTTAATCTTGCTGTTGTTGTGTTGTTTTTTCAAAATCAGCAAGATGTGGCATGTGGGAAACCCTGGCATGTGTGTGTTATGTGTGTGTGTGGTGTGAGTGTATATGTGTGTGATGTGTGTACATGTGTGTTGGGAGCTATTAAGACAACTCTTGATCGCTAAATTGGGCCTCTTCCCCGAGAAGAAAAAGGGGTCAAGCGGACCACCAACACATGGATTCCGAGAACAACCATGGGATGTTCCAGCCCTAAGTCATCGACGATGTCCTAACCACACCCCGATACCACCAAGTTCCTGCTTCCCCGTGTAGCTGCCAAAAGAAAGAATTTCTATTGCCCCCTCCCATAAGTACTTCTCCTTTTGCTTGTATTGCCCCACCCCTCCCACTGATAAGTATCTGTACTTCCCCTTTTGCTTGTGCATTTAAGCCTTGGACCTTTTTCAATAGATTTGGGGCCTTGATACATTCCAGAACGGTTTCCGTGTCGTTATTCGTACAAGGCCCTCGTCTCTCTCTACCCCCCCATTTGGTTCTTAGGAGGAGGTCCCCTCGTGACCCTTGAATAACTGGACCTGCTGGACGGGACACATGTGTGTAGTGTAAGTATGTGTGTGTTGTGTATGTGTGTGTGTTGTGTGAGTGTATATGTGTGTGATGTGTGTATATGTGTATGCATGTGTATAGTGTGTGTTGTGTGTATGTGTGTGTGAGTGTATATGTGTGTGATGTGTGTATATGTGTATACATGTGTATAGTGTGTGTTGTGTGTATGTGTGTGTAAGTGTATGTTGTGTGTATGTGTGTGGTGTGTGTAAGTGTATGTTGTGTGTATGTGTGTGGTGTGTGTAAGTGTATGTTGTGTGTATGTGTGTGGTGTGTGTATATGTGTATGCATGTGTATATTGTGTGTGTTGTGTGTGTATATGTGTATGCATTGTATAGTGTGTGTGTGTGGTGTGTGTATATTGTATGTGTGGTATAAGTGTGTGTATATGTGTATGGTGTGTGTATGGTGTGTATGTGTGTGGTATGTATGTGTGTGGTGTGTATGTGGTGTGTAATTGCATGTGTGTATGTGTGGTGTGTGTGTTTGGTGTGTATGTGTGTGGTGTGTATGTGTTTGTGTGTGGTGTGTATGTGTGGTGTAAGTGTGTGTGTATGTATATGGTATGTAATCATGTGTGTGTGTGTGTGAGCGCGTGTGGCTTTTCAAGAAAGTTCTCTTCACCATCAAAAGCAGACTGTGCTCATCTGGAAGGACTCTTTTGGACCCAGAAGGGTCATCCCAGACATTGCAGCCGTGACTCCATCCCTAACCCAGCTTCTCACACCTGATTCTGGTTGTGTGATGCCTCAAGAAACATATGACCTCCAGGAGCCTTGTGCTGGGGACAAGAAGGCAGAGGCTGGCCCAGGGAGGTGGAGAGTGAACCCTCTCCAGGTCAGCTCTCAGACCCTAGGGTCAAAGAGCATTCTAGACTCTGCCCTAGGGGTGTGGAAGTATTTATTTCTATTCCACTATTTGTGTGTGTGTGTATGTGTGTGTGTGTGTAGAGGGATGTGTGTGCCATGGTGCTGGAAGTCAGAGGACAAGATACAGCAGTTGGGTCCCTTCATGTAAATTACAAACTCAGCTTATCTGGCTTGATTGTAAGCTCTTTCACCTACTGAGCCATCTTGCTGGCCCAATAAGGAGATTTCTGAGATGACCCTCTCCACCATTCAGTTAAGCCAGGGTCTGTCCGTAACTCTTTGGCCCTTCATGTGATCACTGCTTCCATTCCATCAGATCAGGGTCATCCTGTTCTTGATAAAGTGGTGAATTCTTCCACAGAACAGTGACCCAGCTGATTGATGGAAGCATCTAATGAAGGCAGGCAGGGGAGTGGAGAGCTGTATCTCACAAAGCAAATGCCACGGTCAGAAAGGCAGAGGCGTTACGGTGGAGTGAGAGATACCGTCCCTCCTTGGAACAGAATGGCTAAAGGCAGGTGTAGCTTGAATGGTCCCACTGTCTCAGGACAGAGGCTGAGAAGCCTCCGGCTGAGGCCTCCCAAGAACACACTCTCCACAGGCACCTACAGTAAAGTGTGTGGAGGCCCCGGACCCCAAACATCTGTACTTTTCTAGTGCATCTGTGTGCTGCTCCTGTAACCTCAGCCTCACTGGAGACTGCCCCTCTCTTATCAAAGATGATTCTAGGGGCAGGATCAGGACGAAGGGCCTACTGGGTGCCTCTCTCAGTTGCTGTTATATAAACTTGTTCCTTGTCCCTTCCCTTCCTGGATAGGATGGTAGGGTGCCCTGTACCCTACCTGCTCTTTAGGATCCTCAACTCAGGCCTCTTCATTCATGTGACAGGTTAGATAGCTCAGTTTCATCTGTCCCCAGAGCCTCCACTCAATCCTTCCCTCCCTGGGTTGAATAGTAGCGCCTTGCCCTCCTCTAGTGCCTAGTACTGCCTGGCCTCTGAAGATCTCACCCCTTCCCTCACTGGACAGGACATCAGAGCCTGCCACCCAGTGCCCAGTGCCCAGTGCTGCATGCCCCCTCAGGGGCCCCAGCTCACCCAGGCTGCCGGTGCAGAGGCAGTTGTGGGTCCGTGGCTGGGGCTTGGTCTGGTGGCTGTCGAGGATCTGTTGCACCAGCTGCTCCACCGAGAAGCCTGAGCTGCTGTTCCCATTGCTGCAGGTCCATTTGATACCATGGACTGCAGAGAGAGAGAGAGAGAGAGAGAGAGAGAGAGAGAGAGAGAGAGAGAGAGAGAGAGGAGTCAGGGGCTGCTAGTGATGGGTCTGTCCTGGCAGGGAGTGCTATCAGGCCCTTTGAAAGCTCAGCCCGCTGGAAGGCTGGTTCTAAGATTGATTTGGGAGGCCCAGTGAGCTACCAGAGTCTGCTCCATTAGGAGCTCTGAGATCTTGGGCTTTCCTCCTTTGCTGAACTGGGGAGTAGTTCGCCTACAGCAGTGGCTCTCAACCTTCCTAAGGCTGCCACCCTTACATACAGTTCCTCAGGTTGTGGTGACCCCTAACCATAAAATTATTTTTATTGCTACTTCATAACTGTCATTCGTAATATATGAATCTGATTTGCAGGATATCTGATACTCGACCCTTGTGAAAGGTTGTTTGACCCCCCTCAAAAGGGATTGCGACCTACAGGTTGAGATCTGCTAGCCTAGAGTCTCACTTTTGTTTTTCCAAAGTCAAAGTCACTGAGATAGCTCTTTAGGGGGTTCCGAGAGGAAGAAGAAAGCAAGGATGGGGAGGAAGACAGGGTTTGGGGTGCTGTCATGTGCCTGTAAGGCTTTGCGGCCTCACAGGATGAAGTGGGAGCATTCAGCAAACAGGACCACCCCAGGAGTCTCTGTGGAGGGGCCTGTGTCCAAACAGAGACTTCAGCTTCCTACTTTCCCCACATTTCTCTACTCCGAAGGGAATTGTAAGAGAAGCTGGACGGGGAACAAGAATGATAGGCCCCTAGCCCAGAGTGTAGATGACTCTAATCCGGTTCTAATCAGTAGTCTTTACAGCTGCCTGGGGGTTTGACAGCCCCTGGCTGTCTGCAGTCCCTGGAGTTGGGATAAAAAGCCCAGAACGAGAGAGAAGGAGAGATTTCCACCTGCCTGGCAGGACAGGTTGGGGGAAAAGGTAGGTAGGTGGGTATCAAGCACAGAGATACCTGCAGGGGCTCCAGGATGCAGCCATGGGGACACATCTAAACTGTAAGGCTGGAAGAAGCTGGGCTAGCCTCACACCTGGCTTTGAGGCCAAGGTGGAATCTGAGGTGGCCGTGACAGGAGCAAAGGTCCACGTTGGGAAGGAAGCTCAGTCTTCCAAACCCGGTACAGACCCCACCTCAAGCGGCATTTTGTTGTCACTATGGTGGGGTTTCAGGGGAAGGAGCGGGGTCTGTGCCTGGCAATGTCTCTCCAGGCTAGTTTCCTTTTGGACTTCTCTTACCCACCAGCCAGGTGATTGCTCAACTTCCTTGCCCTCTAGCCCTCGGAGGGTCTTCAGGGATTTGCCTCTGTTAGCTTCTGATGTGCCTAGTGAGTTCCAGCTTCTGGGAGGTGGCATCTGCTGCTGGTCTGCCAATCTGTGTAGCTTTGGAGGTGTTCCTGCCCATACTGAGCTTTATGGGGTGGACCTGTGCAGCGAGATGATGGTGTCTGTGGTCCATTCTTCTGCAGGGGAAAGGGGGCTCTGTTCTTGGGCTCCCTCTGTTGTGTGTGTGTGTTCCAATGGGAATGGGAGTCCCCACAGACCCAGGAGGCCTTGCTAATTAAACCAATTTAGGTTTATTCTCTCTGAACGTCGTGTCTCCAGGATACTTGTAAGAGCTGGAAAGCCTGGCCTGGGCTAGGGGTTGCTGTGCATCACCACAGCCGTGGAATCTTCTCTTCAAATTATGCTCTGTCTAGAGTCCCAGCGTACGGACTGGACAGCAGCGGGGGCCAGGCCACTTACCTCTCCAGATTCATTTCACGGATGAGAAGACAGGCTCAGTGAGGGGAGATGACGTATCATATGCAGGAGAGGGAGAGTACCATGGAGACTCATCCTTCTGCTCCCCAAATATGCAACAGCAGATCTCAGCTGTGTGTTTCCTCCACTGCACCAAGAGTTTGACATTGCGGGGCTGAAGTGGTGAATTCAGTGTGTGTGTGTGTGTGTGTGTGTGTGTGTGTGTGTCCACGTGTGTTTTCGAATGCCACCAAGATGGAACACATAGCTCTGACTTGACCCTAATCCAGCAAGGAGTTCAAGTCCTAGAATGAGGGCCTTGTGTTGTTAGAACATCCAGTATGGAAACCTTAAGCCGACACCAGTTGCAAAGCTAAGCCCTGAGCTGGGGAGTCCCCCGCTCACGTGAATTTGATTTTCTAGAGGGATAAGTGTTCTCAGGGCAACCCCAACGCTGGCTGCTACCCGTGTCAGTGTCAGTCCTAGATGCGGCTTTGGGTTGGGTGGGCCGGCGCCATCTTCCTGAGTTTCTGACCATTCCCCACCATCCCATTTCTTCTCCAGCCCTGGCTGCCACAGACCCCATCCACTCTCTGCCTCTTGCCTTCTTGTGTATGTCGTGGAAGTACAAAACGAAACCCGGCGAAGGGTGACAGATTGCAAGCAGAGAATTTCTGGACGCTTAATGCAAATTACCTAGTGTCTTGGTACATCCAATATGTAGATCATCTCCCTCCTCCATCTGGGGAAGGGGGGGGGGAAGCCTCCTCCTTCAGGGTGGGGAGCTGTTAGTACTGAATAGCAAATACTATCAAGACAGCTTTTAACATGTCATGCTTGGCTTCCCGACACGTAATGAATCAGCGGGAAAGGAGATTTCTACAGGGGAAGAAAAAAATGTGTTTTGAAAAGAAGGTTTATAAATGCACAGGGTACCTGCCACTCGCCATCCCTGCCTGGGCCACGCCCTCCTTATGAGAGCAGAAAAGAGTCTCAGGAAGAGCTCTTGATCAAATGCAAGGTCACAATGGGTCACAGAGACAAAAAAGCAATAGACAGGAAAATAACGGGTCTCCTCCTGGTCATTTTTTTTGGTCCCCAGAACAATTTGCTTCTGGGCTCAGAGGGACAAATCTCAGGCAGTGGCACCCCAGAGGCACCACCTCTTCAGGCCCCCATACATGGAGCCTAGGTGGTAGTTTCTGGACTGGTTAAGGGATGGAAGGGAGCCTGTGTCCCCAGGAAGGCAGGGACAGGGAATGTCTCAGAGAGGGAGTGAAGCAGGGGTGGAGTTGGCACATTGCCCTCCTACCATCCTTTCCACAATAGGAACAGCAGGGAAGACCACAGAGACACCAGGAAGCAGATGCTGGGCTCTTAAAGAACTCCATCTTGGTCCTTCCTGCTGAGCCCTCCCGAGATCCTGGGCTGCCTGCTGCGAGGCAGAGCCACAACTGGGGACAACTGTCAGAGAAACCAATCACCTTACACCAGTGCTGATCTGACTGATGAAGGTGTCCTCAC
The DNA here is from genome assembly GCF_978045245.1 of Mus caroli. Classification (NCBI taxonomy): domain Eukaryota; kingdom Metazoa; phylum Chordata; class Mammalia; order Rodentia; family Muridae; genus Mus; species Mus caroli. Next base: position 5,164,949 of record NW_028227261.1, on the reverse strand, counting down.
CGGAACCGTGACAAGGCAGCTTCTACCGCTGTGACTAGCTGAAGCCAGGGCCAGCACATGGCTGTGCTCAGAGATGGAGACCACCTTCTTGAGAGACAGCCGCTGCCATGAGGAGACTAAGACAGCGAGGAGGGGGCCGGGTGAAGGTGGAAGGCTTGAACTTGACATGGGCAACTGCCAGCTAAGGGTATCCTGGTTATGGCAAGCAGCCTTGAACCTGGGTCTCCAGAGGAAGAGAAGAGCATGGGCCTAAGCCCCTCCCCTCCCCCTCATGATGGTAGTCCCTCAAAGTTACACATGCCACACCCCCAACAAGTCTCTAAGGAAGTCATTAATGGCTGCAGTAGGCAGACATAGCAGAAGTGCTTCAGCACAGAGAGAAGGCACGTGAGGTTAGAGCTCTGCACAAGAGAGACTGCACAAGGCAGAAACCAACCTCAAAGTCGCCCTGGCCTCGTCATTCCAGTCTCCAGAACTGGAAACCACCACTGTCCACGGTGCACACACCCCAGTCAGCGGTGCTTCACTGCAGTGGTACCTGTGGTCTTCTTTCTGCTGCAATCCCTGAACACCACGGGCCAGGGCAGGGGTTAGGACGGGCAGAGGTGCGCTCTGCACAGTTCTGGAGGGTGGAAGGCCAAGTTCAGGTGCAGGAGTGCGGGGGGGGGGGTGGTAGCTGGGGCAGCATGGAGGAGCTGGGGGAGCAGGGAGTGGGAGGAGCTGTGGAGTAAGGGGAGTAGTGAGGAGGTAGGGGAGGAGGGAGGAGCTGGGAGAGGAGGGGGATGAGGGGGAAGTGGAGGAATTGAGATGACAAGGAGGATATCTGGCAGGTAGGTACTCTTGGAACCCCTCCTGTCCAGCCCCAGAAAGCAGAGGGAGGGGAGAGGAGGTTCACATTAGGGCTGCAGGAGGCCTAAGGGCTCAGATCCTGCCCTAGCCCAGAAACTAGGAGGTGTAGCCTGGTCTCTGTCTCAGCAGGCTAGAGCCAGCATAGGAAAGTGTGTGGAGGAGATCTGTATACAAAATGGGCTTGCAGACTGGCTTTACCGGGGATTTGGAGGTGGAGCTAAGACCTCTGTGGCCCAGGTGAGACCCTCGTCTGGCACTCCTGCCTCTGAGGTGAGCTAATGGCGTATACATGTCAGCAGATGTTCATTCTGACCTCGTAGCCGCACGTGTTGAAGGCTGAGAGGACTGGAAGCCTGAAGCAGGCGGGTGACTTTCAGCCACCGTGGCCTCTGCAGCGGCCTCAGGGTGGCTGCAGCTCCTCGCTTGTGTTTCCTGGAAGTCTTTCCGCCTCAGTTCCCTCATCTATAACAAAGCTGTCACCATGCTTCCTCTGGCTCCACGCCATCTCCCAGGAACTTTAAGGACACAGTGGTAAGGGGGACTCAAGTGTGGTGGTGGAGGGACACAGTGACTTCACACTAGGAGAACAGACCCTGGAAGGCACAGGATAAAGGGAAGGAAGCAGGGGCCATCAGCCCTGGTGTCTCCTCTGTTTTCAGAAAGATGACAGGACAAGTGTGTCAAAGCTTTAACTGCCACATCAACGGCACAGGTGCACCAGTGAGAAACCACACTGACCCTTCCCCATGGGAAGAGATGCTTGGCACTGTGACAACTAAGAGACAAGTGTGAGTGTCTGTGTGTCAGTGTCTGTGTGTCAGTGTCTGTGTGTCATGTCAATGTCTCTCTGTGTCAGTGTCTGTGTGTCAATGTCTCTCTGTGTCAGTGTCTGTGTGTCAATGTCTCTCTGTGTCAGTGTCTGTGTGTCAATGTCTGTGTGTCAGTGTCTGTGTGGCATTGTCTGTGTGTCAGTGTCTGTGTGACATTGTCTGTGTGTCAGTGTCTGTGTGTCAGTGTCTCTCTGTGTCAGTGTCTGTGTGTCAGTGTCTCTGTGACAGTGTCTCTCTGTGGCAGTGTCTGTCTCTGTGTCAGTGTCTCTGTGACAGTGTCTGTGTGACAGTGTCTCTCTGTCTCAGTGTCTCTGTGGCAGTGTCTGTGTGACAGTGTCTCTGTGGCAGTGTCTGTCTCTGTCTCAGTGTCTCTGTGGCAGTGTCTGTGGCAGTGTCTCTGTGGTAGTCTCTCTCTGTGTCAGTGTCTGTGTGGCAGTGTCTCTGTGGCAGTGTCTCTGACAGTGTCTCTGTGGTAGTCTCTGTGGCAGTGTCTGTGTGGCAGTGTCTCTCTGTCTCAGTGTCTCTCAGTGTCTGTGTGTCAGTGTCTCTGTGACAGTGTGTCTCTGTGGCAGTGTCTGTCTCTGTGTCAGTGTCTCTGTGTCAATGTCTCTGTGTCAGTGTCTCTGTGTCAGTGTCTCTGTGGTAGTCTCTCTCTGTGGCAGTGTCTGTGTGGCACTGTCTCTGTGTGGCACTGTCTCTGTGGCAGTGTCTCTGGCAGTGTCTTTGTGGTAGTCTCTCTCTGTGTTAGTGTCTGTGTGTCAGTGTCTCTGTGACAGTGTCTCTATCTTAGTGTCTCTGTGACAGTGTCTCTGTCCCAGGGTTTGCTGGATCACCCTTTCCCTTCGTCCTCATCTGCACATCCACCCAGCACCTGCCACACAAGAGTGACCCACGCAAGGATGGACATTTGTTTAACTTGTCCAAACTAGGTTACCCTTGACCCAGAGACACTTCCTGGCCAGCTTGACTATGGGGGATCACCCTACTTGTGAGCCATGTGACAGAGCCAGCTGGAGAGGGAGCCCATTTCTGTGCCTAGCTGCCAGTGAATGAGAGCCCTTTTGGAATTCTTCGGAATTGTTGTTGCTCAAAGGCTGTCACCATAGCAACAAGGTCAATAGGAAATGGCAGCCGTGAGTAGGTTTCATCCTCACTGTATCCTTGTTGACAGGAATAAAGGCCCTGCTTCTGATTTCTTGGTTCAACTAGATGAAGTTTTCATTAGATTTAACTTCTCATATCCAGACACCCACATGCTAGTCATCTCCCCATCTCTGCTCTCATTTGGAGGAGCACCATCAGGGCTGAGGGTTTGGCGTGGCGTGCATACTGGCTGTGTGCAAGGACCCTCTGAGTGCAGCATCTCCAAGGAGCCTGGTTGCTGTGTTGGGACTCAGCATGCTAGGAGCCCCTTTCTACTGGGAGGCCTAGACTTCATGCTCGGTCACACCCACCTCTGGAGAAAGCCAGAAGCTGAGGTTTGGTGTCAGCTGTGGAGTGGGGAACTCACCCTGGCCATATTGTTTTAGAGGAGAGGGGCATTGGATGTGAGGGGCCGGGATGCCTAAATCAGGGAATCTAGACCACATGGTGATAGTGTAGCCTTGGCTTGGAAAACCGTAAAGGTGGACAGACATGCTAGAAACTGGCCTTGGCTGAGAGCTTAGCCTCTTCTCCCTGGGATGGGGACTCTTCACAATGGTAGTGAATGTGCCAGAAACCCTGACTTGCTGGCAATGCTGGAAGATCAGTGTGGCAGCGAGAGGAGTCGCTCCTGGTGTCAGTTTCAAACCTGGAGTCCCCAGTCCTTCCCACTACTTGAGGGAAGAGCCAGTCAATGGGGAAACATGTAGTTGTAAACAGCTGGGTACCCAGTCCTACAGGGTCACTTGAAATTAGGGACATTTCATATGGCTGGCTTCCCTTAGGGGAAGCTCCCTTCTAACTCTCTACTATGTGATCCAGAGATCTTGATTCTTACAGAGACATAAAACCTAGGGAGATGGAGTGCCAAACTTCACTAGAGCGTCTCCTCTTTAGCGGAGTTAGAATCAGACCCTTGACTTTCAGGCTTAGGGCAGGTCTGAGAATAAGCCACAAAGGTTGGTTGGGCTGTTGAATGGGGAGGAGAAAGCCAAAGGAGACTTCTGGAACAGCCAAGGGTACAAGTGCCCAAGGAGCCTCAAAGGACAAGCAGCGAGGGACAGGCAGGAAATCAGAAGCCTGTCCTTTCTGGGGGACACATCCGCTCAATAGAATCTAGCCTGAAGGAAAAAAAGAACATTTTCAAAACAAACCAAGGTCTCATGGGCAGGGGTGGGGGGTGTCTGCCAAAGGCACCCACCTCTGTGCCAGGCTGGAAGATGGCCAAGGTGCAGCAGGATGAGGTCTGCAGCCAGGAGTGTGGCAGAGCAGAGCAGGGCTCAGCCAATCTGAGGTCCAGATTCAGTAGCTCCTTTCCCAGGGACAGCACAGGTAGGGCACAGGGAATCCTCTGCAGGCCTTTGGGGGTCTATCTTTGTTTTCCCAGACTCTCAGGTCCTGCAGTGACTGCAGGACTCAAGACTTCTCTCCCTAAGGACAGAGCTGCTATTCTTGGCCCCAGGGACAAAGGTATAGGTATGGTCCATATTCAGGACTTTTCTTGAGTTACAGTCAACAAGTGTTCAGCAAGAGCCCCCTGTGTCAGCCAGGCCTTGGTGGCACAGGCCTGAAATCCAAGCACCTCAGAAGGCTGAGATGGGAGGACCAAAAGTGATTCCTCAAATCAAGTCTGGGAAACTTAGCAAGATCCTATCTCAAAATGGAAAATAGTAAAAGGGCTTAGTACTGTGGCTTAGTGGTAGCACTTGCCCAGCATGCGTGAGGCTCTGGGTTCGAACTCCAGTCTCATGGCTTCCAAGAGATCACACTGTGTGCTGGCACCAAGACTCAAACTACAAACCCAGAAAATATTAAGGGTGGTAGTTCTTAATTAGGAGTCTAGGGAGACATCTTAGTTCTGGAACACCCAGAAACTAGGTCTCCCATCTCCGGGACATTTCCCTCTGGAAGTTCCCTGATAAATCTCTGACCGTGCCTCCCTGCCATCCCAAGAAGTCCAAGGGTGAGGGTGCTAGCTCAGCTTTCCAAGCAAGAGCCCTGGGTTTGCCTCTTTCTGGTGTCTGCCTCAGGCTAGAGTTTCTAGGAAATACAAGCCTGGAGAGTCCAGCATGAGAATGGTTTGTAAAACACCCAGAGTCCCCTGGCTGGCTTCCACCCTAGACACCAGAACAAAGCTGGACAGGGCTCCCAGAGCCTGCCTTTCCTAGACCTGCCCAGGTACTTCAGAAGTGAAATGGTTCCTGCTGCTGGCTGCTCTGTGCTCGGGGCTCACCTGTGCTGCAGTGATCCGGAAAAGAAGGTGCTCTGAACCCCAGACACCAAGGTGTGAGCCTGGGCGCCAAAGCTCACACCTGACTTAGAGTCTGTCACTCCTACCCCAGAGCTCTTCCTCCACTGCAGGGACACTGGATGAAGCCTCCCTAGCAGCAGTCAACCCGAGGCTGGTCTCTGACACTCTGCTCCTCTCATGGCCACACCTGCAGTCCGTGGGCAGTTGCTTTGTCACTCTGAGGCCAACCACCCCACTCCACAGAGTGTGCTCAGATAATTCCTGCAGAAGTGCTAGGCACATCCTGGAAGCGTGCTACTAGGACTGGCCACCAGGTGGCGCTAAATGACCAGGAACTGGTCTAGAAGGCCCAGGGAAGGCGCACCCTTGTTGATTTTATGTCTTGATACTCCATAATCACCAGGATTACAATCTAAGCAAAAAAGCAAGACAAATAAACACCTGCCCCGTGCAGAATTTGTCTTTGTTTGAAAAAATCACGAGAAAACATGATACTTTGAACGTACCCCCTAAGGCTCAGGTGAGCACCAGTGAGCCTCTTGGGACAGATGGGAAGTTGCTGTGGGGACTGGGTGGGGAGTTCCCAGGAATGGCAGGTGCTATCACGTACTGCCCTGTCTCTTCTTTGCCTCTGAAGCTTCAGTTTCACACTGTGGGGTCCCTGTCTGCAGTCTCCCTAGCCTATGCTGGCTGCCCTGGGGCTGGAAAGACCCTTGCTGAGTGTGCGGAGAGGGACCAAGACACGGCTTCTAAAACCATTTCCAGTAAAGACGGAAGAGTCAAAGCATCTGAGGACTGCTAGGAGCTAGAAGAGCACCCTTAGCCTCTCGCTCACCATGGCCACCACCTCGTGTTTACAGCGGCCTTTACCCTACAGCCAACATGGCTCTGTCCCACGTGCACTATGACCTTCAGCCCACACTCACCAGGGCCTCTCCTATGATTCCCCTTCCCCATACTCAACATGGCTTCAATCCCTTCATTCTCGCATGGTCTCCAGCTCTGACTCCTACTCAACAAGGTTTCCACACTGACGCCTAACATGGCCTCTACCCAGCATTCAACACAATATCTCTTCCCTCAAGTTCAACATGGCCTCCACCCCGGACTCAACACGGATGACTCCCACTTCCCATGCTCAACATGGCTTCTTCTCTTCTCTCACACTAACATTCAGCCCAGTCTCCATCCGCACCGTCACCTGGGCCTCTAACCCCAAACTCAGCATGGTCCCCATCGCTTCAGAGTCCTGAAGGCTGCAGCCCTGCAGGCCACAGTCCTGACACTGACACACCATTTCTACTCACATCACCTCTGCTTCCTTCTCGATGTTCCGCACATTGCCTGGGATGCCCTATAGCCTTCTGCCACACCATCATCTGGGCTGGTGGCCTGGGGCCCCTACAGCATGGCTATCCTTGAGACAGCCCTCTGATGCCTTCTCAGCAGGCCCCCTTTGATTGGGTTCCCTGAGGGATGGCCTGGGCTTCCTCCTGTCTGGCATCTTCCCAAAGCACAGAGCTCAGTGGTCCCACTCTGGCTGGAGGAAGACAGGAGATGTCCAGGTAGCCCTTGGGTGCCCTTGCTGGGCACACAGGGGTTGTAAGATAAGGGCTTGGCCTCCAGAGGGCGCTGTTCTGGCCTTTGGGCAGGTTTTTCCTCCTAACTGCAGCCACTACACGGGTCATTTGGCATCTATGATGTCATTTCAGGGCCACACAGACAACATTGTCACCCATCCCAGGAAAGAGGACATGGCCACTCAGAAAGCTCAGGTGTACTGGCCAAGTCTGGGAGAAGGGGGTGCTATCTCCTCACATCTCAGAGCTGCCAAGTTTACATCTGGCCTCTGACCTCTGCTGGAAATCCTTTTACACAGTGTCCCCTTGCTGGCACTGTCACTCAAATCATGGAGCCACGGAGCCACTTCTCATGTGTACGTCCTAGTCTGGCTGATTACCAGCGTGCCCTTAGCCTTGACTCGTCATAGACAAGGGGTCTGGGTTGCTTTGGAGAAATTTGCAGAAGTCATGGGGTCAGGAAACCAAACCTTCCCCGTTCTGAGCTCTCGTGTGTGTCCTGGTCTATGGGTGTCCAAGATGGTGAGGGTGCTGTGTGCACGTGGGTATTTGTAGGTGCAAGTGTGCATGACATTGTGGGACAATGCAGGAGCAGTGGGGGAATGAGCTGGCTGCTGTCCCAGGCCCAGGATCTCTTTCCAGGCAACTTTCCGACTTGGCCCTCCTTTTGTAGCTGAAGACACCTGCCATAGGCATCTATGGACCCAGAGTGACATGGTGGAGTTCCCAGAAGACAGTTGGGCTGAGCTGGCTGAAGGCTGGAGCCTTCTGAGGGTGGTGGAGGCCTGCTGAAAACTGAGCTCTTGCTTGTTCTTCAGGGCCATTTGGCCATCCAGGGTGCTCCAAATGAAGTCCTAAGGTGGGGACAGCTGGGCAGGATTGTGCTCAGGGAAGGGCTAGGAACAGCTTAAAAGCCTTGGTGTATCAGTCTGGCTGCTAGCTGGGAAGAGGCTGGGGTACTCTTTCCTGATGGGCAGCCAGGAAATGGGATAGGGTAGAAAGCCATGGGTGCCCTATGGGACCCAGTTTTATCTAGCTCTCCGTTGGGTCACAGAAGCTGAGAGTGCCCGATTTGGGCCATGGTGGTGGTGGCTTTGAGCCACTGAACAAATTTCCCAGCAAGCTAGAAGAACCAAGAGCCAGAGCCTTGCTTGCCGACCAGCCGTCCACTTGAAAGCATCCCTCTGCAGCTGGCCTGGGAGGAGGAACTGTGCTCTTACTAGTGAAGCTTGCTGGGAGCTAAGCTGAGGCTCGGGGACAGCTGTAGGAAAGCAGATTCCAGGACTTCCAGGATGTGACAGGCTGTATGCAAATGAGGTCCATCTCTCCCACCCCAGACAGAACCCCAGGCAGTCATGCCCAAACGTTGGCCTGAGATGAGCAGTTGGCCATACTGTAAGCCAGCAGAGACGAAGCTCACAGGGTCCTCCTGCACACTGCACCAGGGGAGAAAGTCATTTCTCAAAACGTGCCTAGCAAAACGCCTTAGTGCCTCAGAGTCCTCTCCAAGCGGGGGTGAGCCTGGGACAACATGTTGCTCAGTGGCACACGAGTAGAAATGATGTGTTATTTTGTGGCTCTGCCCTTAAAGGGAAGAGGCTTGCTCTCCAGTTTTCTCTTTTCATCGGCCAGCATACAGTTGTGATGGGCAAGGGCTGGAGCGGCCATCTTTAACCCGTAGAAGTGAGCAGCATCCTGAAAATGGCAGAGAACCGGCAGGGAGGAGCCTGAGGGGCTGGCTTCAGATACAGGGGACGGGCATCTCAATTCTGGACTTTGGAAAGACATAAAGGTGAAAGCCAAATGTATTTCTTTTTTGACTTAAGCCACTGTTATTTGGCCAGGAGGGATTACAAAAGTCAGGGAGGCTCTTGGGAAACCTGTTGGGAATCCAGTCAGACATCTTAATTTTCCCTCTGTGCTTGCTCTTTCCAGGAGTGCTCCTCAGACTGCGGGTGAAGGGAAGGAAGGCCCTTTTGTCTGAAGAATCAGGGAGCCCCTCTCCTGCTTCGAGACAGGTGAGACAGAGACTGAGTGTGGACAGAGGCCTGATACCGATCAGTGTCATGTTCCGATTAAGCCACTGACAACTCTGATGGGCAGAGAGATCGGGAAACATCAGGGCATCAAACAGGGAAGTCTTTGAAGGAGTGTGATTTATGAAGCTAATGCGCTTGGCTCCAGCCTTCATACTATGCTGGATTCTGGAACCCGTCTGATGGCTTCTTGGCTCTCAGCAAACAGTGCTTTCCCCGAATACTGCTGGCTGGCACCTGTGTGCTATGGAAGCCCAACCATCAGCTAGGCACTTAGAGGGGCTGTGTTTCCAAGTGCTGGTCCCCAGGCAGGGCTGCCTGCACAGCAGAGCCCAGGGCAGGCATACACCATCCGTCGAGTGATCCAACCTCTTGATCTCCTTGTAGTTTTTATGTCAACTTCCTTGATGCCCAGCAGGCTCTGAACTCCCCGTCCCCCAGTTAAACCTCAGAAGCCAAATTAAGTCTTTGTCCCCTGGAGTTTGGGAGCCTGAGACTCTTGCCTAGCCTGGAGGTGGCACCCTGTGCAAGGGTCAGGAGACATGACACTGATGGCTTCGGGTAGAAACTGTCTGTGCATTTAACGAGGAAGCCCTAGGCAGGGCATAGGGGTCGGTTTGGCAGACATGGCTTTCCCTAGTAGCATGTCCCTGGTGTCCTTCTGGCACAGACAGTCTCTGGCACTTGTGTCAGGACCCAGTCATCTGCTCCTGGTGGCCTGGGTAGAGCCTTTCATCTGCAAACAGGCTCTAATTTGCCAATGGCAGGCGGCAGGATGAATTCCTTGCCGTGACCCAGAAGACAAATATGACCGTTCCAGAGGGGAGGAGCTAATGTGTTCCCTTCTACCTGGAGATGGGTTTTGGAGCCAAGCAACCCCTAGACAGAATACCGAGGGTGTGGACCAGGGGCAGAAGCCCTTGGGCTCTTCCCACTTTTCCAAGTAAAGAGTCCTCCCTACGGCCTTTACTTTGGAAGTGGTAACTAAGTGCCAGCAAGAAGGCAGGGGACACAGACATCACAGGTGTCAGGGGCATGACTGACCACCTGACCAGAGGGCTGAGACTGAGCCCGAGGATGAGTGTCTGCCTCTGTCTCTGACCTTATATAACCTGCTGGCTGGAGATGAGACAGAAGACAGTTTCTGGATGCTAATGCACTGCCTTCTCAGATTGCTGGATTTCTGGATAGAGTGAGATGTTAATCCCAGCCTCTGCTCATTGGCTTCTGTGAGTGACAAGTAGCAAGAACTGAATTCCAGTTTCACGGTGGCCATAAAACCAGTACAACGGTTAGTGTCCTGAGTCCGAGCTCTTGGCTCTGTTTACTCTCAAACCAGGTGGCATTAGAGTGAGTTCTAGGCAGAGTCCCTGCTGAGGCTAATCAGAGGCATAAGAAAGGACAAATGGACCGGGGGGGGGCATGAGGGGATGAGTAGGACCCCTGTCTGTGCTTGGGGCATCTCTTGAGGTCACCTGGGTCCTGAATTAGAAGCAGAAAACCTAAGAACTAGGACCTGGGATGGGAAGGCACATCTGGACATCCTTATGTCCCAGAGCCTGGATGATGGAGGCTGTGATCTGCTGTCCAGGGTCCTGCAGACACTGCACGAAAGCCAGTGCAGTCACTTTCTGCTCATACTCCGTACCACTCCAAGCAGTAACTGTATGTCAGGGCTTCCCCTGTCTCCTTGCTCTGTGGAATTAGGTGGAGGCTGTGAGGCTCCTGTGGATGATCGTGATGGGCTTGTTTATGTCTGACGTTCCCTGGAGTAGAGGTTTGAGGAGACTAGGGGGCCTTAGAGCCTATGAGCTAAGCCACGGGGAGGGGTTGTATATAGACTGAGTCCAGGCCCCAAAGTGAGGAGAAAAAAACGAAGAGAGGAGAGTCCAGATAGAGGAACCCAAGGCACGATGGCCACAAAGCCTCAGGATGGGTGCAGAGGTGGAAGCATTGCCTGCCATTGGCAGAAAGGAGAGTTGCACCATAGGCTTCAGGCCAGTACAGACACAGTTGGGGTTTCAGTCAAGGATGAATCCTGAACGCCGAAGGCCCCTGGGCCACCTGCAGCACCAGAGACAGCATCTGCAGCTCGGGAGGACAACCCAGGAGAAGCTCTGTCCTGAGGCCGAGCCCCAGGGCGGATCTTTTGGGTCTTCATCCAATACATAACATGTTGTCCCTAGTAACCCCCTCTAGAGCTTAGGCTGATGACATACTAGGATCTGGGCACGTAGTGACCTTCAGAAGAAGTGGGTCATGGCAGCTCCCCCTAGCTTCAGCTTGTATCCCATAGGCAAGGTTACTGTAGCTTCCCTCTGGCCAGCTCAGAATGGTCCTGCTCCTGAGCGACCTACGGGTCCGCTCTACCAGGTCCTGATGGTGTCTGAGAAGACAACCAGCATGCTCGTGCTGTGGGGCTCTGACAAGCACTGGGAAGCCTCGTGGTTTTCTCAGTCTGGGTGAGCCTAGCTGGTAGGGGCAGGAAGGATGGCGGTACCTGCAGCAACAAGGGTCCTCGGCTCCCTGGAGCCTTGGCCATCTGTCTTGGTGACTCGCACTTGACAGATGCTGCAGAAAGCTCCACTTTGCGGATGAAATGAAATCAACTCAATTATGGAAAGCCCTTTGTCACCCAGGCTGAGCACTGTGGCAGCCCAGGGCCAGCAGCCCGCTGCCGTGTCCGGGGCTAACACAGGCAGTCATTCTTCCTGTTCCTTGCCTGGTCCCATCTCCTCAGTCTCTCACCCTGCTCCTACGTGTGGGGTCACATGCCCGATGAGTTCTTTCTCTACCCCACTTATGCTGTCTGCGTGTCTGAGCCTCACCTCCTCCATCTGTCGTACGAGTCTGAGGAATGCAGGTCGGTGGTGGGTATGTGTGAGTGGAGGTCACAGGATAACTTGGGATGGCAGACCTCAGAAATTTTCCTGCCTTTGTTTGAGGTAGGGTCTCTCATTGGTCTGGAGCTACATCAAGGGGGCTAGGCTGGCTGTTTGGAGAGCTTTCTGGGGCCCTTGACTTCACCTTGAATCTCACCACCTCCGCTGTGATCGGCTGGTTACATAAATCCCCAGGGATCCAAGTTCAGGTCCTGATGAGTTTGGGTCTTCACAAACCTGTACTCTACCGACCTACCTCACCCTGGGTCTGGGGAGTTTGTGCCTTGGTTACGGTTACCACAGGCATCGGAGGGGATGTCATTAAAGCTAAATTCACAGCGTCACCATGCCTGAGAGAAATGGGGATCCGTGCTGAGTCCCCAAGGCGCACCTGGGCGGTGCTGGCTGAGGGCACAGGGAGGTACTCACACATGGGCTTCAGCTGCCCGATGAGTTCCTCCTTCGTCCACTTAGCCCACTCCTTCTTGTCGGTGTTGATGGAGCAGAGGATGGGCCCACAGGGCTTACCGCAGTCCTCAATGGCCGGCACATTCAGGTAGTGCACCAGGACGATGTCGGGGTTCTGTGGGGAGAGCAGAGACTGGCAACATGAGGTCACAGCAGGTGGACATCATCCCCACACTGCCTCTGTGGCACTAGCTCTATGCTGGATCCAGGTGACAGCATTTGAGACCATGCTAGGCACTGTAGGATGCCAGCACCTTCCCGGGCCTGTAGCCACCCACCATGGGCCGTTAGGCTCCTGCCATTACCGGGACAAAGGGAAAGGCTTCAGGCTTTATCCAGGGCCCTCAGAGGCAAATACCCCCTGATGCAAACTACAGATATACATACACAGTGGCTGACAAGCATGGAGTCAAGGACCTTAATCGTGAAATGGAACTTTGTGTCCTGTGAACTTAAGACCTCTCATTTCTCACCCCTGCTGCTTAAGGAACATATCCTGGTCACAGTCCCTGAAGTCACTGATATGGGCTCTCAAGAGAAAAGTAGCTACCAGGGCTTCCCACCCACTTCTCCAGTACCAGCCTCTGCTTGCAGCCTGGCACCTTCCCTGGCATAAACAGCCACAGCACATGTCACAGTGCCTCACCCAGCAGACAGCTATCACCAGGAACCTCAGACAGCTTCTTCCAGTCTGCTTTAGAGCTTAAGAATGGGAAGGCTGTTAGCCCAAAGACATCAAGGACATTTGTTTCCAGATGAGATGGCTAGCCTTTCCTCCTCCAGATTCAATCCAGGGGCACAGCCACCACATTCTGCCACCAGTAGCTCTGATGGCGACACCCTAGGGTTTCTGACAGTTTTGTTGCAATGATTCCCCAAGCCTTTGGGTGGTCTCCCCAATTCTTGAAGTTTACTCGGTCATACCACACCCGACAAAGAACAACAACCACGGCGACGGCGAGTCAGGCATGGGTTTGCACATCTATGTTGGTACTGGGGAGCTGAAGGGCAGGAGCAAGTTCAAGGTCATATAGACAGCCGTCTATATAGCAAGTTCAAGGCCAGCCTGGGCTATATAAAACCATGTCATAAGCAAGCAAGCAAGCAAGCAAACAAACCAACAGTAGCCATCTGACCATCACACATCACACATCTTCACGAATGTTCCCGGAAACACTTGCTTAGCCCTCTGTCCTGACCAGAAAGTATGTCCTAAGTCACACTCGCATTCAGCTTTCTCAGGAATTATCAAAGCACTGAGGAAAACTCCGGAAAGGCCACATGGTAGGTAGGCCCTCACTGTGTTTGCTCTGCTGGCCAGCATCCCCAGTTTGTCCCAAAATTGAGCCCTGGGAGTGGACAAGCTCCCCGGCAGAGGGAGGCTGAATCCGAGGTTGCTGTTTTGGTTACAGTCAGGGCCAGATTAATAAATGAAAGTGTGAATCAATCTGCCCATTAATAACATTAATAAATAAAGACTCAAGACTATACCATGACTAGAGTAAGAAAGCAAACTGGCATAATTTAAAAAGATTTCCAATAAGGGTTGAAACGTGGGTTTTTTTTTTTTTTCCCTCTTGCCAACGCTCAGTTAACCAGGAAATTAAATCAACACGAACAGGAGGCTTTTCGTTAATGGCAGCTTTTCTGGATTGTGGAAATGATGCTCCTTAATAATAAGATAATCCCTGCCACCGTGGGCCGACCCCGTCTTTTTTGAGTATTTTCACACTATTATTTCATTTGGTGTCCACGAGAGCCAGGGAGGAGGGCAGGCCAGGCCAGGGCTCCCTCCCTCTGGAGATGGAGACTCTGTGAGTTGCTTGCCCAGAGCTCTGTTCCTGGTGAGAGACCCGCCTGGGCTGGATGCCAGGGCTCTGACTTCAGATTCACGTCCTGCCAAGACAGCTGGTGGCCGCTTTCTGCTCTGCCTGACTGCTTCCCTACTCTTCATTTCCCTTTATTCTTGCAATATGCCCGACAGGTGGGTGGGCTGTGTGGATCTGCCACGCCCACCAAATGGAAGGGATGTAGATGACGGACTCAGACTTGTAGCCCTGAGTTCTGCTCTCCCTGAAGCCAGGATTTGACAAAGTTCTTGCTGGGTCCTGGGCCTGGTCTGGCAGCTGGACCTGCTGCTGAGCATGAAGAGAAAAGATAAGAGCCTGGATCAAAAGGCAGCAGGGACCAGCAGGCCACCTGGGGCTTCCTCTGATTCCATCCCTGGAGGGAGCTTGGCCCTGCAGGAGGGAGCTGGAATGCCCAATACCTGGAAGATGAAAAGTCGTGGCTTCCCTCCATCTCCACAGCCTCACTGAGCTGAGGCAGCCTGTGCAGGACCCACGGGAGATACAGGCTTGTGAAAGCTGTGGACCCCAGCCTGCAGCCTGACGTTCCTGCATGGTTCTGGACGGTTTCTCGAGATTCGCCTGCTATCCTCTGTACAGCCAGCGTCCACCTGTTACTCACGACATGTATGGGAGACCCTCTTGCTCAAGAAGGACTTTCCAGGTTTCTCAACTCTGTTTTCCAAGGCATGGTGATTTGATGGACTGATAACTGATTCATCGATTGGATGGCTTCATGTCTGAATGTGGGTCTCTTCAGGACAAGGCCCTGGGATATTAATAATGCCCTGGCAATAATGCAGTCACTTCAAGTTTGTAGGAATGAAAACAAGTCAAATTATGACTCTGATTCTTCCCCTGGAAGTCTGAGGTCTGCTGACATCAGGGTTCACAAGGGCAAGGAGAGTTTCTGAATGTGGACACTGACGTGTAAAGCTAATTTTCTATCTATCTATCTATCTATCTATCTATCTATCTATCTATCTATCTATCTATCTATCATCTATCAATTTATCTGTCATCTATCAGTATATCTATTATCTATTATTCTATTATCTATCTATGTATCTATCAATTATCTATCAATCAGTCTAGCTATTATCTATGTATCTATCAATCTATCAATCTATTATCTCTCTCTATCTATCTATTATCTATGTATATATCAATCTACTATCTATCAATCAGTCTAGCTATCTATTATCTAGTATCTATCAATCTATCATCTATCAATTGTCTATCTATGTATCTATCAATCTATCATCTATCAATTGTCTATCAATCTATCTACCTAGTATCTATCTACCTATCTGTCATTTATCAATATATCTATTATATATCAATCAGTCTATCTATCTATCTACTATCTCTCTACCTATCTGTCATTTATCAATATATCTATTATCTATCAATCAGTCTATCAATCAATCAATCAATCAATCTATCTATCTACTATCTATCTACCTGTCATCTATCAATATATCTATTATCTATCAATCAGTCTATCAATCTATCTATATCTATCTACCTATCTGTCTTCTATCAATATATCTATTATCTATCTATCAATCTATTATCTATCTATCATATCAATCTATTATCTATCTATTATCTATCAATCTATCAAGTTATCAATCTACTTATCATCTATCAATTATCTATCAATCATCTATCTATCTATCTATCTATCTATCTATCTATCTATCTATCTATCAATCATTTATCTACCATCCCTCTATCTTGCATCTCACACTATAGCCCAGGTTGGCTCACTATATAGACTGTATTGGCCCCAGAGTCACAGCATCCTTTCTGCCTCAACCTCCTAAGGGCTGAATCACAGGCAGGAGTCACTGTATCCACCACCAGGTCTGGCTTTCCCTTCTGAGCTGTATCCACACTCTACTTCAGAAGGTCCCAGAACCAGGAGCGAACAGCTGGACTCTCATCATTTATCACCAACTTGAGGGTTCTAGATCAGCTCCCTGACAGGAGCACATGCCTGCCACAGGGGCTTGTCAGCCTGCCTTTCTGCATTGCTTTGATGAAGTAACAGGAAGCCAAGCCCCTGCTGTCCCAGGAGTCTGGCTTGGGTTTGGAAGAGGGAGAGGCAGGCAAGGCTCGGTCCCGGACTCCACCCCTGGGAGCCAGTGCGGGGGATCCTTAGGGCAGTGTCATATTCCTACTTCCCAGTTTGGGCCAACTTAAAGCACAGAATGCTTTCAGTGTTTTTAAAATATGGGCACACACATCTCTTCCTGGCAACACCGTGGCTTTACTCATTAGCCATAGGCTTTATGGGGTGCTCTTGGCAGAACAACACATGGATTCCATGGACTGCTCACCTTCAATATCATAGCAGCCCACTGTTCTCCCCAGTGGTGATGTGGCTGGGGCTGAGGGACAGTTCTGGGATTTATTTCTGTGAAGCCAGAGGCTGTTCCTTGAAGTGGACATGACTTTGAAGCTGAGTGCCAAATGTCCTAGCATTCTGGCAGGGGCTTTAAATGTCAGCATGGGAGGGTCCCTGTGGGCTGGGCTGGATCGGTGCTGGCAAGGCCAAGGTCGAGGCAGTGTGAGGGACTCCCTCGTCTTCTGGAAGGAGCCACAGGCTGGAGCTTCCTTTTTCGCCTCTTGGTACTCATGGCATCTCAACTACAACTGGAAGGAGGACTCATCTCTCACCCGAGAGCATCCTGATGGGAACCCTGCCAGGTCTCTGGAAGATACCAAGTACTATATGGATGGCCCAAAGCCCTGGGTATTCTCAGTGGCCACCAAAACCCAAACAAACCCACACAAAGCCTGAAGTCCTTCCTGAGAAAACGAGCGGTGTCACAGTTTAGCACACAGTTCGCCTGTGGGGACATCCCTGATTCCACTGGCAGCCCACGCCTGCCCCCATTTTCACAGGTCACAGAATCTTTGCGGTGGGTGGGGGTACAGCACTGGGTCTTTAGCTCTCTCTTCCCTCCCTATTGACCTTATTTTGCCACCAACTTGAAGCTCCCAAGGGTCCCTAGGCCCCTCTCCAGCCTGACGCTGCTCACTGCAGCCTATTTGTCTGGTAAGCCTGCAAGCAGGCCCTCTTATGCACAGCCTCAGAGATACTCCCAGATCTGTGTTGTGTGGCCAAGCACAGCTGCCACACCTGGCTCTGCCCAGG
The DNA here is from genome assembly GCF_978045245.1 of Mus caroli. Classification (NCBI taxonomy): domain Eukaryota; kingdom Metazoa; phylum Chordata; class Mammalia; order Rodentia; family Muridae; genus Mus; species Mus caroli. The sequence goes on along the minus strand of NW_028227261.1, from coordinate 5,147,897 downwards.
CTACACTCAATGAAGGACAGCGCCGCTCTGCCCTCCCCTCATCCGAAAGAGTAGCTTACCCTTGCCTCAGTACCCCCACTGCATAACTGTCAACTCTGCCGGCTTTCCTTAAAGCCAGCCGGACCCTTCCTCTTAGCCCAAGTGCCTGGAGTCCAAACCTCCTAACGGTGCGGGTGTTGGAGGGAAGCCCCTCTCTTGGGTCTCCTCTCTCCCTCTCTTCCTCATTCCTCAAACCATTCTTCTCACCCGAGCAGGTGTGATCTAATAACATCAAGATGGCTCTCTGGGCCTGAGGATGGACTATGCACATACTCTTTCCGGTGCTGCAGCAAGCATGTTTCTCTCCAGCCACCTCTTGTCTCACACTCTCCAAAATGCTGCTCATCCCCCCCCCCCCCATTCGCCTATGCTGCTATTACTGGCAAATGTATCCCGTACCTCAAGAAAGCCCTACTCTTCAGAGCACTCAGCCCTAGATAGGATGTCTTTGTCCAGCCCCTCCCCTCGAGGCTCAGGGATTACATGGAAGAGAAGGCAGGAGGATCGTAAGAGTCAGAGATAGAGGGTGACCATGAGACAGCTTCATTCAGAAGCTGGGATGGTACACTTATCAACTTCAAACCAGGCAAAATCTCAGCATGAAGAAATGGGAGTGGACGCAGGGTCTCACCCCTACCTAACCAAGAAGTTATTTGCAATTGACAAATACCAGGAAAGGGAAAAGCCAAAGCAAGCAATGTCCAACAGGTCCAGGAGGAGGAGGCCCGACACTCACTCCCAGAGCTGCTGCCTCCCTCCGCTGCCTGACTCCCTGAGCCCCTTGTTGGGTGTGCTTGATTCCCCAGATGGAGCCCACCCAGCAGATGCTGTCTGCTTTCTGGATTGGTTGATCTCCACGACCCTCTCTTCCGCAGGCCTCTCATGGCCCTTGCTGTGGCCAGCACTGCCCCTCCTCTTATTTAGAAAGCTGATGGACGGGGGCTGTGTGGGCAAAGGGAGGGGGATCGGAGAAAATGGAAATAAAACTGCTTTGAACAAAGAAGTGTCCAACAGATCCACCCTCTTTGAACTGTGTGGTGCCCACAGCCAATGCCAACAGTGCAAGGGGGTGGCAGGTGCTCACTGGCAACTCTGTGACTCGTGTTAACATGAAGAAGCTGTGCCAAATACCTCTAGCTATGTATGCCCTGTCATGACTGCAGCTGGCTAGGGGCACCTGTCCAGGGAGCTGGAAGGGACTGGCCAACTTGTTTTTTTTCTTTGATAGATCCTCGACAGGTTGGGAAATGCCAGACGCCCTTGCAAAGGCCTAGCAAGGGAGGCCTAGACTCAGTTAGCTCATAGCAAAACCTTGGCCTGGAGGGCTGGACCTCAGGACAGGCTTGTGGAAAGGTGTCACAGAGTGAAATAGCAAAGGAGAAGAGAGGGGCACTCAAGCTGGGGGACAGCCATGGGTTGAGCAGACACTTGAGGGGGTGCCAAACTTCTTAGCCCTTTGAGGGCCCTCAGTTACCCATGAAGTGAGTACCTATAACCAGCCATCTCTGTTTTCTGAGAGAGGAAGGGCAGAGTTTAGAGGCTGCCACGTCACTGATCTCCCCAGAGATCAGAATAGGGAGGCCAGGTCAACAGCCTTCACCACACCAGGAAGGAGAGAAACGGTCTCCTCGCTGCCACTGGCTATCACACCGAAGGTCTCGGCCACAGCTTATCAGAAGTGTGCAGTGCTCAGTCACAGGTAACCATGGAGCTAAGAAGGAGTTGCAATTTGTGTGGAGCCTCCACGCTGGGCTCACCCAGGGTGTCTGACAGGTCCTGTGTCAATTATGGGTGCGGGAGTGAGCTAGTCCTCAGAGACCAAGAGACTCAAGTTGCCAAGAGCAAGAGGCCTGGGCCCCCCACTTGGCCACTTCCATTATGAACTGGGTGCCAGGTAGGATCTCACTCCCTGTGCACATCTCTCCTGCCTCTGTAGGAAAGGAGGGTCAGAGCCAGCACCCTTTGTGTAGAGCAAGAGAGACAGTGATATTATAAGAAGCGGTTAAAAATGCAAAACGCGGTTGGTTTTGATAAAGAAAAATGCAGCTGCAACATCTGTTTGACTCTTGTTTGCAGCTTCATCAACGCTAAGTGGTCAATAAATCAGAGTGGCGTGGTGCTCCGCTCCTTCTGAGGCTCGGTCATTAATCTCATGCCAGTTCTCATGAAAAATGAAGGAGAGAGGTTGCGTGGTAGTGAAAATGTATACATTACCCAGAAAGTCATAATAGCATGTAAGAGTGCAATGTATACATTACCCAGAAAGTCATAATAGCCTGTGATAGAGCCGCACACCTCCAAAGTCATAACAGCCTGGGATAACGCTGCACAACTCCCTGCTTGCCGTGGGGGGCTGGAGGGGAGAACCCGAGAGGCAGAGGCTGCGGGGAGGGGATGGAGCGAGTAAATCAGCATCGTTTGTGCCAAGAGCCTGTTCTGCGATCACATCTGTCATATTAGTGCCATTTATGCAGAGCTAGACGACCCCGTGCGCCTGATCTGAAGAGGCGCAGCTTTCTGGACCTGTGTGCTTAATAAACAACCAGGACGGGAGCCCGTAAAACGAGAGTGTGGAGTTGGCAGAAGGAAGGACAAGATTTACTAGGGAATGGATAAGTGACTGCGGCAGGCGGCTCGGGGCTGGGGTGTCACCCGGATGTATGGTAGACAGAAGCCCTTGCTGTAGCTGCTCCTGGCAGCCCGCTGGCTGTCCTCCCTGCTTGGAGTAATGGAATGGAGGAGGGAGGGGCTGATGGATACCAACAAAAAGCAAGCTGTCTCTCAGAGCACCCAGCAGGGCGCTCCAGCCCCCATGTCCCCCACAGAGGCCTGCTCACTTCAGGACAGAGTTCAAGCAGGCCACAGGGATAGAAGAAACTCCTAGAACTCCAACCACATTCTGAGGAGGGCCAGGGACATAGCACTTGTTGCTTAGGTTCCCCCAGGGTCTGCCAGTCGCTGGAAGACACAGGCTTCCCTGTCGCAGACCAGAAGGGATCCTCTCAGGCTTGGTACATATAATTGGCACATTCTATGGCCCTCTCTGGGTAGCTGCTGGGTATAGGACTATCCTGTGGGCTCCCCCCATAGATAGAGAAGCCTCTGTTTTCAGAGAAGGCTTCTGAAGACAGCTCTGTGCCAGCCTTACTTTCAAGCCTCAGGGTGCCTGGTTGAGTCCCTCTAAGCACCAAAGTGCTGAGTGACTGCTATCCCACGCACAGGGCAGAGAAGTGTGTCTGAGGATGGAGATCCCAGCCCGCCCCAGATACACGCTCAATTTCCTCTCCTTCACTCTGCCAGGGCTCCTGGAGACTCAACGAGGGTGAGTGAGGAGGCTCTGCTCCAAGCCCTGTGCCCAGGACTGTACAGCCCTGTTACAGTCACAGGTCAGGAGCAAAATCAGATTCAGGAGGCCCAGCTGGGTCCTGGGCTCCAGGGGCTGGTGGGCATAGAGGCTGGATTTAGAGTTCAGGGCAGGGCAAGGCCTCAGACATGCCTGCATCTACACCAAGTGCCTTCAGAGGTCAGAATGGGATCTGTGTCAGGCGGGGTCATAGGTCAGAATGCAGTCTGTGTCAGGCGGGGTCATAGGTCAGGATGTGCTCTGTGTCAGGCGGGGTCATAGGTCAGGATGTGCTCTGTGTCAGGTGGGGTCATAGGTCAGAATGCAGTCTGACATATACTGAGCCCAGGACCAGGATGTGCTCTGTGTCAGGCGGGGTCATGGGTCAGAATGCAGTCTGTGTCAGGCGGGGTCATAGGTCAGGATGTGCTCTGTGTCAGGCGGGGTCATAGGTCAGGATGTGCTCTGTGTCAGGTGGGGTCATAGGTCAGGATGTGCTCTGTGTCAGGCGGGGTCATAGGTCAGAATGCAGTCTGACATATACTGAGCCCAGGACCAGGATGTGCTCTGTGTCAGGCGGGGTCATAGGTCAGGATGTGCTCTGTGTCAGGCGGGGTCATAGGTCAGGATGTGCTCTGTGTCAGGTGGGGTCATAGGTCAGAATGCAGTCTGACATATACTGAGCCCAGGACCAGGATGTGCTCTGTGTCAGGCGGGGTCATAGGTCAGGCAGCTACAAGGGAACAGGAATAGGTTTGAGTACCTGTAACTTAGCAGTGTGTGTGTGTGTGTGTGTGTGTGTGTGTGTTGTGCGTGCATAGATTGAAAAGGAGGGAGAGAGAAGGACCTGAAGGAGCAGGTCTAGTGCACTTGGGAACAGCAGGGCTCAGGGGTCAACAATCCTTCCTGGGAATCAGGTCTCATATCATATACTGAGCCCAGGACTATCATTGTAACCCGAGGGACAGGTTTCCCGGTACAGTCCAACAGGGTTAGGGGAGCTTGGTGGGTGACCAGTAAGAGGTTGAGAGGTGCTTCTTGGGGCAGAAGCCAGCTGCCCAGGGAGCGCCAACCCTGTCTTCAGGGCTGATATCATTACGTGAACGCATACATTGGCAGGAGCTGAGCCGGCAGTCCTTCCTGCTTTCGAGGGAGGCTGGGAGACTTAATTAGTTAATGTGGGTAAAGTGGCCTGAAGATGAAAACCCTGGGTAATTGCTGAGCGCTGTTGCTGTTGTTATTACACAATTACCAGAATTTTCCAGTCACGGGAATCTTGTTAAACAATTCCCACCTGGTGTGGGGTTCCGGGATCCACGCCGGCTGAGGGGCTGGCTGACTCTGACTCCCTGGTTGGAAGGTAATGGAGGAGAGGCACAGAAATGTGGGGTATCGGGTCTGTGTAGGTCCTGTCACACCCTGGGCACCCCAAGGGCACTTTGTCTCTGTTCCAGAGCAGACAAACTGTATGTGCATAAAGAAGAGCTGGAAGGTTCTGCCTGCGTGGATTTCCCCCAGAGAGTTCTAGAAACTTCTACCAAACCCCCCAGGAGGCCAAAATAATCCAGAAGTATGCTGCTGGGAGAACTTCCTGTGCCACAGCTAGCCCTGGCTGTCTAGACTCCAGATGGATAAATGAGAGCTTGATCAGGCTACAGCTTGTTTAAAATCGCTGGTGATCTGGGGAAGAGCTGTCCAATCATATCTCTGTGTTGCAATGATATGAAACTATTTCAGATACTGAAGCAGTGTGTGGCCCCCGGTTAGTTTTGCTGGGTAGAATAGTGACAGACAGGTAAGGCGAGTGAAGGCAGTGTCTGGGAGAGTGGGCTGACTTGCCCATGGAAGGCCAGAGGACCTCCGGGGTTCACACTGGCCAAAGGTTGCTGACCAGCAAGGGCACAGGCAGGAGAGATGAGATGGTGCCAAGCCTCAGACAGAAACACTGAAGGGCGCCAAGGTGAGTGGATTCCCCTGCAGAGGTGAGGACAGACCCCAGAAAACAGAGCTAAGACTTCCCCTATTCAGACACAAAGAGAGACGTGATTCTCACTTTCTTTTTGTGGGATCAAAAGGAGATGAGATATGATGTGTTGCCCCCACGATCCCGGTGCTAAGATTAAAGGTGTCCCTGTACCTCGGAGTTATAGCCCAAACAGGCAAAGAAGGGATACAGGACTCACTGTAGTAAGGGAACAGTGGGCCATGGATATCATTAGTCCCCTAAGAACTGTTGGGAGAGCAGGATCTCTGGGCTTTCTTCCTCTGGAACCCAACCCAAGGAGGCACCATGATGCTCTCTCTGTGTTACCAGTGGGGAGGGATGTAGGCTGGAAGCGCCAGCCAGTGTTCAGTGTCTGCTCACTCATGTTTCCCTTGCCAGGTGCCTGCCAGGGACACAGGTGGCACGTGCCCCATGGTTGGTGGAGTCTGGGCTTCGATCGAATTGCTGGTTTGTCTCCTATTTGCCTCCCATTCTCACCTGGAACCAAGCTTCGATTTATTGGAGATCACTGTGAGAACACCTCATGCAAGTTCAGGGATAAGAATTCTCAGCCTTCTGAAGTCCTACAGGGTATCCTGCTCAGGGTATGGCATGCTGACCAAGCAGAGTCTGAGGGCAAGGCAGTCGGGTAGGCAGGTCTCTGAAACTCATGGGGCACATGACCTCGCCGACCTCCAAGAAGCCCCATCTACTATTGCCCTTGCCCTTAACTTCCCTTAACTTCCCACATCTCCATCTCTCCCTTCTTCTGGGATCAGAACCATGGCCAAGTGGTGGTGTCACGATCATCAGGTTGCCCCTAGGGGACCAAAGCACTCTGGGGCATGCCTGCCCATGTCCCCGTCATACCCATGGAAGAAACCACTGTCTCACGGCACTGAGTGTTATCAGTTGAACCATTCAGGAACACAGGGCTCATGGGAAGCAGAGGGGGACATGACTGGGGCACGTCGTGTCCTGTGGATAGCAGTGTAAAGGTTTTCTTTAGGGAAACCACCTCCCGTCCTTCACATAATCCAGGGTGTTACATGTGCCTCAACTGGTCCGGTCGAGCCTGCCATGAGTCCACTGAAACTGGTTTAGGAACAGGACTTTAAAGCCCACCGGTAGCCACAGGGTTGCAGGGAAGATTTTTCTAGCTGGATTTAATTTGGGAGATGGGTCCCTGTGGCAAGGCAAGAATGGCTGGGGAGGAGTGAACGGATTACCCCCCTTAGAGGTGAGGCCAGAGCTGGAGAACCCCAGTGACTCGTACTCCCTGGCCTCAGGCGGCTGCTGGAACTGGTGTGGGTCTAGGCAGGAGGGGTGGGATGACTGGGCATCTGGGAAGGAAATGATGAAGGCTGCCGCGTTCTGGAACCATCTTACCAGCACGTGGAATCTAAGAAGCTCCCTGACACAGTCTCCGTGCCATTGATGGAGTCTCTGGATCCAGACATACCTGAGGCTAACACACCTTAAGTTTGTTCAGAAATTTGAGCCCATATACACTCCTTCACATGAGTCATCTCAGGTGAGCCGTCTATTGAAGCTGTGGAGCGCTCTCTCTGTACCAGCTCTGCCTGTGTGGAGGGTGGGCAACTGTCTCCACCATCACCGGGACTACTCTGAGCTACGGGTTATCTGGACCAGAGAGCTCCCGGGGCTGGGTGGTAAGCACGTCACAGCAATTGGCTCTGCTAAGCCTCGAAATACTCCCAGGGGCCTGACGATGGACTAGAGTCTCTGGACACTCAGGGAACCCAAAGAGCACAAATCACCATTGATCTTTCCCAAGCCCCACCCTCTAAGTCCAGATCTGCAGGAAGCTATGTGTGTCCCAGATGGTGGAGTTGGTTTGAATGTGGGTTCCAAGACCTGATAGCTATGGTCAGTCATGTCCCAGCACCTTGGTATTCTTACCTATATAAGGAAGAGATGACTCAGTCAGCTAAGCGATTGCCATTGAAGCTTAAGGACTTGAGTTCAAGCCCCAGAGCCCATGTTTTTGCAAAAAGCCATGGGGCTGGAGAGATGGACAGTGGTAAAGATTGTTGGCTGCTCTTGAGGAAGACATAGGCTCAGTTCTTAGCACCCACATGGTGGCTTGTAACCACTTGTAATTCCAGTTCCAGAGGGCCGATGCCATCTCCTGACTTTCACAGGCACCGGTCATGCACCTGGCACACATACATGTCTGTGGGCAAAATGCTCTTACATGAAATAAAATAGACTGATGCTTAAAAAGCCAGGTGCGGTGTTGCCAGGGTAACAGGAAACAGTATTGGAACAAGTCCTAGCCTTTCAAAGTGGAGCTTAGGATAGCCCAGGCCTCCCTCCCAAAACAGTGTCAATGTCTCAAAATATCGCTACAAAGTCTCCTACCTTCTTATAGAACCACTAGTTGGAATAACAAACTGATTAGGACTCTGCCTACTTGGGAGTTAATGTGTGAAGACAGAGGCTCACATAAGCCACTTTATAAGTTTTTATTTTTCCCCCAAACACTGAGGAGGAGGCATGGTCATCTCAAGGTATGAGATATGCAAGGAATTGCAGGGCTTTCAAAGTAGTAACTGGGAACCATTCCTTACCAATTGCAAACACAATCTCACAAGAATCCTTGGCTAGCTCCCAAGACAAAGGGACATTTTCTCAGGAACTAGTTCATCAGCCTCTGTGAACTCTGGGGTTATTCCTGGGCCTCACCTGCCACACACCACCTGACTGTGTGGGATTCTCTGGGGCCACAAGGTTCATGTCTCACCTGGATGGTGAGGGAGCCCCTGTCTTTCAAGCGCTTCTCTGGTGATTGCTGGTCACCGCTTTGCCTGGGTGCTCTGTGCAGTTTAACGGGTGCATGGAAGATGGCAGGGACCTTGGCAAGCACATGGCTCTTGCTTTTCCCCCTGTAAACAGGCTGATGAAGCAGAAGCAGGGATCATGCAGGCTGACTTATCTTCCACTTCAGCTAGCAAAACCCAACTAGGAGAGGGTGTGGGGGGCCCACGTTGCCCCGTGACATCCAATGCAGGTCTGGCTCCCTGGGCAGTGTCTGCTTTTTATGGTCTTGATCTTCCTAACAAGCCTCTGGGTGGGAGCTCCTTCTGGGCTGGAAAGGAGACCTGGATTTAGCTAGACAGAGTCCCCGCCTTCTGTGTAGAGTCTCCAGTTGGCAGCAAAGGAGGGGAAGGGGTTTTAAGCAGGGGATTCCGGGAGGTTGAGGCTTGGGTCACCTCCCTCTGCTCTGGGAGGATGCCTCTATAAGGTCCTGTTAAAGACACCAACCCCAATTCTCCCCTGGCTGACAAGCAGGCAGGTTGCCCAGACCACAGAGAAGTTATAGGATTTTTATGCTCCAGCAACCATAATAGTGAGATCCCAGCAGTGGTTTTAGAGGGGCTTATGGGGAAATTGGTTTTTTTTTTAATATGAAGGTGAAGTATCATCATGGAAGTCATTGTGGCCCTTAACAGTTCATGTCCTGAAAGTGTGACTGGAGTTAACAAAGCCACTACAGGGCAGGGTTCAGATTAGAAAACATGGCTCTTCTTTTTGTTATTTCCCTTTTTAAGCCCCCCCATTCTCTTCATCCTTTCTCCTGTGGCTTCTGTAGCTCACTGATAACCCATAAGCCTCTCGGGTAATCACAGCTGCAAAGCTAATGACACAGGCAAAGCGGGAGCCACGCCCTCTGCCGGGATGCTGCATGGGCACCCCTGCTTCAGAGCCCCTGCAGGGAGTGCCAGCTTGTCCCTCCTCTTCCCTCACCCATGGGGTTTCATGTGGTGAATAGCAGCAAGGATCAAGACATGGGGAGGGGACGGGGCATGCCTGTAATCCTGGATCAAGACATGGGGGGGATGGCAGGGCAGGCCTGTAATCCCAGCTGCCGAGGTGGCAGCAGGAGGATTGAAAGTTCAAGGCCGAGGAAGACGCTGTCAGAAAATAAAAATGTAAGCGGTTTGGGATGTAGTTCAATTTCGGAATGCTTGCCTGATGTACAGGAGGTCCTGAGTTCAATCTATGGTTCTGAGGGAAGAGGCGGAGAAGAAGGAGAGGGAGGGGCCGTCTGTCTTCACTGCTGTCTCCTAAAGGTAGTGGCTGGTGCCAACACTTCAGGCAGCAGCAAGGTGAGTTCCTAAGTCCCAGCACTGCTTCAAAATGTCATTTCTCCTATGGGCTCTGAGGACAAAGATGGGGAGGTGTATGTAGCCTGCTAGGAGCTCCTCCATTCCAAAGAACTGGCTGCCTCCAGTTTGCTCCAAGCATCTCTTGGACATTGCTCGGAAAGACTGAGACGGGGCGGCACAGAGTCTCAAAGCTACTAGGTAGCTCTGATTCTAGATGCTGGTTGCTGCTGCTCCTAATATTGGCAAAGTTGCCTGAGGAACAATAATGGAGAAGGAACGGTATCCCTGTTCCTGTGGCCATTTACCCAGCCTGGGCTCCCTGCCTTGTCTCTGCGTCCTGGCCCCGCCTGACTGCGAGCCACCTTCTAAGTCTCAGTGCTGATATCCCTGGAACCCCTTGTTTCTTATGAACACAACCCTACTTCTGGCATCGAATGTCTCCATGGTTCACAGATCATGCCGTTACCAGACACATTCTGTACAGCCCTCAGTCTGCTCTGTCAGCTGCCCTTCCCACTCTGCCTCAGTGTCTAGAATTTCACCGCATCCCACCTACTCATGAAATATCAGCTCCACCATCCTTGCAGTTTTCGTTCTCTTCCAGCCAAAGAGACTGTTGTTCTCCTAAGACCTCACACGCAAAGTCTAGGGTAGTCCAGACTCATCTCCCTCATCTGTGGGCTGGAGCCCACATACCTCCCTCTAAACCAAGGCTTCCCAAGATCAGGATCTAAGCCAGAGGAAAACTTCACCCAACTGTAGGCAATGAGCAGTTGAATGACTGCCTGGTGAAACAGACTGGCCCTTGAGGCTAGTGAATGGATGTCTTGTCTGTTTAGCATGGACCCATGACTGGGAGGCTCTGTGCTGGCGTTGGGCATTGCTTTTGCAGTGAGTGACCCACAGTGTCCCAGTGACTCAGTGAATGGCTTAGATACTGGACACCCACTGATCACTCACTTTCTTTCTCTGGAAACTTCTCCAGCAGGGTCCTCTAGAATTGCTTTCCCTGTGGGAGCACAGCAAGACGCCTTGCTCTGGTCTCTCATACACTTGTCTCTGTTCTCTTCTTTATAAGAAACCGTGGCATGTGGTACTCTTTCCAGGGTCCTAGGAATCTCTTCACAGAGTTCTATTGGCCATTTCTAAGTGGACACACACAGACACACACACAGACACACATGGCATACATGCATGCATGTGCACACACATACATGTACACAAGTGCACATGCACACACACATGCACATATACACACATGCACATTCACATACGCATGCATACACCCACACATGAACACACATGTACACATACATGCACATATGCACACACACACGCACACACATGAGTGCTCGGCCTCCTTGGTTAGAGAACCACAGCTCTCGAATACTGTTTGTTTTCAAGTCTCACCACGGCTGCCTGGAAGCTGAGAGAACACGCTGGGCTGAGGGCCTTGGCACTCGCCCAGGGTAACTGGGACACCCATGTTTGCAAAGAAAGCATTTGTGAAGTGTGAAGAAATCCTGAACAGTGCCGTTCAGATACTGTGTTTAAATTTCACTCAGAATGTTCTATTTTGTGTAGGGGTAGAGTCCCTTTGGCAAAAACACTGGCTGGCATTCTCGAAGCACGGTTGCCATGGAGCCGTTAAGAGACACTAGATACTGAGGGGTGGCAATGAATCGTGTGGTTGGAGGGACACTGAGCTGGCAGCTCCTTGGGGGAGCTTCTGGGAAAGGGGATGCTAAAAGCCAAAGTTGAAAGAGGATGCTTTTAGTCCAATTCTGTCACATGGTGAGAGAGAGAGAGAGAGAGAGAGAGAGAGAGAGAGAGAGAGAGAGAGAGAGAGAGAGAGATGCTTGTATGCACTTCCCTGCTGTCTAAAATTGAGGATGTTGCACCTGAAGATTTCCATCTCTGGCTTTCCTGTCAGGGAACTTGCAGGGTCAGAGGGGGTTCTAGAGGCTGCCCTGGGATACCAGGCCACCCAGGGACTCTCCTCCTCTGCTTACCTCAGAGGCCAGTCACTCACTCTCCAACAGATGTGTCAGGGTTGGCCTAGGTTTGGGATATACTGTGGACAAGACATAGCTTCTGCTGCCAGAGACAAACTATAAATATTTAACGAAGAAGGTGATTGTGGAGTCTCTGTGAGGTTCTAGAAGCAAGCACAAGATGACAGGTTAACGGGGTGGAGGGTGACAGGGCACAGCTCTTCCAGGGCTCTCAGAGGGGGCTGTGAGGAGAGGAGCTGATGCTGCCTGTGCAATGACAGAGAAGCCACCTGCGGGGAGACACACCCAAGAGGAAGGGAAGGGTTTCAGGACCGGGATCAGGGATGGAGACAGTAAGGCAGACACAGGTGCCTGGTGAGCATGCAGCGATACAGCCAGGAAAAGAAAGAACACAGGCTAAGAAACAACACTCCCAACCCTCCAAAATGAAGTCTCCAAATTATATTAAAATTCCCACATGTGGTATATGCTTGCAACGCATTTGAAAGGCTCAAACAGGGGGGCTGCTGTGAGTTCCAGGTCAGGTTAAGCTACCATGTAAGACTTTATCTCAATAAACCAAAAAAGGAGGAGGAGGAGGAAAAGTAGGGGGAGGAGGAGGGGGAGGGAGAGGGGGAGGAGGAGGGGGAGAAGGAGGAGGGAAAGGAGGAGGGAGAGGAGGAGGGAGAGGAGGAGGAGGGGAAGGAGGAGGGGGGAAAGAAGAGAAGGAAGGAGAGGAGGGAGAGGAGGAGGGAGAGGAGGAGGTCACCTGGAGGTCTGTTCCTGTGGCCCAAAAGGGACCGATAAAAGCCAGTTCCCATCACTGTGGCCTTACGACTGACTTTCTTGTTCCCCGCATCTGGCTTGGCATAGGGCCCAGAGTCAGGCTGAGTAAATATTTGCTGAGTAAGTAAACTGGCCCAGGAACACTTTAATGTTGAATGAGGTTCTCTATTGAAGTAGAGATTCAATCTCTCTTCAGAAGGCAAACTCTGCACATAGAGATCAGATCACCAGAAAGGGCTGCTTCTCAAAGCGAGGGAGCCACACAAGATGAACCCAGTTCACCCGGCAGGAAGTCACCAAGCTCCCATTGTTTAAGGCTTGCTCTGCAAGAATAATCTATCTGTCAGTGGGCTGTAGAATGGAGGAAAGATGGCTGGGTTCCAAGTAGTCAGCCACTTCCCGTAACGATGCTAATTCTGGAATCCGAAGCTGGTAAGGGAGCAGGGCTTTGTCATTGTCCAGCTTGCTGCTGCATGATGGAAGGACCAGGTGTGGCGCTGACCTTGGCACATGTTGCTTAATGTCTCTTGCTCCTCCCACCCCCGCCACCTCATCCCCCCAGCAGGGCGATCACCGTATCTCCTCGGAGCTCCATGGTGAGAGTTATGGTGGGTGTCAACTTTCTTGGTTTGTTTTTTTATAACTTCATAACTCCTCATTGGACAGCAGTCTTTAGAAAGCCAAAAGCTGGGTGCAATTACAGTGTCACCTGAGGTCACCCAGAGAAGATGTGTCACCCCTGTCTTTAGAGGCAAAGGGAAGCTATGACATGGAGGAGCTCAGCTAGTGCCCACTGTTCTTCAGTCATCCTTGACCAGATTAAATCAAATCACCTTCTCAAAGCACCAGTACTGGGGCTGGTCCCTGCTGGGCATCCTTGCTCTATCAAGGGGTGCACAGGCCTTTCCAACCCTCATCTAGTAAGCTTTCCAGATGGTTGCCCATACTCTCTCATCGTAATGTAGGCTGGTGATGAAGGGTGTTGGCTGGTGTTGCCAGGCGGAGGCACCCGGGAGGAAATTAAATGTTTAGTTTCTTATTAACTCTGCAGTTAATTAACTTTGCAGGACAGTGTTTACCAGGGCTCCCACTAATTCCAGTGTTGGTGGTGCACAGGGAGGGATGCAGGATGCTCTGTCTCTCTCGCCCCCTTCTCAGGCTGGTACCTAACTTAGCAAATACTCAGAAACCAATCATGAATCCTTGGCACCCCAGACTGCAGTCCCTCAGTGAATCTCTTTGGTGCTTATGGGATCAAGACAAGATAAAAATCCTGCTGTCATCTGTCTGGAGGTTCTTGAGTTTTCTGGCATCTGCTGGGGACATGTCCAAGAGCCATTGGCTTCTCAAGAGCTGGTAGTCTCTTGTTCTTGGGTTATCCTTAGGAGAGGCTCCATGGCTTGCTCAGCGCCCTTTCTCCCTGCTGTGTGCCAGCCCTTGTCAGTACTCGGTTGCCTCCCGTGAACTTTGCCTCTCTTCAGCATCTATTCCCTCTTGTCCTGTCTCCCAGGATGCCCCTGACATCTCTTCCCCACTGCTCTTGACAGGGCAGACTTTGGCTCGGCCTCGACCGTCAAGCTTAATTTCTCAAACAAAGGCTTTGACTTCTACTTGACTAACTCCAGAACAGTGAGTGTGCATCAGCTAAGAACCAGAAGATCTCAGCTTCAGCTGAAGGCTGCATGGAGGGCCCTGCTCCAATCATACCTGTACCACCCCCCTTTCCTCCAGTCCTCTGCTTCCTCATTCCATCCAGTCCTGTGGGATACCCAGTCACGATGGTTGGGATAGACACGTTGGCTGAGCATGGCCCTGCCTTGTAATGGTGGCAGTTTCCTTGAAGTGACCTCTCTTTCTCTATATGCCTGTGTATATTTGTAGGAGGTCAAAGGAAGCCATTTGAGAGAAAAGGACAGACAAAGGCAGATTTGTGTTTTCCAGTTTCTAGCCACATCCAGCTGACAAACCATCTTACTTTTGTATCCTCCCCCATGGAGCAAAGCACTATGGGAGTAGCCTGCATGTGTGCCTTAGCTCCAGTTACTGAGCAAAGAATAGGGTTAGGACTCCCAGACACTTCTCTCTTGTGACACAGACATGTGTAACAGGAACCTGGGTCCTTGGGAACACGGCCGAGCCCTCTATCCACTGACCTTCCTGCAGACAGCTCCCCAGGGTGTTTGTACCACCGAACCTGTGGAAGGTGCAGATTCTCTGCATAAGGGTGGGTGGCTCTCACAGTGGGCCAAGGCAGCAACAGTTGTCAGTGGGTGGCGGGAGGAGGTCCTCAGCCTTCCTCCCTCCTCCTTAGCACCTACCTCACATTGCCTGTCTCTTGTCTGCCTCACACTGAGAGAACCCAAAGACTTGCCATGGGATAAGTGCCCTAGCCTTTGCTGCCCCCTGGCCTGGCCTCCCCAAAATCTCTCGTTAGGATACAAGCTTCACCATCAGCTTTGAACAAATCCCTCATTTCCCTGCCCTATATCAAACCCAGGATCAGGTGGAAATAATGTTAATTTTTTTCCTGGAAAAAATAGATAGCTCTAAATTAATACTCAATGATACTGAGAGCTTTTAAACTGGCGTGCACAATTGGGTGGAGCCTAACCTAATCCAATAATATTAAAGAAACAGGGAAGTATTTTAATTAGATCATTCTCATAATGGGAGAGGAAGCTGGGTACATAGGAGGTAAACACCTCAAGCCACAGAGTTCTTGTGTAAATTAGGCTGACAAGGTGGGGGACATTTCTTCCTGTCTGGTGATATTTCCAGATGTGTGGCTCCCCTCTCTGTCTCTTTCTGTCTTTGTCTCTCTATCTCTGCCTTTCTCTGTCTTTCTCTGTTTCTGTCTCTCTCTGTTTCTGTCTCTCTCTGTTTCTGTCTCTCTTCCACCACAGCCATGACAATCTGGTGAATTAGAAAGCACAGTAAAACATCATCAGACTTGGCTGGGACCAATTTCAAGGAGCCAGTCTTGTGGCCTGGGCCTTAAGACGGAGAGAGACAGAAACAAACTACAGCTCATCTTTGGGGTCCAAGGCCTCTGGCTGGGAGAATAAAAATGGCTTCCCAGAGGTTCAGGTTGCTACCGTGTCTGATAAAAGGAGGCCCAGAGGCAAGGCTCCCTCTTTGTATGATGGTCCTGGCTGCTGGGGAGTCTCCGGCCCTTGTGAAGCTGGAATCTTCTCTGGCTTGGAGGCAAGGGGCTGGAGTGCTCTTTCTACCCAGCACATAACTTGCTCTTCCATCTTCCCTTATTCCTTTCTTCTGTCCCTTTCTTCCTTTGCCTCTTCTCTCCTCTTCCTTCCTTAGAGTGCACATATGTGCACACACAGCACACTCTTGTGTGTCTGCTGTGTGCATGTGTCTGTGTGTGCATGCATCCATGCATGTACCTATGTATGTGAATGTGGAGACCCAGGGAGTGGATGACAGGGGTCTTGCTGTATATTCTTTGCCCTATTCCTTGAACCTGGAGATAGCATCATCAAACTTCAGGGATTCTTCTGGCTCAGCACCCCCATAGGTGTGCATGGCTAAATCTGGCATCGTTTTTTAGGGTGGGTACTTGAGACTCAAACTCAAGTCCTCATTCTTGCACAGAAAGCACTCTTATCCACTGAATCGCCTCTTCAGTCCACAACTAACACTTTCTTGAGAGGCTCTGTGCAGGGCTCTGGCAGTGTACCAATAGAAAAACAGAGTCTCGTCCTTGGGGTTTTGAGGGAGAAGGCAGGTGATGGAGTAACCTCGCAGGTTCTCTGAGATGACCCAGCGGGATGCTGCTGCTGCTGCTGCTGCTACATCAGAGCTGCCGCAGGAAGACCACATCTTGAAAACCGACTCAAATCTCCGTAATAACCTACCATGCTCGTGAAGCAGGGGTGAAATTTTCCTTGGATCAATGCTCAGAAGAGCCAGTGTCTAACTGGGCTTCAGGCTTCAAGTGTCTCCCTGTACTGGGTTATCCCGAGAACCTCGCTATGCTTAGCATCACTTAGGGGCAGAGAAAACAGGTTTAAAGTGGCAAAGGAACTGCTTCTGTGACTGCTTCACATCCTGGCTGAGAGCACTTGATCCAAAGGTCATGTTCTCTCATCTGACTAACCTGGCCCTGACGCTGGATGGATGGGTGCCTGAGGTTCCAGACTCTGCAGTTGCTGGACTGGTTTAGAATCAGGAAGCTTTAGGGACTGGGGAGAAGGCTCAATGGGCTAAGATGCTTGCCATCGAACCCTAATGACCTGAGTTTGATCCTCAGGGCCCACAGGGTAGAAGGAGAAGGCTGACTCCTACAAGCGGCCTTTGATGATGTGTATGCTGTGCTGTATACACAGTCCTCCCCCCCCAGCGAATAAACACACACACACACACACACACACACACACACACACACACACACACAATTTGGGACATGAGAGTAAACTTCTAAGATCCAAGATTTTATTTGTGACCAAAGTTCACAGGGTGACCTCGCCACTGAGATACACATCATCTCTCTGTCCGTACATCAGGTTAGCAGGGAAAGACGCCGCCACACGGTCTGGGCACCTTACATGTGCCTGATCTGAAGCAGCCTTGTATTATCTGCAATCAGTACCTGGGATGGTGGCTAGCCCTCTTGGTTCTTTATATATACTGCATCTCCTGTGTGCCCCATGGCATTGTCACATAGCACCAAAGTTACTCTGTCCTTCGAAGTTTTGTGCTCCAAGGCTTTCTCGACAAAAACAAATTTCTGCACGCTAGAGCTGTTGCTGAGACAAACAAGCCTGGTCTGAATGTAAGCACTGTGATCCCAGGACAGCTGATCTGATACACAAGACCGTTAACTGAGTGACTGACGGGCACGACTCATAGAAGTGTGGATGGGATACAGGGAGAGATGAATCATGTGCTGGGTGGGATGCTGTGAACTTTCATCATGATATTCAGGACAGTGTGCAACTTAGAATGTATGCGCTTCCTGTTTCTGGAGGCTCCCGCTTAATGCTTCTTGAGTCACAGTTGGACATGATTGTCTGAAAGCAGACACTGGAACTGTGCTCAAGGGTTAGCTACAGAACTGGAATAAGAAGCGGAGGGTAGAGGACTCTTTTGGGTACTCATCATAGCTCTTAACGGTGTCCCATCATTCCACAGGGCACAGAAAGGATTCCTGAGACCAATTCAGGCAGAGCTACATAGGCACTAAATCTATATGGGAAAAGGTCAATAGGCTCCTGGAGCTTTCCGTATGTATTGCCTGATTCTTTGCTAACATACCCTTCCCCCTTGGCCTGCTAGATGCCCACCTACACCAGCTCACACATCCATACACATCCATCTTAGAGACTGTCACCTCCCTCCTTCAACATTCTAGGGAACAAGAGACTTTAGCCCCAGGAGAAAGCCCTGTGCAACCCTCCTGCACTCACTCCCTTGCTTGCGTACTTCACTTTCAGCACTCTGGACAGAGCACTGGACAGCCATTCAGTCTTGCCCGGTTGGCATTGGAGGGGAACTGGTAGAAGAGCCTATTGGGTATGAAGGACTACAGAAAGACTTTTGGCTGTAACTGTGCGAATATCAGTTGCTTTGATGTCAGGAAAACAGATCCTCAGCAGCCTTGGAGATCACGGTCAAAGTTGCCAAAACAGCCCAGGGTGAGAATCTTGGCTCCCAGCAGCTCCCACAAGAAAGGCTATCACAGAACGATCAGTGCATATCACATCTGGTCCCCAGAGCTCAACCCTCCACATTTGGGGAGTGTCACTCCAGGTGACATCTGCATAGTGGCAAGACTTATTCCAAAGACAGATTTATAATAAACAGCTTCATTTTATAGAGCCCCAAATATTTGCACAAAAATGAGCCCTGCGTATAACTTGCTCCATTTATCTTTCTGCTGTCACTGAGTGTATCTTTATTTTATTACTGTACCTTCCAGTCCCTCCAGCTTCCAAAGTCACTGTCATTTAGGCAGCCTTGTCTTCAGCTTTCTTCACCTCTCTCCTTCTGTCTGCTAGGGCCCTGCCCACACCCACTCATCCAGCAGCCTCCTGGGGTACCCCTCTTTCCCCATCAAGAGCAAACAGTAAAGGCCCCTGCAGAAGAACTCTGCCCATCCCTCCTCCAGTCACTCATTCCCTGGGGCAACGCCCTCTTTTCAGCACTCTGGACAGAGCTCCCGGGGGCTGTGTTTTAACAGACTTTAGCCTTGCAGGCCCAGGCTGCCCTGTGCAGAGCAATTTGAGATGCTGCTCCCTCCTTCCTCCTCTCTTAGCATTACCAGCGTTATGAAGTAAAACCCAAGTGGTTTCTAACCTCCACGGCTACCCAAGACACAGGCTCAGTAATAGAGCGAGCAGTGTATGGAAAAAGGAGCGATTTTAATTTCAAAGTTCTGCTGACATTCATCGAGTACTCTCAAGGTTTATATAAACAGAACGCCCCGCTTGAAATATCACTTTGAATTCTGTCGGTGCCATCACGCCTCTAATAGGCTGCTGTTTTGGTTCCTCTCAGCAATGTGAGCCTTTGTGTTTTAATATTCAGAGGCACAAGGAAGCAAGAAAATTATAGCTGGGAAGCCCGGGCTTGGTTCTTCATCATCCAAGTTAAATTTGGCTGAATGGAGGGAAAATATCCTTTTAAAAGGGATGGTGAATGGGAATAATAATCTCTTACATTTACAAAACACTACACATTTTCAAAGCCCTCTTACATTCATTATCTTGTTAGATTTCCCTAGCAATCTGGTACAGAGCACCCCACATATAGTATAGGGGGTGCCAGATATGGTGGCAGGTCTTGGAAGACGATGGTGAAGAAAGAGGCTGGGCTGTCAGTGACTGGTTGGTCAGTCTGTGGTGTCAAAAATGGTCCGGGTTAGCCAAGGCCAGGACTTGGCAACATCAACATATCTCTTGGCATGCAACCTCCTCTGACCCCCCCCCCCATCTTCAAAGTGACTTTTCCCCTCTCCTCCTGTCCAACAGACATTCTCCAAACCAAGCAGTGTTGAGGATGTCTTGCCAGGGTCTCTTCTTTTTTAGGAGACCTAATGTTCACAGCATAAAGGAGAGACTGACTCCTAATGGGCAGTAATTTTTTTTAGTGAGCACTGTTTGTCCTAGAAGTGCCTCTCCCTTGACCTGCATTGGTTCAGGTGACCTTTGCAACTCTGGGATGTGGGCAGCCCCTGTTGTGGTTAGGCTGCTGCGTGTTACAGTATGGTCAAGGAACCAGCTGTTGGTCATCCTGAAATGTGCTTCCTGTTTGTCTCCAACAACAATGCCCACCATCATTGAGAGGGAGGATTTGGGTGGGGACTGAGTTTGCATCTCTTTCTAAGGGCCAAATTCTTGGTCTCCTGTCTTCTGATCCTGGCTTGGGGACCAGAAGTCTGTGAATCTAACATCCTGGGTCCCAAACTTCCCCTTTGCTTCCATTATCTGTGGGATGAAATCTCTGCCTCAATGTATTCTGTCAGTTGCCCAGGCATTCACACAACAGTGCCACTACTCAAGCAAGTGGGCTGTGGTAAGGACAGGTGGCAGATGAGTGAATAAATGAACAGTGAGTGAATTAGGGGAGAATTTAACTCTTCATTTCAGTGTGTGTGTTTGCATTGTGCATGTATGTATGCATGTGTGTGTGCATGTGTGAACATCCATGCATGTGTGTGTGTATGTATGTGCGAGTATGTATGTTTGTATGTATGTGTGTGCATGCATGCATGTGTGTATGTATGAATGTGTGTGTATGTGTGTGCATGCATTGCGCATATGTATGCACATGTGTGTCTCTGTGTGTGCATATGTGCCTGTGTGTATGCATGTGTGCATGTGTACATGTGTATGTGCATGCGTGCAAGTGTGTGTATATGTGTGTGCATGTGTGCGTACATGTGTGTGTACATGTGTGTATGCATATGTGTGTGCATGTGTGTGTATGCATGCATGTGTGTGTATGTGTAGGTCAGAGGAAAACATTGCAGAGTTGTTCTCGTCTTCCATCTTCTTGTGAGATCCAGGAAATCAAACTTAAGTTGTCAGGTTTGTACAGCAAGGACCTTAACCCATTGAGCTACTTCACTGGATGAGGACTTAACTCTTCAAAGACGTGTAGGGTGAGCAGCAGAAAGACCTTAGCCGTCAAGAGTAGAGCTCCTGCCCTGCCTTGAAGCCCTGATGGGTCTTCGGTGAAAGTGTCCCTATGGCATCTCCAGCATCTCCCACCTCTTCTCAGCAGCACTGGCAGCTCCCGACAAGCTGGCAAAGCGAATGCATCCGAGGCCAGAGCTTTGGAGGGTCAAGGTGAGAGAGGAAGACAGGAGATCCAGCGCTAGGGCACACCAGGGACTCATTAGATAAGACTGTTCTGATGTTCATGGCTGAGCTGGACTGGGCAGGTTGATGGTGGATTGTTGCAGGCTCTGTCTCTGGGGGCGGTGTCATTTATAGGTTCTTGAAATTTGTTGCTGTTGATAACAGTGACAAGCTATAAGCATCCCACGTGAGGAATGTTAATAACGCAGGAGGCATTTTTTAAGTGGTGGCTTTGGGGAGCCTTCAGCATGTTAGTGCCAATGGGCTGGCTGTTGGCGCTGTCATATATCTGGGAAGTTATTCTGGGAAGGTCGCGCCGTGACTCCATTGTCATTATGTACAAAATATTTCAATTTTCCAGAATAGACTTGGTTGTGGCACCAATGAATCTTCATCTCTTCTCCTTTTATGTCCCTGCTTGTCTCTGGAGTCTGGTTTTGTGTAAGCAGAAGATAGACAAACAGTAGGTGGTTCTGGCAGGAGTGGGATTCTGCACAGCAGGGCTGTGGTGAGGGGGGTGGGTGGGTGAGAGAGCAGATGGGTCTCTGAGGACCTCTGGGGATTGGTCATAGCTGTGGTCCAGCGGAGGGATCTTAAGGCTCCTCCTCATACAGCTGACCCCCAGCTCACCTGTTCCAGCCAAACTGTTCCCCAGACACAGCTGGAACCTTTAGCCTGGGTCTTTCTTCTTCTTTTTTTTTTTTTTTTTTTTTTAAGATTTATTTATTATTATATCTAAGTACACTGTAGCTGTCTTCAGACACACCAGAAGAGGGCATCAGATCTCATTACAGATGGTTGTGAGCCACCATGTGGTTGCTGGGATTTGAACTCAGGACTTTCAGCAGAGCAGTCAGTGATCTTAATCGCTGAGAGCCATCTCTCTGTCCAGCATCTCTCAGGGCCAGCCCTCCCTCAAGGCCATTGCTCTCTGACTGGGAGCCTGAGCGGTGGAACATCTGGCATTCATCAGAGCTTCTTGGTGCCCCAGCTTCCATTTCCTATGGGGCAGTGGGCTTAAATCCTGTTCTATTTAACTTCTCTTCAATCTGACATCACTGTGGGCAAGCACCATGCCACATCGACTCCCATAGATCCTAAAGCAGCTGGCTGCCTCCGTGCCTCCTGTCTCCTGTCCTTGAGAATTGACCCCTAGTACCCCTCTAGACCTCCAGTCTGACTTCCCGCATGTGAGGACCACCAGGGGCATCAGCCTGGGCTGATCACCTCAGAGCCTAGACCTGCTGCTCTCGCCTCAATTCATTCTCTCTCTCTCTCTCTCTCTCTCTCTCTCTCTCTCTCTCTCTCTCTCTCTCTCTCTCTCTCTCTCCCTCCCTCTCTCTCTCTCTTTCTTTCTTTCTGTTGTTTTTTGTTTTTGTTTTTTTTGGTTTTTCGAGACAGGGTTTCTCTGTGTAGCCCTGGCTGTCCTGGAACTCACTTTGTAGACCAGGCTGGCCTCGAACTCAGAAATCTGCCTGCCTCTGCCTCCCGAGTGCTGGGATTAAAGGCATGGGCCACCATGCCCGGTTCCTCAATACTTTCTAGTGAGCCAGACATGTGTCACACTTTGCATGACTGAGGAGACAGGAAGACAGTGACTCAGCTTAAACTCTGAGGGTAACTGCTGATGGACAGGATGCCAGAGCTGGAGTTAGACATTCCTGCCCAGGGCCTCCCTGCTGGTCTCTGCTGGGCCCTTTAATCAAGGCCTTGCTCCTCTAAACTGACCCCTCCCTTGGTCTCAAACTCTTTAGTATACACTTTCAGGAAAGGATTCAGCCCCCAGATGTGTAGCAGCAACAAATGAGATACTTGCCTGAGACGCCAAAAGTCAGGGAGGGCACTGTGATGGTTAATCTATATCCGGAATCAACTGAATCCCAATCATTGGGCATGACTGTGAGGGATTTTCTTGATTGGATCATCTGACAGGGAAGACCCGCCCTCAATCTGGGCCACACCTCCTAGTGGCATGTCAATCAAAGGACACGGACTGAAGGAAGCTTTTGCTTTTGGCCTGCCTGCCCTCAGTCTCACAGGCAAGTTTGTCTATCTTTTTGCTGAGTCTTCCCTTTGCTGGTGTTAGAATCTACTTCTTCAGGATTCCAATACAGATGGAAGACCATCAGTTCTCCAGGATTCCCCTGTGACTCCAGCCCCGCATTGAAACTACTCAGACATCCAGGCAAACGGACTATATAACCACCAGACCCTCCTTGGCGTGTCGGCTGGGAGACATCCATTGTTTGAATACTCAGTCCATGGCCTGTCAGCTCTTCTAATAAATTCTCTATTTACATCTACATATAAAATGAATGTATATTCATTCTATCCGTTCTGTTCCTTTAGAGAATACAAATACAGATTGTAGTACCAGAATGTTGGCCACATGGTTCTGGTTTTAGAGTCATGAAGAATATATCAATAAAGGGGCTGTGGAATCTTTCTTGACAGTTAAGGAGAGCCACTCACACCAGCGGATGAGTGCCAGGGCAGCCCCTGTGTGAAGGTTCTGAGAATGCAGGAAGCCCTGAGAAGCCATTGCATGAAGCTGTGAGGGTGAAGCCGGAGCCATGTTGGAGACCCTGAGGTGTTAAGAGATGCTGGAGCCATGGGCTATCCGCTGAGGAAAGCTGAAACAGGGTAGAACCAACCAAGAGAGAGAGAAACCTCCCTGGCAGCAAAGCTGGAGGGGTGGAGCCATCTGAGCCAGTGGTTCTCAACCTTCCTAACGCTGTAACTCTCTCATAGGGTTCTTCAGGCTTCCCTAACTCCCAACTGTAAAATTACTTTGTTGTTACATTGTAACTGTAATTTTGTTACTGTTGTGAATTGTGATGTAAATCTCTGATGTGATATAAGTATCTGATATGCGAGCCCCAAAGTGGTCATGACACACAAGAGAGGGAGACACGGATCCTAAACTCTGGCATCTGACATGGAATTAGGAGATTTTGAGTTCTCCCTTCTCGGCTTGGCTCTTGCTTTGGTCCAGGATTGCCTCACTATATACCCATCCCTCCACCTTGGAACAGTAATGTAGACTCCGTGCCATCATTGTATGTTGGAATTATCTCATCTGCCCTTTGACTTTACAGGGGTTACAGCTAAGAGATTGACTCCCATCTCAGAAGAGGCTTGGACTTTGGACTTTCAAACAGTGTTGCAAGACTGAATGTAATTTGTATCGTGACATGGCTAGGAGACTCTAGGGGTGCAGGGAGTGGACAGTGGTGGGTGGAAGAATGACTACCACAAGGCTCAGGTGTTTGAACACTTGGGCTATGGGGGTGATGACTGCAAGGTGTGGCTTTGCTGAAGGAAGTCCCTGGGGGTGGGATTTACGGTTCTGAGTCAGCTCTCTCTGCTTCCTGTTTGTGGATTGGATCCAAGCTCTCAGCTGCTACAGATGGTGGTAATGAATTTCTATTCTTCCTGAGTTGTAAGCCCCAAATATACCCTTCCTCCCGTGAGTTTCTCTGGTCAGGGTGTCTCAGCACAGCAATAGGAAAGTAACCAATGCATACACGAAACCCTTAGCGAAGAAGATGATACTTAACGCAGTGTTCCAAACCACCAGACCTACTGTGGAAAGCACATGTTACAAATGAAACTGTTTTAAACAGACAGGATCAGGAACCTACCTTCCTCCCACTGTCACACCTGACCCTCCTGGAGACCACCTGGCTCTGAGCTAGTAGCCTCTCCCTTTTCTAGACACTCAGGAAGTGAGGTGATTTGCTCAGAATAGCCTGGGTGATAAAGGGCAGAGCTGGGAGCCCTCCCAGGGCATGGATTGTTGCCACTGAGCCTCACCGTGGCATGTCGGCTGGTGTCTGTGCCCAGTGATTGTCAGTCCTGAGAGGCACCTGCCTCTCCTCACCTGGGTTCCTCCCAGGGTTCTTTGTCCTCAAGGTGCTATTTGTCCCCCTCTTGTATGCTGATAGTGTGTCTACCCACATAGGCAGGACAATACCCTGTCCTTGCTGTAGTGAGCTTGAAGAGCATTTAGGAAGGGAAGGAAAAGCTGCCGCCCTTCTCACCTGGGGCAGGTTCCTGCTTCTAGGAGTCACTGGGTTGCGGCTCTGATGGTTCCCACGTGCCCTCTCAACCACTGTGTAGTCTTGGGGAAGTCTCCACCTCTGCTACACTCTAATGTCAGAATCAGGCTAGAAAGACTCTGGGGGCGGATGCTCCAGAGTCACGTGGTTAACTCAGTTGGTTCCTGCTCTCCCGGAGGAAACACCAAAACCAGACAGAAGGCCACGTGGTCAGGAGCACAGACCTGGTACCTTAGTTTCTTTCCTGACCCCTGGGGTAAACTATCCCGACTGGAAGCAACTTAGGGGAGAAAGGGCTAATTTTGGCTCACAGCTCAGCGTTATCGTCTGTCATGGCACAGGGTGGGGTGGAGCAAGGGGGAGACAGTGCCACGAGCAGGAGGAGGAAGCCAGGCCTAGGCCCTCAGAATCAGAAGCAGAGTGGGGAACGCATGATCAGCCTGGTTTCGTTCAGTTCTGAGGCAGCACAGAAAGGGGTGCTGCTGCATTCAGTGTGGGCCTTCACAGCTCAGTCACCTTAGTTAAGGAAATCCCTCCCAGGCACCACCACAGGCCACTTAGACAAGGACCTCCATGAGACCCCCTTCTCAGGTGATCCGGGACCTGCCAAGCTGATGATTGAAAATTACCCTCACCCCTGGCTTTGTCCCAGCCTCTGCTCAGCACACTCCATACACTATTGTCCTTGGGCTGTTGTGGAGGTCTGTTCTGCGGCCACACCATGGCACGCTCACCGCGAGCTTAGAACACCTGTCACCACTCCCAGGAGACGCTCACAGCCTTGGGGTCTCTGGCTCACAAGTCTTCCCCTAGGATGTAGAAATGGTTGTGTAACTGTGTGCAATCTCCCCATTTTCCTGTAAGTAACCCCAATTAAGCTTGTTGGTCCACCGAGCTAGACAGAGATGGTCTGTTGTTGGTGCCATCTCTGGGGTGAACAGATGTTTGTTCATCTCTCCCCCCCAAAAAAAAAATCAGCATCAGAGTAATGTTTACCAGTGGGAGCCCAACGTTGTGAGTGCACCCAACACGCCCTCCCAGAAGCTGGTCAACAGGGCAGGGCAAGGACTGCCCTCAGATGCTCAGCCTTTCCCAGGAGAGCCTGCCCATAGGTCACTGTACTGAACTGTGTGTGAGAAAAGGGGTTGGGGAGTGTGGTTAAGGAATGTTCTGGAGTCTGCCAGCAGGTGGTGGTGGCTAGCCCCTGTGGCAATCAGTTTGGTTGCAAGCCACCTAAGCACATGCTTGTCACCACTTGGTGCCTTTGGTGAGGTCCCATCTCCTTGAGCCTTATGTATAGAACAGGGAGGCTCCCAAGAGCATGGTGACCCATTCAAGGTCATTTCCCCTGTTGGTGTTGACAATCAAGCTGGGATTGGGGTGTGTGTGTGTGGCTCAGGGTTTCAGCTCTGACATCCTCCACAAGGTCACTGGGGGTGTTGTGGCAGCTGGAACTCTTCTGTCTTGTTCTGCTTGCAGCCTGTGCTGAGGCTTGGTTGAGATCAGCTCACTCAGCAGGACTGGGCCTGGGTCCCCAGGGAGGGCTCCAGGGCTCCCATGTGTCCCCAGTGGGCAGGGACGCTGCCCTAGCTTGCCTTTCCTCAGCTCGCCCTTCAGAGGGGCTTTGATTCGCTGTTAACCTAGCAGAGCCTCATGAATCATTCATGAAGATGCTCCGACGAGATCATTATTTTGAGTGTCGAGTGTCAGGAAAACAGCGTCTGACGGGCAAACATGATGTCTGATGACAGAACAGCCGATGGGGTGACCCGGCAGCTGGGCACCTGCCATGCTGCAGAGAATTTTTAAACATTAAAAAAAAAAGAAAAGAAATCCACTCTGGCTTAAAGAAGAGCAGAGCCTCCTCACAGACCCCATGCAGACAGACACAGGTGTGTGTGAGATGCAGGGAGGGGAGGCTGTCCTGAGAGTCCAGCCTATTCTCTGGGAAGTGACTCAGTGTAGCCCAGCCTGTCAGGGGCCCAGCTGCTCTATGAGCCAACCCACAGCCTGGCTCAGTAGAATGGACACTGCCTTCCCTTGTGACTTTCCAGGGAAGGTCATTCTAAAAATGACCGGGTAGGGCTCATGCTGAGGCCCAGCCTGTTCCCTGAGACCTCCTAGTCCAGCAGTGATAGGCTGGACCTGTGGCTGGCCAAGCCCCTGGGACCCTGGGGGGGTTTCTGGCCGTGTCGAAGCCACTTTCCAGCAGATGACAGGTTGTCGATAAACTCACTACCTGCATTATTTAAGCAGAACAAGGTGAGCTTGCCTGCGCCCTTGAGCTCAGATCAAATTGATGGGCAGCACAGAAGCTACAGGCAATTAGATTGTTCCAAAGAGAAAGAAAGTCAGAGGGGACGGACGGGTGTGGGGCCTGCAGCGGGGCGGGGCTCTGGCCCTCTTCTCTGTGGGTAGAGGCCTTGAGCTCTGGCTTCTCTCTTGGCCTCTCATTAGCACCGCCAAGCCTTGGATCTCTGTAGCAGAATTGGGTGTCAGATTTATATGTTTGTTTTAAGAGGTAAGATGTCCCCTACCCCCCCTCCCCCACCCTAGAAGCTCTGCCCTGTTCTATGACCTGATCCCTTGGGGACATTCGTAGGATGTCTTGTTGCGCCCCGTGCCCTCCCTTCCAGTCCCTCACCTCTAACCGGCAGGTGATTGACTGTCACGTGCCTTCTGTTCTCTTACAGTCTGGCTCCTGAGAGTTTAATCAAAGGCAAGGCAGGGGAGTGTGTCCACTCCATCAGGCAGCAACAGCGAAAGCAGAGCGTGGGCCCCCGTGGCTCGGGCAGACCTAGGAAGTACTGGTTCACAGACTCTAAGTACAGGGCTTAAAGGGAAGGTTGTCACATGTTTTCCCTACCAGTTCAAGGACACGTCCTAAAGGCACAGGCTCTTTCTGAACACTCCCTGGGTGGAGGGCTTGCTGCCTCTCGACCCCATCTACCATCCAAGGCCAGTGGGGCTGCTACAAAGTTCTTTCTTCAGGAGGACGCTACCTTTCAAAGATTAGACGAGGGGTTCAGTTACTTGCTCATTTGCACACCCGTCTACGCGTCAGTCCATCCATTTATCCCTCTGTCCATTCACCTACTCAGGCCTTCATTCTCCCACCCATCTCTCTACCCAGGCACCCATCCACAACTCACTTATTGGCCTCACAAACCTGTCCATCAACATATCCTCCCACCCACTTAACTTCCTACCCCTCTATCCATCAACTCACTGACCCACCAGGGTCTTTGCAGCCGCTACTTACTAATTCTATCTGTCAGCCTGTCCCCCTGCTCATCCACCCACCCGTCCACACACCTGTCCTTCCAGCCGTCCCCATACTTGCCCACTAGTCCTCCCTTTCTTCTGGCTGTCCTCTGCCCGTTCATTCACGGGTCCACTCACCTAGCCTTCCAGTTACCTCCCCCCCACACCCATCCTTCCTTCTATGTGTAGACAGCCATGAAAACTGTTGAGTCTGCTCTGGTTATTAAAGATGGTGGGACGTCCCAATCCCACGGCCTGCTAATGCTCCCAGAGAAGAGCACAGTGTATCCAGGGAAAATGCAGTCTCCTCCCCAGTCATTCCCCAAACCACAGTCCCCGAGAGTTGGCCCTGGTCATACTATGTAGCCAGGGTGTCCTTCAGCTCCATGGAAGCTGGTGGGACCCTGTGTCTTAGGGTCTGAAGAGCTTTTCCCCTACATCTCCAGGGAACAGGGAATGTCTATGCCTGAAATTCGAAATGCACTCCCAAGCTCTTTTGCAGATTACTGTTTTTTTTTTTTTCAGTATATGAAAAAGCAGCTTAGACAAGTCCCTGGTGGGCTCAGTTGGGAAGTTTTTTGGACACTTAAAATCTCAGCCTGCAAACGCCAGGCATGCTGGAGGTAATTGTTCACGAAAATCAAAGGGAAGCCGATACAGCAGGTTTCTGGTATTTTATCAGCCACAGACACAGGTTAGCTCTCATCACCCTGAGCCTCAAGAAAGATAAAACTGGAGCATTGATCTGAGCCTCTCCCATGAGGGTCCCGTGCTGGCAAACCAGTACCATCTCAGAGCAGACATTCCCTGGCTTGAAACAGCCACGTGTGGGGTGGCAGCTGCTGGCCTCAAACACTCCTCTAGAGAGGCTGTGGTGGTCATGAATACCTGAAACCTCTTCTGCTACTTCCTGCGGGTGCCCAGCCTGCCAGAGCTGGGAGGCCTGTCCAGGACCTCCCGTGTCTATGGCAACCGATGCATCCCATTCCCAAGCCAGGGACCAAGGCCCTTGCTTAAGTTACTTTGTGTGGTGGTAACTAGGCTTGTGTGGGAGAGCTGCTCTTTGGTGAAGGCTTTCCCTAGAGATAGGAAATGAGGGGTGGGAGATGACAAACCAGGCAGGGCAGGCCCTAAAGCCCACAGTGTCTTCAGAGGGCAGAGGACACCTGTTGCTGATCTTACAAGTCAATTGACAGAATTCATCCTCGGAAGGAATTCTTTGAGGAGAGTAGCATTTAGCTCAGTGGACTGTGGGTAAGCAGGTGGCCCTCCTCCTTGTGAGCAGGCCTTCAACCATCAACAGAAGGTCTTAAGACACAAATGACAAGGTCTCGAAGGAAACAGGAAACCCAGCCGCAGGCAGCCTTCCAGCCCTCTCTGGAACACCAGCTCTGTCCTAGGTCCCTGAAGGTTGGCCTGGCCTGGAGAATGCAGGGTTTTAGGCTCCACAGTCGAAGGAGCCAATTCCTTATACACTTCCTGTCTCTGTCCTCCTATCTCCATCTCAGTCTCCCTCGCACTGACTCTTCCCTGGAGTACCCTCTCCTACCCGCGGGGCCCAGCCCAGAGTCAAACTCCCTGTCTCTGAAGATCTCCGAGCCAGTCAACAACCAACCAAGCAGCCACTGCTAATTGTTGAGTGCCTGTCTCGTGCAGATCACGGAGCTAACGGCATACGCCTCCTCTCACAAGTCCTCAGGGAAGTGAATGGAAGCTCTCGATGTCAAGCAGCCTGCTCAAGGTCAAGCGTAAGAAGATTGGACTCTAGGTTTATCTGAGGTCCCCTCCTGGAGCTGGGTCTTGTCCTGGTATTTATTGGGAGGCCAAGGATGAGAAGGCCAGTGGCGTCAGGAATGAGATGTTGGGGCAACGGAGAGGGAGCAATTACTGTTATAGAACACCATGACCAAAAGCAATCTGGGGGAGAGGGGGTGAGGGCTTACTTTATCTCATACTTCCAAGAAACAGTTCCTCACATAAGGCAGGACCCCGGAGGCAGGAACTGAGGCAGAGGCGGGGGAAGAATGCTCCTTATCAGTTTGTTCCTCGTGGTTTGCTCAGCCTGTCTTCTTATAGCACCCGGTAAGACCAGCCTAAGGGATAGTACTGCCCACAGTGGGCTGGGTCCTCCCATATCAGTCAAGAAAGTGCACCGCAGGCAAATCCGGTGGGGGCCCCATCTCAGATGAGAATCCCTTTTCCCACATGACTCTACCTTGTATTAAGTTTGTATACAAAGTTAACCAAACAAAACAACCTAGTCAGCACAGTTGCCAGCCAAGGCCAAATGCTGATACCTGAGACCAGGCCAGGCCTTCTACGTCCTCAGGCTCACCAGGTTCCTGGGGTACCACAGCCTGCTCCGGAGACACCGGCTCTGCCTCTGTTGGGAGCTTTTGTGTCCTAAGCTTGTCACCTTGTCAGTCCTCTTCCATAGACAGAAGCATGGAGGAGAGCGGGGAGGAAATGAAATCTAAAAAGCCATGTCAGTTTGAGTGATTCTCCAGCAGCTGGCTGCCCCTCATTGCTCCAAGGAAGGCAATAAAGCCAGCGAGCCAATAACAGCAAACGGCATGAGGCTTGACAGATATGGCTGTCCCCAGCAGGTGATGGCCAATTCAACCAAGGCGAGAAATGGAAGTTGGGGCAAACTGGTCCATGAAATGAGTGACCCCGTGAAACCTCTCCCCCTGACTAGTCCATCTGAGCAGTGGGCACCAGTCCGCCCCATGGGAGCAGGCTGGGCCGCTCAAGTGGAGGGGGCCCATGGCACAGATCTCGGAGTAGCCGTGGGAGGTGTTGTAGGGCCCCCATGGGTGGGGAGGTGGGCATGTGCTATTAGTATCTGATGTTTGGGTGGATATCAAGCACAGGGGTGAGGGGCCAATGAGTGTGAGGGGCTCTTCGTACTAGTTTTCATGTAAACCCAGGGCCTGGTTACACGCTTGGCTGGAGCAAAGCTGGGCTTTCCATACCAGGCTTGAGGGCAAGGCACTCGCATTGCTGTGATTGGACAGGCATGGGTTGTGCGAGCCCCTCAGTTTCTCTGCAAGCTGGCTCACCTGACCCGATGCTCTGCCCTGCCTGCCCACTCTCAAGGCAGGTACCTGGTTCTTACCAACTTCCTGATGACGTGGTAGCAGCACAGACTGAGCTCAGCTCACTGCTTGGTGGTAGCAGCACAGGCTGAGCTCAGCTCAATGCTTGTTGCTGGGGCTTGGTGCCTAAGATGGGGAAGGCACCTGATGCCGGTTCCCCAGTGCATATCAAGGCAGTTGGCCAGGTTTCTGGGGATGTGACTTTGACCTTGTCTCTAATCCCTGTTTCCTTGGAAGGCTGGGGGAGAAGGGAGGCAGGGAAGGATTGTCTGTACGGAGAAGACCCCGGCCGAGGTCAGTCTTCAGAGAGCATGTTCTCTCTGTGTCTGTGTAGGGCAGCTGCTCAGGTCTGCCTGACATTGACATCTTTTGACTCTGAATCAACAACCGTAATGAGGGTCAGGGGAGATGGCTTGCTTGGTAAAGTGCTTGCCATGAAAACCTGAGAAACAGAGTCTGAGCCCTAGCCATCATCTACTAAGCCAAATGTGTGCTCTTGTGATCCCAGCCCTGGGGGATCTCTAGCCAGACAGCCCAGCCCAACCCAACAACTGAGCCCCAGGTCCCAGCATGAGACTCTGTTTCAAAGAGTCAAGGGGATGCTTCCTTACGAATGACACCCGAGTTGACCTCTGACCTCCATACGCACGTGCACATGTGCACACACACAGAAAACCATGGGCGAGCCAGGGTGGTAGGGAGCCTCAGATTTGCACCATGGGAACACTGACACCCTTCTGAGCCCCAGTTGCCTGGGAACTTCCCACAGAACAGGAGCTCTCAGGGTCTGAGGTAGGCTAGGGTTCATGGCTCCTACGAGAATCAAAGCCCCAGACTTACTTAAGATCCTGGGAGGCTATGTGCCTCCAGAGACACTGAGATGTCTGCCAGGCTGAGAGGTGAGGTTGTGACAAGCCACCAGGACATCTCAATATGGGGGTAGTGGGGGGCAAGACACCCTGCAGGAGATGCTGAAAACTTGCGAGAGAGTGACTCAGATCCATCTGGCACTGCCATTGGGCATGCTTTCTTTTGGCTCTCTCTCTCTGAGATGAGGCTTGCCCTTCTTAGCTTCTTTCTTTTATGACACAAGGTTTCCCTATGCAGCCCCAGGCTAGCCTCAAACTCATGGTGATCCTCCTGCTTCAGCCTCCTCAGTAGCAGGACTACAAGAATGAACCACCATGCCTGATTTCTCTTCTTAGCATCTTACTGCTCAGTCGAGACCTCAGTGTCTTCATGTACTAAGTGTGAGGAGTCCAGCACTTACTAGCTTCATGCCAAATGTCTGGACTGGCGCCAGCCTGCACAGAGCATCCCTAGAAACATCCAGACTTCTAAGCACCAGCTGACAACGTGCCTCCGCAGTCGGCGGAGCCACGGGAGGAAACAGCTTCCCACCTCCTTGGATCCAAGAAGAACCAAATTAAGGTGCTAAGTTTATACATTAATTTTTTTTTTTTTTTTTTGCCGCAGACAGGAATGGAAATAGCTTTCTAAAAGGTATTTTTAAAAACCGCTTTTTGGTGCTCCATTAAAAGGCTCTCCGCCTTGCCTCGGAGTCTCTGCATCTGCCAAAAATACTATGAAAATTGCTAAAACACAGTGTCTGTTGGCTCTAGCAGGTTTGCCAGCCAGCTCCAAATAATCTAAAACCCGATTTCACATTCGATCCAAGATGGAAGGCACACAGCTCACTCTGTCTAACGGTGATCCAAAAGCCTGGGAGAAAGGCCTCTCTGGGGTTGAGAGGTCAGCCCTGGATCCACTACCCAGTATAACCCGAGGTGCTGGTGTCCTTATCTCCTGGGTGGTGGCCCCAACGGTTTTGCCCGTGTCTTCCTACTTCCCTTCCCAGGTCCTGATTTGTCCAGCCAACTCCAAGTCCACAGAGTTCATCATCCACCTGCAGTGTCTACCCAGATGACCAACATGCGTCTTGCTCCCAACACGGCTCAGAGGACCCATGACTTCTCTAGTCCACGCCCTGCTTACATCTCTCCGGTGTACACAGCCTTGCCAGCCCCTAGTTATCCGAGTCCAAGGCCACTGGTCAGGCTGGATCCCTCTCCTTCTAAAACAAGCCTGCCTGCCCCAAGCAAGTCTGGTTAAACCTCACCACTTAGCCCTCAGCCCCCTTTCCTCTGCTCCTGCTATGTCCTCCTGCTGAGTCGCATTAGCTGCCACCTTGTCCCTTACAGCAAGAGAGAACTTTAAAAGCACATTTATCAGATCACATCACTGCTGTGCTTAGAGTATCCAAATAAGACTGAGGCATTCTGCCCTTCCTTAGGGTGGGAGCTCCCTCAGGCTTCCCTTCCAGAGCCTTCCTGTGCTTGCCTGGCTCATCGGCTCCAGTCCCCTGTTTGCTTGCTTTCTCCTGCCTTACAGCCTCAGGAACTTGGAACTGGCTGCTCCCTCTGGAACATTCTTCCCAAGGTTCATACCGGTGATTTCCATGTGACTCGGTCACAGTCCAGATGACACCCCTTTGGAGAGCACAGATCTCAAAGCTGGCCTTTCTTGTCTATCTGTACACCAGCATCCTTCCCACTAGATGGCCTGCTCTGAGGGCTGGGATCTCAGGACAGGATTTCTGCGGTCTGGAGCTAGGTCCAGTGTACGTTCTGGTATATAGGCCTCTGTGATTGAATGAGCGAGGACCTGTCCCACATCACCCACCTCCACGCCCGTGTGCACCAGGAGCTCGTGACCCCTCGCTTGTTTCATTCTGACAGTGGTTAGGGTTCTTGCTGAGCCACCTCTCATTGTACTCAGACCCTGGTTAGAAGTCACCAGCCTGGTGTGGGGTAGCAGGAAGGTACCTCCGAAGGCCTGCTGGGTGGTACGGCGTAAAGGGTTTCAGATGAAAGGCGACTCTGCTACTTATATTCTGTGTGGCTTAGACACACCTTTTATATTCCAGGTGTCCATTGTCCTTCCACACAGACCTCACCCTTGTCAAGCGCTAATGAATACTAGGTTTTCTGGGTTACGGCACCTGATCTTGTTCAGGTTCTGAGGTTCTTACACTGCCATGGATGAAAGAGACAAGCTTTTGGGGGAAGAATTATAGCAAGTCTTCAATTCCAATGAAAAGGGCCTAAGAGATCCTAGTGGTCCTCAGGAGTACACCATGGACCCTACATTTACAACACAGAGAAGTCAGCATCCAGTTTGATAAAATAAAAAATAAAATAAAATAAAAGCTACCTGGACACAGAACATCTGATCTTACACAAGCAAGATACACAAATGAGGCCTAGCCCATCCCACAGGATGCTGGCCATGCCTTGTGCCTGGAGTGGCACCTGTTCTTTCCCTCAGTGGCTCTATGCCACATTTTGGTTATGATGCAGTGATGTCCCCAGCCCAGGGACCTGACACAAGGGTGGCACGTGACTATAGAGATATGATAAGATTAAAAACAAGTACCAGTGGCCATCCTGTGAGCCAGGATAAAGAGGAATCCAGGAACGAACTTAAGGTGTGGATTCCAAGGTGGGGCTGCTGAGCTGAGACCTAAATCCTGCGGTAGACACAGCTGTTGTAGATCGGTAGAGCTTCATAGGCGGAGGAGCGGTGAGGGTGAGAAGTGTGGGCTCTACTTGTTCTTCAGAAGAGAGCAGAGAGAGAGTGAGGCCTTCCTGTGGCTACAGAATGACCCGCAGTAGCGGGAAGACAGATGAGGCCGGGCCCATTGAGCCCTGAGACATGGGTGGACATGAAGGTCTTCCACCCATCAGCGGAACCTTGGCTTGAGATCGGATTTGCTCAAACCATGAAGAGCTGATTATAAGTTTTAATTGTCTCTGGAAACTTTGAGGCCTCGGAGCCGAGTGAAAAGGCTCCTTTAAATGGTTCACAATAACGGTCTGTTAACACATTCCAGACCCAATTTATCCAAGAACTTGTTAAAATTCCCTCTGTGCAGCCAGCAAAGGAATGTGATTTTGAAGTCGTTTACTTACCAATAAATTACAATGCTCTGGGATCATTAGCAGCAAAGTAAATTGTTTTAATTGATCTGAACTTCGTTACGACCCAGGGACTCCGCTTCTGCGCAAATGCACTTTCTAAGGGTCTAAAATAACAAATGAATCTCTCTTGAATCCTGTCATCTTTAGATCTGTTCTTTCCCCCAGAGACCAGGAAAGGGGAGAGAATCAATGGTGGCAGTAGATATTGCTGCATGGCCCAGGGACCGCACAAAACACTGCATAGATATTGCTGCATGGCCCAGGGACCGCACAAAACACTACATAGATATTACCGCCTGGCCCAGAGGCCGCACAGAACACTGCATACAGAAACACTGCATAGATAGATATTGCCACATGGCCCAGGGGCTGCACAGAGACACTGTGCCGGGAGCTGGGTCTCTGTGCAGCTAGTCTTTGCAATGGTGGGATGGTGGGGGAGGTGTGAACTTGAGAGCCATCCTGTGCTGATATCCCTCTGTCCCCTCGTGTTGTCGCAGGCTCTGTAATTGTTCACTCACAGGTTTCCTGTAGATTCTGCAGGTGCTGTTTGCATGGCAATAAAAACACAAGCTAATTTACAAGTGAACAGACTGGTGTGTAGCCTAACAATGGGGACATTTTAAAAATGTGTGTCAGGCGACCTAAGAATTATTTATTTATTTATTTATGTGTGGTTTTTTTTTTTTTTTTTTTTTTCTTTTTGGAGGAGCCAAGTATGTGTCACGGTATGAATGTGGAGGTCAAAGGATAACCACGTAGGTCTCAGAGATTGAACTCAGTCGTCGGCCTTGGCAGTAAGTGCCTTTACTTTCTGAGCCATTTGGCAGTCTTTATCAGGTGTACTTAACACACACTAAGCTGGCTGTGACCTAGCAGTATCAACCTATGTGTGTCCCCATTGGGCCTAAAACCACACATGTGTTCATGAAGAGGATTTCACTTTTATTTGTGTACGCTTGTATGTCTGTGTGTGAATGCCCGTGGAGGTCAGTCAAGGGTGACGGACTCCTCAGAGCTGGGAACCAAACTCTGGTCCTCTGCAAGAGCAGCCAGTGCTCTTAGCTGCTGAGCCATCTCCCCAGCCATATCTGGATCCGCTTTAGAGTCAGGTGTTGTGTGATGACGTTGAACTATGAGCTATTCCTAGGGAAGGCCCTGTGTGCTGAGCAGGGAGCCCCGTGAGAGTCACCCTCCTCTTTCTCCTTGATACTGCTGTGAGCCTGACTTTCTGTGTCCAGTGGCTCTGAGTGTGTACCAAGGCATTAGTCACCAAAACAGGACCTTAAAGGGACTGGATCTGCGTTATGGTTCCTCGGATCCATTTGGAATTAGCCCTGGCCAGTTGATGTTTCCCATCAACATCATCAGGGTGGAACATTACTGTGGCTGATGATAGCTAGTGGACTAATAGATTACACTATGGGTAAAGGTCACCGCCAGCTGCTCTGCACGTCACAGGCAGCAAGGCTAGATATCTCGTATTATGGTCTGTGTGGGCAGATATCAGCCCAGGGGATGGCTTGCGGGGTGGTGGGGCTCTCTTGACCTTGATTCTCCAGGGTTCGAAATGGTCAGGTCACATAGAGGCTGCAGGAGCAGAGATGTCCCACGTCAGTCTAAACTGTCCCAGTGTGTGTTCAAGCCCCTGCTGGCTCTCCACAGTTCATGGTGTTCTGTGTGCCTGGAACTTCCTTCCTCTGACTGCTTCTACACAGGGCTGGGGTTATACGGAGAAGAAGCTAGGCCCTGGGTACAGAGCTAGGCATAAATGCTGGTATTTTCAAGTTGCTTGTATTTTCATGGAGGCAACACTGACTTATGCTCAATGAATGAAGCATTCTTAACTGGAGATGGTGAGCTAGTGACTCTTTGCACAGATACATAGGGTCAAGTAGAGACTCAGCTCTTGGCCCTCAAGTTCTTGTTTTTAGAGCATTTTCTATGGTCCTATCAAGCTGGGGAATATGAAGGACACGCTGATCTCTTCTGCATGCAGCCCTGCCTGGGACAGCTAGTAGGCATGGGAGAGATCAAATACACTTGCCAGGACAGAACCTACATAGCCAGGAGAGCAGTGGAGGTTGAACAATGTCACAATAGTTCATCTTGGTGGCACTGATGGAGAGGCCTCAGGGGATACATGTCCAGTTTATCAGGGGTGGGGGTGGAGCGATTTACATCTCAACTAATCCTCCCTATTATGCCCAGAAGAATGGGAAATTTGAGGCAAGGTCTTTGGGGGCCCAACATTGGTCTTCCAATGGCCAATCCCACCAGAACAGAGAACCTCATAGGTAGAAAATAGAACCTGCAGGTGCTGAGCAGAGTAGAGGGGAACTATGGACACAGAGCTACGGGACACACCGCTGACACACCTCCCGTGACAATGTTCTCACCAAGGGTCCCAAGTCTTCAAGTTCTCAGATATCCCAGAGCCAATGTCTGCTTCTTACGATGTGAGTGACAGAAGAATGTTCTAGGACAGTGAGCCTGAGGACTCTGCCCAGGCTCAGGACAGGGAGACATCCAGCCTAAGTTGGTGCTCGGTGCCTGTACTGCAGCAATAAAGTACTTGGACAAAAAGCAAGTTTAAGGGGAAGGGGAAGAGGGTTCATGCTGGCACATGGTTTGAGGGCACAGGTCACGGTGGCAGAGCTCAGAGTCACGTTGGTAGCAACAGGAGGCCACAGTCAGGAAGTGAGGGCTTGGGTGGGGGGCCATGTTTTCATCTGGTTTGTCCTTTTCTTGCAGTCCTGGACCCAGCTTCTGGATCCAGGATAGGTCTTCCTCCCTCCATTGGCCTACTGTAGAGCATCCCTCAAGGGCATCCACAGTGACCTGTCTCCTAGGTGATGCTAGACCCCATCAATCTGATGATTAGCCTCCACAGTGTAGAACCTCTAGGAAGTCACACATCCTTTGGGCACCCTGTTCCTGTTAGCTCCAAGGAGCCCCAGTCCTTTCACAGGTGCTAGCTCGGCCCAGCACTGCAGGATGAGCTGCCTGTCCCCTCCGTGAAGGGAAGGACTCCCCCTTACCCCCCCAGCCAAGCCCTAATCTTCCAAGGAGGCAGAATCAAATGTTAATGGGAAACACTTAACATGGGAAGGGAGTCTATTTCTCCTTAACTGTCTCTGGCTGCACAGGATCCCAGGGAGTTATTGAAGGTAAATTGCTTGGTTTTCAATTTTAAGCTGTACTTATCTGAGCTCGATCAGTCTTCCCTGATCGCGGCAGAAAATAATAAGTGCCCGGTACGGGGTTGCCCTGGTGCTCAATAACATGGCGATTGTATCCCCATTTCATTATGGAAGACAGAGAGTGCTGGGTGCAAGTTTATTGATATGATAAATGGTTCCTCATATCCTTATCTGTGAAACTCCTGCCTGAAGACTGTGGGCAGGGGCTGGTACCTACTGGAAGAGCCATGTTATTGGCATCCGTCTGGGCGTACCTGTGAGGGATAAACTTGGGATTACCCTGCTAACGAGGGCACTGCAGGGCGTCAGTGTGGCCACGGAATGCTCAGTCTTCCTGACCTGGAGTTAGGGGCAGGTATGCTGCACGAGGCTTGAGAGCCCAAGGTCTGGGATCTGCTGGATTCAAACCGTATGTGCCCACCTTTCAATGCCTTTCTGAAATAAGGAGACAGTACCGGAAGTGGTTAGGCAGAGCCAACTGGTGTCCTGTGGTCATGTTAGCCTCTGGGCTACTGGGGGCAACCCCCATCAGACAGCAGGGAAGAGACTGCTGGTTGCTCTGGGTTCCCAGATGAACTGTACTGGCCATGGATGCTGGAGGACACTGAGGCCTGGGCTGGGTGCTTGCCCTGTACCGTTCTATGAGATCTGAGCCCCAGAGGCCAGGGCAGAGTTGATAGTCACTCGCAG
The DNA here is from genome assembly GCF_978045245.1 of Mus caroli. NCBI lineage: Eukaryota > Metazoa > Chordata > Mammalia > Rodentia > Muridae > Mus > Mus caroli. Next base: position 5,109,004 of record NW_028227261.1, on the reverse strand, counting down.
GCTGCCTAGTCCTATTCTGCAGCATAGAAGTTGCCACAAAGATTTGAGCGACTGGATGAACACCAGAAGCAGATCTTAGCAAGGCATCCAGGATCTGTGGCCCAGGGTTGAAGCTAATACGTGCAGGCTTAGGAGGAGGCTGGGGCAGAACCATTGTATTCCCTTCCTGACAACCATTGCTAGTTTTGGAGGGAAGGACTTTTCTGTTTCCAGAGATGCCTTCCCTTGGGGTGATGTGCACCAGCCACTGTCATCTAGGATCCTCACACAGTGGACCCCAGACATGGCAGCTGCCAAACATAACTCAGGTCTTTCAGAACTGAAGTGCACTGGGTCCCTGAGGCCTCACCCCATCCCGAGTACTCATCTTTAAACCCTAACTCAAAGATAAATGGGCAGGAAAGGCTCTTCGTCCTCAACCACGTAAACACAGAACAGCAATGTGTCGGCGGCACTTGGTCTGACACGGGAGCCGTGAGGCATTGCTTACCCAGATAAGTTTAATGCATAATTTAGAAACATCATCAAAACGGGAAGAAAGAGAAGAGGGCCCTAAATGACTCAGAAAGAGCTCCTGTGATGAGCTCCTGAGGAGAGAGCGGAGGGGAGGCTGTGGGCTCACCGTGGACGCACACCCCGCATTTGCCATAATTGGATTGAGACGGATCCCTGAGCACAGTGCCTAGGCAGGACAGATGCACCCCTTCTGGAAGTGGGAAGCAGAGCCCTGCAGAAGCCAGCATCCAGGCATGACAGATGACACACTCAACCCTGGCGGGCCCCGAATTCTCTCCAGTAAATGTGGGATATGCCATCTAGATTCCCTGGTCCTTCAGCCACCCTTGGCTGGAGGCTGCTTCCTTGACCTAGGTAGATGTGGGGCCTGGTGTCTGGATGAGCAGAATGGTGGGGAAGGGGGACACGCTTAGGCATTTATGTCCCCTTTCTCCTGTAGCTCTGGAGGTGGATGCAGGTGGCCCTTGCCAGGAAACGATTGACAATTTCTGAGCTGGGGGCTTTTCTGCTCTTTGTGATGCTTGTCTGGGGGTGGGGGACATCTCAGGGACAGGGACATCACAGACTCAGCCTGATATATCAAAGATACTTTTGGTCAACAAGCTCCGCAGGGTACTCTAATTTCCTCTTCATTAAAGGGGTGTAGCATTCCCAGGACAGACAGCCAAGATGGTTTGGAAAAACTCAGACCCATGAGCCAGAGACCCAGAACAGCACGGAGCTCTTAGAGTCCTGTTGTCTTTCTGTCATATCTTTGAGACTCTGATGTCCCTGCCTACATCAGACACTTGGAGGGTGGTGGGGTCTTCTCTATCAAGCTGGCCCAGCCTATTGGGACAAATCATTTGTTAGGCAGTTCTTCTTTGTCAATATGCCAAGCTCAGTAAGGTAGGAAGGAGGCTGTGGCACACAGAAGAGATGGAGTGTCACATGGTTATGACCCCTCGGTCACTGGGGGAAGTTCCTGTCAGGCAGCAGAGCGGAGACTTCTGGTTGCAGAGTCCTCTGGATTTCCAAACAGACTGTACTAGCCATGGGTACTGGGAAGGCAATGGGCCCAGGATGTCTGCTGTCAGGCCACAGGGGAGATCCAGCCCACCCACTGCCAATCTGCTGGTCCTTCAAATGGTCAGTTGGCCATGGAAAAAGTGGTGTGTGTGTGTGTGGGGGGGGGGAATATTGGTTGGTGGTGATGTTAGCTGGTGAGGTTTGAAAGCTCCCAAACTATAGACTATGCCCATGGTTGAGACTGGACCCTGTAGGCTACAACTGGTTCTTGTGGAGTCTAAACAAGACTCCTTCCCAAAAGGAACAAGTCTCAGGCAGGTGAGCCAGGCACAGTCCCTAATTTCTTGGGATTATTGACAATGTAAGCCATGCGTGTGCCTGCTTTAATGTAGCTGCAGACATCCTTGGCTTCTCCCAAGATGTCTTTGTAGCAGGGTGGTGTCCACACTCAGGATCCCTGGCTACGAGAGAAGCTTCCCTCCTCGTGACATCAAACTCTTGACCCCCATTTCAGCTCCTTTTCACCAGGCCCACTTATCTTTAAAATCTTGCTTTCCTGGGAACTGCCCCCTCTGACCTGTCTTCCAAACCCTTCAAGGTTTATGTGTCTGGGGTGTTGCGGGGCATGGGTGCTGGCCGAAGGCTCAGCTTCATGCTGAACCAGACAAGGGTGAAATGGACAAGGTCCTGGGGCCAGGGGTCTTGGGATAATGAGAGGTGACTGACTGGCTGTACCTCCCAGTTTCTAGGGATGAACTACATTCCCTAGCCTTTATTCTATATGACCTGGCCACCCTGGGGCACGATTCCTCCTCCTTCAAGGCCGTCTGCTTTTGGTCTGCGCAGCTCATTGAGCATCTGTATCTCTCTTGCCTACACATTCGCATCCAAGTCCTGTAGCCCCTTAGCTCAGGTCTGTTCTCATCCGATCCCTTTGAGCATCTCCTGCAGATGTGCTGCCCTCCTGGATCTTTCCCAGCTGCCCCAGGGCCTTTGCACGGTCATTGTCTGTCCAGATCCACAGTCCCTAGATAATGTCACGTCACTCGGGCATCTGCCTGGATGTCCCCTCAGCACAGAGAGTCCCCTATGTGGCCACTCTGCCTGAGCCTCCGTTACTCCTTCCTTGCCTCTGCTTTGTTATCGCCATAGCATTTATCACGATCTGAAATTATATTACAGGCTCACAACCCAATTCCAAAATCCATAAAGCTCTGAAAAACCAAAAGCTTGTTCATAACTCATTTGATGGTGAAAACGTGACCTGAACGGATGCAAGGCTATTTATAGCTCGGGTTCATCCCTCTTCGTGTGAATATTCATACATTTTGCTGTAGAAATATTAATGCGTTTGATTACGGGGTACTGTTCCACACCCCGCTGGGGACATTACATAATCTATGGTCTGCGAACTGTATTAAGTCTCTGAGTGTTCCCGCTGGGTTTCTAGTCCTCAACATCCCTGGTCTCGTGGGCCAGACGGCTCCGCTGTGGGGGTGGTTCACACCTTGGTTCACACCTTAGCAGACCCTCTGGCCTCCAGCCTAAGATGCTTGCCAGCAACATCCTCTCCTTAGGTTGACACAGGATAATGTCTGAAGTCATCAACAGGCCCTCAGTTAAGGTCCCCTGGCTTGAGTCTATCTGGCTTAAGGGTTTTCAAAAGAGGGACCTGGCCACTTCTGGTTTGGTTCCCTTCCCTGGCACATGGCTGCCCTGAGTCTGTTTGTGCTGTGCCCTGCTGTGTCCCCAGGACTTGGTGACATTCATCATGGTTTCCTTACTTGGTTGGATCAAGGTCTCACTCCTTGCACCAAGACACGAGTCCCCCTTCTTCAAGTCCCCCACAGGCTGTATCCCTAGAGGCCCCCCTCTCTGCTCCTTTTGTGAGAATCCTGCTACCCTTGGTGGCTGACCTCTCTCTGTCTCCTGTCACCCACTGACCTATTTCCTGCCCTAACTCATTTTCCACAAGCTCTAACCATTGTTCCCTCTGGTCAGTGGTGGAAAATTCCACATGTCCTTGTGGGAATCAAGAGTGGAAACCCAGCCTTCCCCACTCTTCTGACAGCCTCTTACTGAGTGAGGCTCCCGTGCCTGCCATCTCTCTCCCTCCCTCCTCATCTTTAGCAGTTTCTTCTTAGCTGCACACCATTGATGGCTAAAGAAACCAAGGATTTCATGCTGAGGGTGGTGTCCCTCATGCTGAGGGCTTATCAGGATGCCCCCAGAGTCCCCTCCCGGCAGAGCATCCTGAGCCATCCTGGATGGATCACCTTTCTGGAATTATTCACACCCCCGGGGGCAATCCAGTCCCAGCATCCTGCCTCTGATCTCATAACGGCAGGGCTGACCTCAGACAGTGAAGCTTTAGAGTGGAGACACTGGCCCCTGTCCTCCTCTCGGGAGGCGCTTCTTTATAAATAGCTAGGTGCTTATCCATTGGCTAGAGGCATGTTATCCCTGAACCGTCTGGTGAACTCACCCACCTTGGGAGCAAACCCAGGAATTCAGAGGACGGACACACACAGGGGAAGCTGGAGACAGGAGGCCAGGAGCTGGGGACGTTGATAAGATTTATCCTGTTTACACTAGGAAGATCGGTTTCTGCCCGCTGACATTTCAGCCTGTGTTTGCGTACGTTCGTTCGGTAGGGGAGAGTGTAGTGGTCTGAATGTCTACATAGGCTCGCAGACCTGAACAATGGGTCCCCATTTGTGGGCGCTGTTTGGAAAGCTATGGAAACTTTGAAGGGGAAGCCTCTCCTCCCTTCCAGTTCACTCTCTCAGCTTCCTGCGTCTGCCACCATGCTTATTGCCATACCTCCTTTGCCATATGGCCTTGCCACCCAGAACTAGAAGCCAAGACACACCCTTTTTCATATGAGGCTTTTGGCCCTGGTTTCATCACAGCAACGGAAGCGTGGCAGACACTGTGAGATTAACTTGTCTCGGGAAGCCTAGTATCCCAGAGGACGGTGGGTCTGAAAGACACTCCTTTCTTATCCCTCCCCAACGACTTCAGCCGGGTATCTGGAGCTCAGAGTACCAAGCCTGTTCCACTCCACACCCCATGGTGCTTCCTGCCCAGGCCCCTTACTGCCACACCCACAGTTTCCAACATATTTCCACTCTTCCCCGGGTGAACTATCATGTCAAAGAGGGATGCGAGCTCTACTGCCGAAGCCATGCTGGGCCGCTTTCTCCACCAAGGGTGAACTGAATGGTTCTCAATGGTCTCCTGTCCTTCACAGTCAGTTTCCATGGTCAAGGTCACCGAGGGGTGTGCTCCAGGACAAGGCTACCCTTGGGATCTGTTACACCCAACTTCTTGGAGGAGACAGACAGGTGACCCTGAACATAAAGAGGGTACAGCCCCCAGAAAATTCTGGAAGATAGTTGTAGTGTCCACAGCAGAGGTGCCCATTTCCTTACTGCTCCTGGAAGCACGGTCCCCCTGATGGCTGTGTGACAGTTCCCAGCTTTCTTTGCATCAGGTATGGCTGCATGCCCGAACACCGGTCAACAGGGTATGACAGTGATGTACCAAAGTTCTCAGGGCCGTTTCAAAAAGGGAGGGCTGTGCCGCTCTTTCCTGGCAGCTGGGATGTCTCTAGGACAGCTGGCACTGGGGCAGACATATTGGACCACATGCAGCTGAAGCAGATGGTTAGAAGAAGACCCAGGGAGCCTGGCTCCCTTAGATATTGTTGGAGACACCCAGCAAGCCCCTCCCTAGCCAGCTCTGTTGCAGCGAGAAAAATAGACCTTTAACCTTGGAACTTTTATTTGTGTTAAAATTAGTATATACATATTTTTTTAAATTGATAAGTGATTCCAACTCACGAGAATCTAGAGCTCAGGCAGATCTTGCCAGGGATAATTCCGGAAAGTTCTTTTACGGCTGCACTGCAGTGTGCTGAGAGTGACTGAAGGTGGCGCAGCAATGTCCTGGGAGCGGGGGCAGAGGGCAGGAAGAAATTAGGCAGGTAGAAGGCTGCTCTTCCTGAGAGACAGATGAGTTGCTTAGGTCCACAGTTCTCAACCTCCCTAATGCTGGGACCTTTCAGATGGTTCCTCATTGCTACTTCATAACTGTAATTTTGTAATGTAAATATCTGATAATGTTGAATGTCTGACATGTGGCCCCTGTGAAAGGGTCACTTGACCCCCAAAGGGATTGTGACCTACAGGCCTGGGGTCATTGGCGTAGGTGATGATGGTCCTTTCTGCCCTCTGAGGGCAGCTGCTTTGTGCCCTCATCGGTGATAACTACAGATTCATACCACAGGAGGGCCCTATTCCCCTGGAGGCTGACTCTTGGGGCAGACACTGGCTGCTGGGGAGACAGAGCCAGCATCATCAAAGTGACAGAAACAACTTTCAGGCGGTTCTCTAGGAACAAGTCCTTCCAGAAAGTGACCACTCGGCTGGGGCGAGGAGGAAGCAGAGAGACGTCTGCTGGTACTAGGTATTAAACTTGCCATGCCCTCTACTGAGGCTTTATTTAACTCTCTAATCACTCTGTGAGAAACAGGAAGGGCTCCTAGTCTTCTGTGACAGCCTGGGAAACTGAGGCACGACTCCCAGCAGGGCCCTTGGAGAGAAGGTAAAACTGAACCATGTCAACCAGGAGGTGGTAGAATCCAGGACCACAGCGGGAGGATGGTGCTGGCTTCTGCTGCTGGATTTCTAGCAGCAGTGGCCAGGGCTGAGGGGTCAGAGTTCTAGAACCCCTATGGCCCCTGTCTAACTGGAAGCTTGTCTCTACAGTCCCAAGGGTCACTCACAACTGGTACATTTTGCAGGGCTCACCCATAGCTGGAAGAGCCCAGTGGGCTGCCATGCCTGCAGTTCTCCGATGTCCGCCTTGGCCGGGCTTTCCTCAGGATTTCTGGTGCCTAGGCTGGCTATTGTTTCTGTATTTTCTCCAAATTAAAAACCCATCTCTGCCCCTTCCTAGGTAAAAAGAGTTACTTTTCAATTTGAATGTGTGGGAGGGCATCCCCAGGGAACCGAGTAATGAAGCCGCTAGTGCTCCTTGCAAAACAAATAGATAGATCAATGTTTCAATTTTCTCCACGTGGGCAAAGGAACGGCCACCGTTGCTTAGCAATCGGAAGAACATGACTGCCCGCCCCTCTGAGGTGGTGAAATGCACAGAAGTTTCTAGGGTCCTGAGCCAAGCCAGAGCAACCACCACGTGAGCACCCTAAATGAGCACCCTCTGGGATGTGTGGGAGCCCGGGAAGGAGGCTGGAGGCAACCCCAGAAACTGGACTTCTGGCTTCTCAGTGCCCATGGAGGCCTAGAGGGTGGAGCCCCTGGGCACCTGAGAGCCCCAAGGGTGCCAGCAGTGGGGCTTTCCTGGCAGATGATGAGGTCATTCGGACACTATGGGCTGCTGGGTATGATGGGGGGTTGGGGGGAGAACTGGGACCTACTGTGCAGGATGCTGCTCCTGCTGGCAGACTTGCATGCAGCTCAGCTAGGAGCGGCAGAGCAGGGCCTCTGCTTTTCTGCTTTTGGATTCTCCAGGGCTCTCCAGCACCTTTGCCTCTTGGAGCTCATGGTTATCATGTGTGGATGAGGTAGAGGACACATGTCTCCCACATACTGGGGAGGCCTTCTTGGATGAGACTGTGGTAGGCACAGGGTTGGCAAAGGTAGCTAGGAAAGAGATTCCCTCTCCCTCAAGAGGCCTACCCCAAGGTCACCCTGAGCTAGCAGTCTGACCCAGAGACTGTGGTGCCTGGGACTGGGCAGTTCTTCAGGCTGAGGGGTCCAGAGTCCTCGGGTCTGGAGGTTTAGATGGCCTCATGATGGCTGACTGGGATTACCAGACGCCAGAGGAGCAGAGTCACTGGAAGTTGTTATAAACCACTTCAGGACCCGCCTCTTTTCCTACACAGTGCAGGCTGGCCCCAGACTCAGGGAGTTTGCCTGATTCTGCTTCCCCTGCACTGGGATCAGAGACAGTGCCACCATGCCTGGCCTGGCCATTGGATTTCTGCCCATGTTCCCCCGCTACCCTAGGGTCTTCTGAGTTCCATCAGGAGCCTTGTTTGACCAGACTGATTCATGTGGGGAACCTGCCACTTGTTACTGGGTAATCTGTCAGCTACCTGGCCCATGGGGAAGGACCATGAATGCTAATGTCCCGTGACATCTGACGGTGTGCCCTGCCGGAAGCACCAGTTTCCCCCACCAGCCTCTTAGCTTACTTCTCACCCTTTCCCGGCCCACGACGCCCGAGACCCCACCCTATTTCTCTATCTTTCCAGTGCTCTTTCTGGAAGGTTCCTTCTTTTCTACGACCCCTCCCCCAGCAACTCCCAAAGCCAGCCCAGATGTTCAACCAAAGGCCCCTGGCCTGTCCGGAGGGAGGCCTCTACTCCTTGTGGGCTGGACAGACAGACTTGGCTAGAAGACATCCCCAGCTCCCTCAGTTTCTACCCGGTGCCCCTCTCTGGTGTGCTCACAAGGCCTAGTACACCCCCGCTTCCTGCCCATGCCTCGCTCAGAGCAGGGAGTAGAGGTGGGCTGTGAGTTGGCTGAATGGGGCTAGCAAGCCCAAGGCAGATGAAGGCCCCTTTTCACAGTAGAGACTACCATTCATCCCTGAAACATTGTCCAGTGGCAAAGAAGACCCAAACTTACAAGTCCTTGGAGACTTCCACTCTGCCTGTCTCTGCGCCTTGAGGGAGCATCCTTCCCTGAGCAGACAGAGGTGTGTCTCTGGAAGGAGAGACTGTACCTAAGACCATGCTCCTGTCTTGTCACAGCTGACCAGGAGGGGGCGCCATGGTCTGTGTCACCAGAAGCAGAGATGGATGGCAAGACTGGTTGGGGAGGCCCAAGAAGCTCTCTGGGGCAAATCTAGCAGCAGCTCCATCTGTGCCAGGTAGCTGGTCCTGTTGGTCTCAGCTCTGGGCCCCTGATTGGGTCCTCTGAGATCACAGTGTGATGTCTCCTTTCTGTTAAGGTACTGAATACATTTCCAGGGATCTCTTCTGGTTGCTGTAGCATACCCAGGGCAGGCTAGGGACATCTCCCACACCAATGAATTTTCCAAAGGCTCCAGCCACCTTCCCTGTCCCTAGCTAAAGAACACAAGAATTCATAGGCAGTTAAGGTGTCATGGAACATATCTGGCACCCCCTTGGCACAGTGTCTCCTAATTCCTGCCCCAGCCATGTTCTCTAACCTTTTCTACAGTACTGGAGTATGTAGCTGACTTCTGATGCCGACGATGACAGACCATAGGACAAGGGGGTCTTTCTGACATAGGCCACAGTGAGAGTCTGGGGTTGGGTAACAGCCAAGGGGCTCTGTTCCTGAAACTCAAGTTCCTGAGACTGGCAGCCCAGGATGCTTTTTGTGACCTGGACATTGCCATGGAGAAGCTGCACACGACTCAGGACCGGGCCAGGCCTTGCTTGTCCTGTGGCCACAAAGCTACAGGACACATGGTGGGAACACATGGAACCCTTCTGTAAGCTGCAAGGATGATGTCAACAGCTGTGTGTTGGGGGGAGGGCAAGAGATGAAGGAAGAAGAAGTGAGGAAGGGAGGGAGAAAGGAGGGAGGGAGAAGGGAGGAGGGAGAAGGGAGGGAGGAAAATAAGAAGGGGGAGGAAGAAGAAGGAAGGGAGGAAGTAATGAAGGACGGAAGCAGGGGAGGAAGGAAGGGAGGAGGGAAAGGGAGGAGAGAGAGAAGGGGAGGGGAGGAGAGCAGAGGGGGAGGGGAAAGAAGGGAGGAGAGGAAACAGGAAAGGGAAGAAGCCACCTTCAGGTCCCCATAGGAACAGGACTCCTACTGTCAGGGTCAAATGTGTTTGGGAAATGTGTGTCAGCTTGCTTTCTGTCAAGTGTCAGCATTATGGGGACAGTGGGAGGTGCATGGGAACCCATCAGGCTGTCTCTCCCTGGATATCACCCTCACATAATTCAGAATACTGCTTTTGTGGAACAGCAAAAACTAGTGACTCGAAACAGCTTTGCATACAACTCGCTAGAACGCAGGCTGGCGAACGATCACCCAAGCTGATGCTCATTTGCTTTATAAATAAGGCTTTACTGGCACAGAGCCAGCCACTGTGTCTCAGAGCTTTCCAGCCACAGTGGCAGAATTGGGTGTTGTGACAAAGGCCGCAAGGCAGAAAGCACTCTCTGTGTCTTTAAGGATGTCACGGCAACACTTGGCTTTAGACCAAGGCCTTGGAAGAGCACGTTGAAGAAATGGAGTGTGGGAATGGAAAGTCGGCCTGACTGTACCATAGAAGCGTTGGAATGAGGAAGGTAACTTGGTGAAGAGCCGCTCAGTTCATGTCTACAGTGGACACAAGTTCTCCCCGGCTTGAGCCTTGAGGGAGCATCCTTCCCTGAGCAGAGAGATTCCTCTGCACCTAAGACCATGCTCAAACTCTGCTTTGCCACAGCTGGCCAGGAGGGGGCACCATGGTCTGTCTCTGTCACCAGAAGCAGAGATGGGGTGGCAAGACTGGCTGGGGAGGCCCGATACGCTCTCTGGGGCAAATGTAGCAAAGAATCCTCAAATATACACAACAGGGACACTTGTGATGCCTTAGCCACACATTCAGCTCCACACATGGTCTATCTATGGATAGCCTCTGGGCTGTGGTCCTGGATGGGCAAAGGGGAGAGGGCTTTGAGGACACCCTCTGCAGGCCTCTCATGTCACCGTATTGTCCTAGTGCCACTGTGTCCCGGTCCCCTCCCTTCCAGCACTGGCAGGTGATGACGCCTCCCTCGACCCATCCCCACTCTGGTGGATCCTGCACACTGGAAACAATCTGTGTCCTGACTATCGGGACACAAAGAGCTATGCCACTATTCAAGGACCTGCTCTGGCTATCCAGCACTTCTCCTCTGTCCTATAATGGCATCTTCTGGCTTCCTCCAGGAGGAAACCACAGATGTTTATATTCTATGGCTCTTGTGTTGGGAAGTTGAAGCGCTGGCCCATTTGGTGAGAGCTTGCTTCCTGGTTCAACAGTGCCTCATGGAAGGTATGAGGACTCTCTCAGGCAGGCCTCTCAAAAATGGAATAAATATCAACATGAGCCCTTCAATCTCCCAAAGACCCCCATCATGTTGGAGAGTTAGGATCTCATCATATGGATTTGGGGGAGGGGATACAAACACTTAGTCTACACCAACAAGGCAATTAATATTGCCCTGTGTTCCAAGGCTAGCCTCTCTGTAGCCAGGGCTTCCCACCCCCCACCCCCCATCACCTAGTCTTTTGCTAAATGAAGTATCCAGAGAGGCAAGAACTGAAAAAAATCACGGGGTATGATTATGAGAATTGAGTCATAAAAATGCCTCCCCCACAACTCCTGATACCTATACCAGTGACAGGCATTACCAATTGATCTCAGATTTCTTCTTTGAGCCAGAACTTAGATTTCCCCTTCATCGATGCTATAAAAGAGATGAGATTATATGCCATGGGTTCTCTGGGATGGAAACAGAGGACTTGAGAGGTCAGGTGACTGGCCTTAAGTCATGAAGTGATTTAAGGCAGAGGAGGCCTAGGTCTTCTCTCTCCTTTCCTCTGGCCCGGGGCTTTACAATAGGTATATGCATGAACTCTGTGTTCATATTCTAGAAATTAGTTTCTGCATCAAGCTCTCGTGGGGAATGGAGATCTGTTAGGAGCCTATACATCCAGGATAAGGTCAGGTCTATCGACCTAGCTGTCCTCTTGGTGATTGTAATTTAGATACATGGAAAGTGGGAGATATCTGTTCAGAGAACAGAGATGGGCCAGGGTAGACTAGAGGAACAAAGGGTACAGCAGAGCCTAGGCTCCTGTTTCTGGCCATCACGGGCTTCACTTCCCCTCGCAGGGTCACGAGACTTAGGAAAGAATTGCCCAGAGGATGCCAGGCAAGCACTCGGAATTGGCTATAGCCAGGGTATAGTGCTTAACATGAGCAACCCCTGGGCTCCTTGCTGTTTCCCGAGGCAGCAGGATGGCCTATTCCAGGGAGAGAGCAAGGGCAGAGGGGAGCAGATCCTGCTGGGGATGAGTCAGGAGACATGCGCAAAGCAGGGGTCCAGAGCTAGGCATGGCTGCCATTGGGGCATGGCTGTGGTTGGGCTCTATACTATTATTGAACCCCACTTCTATTGTCCTGGGGGCCCCGGGGAAGGCTGGGGTGAGGTTCAGAGAAGCCGAGGCTGAAGGGTCTGGGGTTTGTAAGAGAAAATGATCCAATGGTCAGATGAGAGCTGCGAGCCTGTAACTCTTCCCCTGTCTTAGCCATCTGACCCCTGGCCTCGCTCCATCTAAGCTCCGGAAGCCCAGGCTCCTTTTCCAGAGGCAGAGAGGTCTGAGGCTAGTCAAGAGGCTTAGAGAAGGACAGAGCTGAGGAGCAGAATAAACAGCCCTTCTTCTCCGGAAAATGACCCTGCTGATCCCGGAGTTAAAAATAGTGGCGTATTGATCGTGGGCTGTGCCCAGCACCAGTTATCTGAGCCTCACTGGCAGAAGGACCTGTCTGACTCAGCCACTCAGGTAATTTATTTTTTCCATTCAGTAGCCAGGAAGTGTCCCCCGCACATCCTGGGATGAGCCACGACACCCCCTAACCTCAGAGTTCATCATTCCTATGTTGGGGTGCTTAACCCCAGGGAGAGGGAGAAGGCCACATTGCTCTATTTGTTCCTCAAAGACACTGCCGGGTCTTTGTGGGATGACGTGTCTGCTCAGAGTCTTGTTTTGTGGGTTTATAGGACAATCTACCGCTCACAGACCACAGGTCCGAGTGTAGCGCATGGTTCAGGCCTCCACACCTGGTTGTCCCTGTTGCTGCTCCTCAGAGGGCACTGCAGGGCACCTGGACCTCCAGCTTCCTGGCGGTGACCAGACCAAGCTACTTCTCTGAGTGGTGGCTTGTGTTTTCAATGTGAGTCCACGGTGGGTAGAAGGATGTGGAGAGGGATGAGGGCAGGGTGCCAGTGTTTTCCCAAGGAAGACACTGAACCCATGTGATTCCCCGTGGGTTATCCTGTCTACTCAGGCGTTCTCCTCAGCCCTTTCTATTACAGAGGTACAGGGGTTGCCTCTGAGTAAAATCCGGTTCCCCAAAAATGTGTGTCTACATGGAACACCAGAATGTGACAGTGTCTGGGTCTTTAGCCTAGGAATGACAAAACCCAGCAAGAGTCACAGGTACTAGATTCAGGCCTAGGTAGGCTTTCCTCTCAGGGCCCAGGGAAGGCCCTGACCCACTTGCACCTCCATTTTGGATGCATGGCCTGAGAGCTGTGAGGTAGCAAGGATTTGTGGTCTCAGGCTACCCGGCCTGTGGTCATGTGGTAGGGTAGCCAGGGATCAAGGCTTCCTTTGTAGAAATGGCTTAAGGGCTGTATCAGGATGGCAAAGAAGTAGCCGCAATCCCTGGAGCCAGCAGCACCCCCAGGCTTGGAGTCAGAACATCAGAGCTCCGTGTCACCTTCTGAGGCCTCAGCTTTGTCACCCTACAGTGGGCACCGTCATCCAAACTCACAGGGAGAGTGTCAAAAGTCATTGCAGGCCCACCTGCTAGGGCAGTGGCTGTGGAGTGGAGGGTGTGGTTCCAAGGGCTAAGGGCACAGCTTTTGGTTCCACTGCTGTCCAGCATGCCCACCCGGATCTGGAAGACACTAGGTAGAGGAATCTGGGGCCAGGTACAGGCAGAACTGAAAACGTGGCTTTAGATGAAGCCATTGCTTCCGAGGAGAACTTGAACTACGAAAGCCGACGGATGGTCTAGGGCCAGCACCTGGCTCTCTGTGCTGCTGTGGCCAGCAGATGAAAGGGTGCACCAAGGAGGGAGAGGCTTGCAGGTGGCTTGAGCACAGGCTGGCTTTCATCATGCCGGGCCCTCAGCCAACCCGAGCTTTCTAGTTTGTTCTTCTTTGCCCTTTGGTCCTTAGCAGCCCTCAGTCCTGCTATGGTCTGGATGCTCCTGCCCTTTCCAACATTGAAGCTGACATTCTAGACTCAGAGGTAACACATTAGATGGGGTCCTCGGTGGGGTGATCAAGCCATGGACCAGAGACGACCTGAGTGGGACCAGCGCCCTTTCAAATGAGGTCTGAGAAACCCCTCACCTTATCACCATGAGAGGACACAGGAAACAGGGCATCTGTGAACAGGCTAGCCCTCACTATACATAGACTGACTGGTGCTATCATGGTGGTGATGATGGAGATGATGTTGATAGTGGTGATGATGATGATGGTGAAGATGGTGGTGATGTTGGTGATGGTGATAATCACTTATAGATTACTTTTTTACCTGCCAGGTAATATTCTATAAGTTCCTCATGCATTAACTCACAGTACAAGGTTGTCACATTTGCTGATGTGGAAACAGACACGGAGAAGTTTGGAGCTGTACCCGAGATCATAGAGAGGCTACTGACAGAGCCTGGCAGTAAAGCCAGAGAGTTCAGAATCCTCTCTGCCCACCTTCCATGGGGTGGGCATGAGCCCAGGAGAGAGTACTTGTCAGAGACTTGGGGGGTCACCAACTGCTTGCTCATCAGAAGCACCTGAAATATACACAGATGCGAAATAGGGAAGGGTGGTAAGAGGAAAAAAGGGGGAAGGGGAGAAAATGAAGAGGGAACAAAAAAAGGAAGCCTCCAGAGGGAGGGGACCAAGGGCCAGAGGGACCACGCCTGCTATGTGGCGGGCTCTGGCCCACCTACCCAGAGTCTGCAGTGCTTGCAGCCTGAAGCGTCCATGAAGGCGCCTCCACCACCACCTGCTTGCTCTGCTTGACATCAGACTTGAGGAAAGGAGGAAAGACCAGGGCTGGAAGCAAGTTTGGCAGAGCCGGACTGGGGTCTCTTTGGTATTCTTCACAGGACTTGGAACTCAGTGGGTGCTTAATAAATGTTTATTATGGGTAATAAAATCAACCTTGTTTACACCAAGACTGTCTCCAAAGACCACTTTCCATACTTAAAAATAACCTTAATCTTCTCTCGCCACATCCTCCACAGATGGGGTCGACTCTACAGTGTATGCCTGGCGAGGGACGAGAAGGCCTACAGACCACACATGTCCCAGCTTAGCTCCTCCCAGGTTCCCACCTCTGATCTCTGGAGAGCCCAGGACACAGGTTGACCCCTAGATCTTTCTCATGGGACTTGGAGGTATGGTGGACTCAACTGTATCCCTTACCTTAATCTAGAATTTGGAACCTAAACCTTACAGTGCAACCAGAAAAGATGGCCTCCCCCAAGTGCCCAGCTCCTTCCTCAGAGGCTCCGTGCACAGCAGCGTCCTGGGTGTTCCCTCTCACAAATACATTGGAGCAGGACATGACTCTTCAGTGGGCTAAAACTATCTCAGAGAGGTGCCAGTCTCACCAGCCAGCCCTACCAAGCAAAGATGCCCATGCCCACAGAGTAGGCCCTTCTGGGGAAGGTCTGCCTCTTGTGTGGAGTGTGCTCAGCTCTCTGCTCCCAACCTCACATTCTCTAGTAGATGGTCTGAGACACAGGCTAGCCCACTGTGTCTAGAGAGTGGGTCTGCGGGCCTGGGGAGACCTGTCCCCAGCCTGAGTCCCATGCCCGGGACCATAGGCCCTGTGAACCCTCGCCTGTTCTTTTTGATGGATACTTCCCCTCCCTCCACCCCTCTCTCCCTCCATTCCTCCTCCTTCCCTCCCTGTGTCCCTCTCTGCTTCTCTCTCTCCCTGTGTGCCTTTTCTATCCTCACAGATGGTCACGCCCCGCCCCCCATTTCTGTGGTTCCTATCACCCACTCTCCAAACCCTCTTTTCATATGAGGTGGTGAGGACTGGACTTCTTGGACCATGACTATGACTAGAGGTCACACATGACAGATATAGAGGTCACACATGACACATACATGTGCTTTCCCTGTGCACAGAATGCACATAGCACACAAAGACAGCCATTACTAGAACTTGCTGCACCTCACTCTTGCTGCACAGGGCCCGGAATGGTGATAGAGCCAGCAGGAAGTCGATTTTGTTTTTTGGTGCTGAGTATGGAACCTGGGGGCTGTGCCCATGCTAAGCACATGCTCCACTGCTAAGCTGTATCCCAAGCTGTGGCAGCAGGGGGCTTAGAGAGCTCCTAAGCACTCGCTGGGTAAAGATGAGGCTCTCTCTAATTAATTTTCAGGGCTCGCTGCAAACTGCAGTGCACTCAATCCCAAGGCAGCCGCGTCCTGCAGCCGCTTACAAATCACAGCTGCAGCTGTAACCCTTCTGGCGGCCACCTACCTCGAGGAAGGAGAGGAAGCCTTGGAGGCTGGCCTGGCTGAGGGAGAGGCAAGGCGGACCGAGTCTAGCAGCCAGCTTCCTTATTCCTGCAGAAACCTCAGGAGGACCTGGAAGATGGTGGGGAAAGGGGAATGCCCAGGAAGGGAGTGAGACGAGGCTGTCCCAAGGATAGCCTCCACCATGGTCCACTGGACAGAATGAGACTTTTGCCTTCTGTTTGGCTCTAAAGCCCAGAAGTGAAGGTCTCGGCTCAGAGAGCAGTGTAACCTGGCCCTGGTCCTCACACTGAGCCCTGAAGACTAAGTGTCAACTCCATATAACAGTCCCTGCGTTTGCCGTGTCCTTTTGAGGCACGGCGTGGGATAGGCAGGAGGCGCTGGTTTCCTTCTTTTCTGGTGCGGAGACTAAAGTCAGGTGCTTGCTACTGAGTGCTATTACCACTGAGTTTAATGCTTAAGCCAGTAGACCTTAGCCAGGCCCCAAGGGGAACCCAGGCACAGGGAGACACCGCCAGCCCTGCCAGTCTATCAGGCCTGCTGAGCCTTGCTGATTGCCTGCACCGTAGTCCTCGAGGGTGGCAGGCACTGGGAGCCAGTGCTACCCAGGCTCCTCTGTGGAGTGGGGAGCCAAGTTTCAGGCATGCTTATTCTCAGCAGCTCTGTGCAGGAGCTCCTGACAGACCCAGGAGAATGCTCATGCCGGGATACAGTGGCTCACAACCAACATGTGGGTGGAAGAATCCCTGACACACAGAAATAGGGCACTGGGCTGGGTGGACCAAATTTGATGTGTAGATATGAATGATAATCAGCAGGTCTGTGTACACTTATGCTCGGGTGGCACTGAGGTATGGCTGGGGTCAGGGGCAGGAGGAACATGGTGAGGAATGTCAAGCGTGAGGCAGGAAGCAGCTTCCAGAAAATGTTTCTGTCAGTACCTAACAGCCTCAGACAACTCGGGGTTGCAGGTGCTGCTACAGGGAGGGTCTCAGGAGGTGAGGAACCGGGGAAGCAGAGGGTCCCCTCATTCGGAGACTGGAGGATGTGGGAGTCACAGACAGGCTAAGGATTTACAACAGCTGAAGAAACACCAGACCCTTCTCTGCGGGCGCTTGTCTATGCCAGCCAGAGGAGCCAGATAAGCCATCTGAGAAGATTGTACGACAACTCGGGTGGTTTCAGATGGCTACGGGTGACATCTCCAAACGAGAGATAACGTGTCAGGGACACGTGGGCAGTGCTGCATTGTCCCAGCAGCCTGTTGAGGAGCCTCAGGCAGAAGTATTGGCTTCCGTGGGAAGTGAAACTTCAACTACCCACCTCCTGGATGGTGCCACAGTGGGAGGCAAACTGAGTCACCCCCAGTCACGGCGAGAAAGTGCTAAGATGCTTACATAGTGTCCTTACATATTCCAACCAAGCAAGTATCCCAAACTGTCCCCTGAACGTGACTTTACGAGGTTCAGCTGATTGATAGAGTAGCAGATTTTAGAGGGTCCCAAAGCTCTGGGCATGCTGAACCCCATGCCCTGGGCAGCCGCAGCCTGCTTACCTCTGTAAGGTTGGCTGGAACAGGTGCTCCCAGGCAAGGCCACCTCTGGTGTGCAAGGGTTCCTCTGCTTGACACCGATAATCTATCACCTAGGCCATGACCTTCAAGTGGGACAAGTTCTAAAGGAAAGAATTCTCAGGACTCTCTCTGGAGGCTTAGCATTATTTCTGTGAACTACGGCATGAGATGGGGGCAAACTGGCTGTAGAGCAGCTAGGGAAAGCAGCCATCACCTTACAGGCAGGGAGTAGTGAATTTCTCTCTGTGTATGAGCCATTCCTGCCTCTGGCAAGTAGGGTGAGAAGCCATCCCATCACTGTCTTGGCTCAGGAAGAGGGAATCCCTGGTGGGAACTAGTCCCTTGGGACCCCTCTTGCCTAGGTCACCCCATAAGGACCATACCCTGGCTATGACTGAGTTGGCCCGGGGATCCAGCTAATTGTTTACTGGGCCAAAGCACAGTCAGGCCAGGGACTCACTGTCTCTGTTTGAGATTATTTCAGACGGTTTGGGGTGGGAGCTGGTGGTGCCCCACTCAGCAGGAGCTGGGAGCCCTGTCTCCTACAGGAAGGTATCTGCTGTTGCCTGAACGCCTCATCTTGCCTGCTGCTGGTCTGCTCATGAAGAAAAGGTTTCTGCAACAAGGGAGGAGCCAGATCCAGAGTCACACCAGGAGTGAGGAGGGCCTGTTTCTAGTGCCTGCAGCTGCTCTTAAAGTCTGTACCACGTGTCACGGAGTCTCCAGTTCTCTTGGGTGATGGTCTTAGAGGCTTGGGCTATAGCAAGGATGCTATCCATCTCCCTCTGGTGGCCAGCCTTCTCTCAGCCTTTCTCCATCCTCTCTGCCTCATTGAGCTGCCCACCCTAGGTACCACTTGCTATGGCTTTATTCACTCATAGGAATGCCCCTAGGTCATTTTCTTATTGGGCAGATGGGGTCCCAAACTTGCTGACATTGCATCTTCAAGTAGATGATGTACTTCAGAGATCTCGAAGCACTATCCCTCATGTCTCACCCCTGCTGACCTGTGTCCGGTTCAGCGGACTTCATGTCATAGCTGGTTTGGGGGCGTGGGTCATATCCGTGGCCCAGATGCCTGTGCATCGTGTGGCCTAAAAGGAGCACAGATGGTCTCTTCTCACCTAGAGGGGACAAGGACATCTTGCCCATGTCACGTCAGGTCCGCTGCAGGCCATTCTTATATTCGCCTCAGTCCCCAGCCCTGAGCTCAGGGGTGAGCATGGACCCATGTCTTAGGGGACTTCAGAGAACCAGGGACAGTGGTGCCTGCAGAAAATAGGCAGAGCCACCTCAGGGCCTCCAAGAAGTTGGGTGGGACTAGGGCCTTCTGTTTCACTTGCCTTAGAGACACAGACAGAATCCCTTTAACCCACAGTAGGGATGAGCAGGAGAGAGGAGTCGCCATACTGAAGGTGGGCATCCATCCCATTTAGGTCAGCCTCCTGCCTCAGGCTCCCTGAGGCACACATGTTTCTGAAGGAAGTAAACATTTCTTTGGCAAAGAATTCTCAAGAACGCGGAACGAGTTTCTCGTTTAAAAATGCGGAGGTGTTCTGGAGACTTGGTATCTCTTCTGGAATTCTCCTCCAGGAGGGGGACCTGAGCACTGCCCTCCCTTCATCTCCCCAGTGCTGGACTGAGGAGGAAACGCTCATAGAATGTAGGTGTAGCCACAGAGTTGCCTCAGTGAAGGCACGATGATCTTAGGGGCAGGCTCTGGGCCCCTCCCTCCCAAGGCTGTGAGTGTTCACCTGTCATGGAGGGCCTTGGTCAATGGAATCACCTTGCTCAGTGCCTGCATCCACGCCCTCCTCAACCCCCCCCCCTTTGCCCCCCAAACTGATCTGCGGCCTGAACAGGTCCACTGAGCTTCAAGCTTTGCCCCCTGTGAAAATCTGAAGCATGCAGCCAGGCTGGCTGCCCCCCTCCGCTCCCTGATCCTTTAATCTGAGACTATTAAAACTTCATTCCACTTCTATTGGTAAACCATCCATCACTCTCACCAAGCAGCGCAGGGCTGTGGGAGCCCAGCGGGAGGGCGGCAGGCAGAGGGAGGCGTAGGCAGGCAGACTGCCCCAAGCTGCCGCTGCCCTGCCAGCCCTGGCCAGAATGGGGCGGGGAGGCCGCTGTCCTTGAAGAGGACATGGCCCGTGAGTGAAGGGACATGACAAAGTGATGTCAGGGTGGGGGACACGGCAGAGGCTTGCCATGGCCGCAGGAGGGCTGACTGGGGCCCGCCCTCAGTGTATGGAGGCAGAACCGCACTGAAGCAGACATCACCATTGGTGCCAGCTGACACTCCCTGACCCTGGCACGGTGGTCTTAGATCTCCCTAGGTGGCTGCTTGCTTCCTGTTCTTTGACACCAGGCCCTACTTTACCCTGGCCTTTGACAACAGGAATGAATGGGGGCCCAGGCCTTTAAGGTCTCCCACAGAAAAGCAACAGCTTGGTGCTTACAGGATTACAGCTCTTTTTCTTAATTAAAAAAGATCCAATTAAATGAAGATATCAGAACTGAAGTATGGTTGAGTCATTAGTGTGACTTTCATCTTAATGGCTGCAGCTGCCCAAATCCTCCTTCGATTTTGTAGCCTCCTGTCATGGTGGATGGACGGACTCTTGTGGATAGAAGTCTGACCTGACTAACCCAGGGCAGGCAGGGTCAGGTGAATCACCCTGCTTCCCCTATCCCCAGGCCACACAGAGGGGAAAGCTCCATATTATATGTGATGTCTTGGGGACAGGGTGTGGCCAAGTGTCCTTTCCCCCGCACTGGATGCCCATTGGCCCTGGTGGCTGCCTCTACAGGGCCTCTCTGGAAGCAAAGCGCATCTTTACTGTATTTGAAGGCTTCCCCGAGGAAGGCTATCCCGCCGTGAAGCCAGGAAAGTCACTGTGCAAGCTGCTGAGACCTGTGCTCTGGACAAGTGGGAGGGGCCTGCTATGCTAGGCTGGGGCCCAGGGTTCTTCATTCCCATATTCTGAGTCCCAGTACTCAGTGGAGAGCAGAGAGGGGAGAACAGAGAGGGTAGGGGGGAGAACAGAGGTGGGAGAGGGGAGAGGGAGGAGAGGGGAGAACAGAGAGGGGAGAGGGGAGAACAGAGAGGGGAGAGGGGAGAACAGAGAGGGGAGAGGGGAGAACAGAGAGGGTAGGGGGGAGAACAGAGGTGGGAGAGGGGAGAGGGAGGAGAGGGGAGAACAGAGAGGGGAGAGGGGAGAACAGAGAGAGGAGAGGGGAGAACAGAGAGGGGAGAGGGGAGAGGGAGGAGAGGGGAGAACAGAGAGGGGAGAGGGGAGAACAGAGAGGGTAGGGGGGAGAACAGAGGTGGGAGAGGGGAGAGGGAGGAGAGGGGAGAACAGAGAGGGGAGAGGGGAGAACAGAGAGAGGAGAGGGGAGAACAGAGAGGGGAGAGGGGAGAGGGAGGAGAGGGGAGAACAGAGAGGGGAGAGGGGAGAACAGAGAGGGTAGGGGGGAGAACAGAGGTGGGAGAGGGGAGAGGGAGGAGAGGGGAGAACAGAGAGGGGAGAGGGGAGAACAGAGAGAGGAGAGGGGAGAACAGAGAGGGGAGAGGGGAGAGGGAGGAGAGGGGAGAACAGAGAGGGGAGAGGGGAGAACAGAGAGGGTAGGGGGGAGAACAGAGGTGGGAGAGGGGAGAGGGAGGAGAGGGGAGAACAGAGAGGGGAGAGGGGAGAACAGAGAGAGGAGAGGGGAGAACAGAGAGGGGAGAGGGGAGAGGGAGGAGAGGGGAGAACAGAGAGGGGAGAGGGGAGAACAGAGAGGGGAGAGGGGAGAACAGAGAGGGGAGATGGGAGAACAGAGAGGGGAGAGGGGAGAGGGAGGAGAGGGGAGAACAGAGAGGGGAGAGGGGAGAACAGAGAGGGTAGGGGGGAGAACAGAGGTGGGAGAGGGGAGAGGGAGGAGAGGGGAGAACAGAGAGGGGAGAGGGGAGAACAGAGAGGGGAGAGGGGAGAACAGAGAGGGGAGAGAGGAGAACAGAGAGGGGAGAGGGGAGAACAGAGAGGGGAGAGAGGAGAACAGAGAGGGGAGAGGGGAGAACAGAGAGGGGAGAGAGGAGAGGGAGGAGAGGGGAGAACAGAGAAGGGAGAGGGGAGAACAGAGAGGGGAGAGGGGAGAACAGAGAGGAGAGGGGAGAGAGGGGAAAGGAGAGAGATAGAGGGGGAGAGGGAGGGGAGGGGGAGGGAGGTCAAGCTCATTCTCCTGTCTCTGTCCTTTGCGGAACCCTCAGTGGGTCTCCTGGACTCCATTTCTTTCTTTTCAGATCCAGATTCAGACAGAAGAGGCGCTTGCTGGCAGCCCAGACGCTCAAATATCCCCCCGTGAGCCCTTCCTACCAGCTTGCACAGACTCCATGGCCGCAGCCCCCAGGGCAGGGTTCCATCTCAGTATCCCTTGTCTAGGTTGGAATCAATCAGAAACAGCAAACTCAAAGATACTATGTAGCCATTCAAGCCCTGGGCAGAGCCTCGGGAGCAGAAACCATGTTCCCACTGAATTCCACCATATGTCGACAAAGTGCTTTACTTCTTCAAGAAAAAATTAAAATGATGAAAAACAAAAACAGAACGAAAACCAAAACCAAAGCCAAAACCCAAAACCACATGCTTTTCTAGAAAATTCGGAGCCATCAAGAGGGTGGCTGGGGACACTCATGTCCTGGGCTGTCCCAGCTGGGTGAGAGCTGGCAGGCATGCAGTTCTAACTGTCAGTGACTGAGGCTGTGGGAGAGAGATGGAGCCGGCCGGAATCCAGACTCCCAGGTTGGATCTTATATGCCCCTTGATGGCCCTATATATGTGACATGGCAGAATCTGGCTGGGCCTAAGCGAAGGCCAGTTGGAACCTCAGGTCCCAGAGAACGTTGAGCCCCAAGTAGCAATGGGAGTGGAGGGCATAGGATGACCAGGGTGTGGCAAGAAGGTTGCCAGCTCAAGGCACAGGGCAGGGGAAAGAGTAAACCTCTCCAGTTCATGTTGGTCGGAGCCTCCAGATGCGACCTCGCTTGGAAATGGTGCCTTTGCAGATCTGTTTACTTCAGTTAAGATGAAGTCAGGACCGATGAGGGTAGACCCCCAGATCTGAACACTAGTGTCTTCATGAGGCTGGGGGATTAGAACACAGGCAGACACGCAGGGAGATGCCACCTTACAACAGGGCAGACATTGCCCAGAGGCAGGTGAATTTGAGGCCAGCCTGGTCTACATAGTGAGTTCTAGGATACCCAAGGCTACACAGAGACACCCTGTCTCAGAAAAACAAAGCTAAATATATAAATATTTGAGACTTATGTTGTGTGGACATTTTGCCTCCATGAAGGTCTGTTCCCCATGCATGTGCCCAATGCCTGCAGAGTCAGAGGAGGATCTCAGGCCCCCTGGAACTGGAGTCATAGACAGCTGTGGGCTGCTGTGTGGGTGGACCAGCGACCAATCCTGTTTGTACCAGAGCCACTCAATGCCAGTCCTCCCTCCTGGACCACCCTTTCCTCTGTAAATGTCTGCCTCCACCTCTCCTCACCCTCTCCGCCCTGACTGACTGGATGTCTCTTCAAAGGACAAGGCCCACTTCTCTGCGTGGGCTCTGTGGGGTGACACACTGGCTTCTCTGAGACATCGTCTCTTAGATGGTAGCTAACACAATGACAGTGGACACACGTGAGAACCCAGCAGCAGAACCCAGAACCCAGAGAGTCAGGCTGGCTGCTGGGAAGGGCTCTGGACTTGGGATGCTTAAGAGACAAGATGGATAGATCTGGTGGGGAGTTGGTGATTGGATAGTATGTGAGGCTGGGGGTGTCAAGGGAGCTGGGGCTTCTGAGGGGAATTAGGTTCATAGAGGGCAAGTTTCTGACCTTTACCAGAAACTTCATGGGAACCGGGCCCTTTCTGCTACTGTTGCGAGCAGGAACCCCAGATTCTAGGCTCTTGATTCAGAGTCTGAAGCGTAGTCTTCTCCTTCCCTGGACCCCCTTTTCTTCTTATTCCTCCCTCCCTCCCTCCCTCCCTCCCTCCCTCCCTCCCTCCCTCCCTCCCTCCCTACCTCCCTCCCTCCTTCTCTCCTTCCTTTCTTTCTTCCTTCCTTCCTTCCTTCCTTCCTTCCTTCCTTCCTTCCTTCCTTCCTTCCTTCCTTCCTTCCTCCTTTCCTCCCTTCCCTCCTCCCCCTTTTCTCTGGATCATGACCCCATATAACTGGCTGGCCTTTAATTGGCTGTGTAGCTGACGATAACCTTGAACTTCTGATCTGCCTGCCTCCATCCCCCAAACGCCGGGATTACAAGCCTGCACCACCACATATGGTTTATATAAGGCTGGGGATCGAACCCAGGGATTCACGCATGCTAGACAAGTGCTTCACCAGCTGAGTTAACATCCCTATAGCCCCCAAGTTTATAGTCCTGGAGGCTCCCAGGCCTGAGCTCGGTCCTCAGTAGGAGATAGAGAACAGTTCCATGATCCAGCCCAGGTCTCAGAAAAGAAAGAAAAGGAAGACAAGATCTAGGAGTGGGGTCACACAGGTGTCAGAGGAGCTCCATCGGTTGAGGAATAGAAGTTCAGTGTCGCCTGGTTTGGTTACAGGAAGGTATGAAGCTATCTGCCCTCCTGGGTCTTTCCCTCGCGCACACAAGATGAACATCACCATGCTGAAAGTGGAGGAATAGAGACTGCCACTTTCCCAGGTTCCAAAGAATGGAGGGCTCTGTGATTCCATCAGTAGATCCTCAAATTGCCAGTCTGCCTGCTCCAGAGAGGACCACCCTCCACTGCCTCAGGGGGCTGCTGATGCCCAGCCTACTTTCTGGAAGACCCTGGAGCTGCATGGAATGGGAATGTCTGGAAGTTCTCGGGTTATGGGGAGGTGTCAGCCTTCGCGCATCATTACCCAGGGCTGGCAGAGGCAGCTGTGAACTCCACAAACCCTCTTCTCACCTCCATTAGCAGATTGCTTTGGGGGCGGGGAACCCAACCAGAAATATTCAGCACACAGACTTGGGCTCCTGCCATCAGGCCTGGGCTGCCAGCTGTGTTTCCTCTGAAGAGATCTGGCACCCACTATTTTGGGGTGAAGCAAACCAAATCAAAGGGTTCCAGTAACTGAGGCAACCCCAAAGGGTCATAAGAGCATGTGGACTTGGGACAACTGTGGACAAAGGAGCATAAGACATAGCCCGTGAGAAGTGCATGTGTGGTATTTTGTGACACTGGAAATGGAAGGTAGTCAGGCTGGAGATGGCGCTATGAGGAAGCCAGTTGATTCCAGCTTATTCATCAGCTTCTACTGACAGGTGGCAGCTGGGGGCCAAGCTGACGACTCTGAGGTGCAGGTTCAGTATAACATATACTGCAATCTATTAGTAATGTCTGTCCTGGGCATGGGAATGGAAAGTGGAGGCAACTGGGAGATTTGCTGTCCTCAAGTTTCAGACTGGTTTAGAAGTAAGATGGGAAGACAAGCGTCACCTTCCAGAACATTCTTTTGGAAGTGTCCTGAGGAAGCTGTCCTGTGCTTTTTCAACACTCTCTCTTATCTCTAGAGAGGCCAGGCCCCATGCAGGCCCCATGCAGGCGGGCACAGCAGAACCAGCCTGAGGGTGGCAGCTTTTCTTTTTTCTTTTTTCTTTTTTTTTTGGTTTTTCGAGACAGGGTTTCTCTGTATAGCTCTGGCTGTTCTGGAACTCACTTTGTAGACCAGGCTGGCCTCGAACTCGGAAATCCACCTGCCTCTGCCTCCCGAGTGCTGGGATTAAAGGCGTGCGCCACCACGCCAGGCTGCAGCTTTTCTTTCTGTTTCTCATCTTCCTGTTGGGTTCCATGAAGGCAAGATCGGAGTGGGCTGCTGTGAGGGGGTGTCGTTGGTTATTCTTTTTAAGAGTTCTTTACTTTCCCTTTTGTGTATTGAGCATTTTGCCTGCAGGTAGGTATGGCCACCACACGAGTGTATTGCCTGCAGAGGCCAGAAGAGGGCGCCAGATACCCGGAGCTGGAGTTAACAGATGGTGTGATCCACCATGTTCTAAGTGCTCTTACCCACAGAACCATCTCTCCAGATGTCCTGTTCTATGTTTCTTCAGTACTATCTCTTATCTCTAGTAACTTCTAGAACAGGAGAAGCCAGGATGCTGGTGCGAACTCTATATAGCAACCAGGACAATCCTCCTTCAAGATCTGTGAAATAATTGGCTCTGAGAAAAGCTAAGTGTTTTTTTTTTCCCTCTTTGAGAGAGGGTCTTACTATGCAACCCTGGCTGGCGTGAAACTTGCTGCATAGACCAGGCTAGCCTCAAATTCACAGAGATTGTTGGCCCCTGTCTTCCAAGTGCATGAGCCACCATGACCAATCTTCCTAATCTTTTTCAAAGGGCTGACTCTCTGTCACTTCCAGCATGCCCTCATCACATCCCTCTGTCCTTCCCTCCCTCCATTATAGACTTTCTCACACACCCACTCACTCACTTATCCACTTATCCACCCACCCAGGCACTCACCCACTCATGTACTCAGGGGGCTGACTGGACAGATGGTCCACACTGTAGAGTCTTTGATGGTCAGGCTTACAGATGGCTTAATGCCAAAAGGAGCAGAGTTTGGGAAGTAGATGGAGGGTCCCTCCATGTGCCCTTCATAATCCCTGCCACAGACACCATGACGCATATGTTTGTGTGAGCACACACACATGCATACACATATTTGCATGTGCACACATGCATGCACACATGGGCATGAAAATAGACCCACATGTGTGCACACACAGACACAGACACAGACACAGACACAGACACAGACACAGACACAGACACAGACACAGACACAGACACAGACACACACAGACACACACAGACACACACACACACACACACACACACACACAACATTTCCTGGTAGCTGGATGTGGGACAGCCAGGCCTCCACTTACTTCCTGTCACAGGACCTGTCTCCTGGGCCTGGGTGGGCGATGACGTAGTAAATGAAGCTCAGAGTGGCTGTCAGTTTACGGATCCTCTCCCTGATTTCTCCGAGGGTTCTTGGGGGTGCCTGGGGTGGGGATGCTCCCTTTTGGACCCCAAAGTGTTCTCCTGCACTTTACAGAGGCTGCTGCAGACCTAGGGGGCTCGTGATGGCTCAGAAAGAAGACTGTATGAAGTACACAATGTATTTCCACACTCGGGAAGCTGAGACAGGAGGATTGCTATGAGTTTGAGGTCAGTCTGGCTAAAGTGAGACTGTCTCAAAAGAAAGAAAGAAAGAAAGAAAAAAACCAAAAGTGCACAGCCCAATACCAACGGGAACAAGTCTATATAGGAGCCCACTGCTCTGACACTCTCCCTTCCTGGCGTAGCTCTGGGCATGGCTCTGGCCTGGGATCCTCAGGCTATGATGAAGCCCAAGACAAGGGCTCTCCCTGCAAAGGACTAAGCAGCTGGGAAGGGCAGAGAGCTAAGTAGAACAGGAATCAGATACCAAAGACAAGGTATGGGGAGACCAATGAGGTCAAGCCCCTAGCCAAGCCATCGGGGGAGCTGAGCCGTTCCCATGATCCAATGGGAGTCGGGAAGCTTCTGGAGCCAGACCAGAATCTCTTTCCTACTCCATCTAGACACTTTCCTACCTCAGACCTCCAGGGAGCTCCGTCTTCTCCCATGGGTGTTGTGGTCCTTTACATGGGAGTCAAGTGGGTGGCAGATGCCTGCTCCCAGGTTCTCAGTATGTGTCCATCTTACTCAGAGCTTCACTCCTGCACCAGACATTGCTTCCTGGCACTCAGGGTAGTTTGGCTTAGATTTTGTTTCCCTTCCCCTTCCTTCCCTTCACTCATGAATCCCAAAGGTCACTCCAGAACCCTGTCCAGCTGAGTCGCTGAGGCAGATGCCTACAGGATAAATAGGTTCTGGGTAAGGCTGAGAAAGTCCATAGCTACACACTACCCAGAGCATGCTTTCTACAGTGGACCTTTCTAGAAGCCCTGGCAGACAGGCATGGAGCTGAGTTATCACACTCCTGATGGTATTTATTGAGCCGTCTGTGATCTCTTGGTTCTGTGGACACCAGTCTTAGGAACAGGGCTGCAGAAGGCTGCAGTAGGCCTTCCACTCAGAGGTACCCTGGAAGGGGGTAGAAGGAGTCATAGAATCTTCCCATGGTCATCTTCTTAACAAGCTCTATATGGGACTCCTCGGGTACAGGAAGGAACAGAACCAGGGAAGCAACTGAGGGAGCTCTTCAAAGCTATGGATGCAGAACTGTAGAACAGACCCAAAACTGTTTCCCAGCACCCAATAAAAGGGACAACTACGTGACCCAGTTAACAATCTATATATTTTTGATTAGTTGTAATTGTTGTTATAGATCTCTCAAAAACTACACTGCAACCTGACAGCTGAATGCACATGATCTTCCCAGGCCGGGGTAAGTGTTCTACACTCCCTACTTGCCTGTCCTTTACAGACATTACTAGTAGATAACAGTACTCTTTCCCCCTGGAAATAGCCTGGAGATAGCGTCAGAATCTTTCCTATGATTGATTGCTTTCTTGACGGATAAGGGGAAATTGCTCACAGTATGGCCCTCTCGAGGGCTGTCAGAGCCCAGGCAGAGATATGAGATAAGTGGTTTGTAGGGAGCTTGGTCACATGTGTAAACATATTTCAGGATTCTAGGAGACAGCTTATTAAGATGGTAAATATGGTCATAAGTATGGGATGAACTCACAGACACTGAGTGTATTTTCTTGCTCTATCCACTTACAAGGCTCAGATCAACAATATCAAGATAACCATGAGCACACAGAGGAGCCCACATCTTAGCTTTTAAATATCACTTTCCTCTCAAAGGAACCAGGGCCTTTGAAGAAATGGTGGATTCTAGGAAAGTACAGATATGCCTGGAATTTCTGTGTTCAGAACGTGGGGGAAACGCCCACAGAGTTTTGGCTCATTTCACATGGTGCAGAAGCCCACCAGCCATCCAGGTCTGAGTCGACCCCGGCATCACAACAAACTGTCTGGCAATCCATAGAACAAAGAGGAGACTGTTAGTTAGTCTGTAATAGTGTGAAAATAAACAAAGTAACTGAAGGCTTGAGGAGGGATGGTACAAAGTACCCACTCCCAGAATACTTACTAACTAAAGAGGGGGAGAGACTAACTGGAATAGGGAGAGACTACATCATTTTGGTCAGTGTGACCCCCTAGGCCACCTGGCACTTGGGGTCCCTTGGTGCAGTCGGACATGAAGCCACAAAGCCAGAATCTCCTCAGGAGGAGACACTGACATCCTCCCAAATGATGGGCACTCTCTGAAACAATGAATCCGTGACTCTCAAAGATGGTAGAGACACAGAAGCCAAGGACAGAGTGAAGAACAAACACTGCAGTTCGAAGTGGATGCCAAGGGCATTGGGATGGCTGGTGGGACACACTGGAAGGCTGGGGACACCAGGGAAGTGCACTGCAGGATCCTGATCTGGGATCTCTGAGAAGGCTATGTAGGGGGACGCTAAGGTGTCCAGGGGCCAAGGAGGCTGGCAACTTCCAAATGCTCCACAGCGTCTTCTAATTTTCAGTAAATTTGTGACCACTTTAAAATTAAAAAAAAAAAAAGTGAAAAATAATGATCAGAAATCAAGAAAAGCCAAAATAATGGTGAAACAACTCCCAGTTTGAATCAGTATGAATGGGACACAGATGACACAGTAAACTACAACAAATTCACCCTAGAACATGTGTTAGATTCTACGTGGAGGTGACTCCTAGCTGGCCCTGATTTCTGGTTTTCATGGGGATGAATGGAACCTGGCTCAGGTTCCTGAGTCATTGTGCTGAACCCACCCAGGCAGAGAAGCATCCACCAGGACCGCTGCAGGACTTTTGGGGCCAAGTGCAAAAACATGTGACCCATCCCTTAATCGAGATTTACCAAGAATTTCAAGAATGAACTGGCCCAAGTTGTAGACTCGGGATCTGGTCCTTTCCGTAACACTGGCAAATGCTGTCGTCCTTCTGAGAATATGTCAATTTGGAATACTCAGAGGTAGGACTGGAGACTCATATACCACAGATAACTATTCCATAGGCTTAACACTGGCAGGGTCATAAACATCCCACAGAAGGGAATGATAAATTGCAGTCTATTCATAAAGTAGAATATCATGTTATACAAGGTTAGGTGAACAGAATAGCTTGGGGACAAAATACAAACTTATATATGCACCATGTCACAGCCACAAGGACTGGCAGGAGATTTGCTGAAGCAGAAGCAAGGCTCCTCTCTGGGTGACTTTTACTTTTTTTTTTTTTTTTCCATATTTTCCTATAGCTCATAAGCGTGCTACTGTGAGTGTATCTAATTTTTTTAATTAGAATAATATTTTTAAGTGGTTAAGAATAATGCATTCATTTGTTACAACGAGCTCCGTTGCCTCTGTAATTAAATATTTTTAATAAAGAAAAAGTCGAAGAAGAAAAAAGGCTATCGGTGGAACCAATATTTATGCACCACCTCCTGCGTATCACGTGATGGGGGCTGTGGGCGGCGGGGGATGCAGAGGAACCTGTAAGGAGCGAGGACGCTGCTTCCCTCTCATCTTTTCCTGAGATCTGCTGAAAGCCAGAGTCTACCGGAGCTGGTGATGGTCCCCAGCTCCTGCCAGCCAAGCCTGGAGTTTTTGGTCACGTGACCACGGACCACACAACTTGCTGGGGTGATGGGTGATTTGCCTGTGTAATGTCTGTGTGTTTCATCGGGGGCACGCCTCGGAAGGTATTTGTTAAACATATTACCCTTTAATAATCTATAACTTAAAAGGCAGCGGCAGGTTGAAAGTAATCAATACCACATTGTAATAATTTCAAGCAAACAGAGATTTATATTCCATGCACCCTGGACAGCAATTACTTAACTCTTCTAATAGACTTGCGGACGAGGTTTTATTTTGCCTTAAACCAATTTGCTTTATTGACCAGATCAAGTCTTGTGGCCACAATACCAACCCTTCTCCTGTCGTCCAGCTCAGCAAATCCAGTGCCCATCAATAATTATGACAAGGCGGCGATTGCTCCCCCTTTAGAGCTGAGCTATTGTTGACAAGCCCTATCTAGAGTTGTCATTTTCTGAGTCTCCCTCTTCTGGATGGGGAAGAGAGAGGAAGGCTCTACTCATGCTACAAGGCCACGGTCAGAGAACAAGTCTAAACACGAGAGGCAGATAAGAAAGAGAGAGGGTGCAAACGGACAAACAAGAGAGTCAGGAGCCAAGCGTGGAGTGTGGGCCATAGCAGCTGGAGCAGCACAGAAAGTTGCTTTGCTCAGCACAGCTCTGAGTTCTCTTGTGGCAAGAGTCAGTTTCCTAGGGACCCTGGGCCCCTCAGTTCCTCGGGTCAATGTGCCCAGGGCAGGCTGGGAGCAACTCACTGGGGCATGCCGTTAGTCAGACATCAGTGACCCACTCCCTCCCTCCTCATGGTGGAGAGGTAGCCTCATGTAACTAACCAGTTAATTCATTCAACTTCAGAGAGGTAGGTCAAGGCCCGCCATGACTGGGTCAAGGCCCGCCATGACTGGGTCAATTAATCACAGTGAGAGTTGCACTTGGCGCTGGGCTCTCAGCAATAGTTTTCTTGACCTTTGGAAAACTGTATAACTATATAAGTATCCCTCAGGAGTCTTTAACTTGATGCATTTTTCATCCTCAACTGGCCTGTGGCTCCCGCTTGTAATCTGGGAAGGGTTAGCACCAGACCCATGCATCTAGGTTGGTAATCTTGGGAAGCAGAGGCAAGAGAGGGGGCTGATCCACCAGTCTGTGAGGCATAAGCCATGCAGTCCTTTCTGCATCGTGGACATGTGCTCCTGGAAGTCAGGGCATCACTGAACTCTTGGCCTGGGGTGGGAAGGAGTCTGAGCCATACCTGGGACGTAGGACTGTTGAAACTCTCAGCTGGGGCCACTGTTCTGGGCAGGCTGGTTTGTTCAGTGGTTTCATGACAAGAGTGTCAGCTAGTCCTGATCCTCTGGTGAAACCTGGTTCCAAAACTGAGCTCACTTTGTCTAAGCCCAGACACTCTCCAGTTCCGATGCTAGGCCCCAATCTGGCCTCTCGGAGAGCAACTTCTATATCATTTGTCCATCCATCCATCCATCCATCCATCCATCCATCCATCCATCCATCCATCCATCCACCTATCCACCCACCCACCCACCCATCCATCCATGCACCCACCCACCCATCCACCCACCCACACATGCCTGCATCCATCCATCCATCCATCCATCCACCCACCTATCCATCCATCCATCCATCCATCCATCCATCCATCCATCCATCATCCATCCTTCCATCCATGTACCTACCCACCCACCCATCCACCCACCCACACATGTCTGCATCCATCCATCCATCCATCCATCCATCCATCCATCCATCCATCTACTCACTCACCCATCTATCCTTCCATCCATCCACCTATCCATCCATCCATCCATGCATCCATGCATCCATCCATCTATCCATCCACCTATCCATCCTTCCATCCATGTACCCACCCACCCACCCACTCACACATGTCTCCATCTATCCATCCATCCATTCATCCATCCATCCATTCATCCACCCACCCTCCCACCCACCCACCCATGCATGTCTGCATTCATCTATCCAGCTACCCCTCCATCTATCCCCTCAACTGACCATTCATTCACCACCCATTCATGTAATTATCTATCCACCCATCCATCCCTTTGTCCATCCATTCATCTACTTATTGAACCTCCTCATTCACATACCAGCATAGTCTCAGGCAGTGGGCCCACCTCCATGAACCAGACATGGCCCTTGCAGTGAGGCTGGATCATGTCAACAGAATGGTAACATACAGAATGATGTTGTACAGTGTAGGGCAGGTACAAGGTTTAGAGGGAACTCGGAGGAAGGTGTGATGACCTTTCTGGAAGGTAAGGCATCCTGGAGGAAGTGGCTTCCTAGCTAGGTTTGTAGGGGGAACAGAGGCTTGGCATAAAACCCCCGCAGCGGGAAGGGTGAGCCCAGCAAAGGCTGACGCTTCATTCTCTTCGCAGCATCTTAGCTCCGAGGCTCTTCTGACACATGTCCAGATTTGTCCATCGGGAGCTTCATTCCACAAGGGGGCCTCCCATCCCTGGGCCTTGATGTCACACGTGTGCTCTCATTCCGTTTTGCACACGACACACAGATTGGGCTGCGCACTGTGCTGCACACGGCCCTAGGAGGCGCTGTTTCCACAGGCTGGTATGATAGGTCCTCTGGAATGATCCAGTGCATTGGCCTGAGAGGGATATTCTTCTCTCCCACAAAGAAATATGCCGAGTACTTCCCCTCCGAATGCATGGACCGCTCACCCCATCCTTCACTGACCACTTCTGTAAAAACAACCTGAGCAGCTGCGAGTATTTCTTTAAGAAAAAAAGCCACAGCTCTGGCGGTGTGAGAAATGGCGGCCTGGCTGTTGGCTGGCCTGAGTACTGGGCAGAGAGAGAGAGAGAGAGAGAGAGAGAGAGAGAGAGAGAGAGAGAGCTGGGGTGTGGCTGGTGGCCAGATGCTGCCAGCCTGTTATCTGGGGCAGCTGCTCACACCAGCTCCTCCCTGTTGTAGCCACAGGGGGGCATTTAGACTCACTAGGCTGAGTCTTCCAGTCTTCAAGAAGAGCCATATAATCTGCAGGCTTATGTGAGATTGAAAGGTTTTTAGGTAGAATCAATGGTTTCTTTTAAAATTTTTTAATTGCATGTGTGTGTGTGTGTGTGTGTGTGTGTGTGTGCGCACGCGCACGTGTGTGCACATGCACGTATGCACATGCACGATCATGGGCACACGTGCCACATCATGCATGTGGATGGTCAGAAGAAAGCTTGTAGGAGTTGGTTCTCTCTGGGGAATCAGGCTTAGGTCGTCAGGCTAGACATCAGGTGGCCTTACCCACAAAGCCCTCTCACCAGCTTGCACAAAGTTTTCTAAAACAGTGTACAGGTTAAATATGTAAGAGGTCAGTGGAGGAGTCTACACTGGCAGCCTTCACCCTGGGCGCCGCAGGCTTTGTGGATCTGGGGACTGCCACCCACAGGAAGAGTCTTAGATGAAGGGAGGGCAGCTGGTAGGAGACAGGGTTTAGGCCCCTGTAGCTGTTAGAACTGAGAGCTTAAATGAATTTTCCAGACCTTTCAAAGCCTGGATTCCAAGGACTCCTGGACGCCATCTTCTGGCCTCTATAGACAGTGCAGTCACGTGTGCAGACACTTATGCAACCAAACATCCAGACAAAAACAAATAATACATAAATCTTTTTAAAAAAGGTTTCAGGGTTCGGAGCAGTTTGGATTGGGGATGCTTGGACTGTGCCCTGGACCCTTCCAGGGCTGAATGAGGAAGACGGGGGTCACTTGTGTCCCCAGCTTTATGCTACCTGGTTTAAGCTCAGGCTCCCATGGGTCTGGACAGTCAGTGGCATGTGGCCTTCCCAGAAGCTTCTGAATCGTAAGCAGAGACAGACTTGGGTGGTTAGAGCGGGGGCTTACACATTCTAGACAGTGATAGACACCAGTCCACTAACATGTATTTTTCTCTCAGCTTTGTACCCCAAGGACATCGTGTTGGCAAAGGCTGAGTATCCCCCACCCAAACTGCTCTAAACCCTGAGCCTTCTAAAAACCATTTCTGTATAATTTTGTGTCTGGGTGTTTAACTTCCGTGTATGTTTCTGCACATGTGAGTGTATTGCCTACAGAGGCCAGAAGGTGGCGACAGATTCCCCTGGAACTGGAGTTACAGGTAGTGAGCGTCCATGTGGATGCAGGGAACTGAACTTGACACCTCCACAAGAGCAGCCACTGCTCTTAACCACTGAACTGTTGCTCCATTCCCCAGCCTTGAGACATTCCTGAGTGCCAAAGAGACAGAGGAAAAGTCTGTGACAAACACTAAAAGCAAGGTGTGGTGACTGTATCTTGTTACACATATGTACAAACTCTAAAACCCAAAAACCTCGGGCTACGCGATGTTCTTGAGGGATGCCAGTCTGTAGTTTGAAATCAGCCATGATGGAAATTGGCAAACACTACAAATCAGGCTCCTTATTCCCACCGCCATGCACATTCCCACCAGGATGCTGGTCCTTAAGCATCTGTGGGCACACCATTCACACCTAATTGAGGGTCCTGAGGCCTCTGCTTTATTGCTTCCAGGTAAATTGATGTGTGATGTGCACACATTTATTTACATCTATCAAATGATGAAACAGGAAACAAACTGGTCCAGGGGTGATGCCAAAGGAGGGTGCATGGTGGGTGTGTGTGTGTGTGTGTGGGGGTCTGTTTTATGAAAGAGAAAAGTGGGGAAGGCCCTTTTGAGAGGAGGAGGTCCGCCCTTGTCAGTCACAGCTGCGAGTGAAAACTCCAGAAACGGCCTTTCTTCTACCATCCAAGGTCTGCCTGGACCTGGAGTGTCCCTCTGAAAAGTGTCCGCCCAATAAAGCCACCCGCAATTAGAATCTCCTGTCTTCCAAGGAGCTCAAGAGTGTTTCTATTTGTCTGGGGCTAAAGGGTTTGGATTGGTCTCCAGGGAAGTGATTGATTAACAAGGACAGACTGAGCTGTTTCCAGGGAACAGGTTGCTCCATTTCTCATTGTGGGTGCCCTTCAAGGGCAAGAGGCTCCCTCTGGGGAGATGGGACCCAGCATATCACAGATATGTTTCCCAGACCTGGCTCCTGAAATACAGCCTTTGGCCTCAGCCCTTCACCCACTGACCCTGAGTCTGGTGGAGGCCAGACCCCTGCAGAGCTGGGGTGTTGGGCTCCCTGCAGCTGGGGCTGTGCTGCTTGCTGTTCTGGATGAGGCTCTCTGGCCTGTGGAGCTGAAGGGCTGAAGGTGATGGCTGTCAGTCTCTGGGCAGAGTATACACTGGCGGCTGGGGTTATTTGAACTGAGCGGGGAGGGGAGACACCTCCCTAACTGTTTGGGTTGGATGCTCTAACAGCAGAGGGTCAGAGACAAAGTGTCCTCCACAAAGATATCCCCAAGTCCTGTCCACTTAACCATGCTTTGTCCCATAAACTGTGGGGGGATGCATGCCTTCAGGTTGGGCCATATGCCTCCTGCTCAGGAGAGCTACATCTGTCAACTGTGGGGAAGAGGCATTGCGGGCAGATGCTCAGGGCCACCCTCTGACATTAATTACCTGGCTGGACCAGAGCCTCTGCTTAAGCCTGGAACCCACAGGAAGGAAAGCCAAGGTGTGTGTGTGTGTGTGTGTGTGTGTGTGTGTGTGTGTGTCAGCCTACCATACCTGGTTTGTGCGACTAGCTCCTTAGAGGAGGTGATGTCAGAAAACAGAGGGGCAAGGAGAATGAGCGAGCAGTGTGTGTGTGTGTGTGTGTGTGTGTGTAATCATTAGACCTGAGGCCTGGGGTGGAAGCACTCAGCTGGGGGACTCAGGGAGGGCAGCTCAGGTGCCCTCTTGAGTGTTACCATATCGGGCCTCAGAGCCAGGGCGGGATCGAGGGCTGGGAGTAGAGGGAAGGCTTCAGTGGGTCCATAACTGGAAAGTTTCAGATCTTATTCCCAGGTTCACACAGATGTGGGCACCTGCCACTCAGAGATAAAAACTCCTGCTGGGCAGGGTACCCAGAGATAGCCCACACATCCTCCCCAGAGCAGAGCAAGGAAGATTGGAGGGCCTTGTCCAGTCCTTGCCAGGTTCTTTCCAGAGCAAGGACACGGAACTAGTGTCATGCTCGAGGTGTGGTCTAGCGCCGCCAAAATCACGTCTTGTCTGTTTCAGAACCATGGAAGAACTCTGGCAGGAAGTGAAGAAGAGAACAGGGAAACTGGAACCCGGAGCAAAGGCCGGTAGCCTGCACAGGGCCAGGAGTAAGCGACCTCAGATGCTGTGTCCTCCTCCTCCTTTGATTTTTTTTTTCCTTTTTTGCGGAGGCAGGGTGGGGCTCTCTACTCACCCCAAAGCGCTGAGTCAGGCCTGGCTGGTTTAATGAGAATACTCGGAGCTCTATTTTGCATAAGATTCTCAACTGGCTGCCCCCTGGGAGCCCGCTTCCACCGGGGAGGAAGCTGCTGGGTTTTATGAGCCCGTTTCTTGATTTCTCCGACTCAGGAGGGGGCGCCGCTAGGGAACCTCTGCTCACCCCTGCCTTACTCAGCATTTACCTTCATACCAGGCAGAGGTTGTTAGAACCCGAGTCTATAAATAAAGGATTTGCAATTAAGGCTATTAGTTAGCATCAGGTGGAACCTTAACGCTGGAGCATCGAATCTCATGCACAGAAATAGGTCTGTACAGTAAATATCTCATTCTGATTAAAAAGAACCCAGCCGGAGTTCCTTGCAAGAAGCCCTCTCTAACACGTGTCCCAAAGAGTTTCTGCCCAGCTGGGTTCTCATGGGTGTGGGTGGATCTAGTGCTGGGGACATAGGAGAAAGGGCACCCAGAAGCCTCCTTGTCACTGCAGCAATTATGCCTCACAGGGACGCTGTCCTGGCCTTGCACCTGAGAGAGGGCAGGGCAGAAGTTGCTTCTGTCTTCAGCAGGAGGCTGGTTAGCTCTGAGCCCATAGTCTCAATACACAATAATGCTGTGGGATGGGCTCCCAGCCACCACTCTCCAATGTCAGACTCCGCCTTTTCTCCTAAGGACCCAGCCCTCTTAGAAAAACACTTAAAAAGCCAGTGGGAGGAAGGGCCGTTCCCAAGAGGCACCTTGCTAGAGGCGAGTAGCTAGCCCTGATCCTTTATCGATGGCTAGTGACCACTGTCAACTTGACTTCATTTAGAATCATCAAGGAAACGCGGCTGTGTGCGTAAGGGTGTTTGCACAAAAGTTTAACGGAGGAAGAAATACTAACCCTCAATGTGGGCAGCACCACCCACGGGCTGGAGTCCTCCCGGTCCTTATTTAAAGGAGAAAGCGAGCTGAGAGCAGGAGCATTCATCTCTCTCTGCGTCCTGACTGCAGATGTGACATGACCCCTGCCCCTAGCTCCTGTGGCCCTGCCTTCCTGC
The DNA here is from genome assembly GCF_978045245.1 of Mus caroli. Lineage (NCBI taxonomy): Eukaryota > Metazoa > Chordata > Mammalia > Rodentia > Muridae > Mus > Mus caroli. Next base: position 5,071,576 of record NW_028227261.1, on the reverse strand, counting down.
CTCCATGGACTGTACTCTCCAACCGTAAGCCAAAGTCAAACCTCCCATTATTCTAGAATGGGTCTCAGTCAATCAGAGTCTTTCATCAACAGGCATCCCCGCTGGGGCTCACTCTCCCCTCTACAGACCTGTCTCAATGACAGGTGGGGTAGCAGGTCCTCTAGGAGGCAGAGAGTGTGGCCTCCATATGCCAGCCCCTTCATACAACACACAACACACAACCACAACATCTTTTTCTCGGATGAAACTCCTCCCCGTCTCCTGCCCTTCCCTCTTCTCCACTCTTGCTACTCAAATTTCTGAATGTCTTTCAAAATGGAGAGCCATTCATAGCCATCAGAAGTCCAGTTTATATGTCCCCAAGACAGCTTCAAGGACAAGCCATGAATATGGCCACTGGCCTGTCTCTAAAGCCACCTGTGGGCTCTAGGAGGGAGAAGAAGGAGCCCCACGCCGGGCATAACTCTTCTCTGCTGTGACGGCTATAACACTGTCCTGGGCAGTGGAAACACGCAGCCTGTGCTTCTCTGCCCACTGCAGAGGACTCTGCTGGACAGGACTGGACACAGTGAGGAGAGAGCTCACTGTGCAGTACCACTATCTACCAGGGTCACCCTGGGTTCCTCGGCTGCTTACGGGGTGGTGACTGTGACCAGCGACAGGGGAAGTGAATCCTGTGTGAAACGTGAGACAAATTCATGTGGGTAATTTGTACTCCATCCCAGGCAGCCTTTTCCAGATCTCTCCCCAGACACCCCTCCCCAAAAGCTCGGCTGACGTGTCAGAGAAGGCACCAGGGCATTGGGAGGATTTACTCCTTGCTCTCTCTGATGAAGGCTTGGAGCTCAGTGCCGTTGATACAAACTAAAAATAGCCGGCGGCCCCCAGCTTCAGCCTCCAGCCAGTCTCCGCAAGATTAGCATGGCTCTCACGTAAGGGAAGACTAATGGATTTCTTCCTCAAGGCAATTAAAAAGTGATTTGTCACACCCCAAGATGTATGGCTTTGTATTGGCAGACCAGAGGCTGCATGGGGCGGTGGGTGATGGTGGCATCGAGGGGTTCCCTGGGGCTCCTTTGAAAGGAGCAGAGCAGAACACGGTGGGCAGTGGGTAAAGTATGTGCAGTGTAGACCCAGCCAGGGCAAGCTTGGCACAGGGGCCTCTAGAAAAGCCCTTCACGCTGAAGAAAGATGTTGTCCGAACATTTTCTGATGTCTATTTATCTGGAGAAGTTCAGAGACTCAGGCTTGGTAGCTTCCTGTGGCTCCTTCAGCACCCTGGAGGGAGGAATTGGGGCTCCTGCACCTGTGGCAGGCCATGGAAGGTCCTGTCTGGAGGCCTCCTCTATAGTCACATGTGTGGGCAGGCCCTCATAGCTTCTCTGCACATGATATACCCTCATAATGGCTGTGACTTGGGCAGGTCACCACAGCCTCCTCACACCAGGGCAGACCCCACCTGCTAACCCCAATCTGGGCAGACCCATCTCCAGTCATATCTCTGGGCGTGTCCCCACAGCCTTTCTATTTCTTGGCAGGTCCCCTGTTTAGTCACACGTGTAGGCAGGATCTCATGCTTTTCCCCACATTCCGAACACAACAGCCCCGCTCAGAATAAAGCTCGGAGCCCATCTCTGCCTTACTCTCAGCTCTCAAGCCCTCTGCAAAGATTTGTAGCTATAACTTGTAACCGGAAGCTGAAACACCCTTGCTGCCTGAGTGTTTTTTCCTGCAGCTGTGACAAAATGCTCCAAGAGGCAACAGCACTCGAGAGGTAGGAGGATCTCTGAGCTCCAGGCCAGTCTGAGTCTACCTAGAGAGTGAGTTCCAGGACAGCCAGGGATATATGGTGAGACCCTGTCCCCAAAACAAAAGCAAAAAGCAACTTAAGGAAGGGTTTACTTTTAGCTCTTAATTCCAGGTTACAATCTGTCATGACCTGGAGTCCCAGGGGAAGGGGCTTACAGTGACAGGTTGTTTGCAATCAGAATAGTAAAGATTTATGTGTGCACAATGGCCCTCAGCTTGCCTGCTCCAATCAGCCCAGCTCCTGCCCACAATTAAGATGGGCCATCCCACGTCAATTAATGTAATCAAGGGTGTCCCCCCAAAGGCAGAGCATGGATGAGTCTATGTTTTATCAAGTTGACAACTGAGAGTAACCAACTCACTAACTAGGCACCAACTTAAAGGAAGCTTCTAGGCTGGTGGTACTCAACCTCCCTAATGCTGCAACCCTGGAATGATGTGAGCCTTGCTGTGGTATGACAGCAGAACAGCATGGGCAGACACTGAATGCTCATTGACACCCCCTGCCCCAGAGTCCACAGAGCGGGTGCTATGGTGCATATCCTACAGATAGATACAGGATGGAAGGCAGGGACTGCTGAAGGGAGTGGGCTTTAGGCTGTGGAAGACGCACAGTAGTGTTGAGCAAGAGAATCATCTCTCACATTGCTGTACTCTTGGCTTCCTCGTTGCTTCTCCTTCTCTTTCTTTATCCTTTCTGCTCTCTCCTCTCTTTTGCTCCCCTTTCTTCCATTCATCCATCTATCCTCCATTCAGCCATCTATACATCTATCCATCCTTCATCCATCCATCCATCATCCATCTAGCCACCTATCCATCCACCTGTCTATCCATCCATCCATCCATCCATCCATCCATCCATCCATCCATCTATCCATCCATCCATCCATCCATCCACCCATCTCATCTATCCAGTCATTTATCAATCCATACATTTTATTCTATACCATAATGTTCATCCACTCATGCATCTCTACCCATCTTTCCTTCATCCACCCATCCAATCCATCTATCCATCCACCCATCCATCTATCCATCCACCCATTCATCTATCCATCCACCCAACTATCCTATACCATTGATCCATTCATCTTCCACCCACCCACCCGTCTGTCCATCTGTCTTAATACCTATTGATCTTGTTAAGAGTTACTCTGTGACAGGAATACTTTAGTAATTTGGAAAGCCCACATTCTCTTCTTACAGTTGCAACGCTATGTTGGGAAGATATACTAGTGGACATGGAACTGCACACTGGCACATAGCACAAGGCAGAGGGAGCCTGACTCAGACACAGTACCTGAGTGGGTACTGTGTTTGCCCTTCTGCTGTGTGGCCATGGGAAGCCTCCTTAACGTCTCTGACCCTCAGGTCTCATTTATACAACAAACTCGGGGAGCAGTCAGGAGATCTGTGTTGCACCGGATGGTAACATGTATGAGGCTTGGTTTCCATAAATCATGGAAATAAATGCATAGTCCCCTGCTCCCCGGGACCGATCAGTGCGCCGCTCAGCATCAAATCAATAGGCTTAATATTTAATAATAATCCACTGAAAGGCACTTTGGTCACTAAACGCATCAGTGCCACACTAATAACAAATTACTTCCTAAATTGTTAGCCTCAGTCCCTTTCATGAACCACTGATTATGTTTGTGACAGCGAGGGAGAAGAGCTGAGGCAGGTTGCAGCCCCAGCCAAGATGGCTGGGCAAGGGCGGTCGGGCAATCTGGAACCTTCTGTAGGTGGCGCCACAGGCTGGCACACAACTGGCAGAACTGCCCAGCTGCAGGAGAGGGGTATGGCAACGGAGACAGGGTAAGCTGCTGAACTACTGAGCACAGCCAGCAACTCGAGACCAACTCCTGGGATTGGGAGAGCCCCAGTCTAGCCCACCGTGGGCATGCATTGAGTGCACATGGCCAGCAGAGGCCCTTCTAGGGACCATGGGACATGAAGATCGATGATGTATGGGTGGGACAAGGAGGTCCATTCTTTCCTTCTGTCCTGCCTATCTGTCTCCTTCGATGTATATCAAAGGCATCCCTTTGCCACATAACTTTCCTGGAAACTTCCTAGCTTTGTTTAAAATGCTGATTTTTTTTTTCTGAGCATTTTGACTGAAAAGCTTCATTGAAATATTATCTGACTTATCTACTGGTTCTCATGGATCCACCTTAAATTCTGCAGCCAGGTCCTGCCTCTTTCACTAGACCCTAGTTTTGGTCAAGGCTGGGTGAGGTACCAGCATCTCCAAGTCCTTGGTGCTGGGGGCAGAGGACTGGCCAAACGTTCTGCTCTGTCCTGCTTGTCTCTCTCGCAGACTGTGAGTAGCCCCTGGGTCCTGCCTGCCTATCTGGCCCTGGGCAGCAGCCTGCATATGGTCAGTGGGTGGTCTGTAGATGTTAAGGAGGGAAGACTCAATCCAGAGCTGTCCTGCCTGTGCCATGGCTTGAGATCGTGTGCTCAATGCAGGGAGCAGGGGAGGTGGATGGGTGGACTGTAGCCCCCCTGGTGTCACTTTCCCTTCTGGCTGGAGTTGTTCAGGGAAGTGAGTGCTCCTCTCTACTGGAGCCTGAGGATGCTCAGAGCCCTGGTGCAGAAAACCATCAGCTTGGCTTCTCTCCAATCCAGCGGGACTCTCTCTGCCTGAGGCCACTGATGATAACAATAATAATATTGCTATTATTAAAGAGATTTGCATAGGCAGAAATTGTTTCCCTGATTAAGAACAACAACAACCACCAAGGGCACCGGCAGTAGGTCATCCTGCAGCTGTGGCAAGACAGGAAGCGGTGCCTGCAGAAGGTTCCAGAGCTGGGGCTAGGCTGGGACAAGGCGGCACGTCCTCTGCCCGCTGCCGAAGCTGGGAGACGGATGGGCTCTGGGGATGATGCTCAGTGTGGGAAAATAAACTGGAGACGGCAGCAGCTCCTGGGGCAATGCTAGCCTGGGCCAGTCCCTGGGAGGACAGAGGGATGTAGTCACGTGTGGTATGGCAGGATAAAATGAGGGGCACTCTGAGGGTATGTGTTAGATGGGCTTTCTGTAGGAAGAGTGACACCCCTCATGCTGTTGTTGTGGGATGGATGGCCTAAGGCTCAGGCTTGCTGAGTGACTCATGAGGGGGCAAACTCCTGGTTCCCAAAGTTTCATGAATGAGAGTGTCTCTCAGAGAGTTAGGGGGAGAGGGAGGGGGAGGGATCATCTCTATTTGATTGTCAAAAAGCATCCACAAAATCCCTAGTAGGGACAGCCGAATGTGGGGATGTCTGTTGCACTCTCAGCCCGCACAGTAGAGGGAGCCCAAGGCACAGACAAAAAGCACAAGACACATAGGTCGGTCTGGCAGAAATACAACCAGCTCTATAGATGCCATGGAGTCCCCAGCCTCCTGCAGAACATTAACCCAGACAGGCAAGGAGGCTCGGTAAGGTGATGAGAGACAGGATGGACACGGGAGAACCGACTCATTTCCGTATTCAAAGGACAAACACGAGAGATGGAGTGAAACTCACGGTGGCGCTTACAAGACTGACAAAGAGAACGAAATTCTGCAGCCAACCTGTGTACAGGAGTGGTGTGCTAAAGTGGCCAAACTGGTGTCGTCCAAGAAGGGGCTTAAGCTGTGAAGCATCTGCTGTTCATGGACGGGAGCCGCAGCACAGCGAGGATGCTAATCCTTTCTAAATCTATCAATGGGCTGAAGCCTATGAGGCGTGTATACTTGTCTGTATGTGTTCGGATGTACACGCATACATGCGTGTGTGTGCGTGAATGTGCATGTGCATGCATGCTTGTGTATGTGCGTGCGTGTGCATGTGTGTGTGTGTGTGTGTGTAGCTGTGGTTGACGTTGAACGTTTTCCTCAGTCATTCTCCATCTCGTTTGAACCCAGACCTTGCTGATTCAGCTCGTTTAGTTGCCCAGCTCGCTCTGGGGACCCCTGCCTCAGCATGCACCAGGATTACATTTACAAAGTACAGAGGACCTGGGCTTCAGCCTTCACTCTTGAGTGCCAAATGCTTTTCCTGTGAGCCTCATCCCTCTAGCTCCCAAAGCAACATTTTCTGACAGGTATATATTTCCTATCATGTGTGTGGAAAGACCCAGGCCTGGGAGAGCTAAGATACCCACAGAGGTGCACAAAGGGGGCCCAGTCTGCCTGACATTGAGGCTGACCACAGAGTGACAGCAATGTAGCCAGTGGGGGTACCAAGAAGGGACAGACACACAGACCAGTGGGATAGAACACGGAACGCAGTTTGTCCTGCATAAACAAGTTCAGCTTTTTGATAAAGGCACAAAGCAGTTAAATGGAAGGAGGGTAATGTTTTCAACAAACATTGCTGTGGCAATTAGACATCTACAGACACACCTCAAAAACCTCCTCCCCTAAACCAAAACCTAGAAAAAATAAAAATATCACAATCCCCCTGCAGCATGAACTCCAACTTGTTGCTCTGACCACCCACATAACTAAATACTAACCACGGACTGAGCTATAGAAATGCTAAGACTGTTAGTAAAAATAGAAGATATTTGGTACCTAGCAATACCACACTTACGGGTCTATAGAGAAAATGTTGGTAAGTTGTATTTTATCAAAATCAAACTTAAAAAGCCTCCCACACTTCTCTACAGACTGACAAGAACGTCACTCTGTGTGGTTCGGGGCCGAAAACAATCATTCGAGAGCCGTTAACATCTGGCACAGGCTTCTTAAGCAATGGGAAGGTGGTGGTGAGGGCAGTGATGATGGCGATGGTGGTGATAATGGTGAAGGTGATGGTGGTGGTGGTGGTGATGGTAACAGCTGTGATGGTAGTGGTGTGTAGTGGTCACAATGTATAGTGGTGTGTTTGGGATTCTTCAGTGTCTCAGGGAAGGCCGGTCTGGGCACAGACTGTGACATTCTGGAAGGAATCATGAAGTGAAGGTTGGGACAGGTGCCAGGCCTTTCTAAGGGCTGGATGGACTTATCCTGACCACTGCTGTCTGCGTGTGGTTCCTTTCTCCTCAAGTCTTCCCATTATAGATCCATGTCTCTCAACCACACTTTTGCTGATGGCTCAGGGAAGTGGGACCCCACCTCCCCAAAGAGCAGTTTCCACTCAGCGTTTCTGCAGGAGGCCCCACCCAGTGCAGAGTCGCTAATCAAATCACTCCCATGGCATGCATTCCTTGTGGCCAAGAACTAGGCTTTGCTGAGCCAGCCCCATGCATCACCGTGGCAGGCCGTTAGAGAGGAGGGGCCTGGATGCCAGAGCCCAGGGACAGATTGTATCTGTTCATGGGGTTGGACAGACCTTGGCTCCACACACTGGGCCAGTCACCCTTGGGATGCAGAGTGTGACTCTGATGACAGAACTTTCATTGTGTGCACTGTGGAATGGACAAGGAACAAGGCATTCTCAGGCGGAGTGATAGAAAAGCAGAACACAGGCCATGGGGACCGAGGTGTCCCCTCCAGCATATGGCCTGCCTCCTCGTTCCCAGAGAGTGACAGCACTGTGTCTTTGGAGATGTGATTTACAGCCCCAGACCCTGGGCAATGCTTTAAATATAGATGTGTGTGGTATCATCTGAGCAAGTGGCTTTTAAGTCCATCTACCCATCTGTCCATCCATCCATCCATCCATCCATCCATCCGTCAGTCCGTCCATCCATCCATCTGTCCATCTATCTGTCCATCCATCCATCGACCCACCCATCCATCCATCCATCCATCCATCCATCCATCCATCCATCTATCCATCCATCCTTCCACTCATCTGTGACATCTAAGGTACTGAGAAGGACTCTCAAAGCAGTCACAACTCAAATTCTGGAACTAGCCCACTTGAGTTCAAGCCTCAGATGCCTCCCACTGACCTTTTCACGCAGGCTAGGCAGGCCCTTAACCTCTCTCGTGCCTCAGTTTCTTTCTCTCTAAGATAAAGGTCACGACAGCGAAGACCACATGAGAGGAGGTGTTGATGTCTTCGCCACCGAGCTTGTTGAAGAGATTGACACAGCGTACAGAAGGAGTCAACCTTCGAAACAGTCATACAAGCACATTAGCCTAGGAGGGAAAGAGGAGCACTGCCCCCCAGGAAGTCTACTAATGACTCCGTCCCCAACTCCGTGCAGCACAGAGTGCGGGTCCTAGGGCAGTGTGAGCAGATGTTTTCTTAAAACTTGGCTCTGCAGCTCTACGCCAGAGGCTTGACATAATAGGGCCATGATGGGGCCCAAGACTTGGTGTTTTCAGCAAAACTTCCCAGTGCCTCTGATTTTGTGACCCATGGGCTGGAACCTGAGGGGGGGGTGTTTCTGAAGCTTCTCGCAGTGGGGTGTCTCTGTTCTGAGGCACGTTTAGGAGGAAAGGAAAAAGGGAGGAAGAGGAGAAAGGAGGAAGGCACACTGGATGACCTCTTGCTGGGCCCCCACAGGTAGGTTCTGTGAACACAAAGCCCTGGTGCTGGCCAGTGAAGGGGTGTCCACCAAGTGTGGGTGATTATTGCTTCCCCACCCCCAGGATGAGGAGATCTTTGAAGACTTGGGGAGTGGAGTGTCATGAAATAACATGTTTTAGAAAGACCTCTGAGAATCAATCCTGAGACTCAGAACCATAGCAGGGTAGCTGATGTCCCCAAGATGAGCAAAGAGACAACTGTGAAAAGCGAGCGAGGGATCCGACTGTGCAGACAGAGAGGAGAGGCACCAGCCTGGGTGTGGCGGTATGCCCCTCTCCCACCGTCAGGGAGGTAGAGACAGGTGGAACCCAGGGCCTTGCTGGCCGGGCGTCTAACCAACTCAGTGAGCCCCAGACTCAGAGAGGATCCCTTCTAAAACCTAAGATGAAGAGAACTGAGGAAGAGTGGACAGGCTGTGAGCTGATGTTTGAAAGAGAGCCTCAGAAGAGACACAGGGACCTGCAGAACAGGCCACAGATGAGGCTAGCATTGACGGCCTCTGGAGGAGAAGGATGCTCTGTCAGGCAGGCAGCTGGATGAGCAGCCTACAGCTCAGAGGAGAGGCTCAAAACTGGAGAGGAATTAAGAGAGTTGTTGTCCAAACAATGGGCGTGGCTGAGGTGGCTCAGGGAAGAGATAACTCAGGGGACCATCAGGTCCAGGGAGATTCACAAAGCCAGTTAAAGCCCCATGCCCAGCTCTAGGACACTGATGCATGGAAGGGGCTTCCCACTGTCTCGCCATGCCAGCGTTCCAGGTGTTCAGAGTTCCTGTGAAAAGTGGTGCTGTGGGCAGGGGGCCCTGCAGGAGAACCACCTCCTGAGGAGTCACAAACAATAGCTGCCCTCAGTGAGGTCTGTGTGAAGCTTCCAGCCCCCTCTTCCAGCCCTACCTACCTGCCCAGTGCCCCAGAGAGCCAGATCTGACCACCTTAAGCTCCTGCTTATCAGTGAAGGGTGGGAGGGGTGGGCTCCACATCAGCCCCGGGACACCTTGGGTGTCTCACCTTGCAAACGAGCTTTTGATGATTCCAGAAGCCTCTAATTAGAGCAAGCGGTTAGGATCTCGAGATTAATAGCCGCTAATATCAGGTGTTCCTTTCCTTTCTTTATGTGAAGCAGGTGGTCTGTCATAATGGCTGATGTGGCGGGGAGGTTGGCCAGGAGGTTTTCTTGGGGACTGATACCTCTCCCAGGGTCCTCCGCTGCTGGCACAGGACTGGTCCCCTTCCTAGGCACCTATACTAGCCTACGGCATCATGGTTCACAGTCTGTAGCCTTCGCAGGACATTTTTTTTTCTGGGGCATGGTTAGGTTTAGATATGAGTTATCCTTCCCAAAAGCTCATATGTTAAAACGTGTGTGTGTGTGTGCATGCATGTGCTTATATGTGTGGATCTGTGTATGTGACTTTATGTGTGCATGTATGTACGTGTGTGTGTGTGTATGTGTGTGTGCATGCATGTGCTTATATGTGTGGATCTGTGTATGTGACTTTATGTGTGCATGTATGTACGTGTGTGTGTGTGTGTATGTGTGTGTGCATGCATGTGCTTATATGTGTGGATCTGTGTATGTGACTTTATGTGTGCATGTATGTACGTGTGTGTGCATGTACTTGTGTATATGTGTGTGTATCTGTGTCTCTGTGTTTGTGCATGTGCTTGCATGTATGTGTGTGTCTGTCTGCATGCATGTGCTTGCATGTGTGGATCTGCGTATGTATCCCTGTATGTGCATGTACTTATGTGTGTGTATCTGTGTCTGTCTGTGTGTACGTGTGCTTGCATGTATGTGTGTGTGTCTGTGTTTGTGCATGTGAAGGCCAGAAGTCAATGTTGGGTGCCTTTTCCAATTGCTCTCCAGCTTATTATTTTTTAGACAGGATCTCTTGCTGAACCTGGAGCTTGCCCAGGTGACCTGATTGCCTGGGAGTGAGACCTTCTGTGTGTCCTCCTGTACCTCCCTCCCCATAGCTGTACATCACCATGCCCTACATTTGTTGTGGGTGCTGGGGCTTCACACTCAGGTCCTTATGCCTGTGCAGTGAGCCCTTTACCAATGGAGCCATCCCCCAGCCCCTGGTGGTTCTGTTGGAAGGCGAGTGGATCAGAAGGACATTTCCTCTCCCACACATTCCCCTATGGCTGAGCTCACAGCTGGGTGGACACAGCAGGAAGTGGGAGCTCCCCAGAGAAAGTGGTCGCTGGGACAGGTGTGTCTTTGACCGAAAGTGGCTAAACAAGTGCCCAGCAGAGGAGGGGTTTTCCCAGGGTGGCTTTAGAAGGGGACCAGTGTTGGCCAGGTTCCCTCTGCCCATTGATGGGAGGCTCTATAGATTTGTTATGATATTTGGCTTTGAAGAGATGGAGGCAGAAAGGGCCAAGAGAAATTGATGAACTGTGTCCATGTCCTCCTTGGGATACAGGGCCTTCTGCTGCAGCCAGCTCTGAATGGGCACAGGGCCTGAGGGCCCGCTCCCAAGGGCAGGGAGAACACACTGCCACCCTGAGGGGGAGCCCCAGGGCTCTCCGATTGCTTTGACTGAGTGTATCTCTTTGTCCTCATTCCTCAGACAAACTCATCAGTGCTCTGAGAGGCCAAGATACCACCGAGGCCTTCACTGGGACTCCCAGTGATGAGCCCAGACTCATGATGGAGAGAATCCATGGAAAGCAGAGGGAAAGAGGAGGCAGAAGAGCAAGGATAGGAGATCCACTAAGAAACAGGGCATGGTGGGTGGGGGCTCAGCCTCCAAGAGGCTCAGCTATGCATCTGACAGCTTTTATTTTACCAGTTTTTTGTTTTGTATCGTTTTGATTTTTTGTTTGCTGTTTGTTTGTTTTTCCAAATTGCAAAGAAGGTCAAACTGGCCTTTATTGTCCCAGCTCCTACATGGTCTTCATACATCTGTCTCTGGTCACATCCATGACATATCAGCTGCCACAGGTCTATCCAGATGTCCTCTCAGTCTCTGGTGGGAGAAGAGTCTCTGGGCCCTTGGCCTCTGTTTTTAGGCTAGAGAACCTAGAGTCTCCAATGGCTCAGTGGCTGCCCAAACTTAGTAATCCAGAGGACCTACCCCAGTCACAGGCTCAGAGCTAGGTATAAGAGGGATCTTTCAGGCCACCCTAGGGGAACTTCCTCCCACACTGATACTTGCCATAATATGTTGATTTAAACTATGTTTGGACCTGCTTCCTCTGTTTTGGGCTGGTTTTCATTCCCAGAACAGAATGGATACTACATTCCCTCTGACGTGACAAGCCAAGATATCCAAGCAGTGTCTAGAAGCCTGTGTGGGTTTCTCTAGACACCTGTGACCTTTAAATTTTGAAGATAAATTCCAGAGAGCATCGTTCTTCCTGACACCACCCCTTCAGCCCAAGCCCACTCTAGTTCTTCTTTCCTATGAGATGAAAAGATGACAAGGAACATTATGCACGGATGTCCTTTCTGTGCTGAGTCAGCACATGGCAGTACTGAACGGGAGCCCAAGTTCCACTGTATCTATGACGCGCTGGGCTTGGCGCCTGGGCCTGCAGTCATTACCCCCATCCCATAAGCAGAGAACACGGCTACAGGGGGATTAAAACATTGACTATGGCTACAAATCAAGCAGACTTCCTCTCCAACAAAGAAAGTCCCCTGTCTCCTTGCAGAGCAGTGTCTTGGAGTTTATCACAAAGAATTAAGCTGACCAGCGTAGAAAAGATACCAGGGGGTTTGGAGTGTTCATTAAGAACAATTAAGAATCATCAAAAGTCTGACCATCAGAGGACGATTAGGCGTTTGTGGAATAGGCTATGACAGGGTCGCTAAAGAAGCGTTCCACAGATCTGAACCACATAGCCTATAATGATGCACGTGAGATGCCACTCTGTGACAGGGGATTATTAGGACTGCTGTGTCCAACGGGAGCACGTTTACCCTGGGACCACTGTGTCCAACGGGAGCACGTTTGCCTAAGCCCACAGTCACGTGCCTGAGTGTGGCTTGGAAGCCCATACGCTGAGGTTTGAAAATGATTTCCAAGTGGTGGGATGTCATGTGATTTTTTTTTTCTAGAACCCCTTTCCTTTTCTGACTGGTTCGATTTCCAAAACTGGGCACGGGCTGGTTTCCTAAGTAGATAACAATGGACTATGCAGGTTACAAAGAAAAGACGGTCAGAGACTCATGTATCTCACCCTTCCGCGCCGACATGGCTGCCTTCCATCTGTCTGAACACAGACTCTGTCTCTTTCCTCTGTACATTCGGTATGGGGATCCGTTTTGTGACCCTTGAGGTGTGGCACCCGTGTTCACTATCTTTTTTTATCTGGGGTTTTCAGGATGGCCTCTGCCTTTCCTATCGTCTTGAGGAGAGAGAAGAAGTATGTGGAACCCTGAAAGGGACAAGCAGGAACAATCCCTTTGCTCTACCCACGACTGCAGTATCTCAGCATCTGCATCCAGGGTACCCAGCATCCAGAGTACCCAGCATCCAGGGCATCTGCATTCAGGACACCTAACCTATAGCATTGGAAGGATCCAATTTAGAGGGGCTATTATACATGGCCAGAGGAAGTCCCTCCCAGCCAAGGGAGAGACACACGTGCTCTGGACCTGGGCCAGCGCTCTGCCTGTCCACCACCTGCTGTCCCCACGGCTCCTGCTTCCTCCTGGCTCCCCCCAGTCCACAGCAAGCCTCCACCGGGAGGCTTTGGGACAGCAGAACGATTTAATTCCTATTACAGTATAAAAATTAATAACATTAAAATGTCATGATCATCCCACACTAATTAAGCATCTAATGAATAATTAGCTGTGGACACATCTGACATTTTTGGTCATTAATTTGAGCAAGTGTTTTAAGTTCCAAACAAAACCCCTCTGTGGTGGAGCCTGTGACTTTGTGTTAAGAGGCAGAGCCTTACAAAGTTAGCCTGCTCAGCCCCTGCCTATGGGAGGCAGGAGGGGCGGTAGGTTCTCCCTCCCTGCAAGAACAAGTTCGTTGTACACAAAGGGGTCTCATCTTTCTTCTGAGGATATATCTCCCCTGTCCTTCAAAGGACAGCCCTCCCCAAGGCCACACTCTGGCCCCTAATATTTTCTTGGATGCATTTCTAAGTTTGCACACAGTGCTGTGGTACACAGTAGGTGCTTGGTGAAGGAACAGATCCCTTCACCCATTTGTGGACTCCTCCACTGGAGCATCCGACCTCAACAGTGGTCTAGTGAGTGACTGGGGCTGGGGCCAAGGCAGGACGGGAGGCCTAAGGAAGATCTGAGCCTTTTCCCTTGCTTAGGGAGCTGGGAGAGGTTTCTAGAAGGGGATCCAAGATAGATGTGATACCCCCTCCCTGCCTGCTGGGGGCGCACCCCCCTGTAATGTTACATGCTGTTTTGTATCCTTAGCTCTATCATGCTGTGAAGTCCCAAGGGTTTTAATGTTTCCTGGTGTGGGCTTGCTGCTGAGGGCATTAGTCGAGATGAGACCACAGTGAAGTGGAGGGCCCTGATCTACTGGCTGTTGTCTGTATAAGAAGGCGATTCGGCTTCAGAGGTCATGGCAGTGAGAGAGTGGCCAATATGCCTTTAAATTCTAAACAATGTACATTCATTATCCCTCTTCCTTATAATGCACAACTACGCATGGTAATCCCACATTACAGGTGAGGAATGAGTGTGCAATGCCACAGGACTAAATTGTTTCTCTAACCCTTGAGTATGTGTGTGTGTGTACATGCACATGTATGTATGCGTGAGTGTGAGTTTGGTGTATGTGCATGCATGTGCATGTATGTGAGAGTGCACACACATGAGTGTGAGAATGTGTATGTGGTGTGTGTATGAATGTGCTCACATGTGCATTCATTTGCATGTGTGAGTGTGTGTATGTGTGTGCACATGCACATATGTGTATGCATGAGTGTGAGTTTGTGTGTGTGCATGCATGTGCATGTATGTGAGAGTGCACACACATGAGTGTGAGAATGTGTATGTGGTGTGTGTATGAATGTGCTCACATGTGCATTCATTTGCATGTGTGAGTGTGTGCAGTCATGTGCATGTACTGTGTGCACGTGTGTATGTGTGCACACATGTGTGTGTGTGTGTTTGTGTACACATGCCACAGCACATGTGTGAAGGTCAGGGGACAATCTGGGGCAGTTAGTTCTCTCCTCCCACCACATGGAAGTCCCAGGGATTGAATTCAAGTCGTCAGGCTTGGGAGAGAGCACCTTCATCCGTCTGAATCATCTTCGCAGCCAAAACTTTAGGACTTGCAAAGTTGGAGTTTTACGAAGCGCTTTGCTTAATTTCCCAGGTTTGACTTGAAAGGGAAGGGAGATGGCGGCGTGCTGTTAGGGCATGGTCTCCACCTTTGAAGAACATCAGCTGACATGTGGAATTAATGATCACTCACAAGCACGTGACCTCCAGCAGTCTATCAAGGACTATGGGAAGACTAAATAGGTCAGCAGAGGAGATGCTGAAGGAGAATCGCATGGAGGGATTAAGGAGGGCAGAAGTGAAGCTCCCAGGAGCCTTCCCAGGGAGACAGCCTTGTGTGTGTGGGTAAGGGAGGGTATGAAGGGTTTGGCCAGGGATCGAGGGTGATGTTAATCTTGCAAAGGCACAGTGACCCCCAAACCACAGGGAGCCACAGCACCCTCAAACCAGAGCAGGGGTGATGGTCCTTCTTATGAACCAGGGTGCTCAGGAGGATCCTGAAACGGGGTCCCCATGAGGGGGAGCATCAGGGGACTGTGGATCTTAGGGAATGCGAGAGGAAAACTATTTTGCACAAATAGCACATTTCTGTCCCAGGAACTGCAAGATATCTAGTAGAGATCCTCAACTCAGTTCTGATGCCCCTGTAAAGGCCAAGCCCTCAGTGTTGACCCCCTCCCACAGCTCCTGGCAACAGGGCCACCACTGTCCCGGAGGTTCTGACACAGGGAGAGAGGCCCCCATCCCCACCCGTCTTCTGCCTCTCCCTCTACTGCAGGAACAGCCAACACCAGGCATCAGAGGTGAACCCACTCCAATCTGTTTTGACACCAGAAGCCATCCCGGGCTTCATCCCAGACCCACTGGATCAGAGGTCCCTGAAAGGTGCTCAGGCATTGAGCTCCCCCCAGACCCACTGGACCGGAGGCCCCTGGAGGGTGCCCAGGCATTAAGCTCCTTTGTGTTTGATGGGAGACACTGTCCTGGGAGCTTGATCTTGGCTTTTACTTTCCAAGCCAGGTTATTCAATGAAAATGGTAGGGCTGACTTTATGCTCTTTTATTTACCAAATGTGGAATATTTTTCTGGTGTGAAAATCAGTCTGGAATCTGAGGAACATGTCTCTAATCCTGACACTATAGGCTGGAGAGCTTTAAGCCAGCCTGGGCTACACAGCAAGACTCTCATCTCCCCTCCCTCTCTCCTTCCCTCTCCCCTCTGGCCACAGAGGGTCTGGAATGCTCCTGGTCTGATGTCTGGTTAGTGACTTTTCAGGCTCTCTATGGTCTCAGAGGGAGGCGACTGTTATAAATTATTGTTGTTCCTGGGATGACCTTGGGATGACAGTTAGTATACATGGCCTAGAGGCTCCCTGAGAGGTAGAGGACCATCTCACCTTTGGTCACCCAACTGTCAGGTGACACCTGATTCCCTCGGCTCATTTTATCATTTACAGATGGCCTCAGCGTCCATGCAACTCTCGTCTGGCGGGAATGATGCCCCATGCTCACGACCTTCACTCCAGGTCACAGAGTTTTGGGACCCTGGCCTCTTACTCTGTGGCAGGTCTGCTGATGTCCCTACCTGGAGCCTGGACCCAGCAGCTGTATAAGGTCTGGTCCAAGCCTCTGGCCTCAGTGTGTTTTTATGGCCTAGTTATAAACCTCTGAGAAATGGGGCTTATAATGGAAACTCTGACACCAACTAAAATATGACCACATACTGGGTGCTCCCAGAACACAGCCCTAATTTATAAACCACTCAGGGATCCTGGGCCATTTTGAAACTCATGGACTGCAATCCAGAAATGGAGTAGACCCAGAGAGGGAAAAATGGCCCACGGCCCTTAGGACTATAAAGTGCCATGGCTGACAGTCCAGAAATCAAGCCAGTGTCACAATGTTTGGTCTCTGTCCTGAATCCTGGTCCCCCTCCTCTCTGGCAAGTGTCCCCAGCCTAGTGGAGGTCCGCAGTAGTCCTCAGCCTGTTGCTGGGCAGTGCTTTGGGCGTGCACCACCTGGTGCTAGTGGGATCGCTCGCTAGTGAGAGGGGGCAGAGTGGGGAGGAGGCTCTCTGTTGCTCTTAGGGATGTCATTAGGAGTGGAGAAGAAAATAATTGAACCGTCTGCTCCCCAGACATCCCAGGTCACTGCTAAATGATGGTGGAATTGCCCATTCCCCATTGTATCCAGATCTCTGCCCAGCCAGATCAGGGAGAGCCTCCTTCACAGGGCTGGGATCCTGCCTGGGAGGGCACCCAGGCAAATCGTGCATGCCTTCAGCCTCCCCCCACCCCAACTCCTGCACCCGCCCAGCCACAGAAGCCAGGATGGAAAGAAAAGCCAGAGGAAAGCAAGGCAGTGCTAACTCAGGCAGTGGCAGAAGGTGTCAGAGCCTAGGTCCTCAGGAGGTGGGCTGGACCCTGTTCCTGCTGCTCAGCCCCTGACTCTGCCCATCCCATCCCCCACTTCCCTCAATAGTTCTAACCCACAAGCACCTGAACATATTCCTAGTTTGAGGCTCTGTTCTGGGGACCCAGAAGCTGCGAAGGGGACTTGCAGGACAAGGTGCCCCACTTGTGAGAGCTCAGAGGTCCTAAGGTGTGTCTTCCACGGCTGACCTCTGTTCCCTTCTCAGACCACTGTGGAGCCTTACGTACGGTAACTGTCACCACCGACATCACATTTATCTCAGAACTTTTGAGGGTCTGTTTGGCCCCGCCTCAGTGTCTAGAAGTTTTCCAGATAGATACCTCTTCTGATGGGGCGAGAGCAGCCATCCTTCCCATGTATTGCCAGAGATCTACAGAGGGTTGTGTAGAGACAACCTCACCTTGCTTCGAGCACAGCTCAGAGACAGAGAGCCCCAGCTGAAGGCTGTCAGTGCCTCTTCTTGGCTGCACCCATCAAGTATCTCATTTCCCTGTCCCTAATGCAGCAGCCAGAACAACCCTGCCTCATAAGGTCTCCAAATGGACTTAATGACAAACACCATGCACAGCCCTGTCGGAGACACAGCCAAGAGCTCTGCAGACCTTGCTGGCACTGTGGTTTGTGGAAAGAGAAGTGGGCTTTAGAGGAATCAGCATGAGCAAAGGCCCTGTGGCACAAACTAGCACTGCATCAACAAAGTGATTTGTAGACTCCTCCCCAGGGTGGAGCCTGAGGGAGGATTCCTCAGGAGAGAGGTGCTTCTGCTAGGGAGGCAGGCTCCGCTCTTGTCTCCTTGTCGTTTGTTTTGGGAGGCCTAAGGGGATGGGGCTCTGACTCTCAGGCTGGTGGCTCCTAGGAGTGGGGCTGGCAGCTCCTCTCTGCCCATGCTTCTTCCCGCACTCCTGTCTTCTGAGCTCCTTGGGGAAAATGCAATTTGAGTCAAGCCACTTTCAATTATGGATGCAGTTGTGCTGAGCCCAGGAGGTAATAAAGGGTCCGCTCTCCTTCTGGGAATGCTTGGGGTTCTCCGGGAGCCAGAGGAGAGAAGAGGAAACAGGGCTAAGTGCTGCTCTAAGGAGCAAATGGCTCCACAGTCCCCAGAGCTGGGAGTGTGCCTACCCACCCCGGGCTGCCAGGCCCCTCGGCAGAGGTGCGGTCCCAGAGAAGGGACAAGGAGAAAAAGACTTGGTGAGGGTGGGTGTGTTCTGTGAGCCTGTGTGTGAGCATGTGTGACTGTGAGTCCATGAGTCCTATGCGTGTGTGTGTGTGTGTGTGTGTGCATGTGTATATACGTGTGTGTGTGTGTGTGTGGTGTGTGTCTGTGTGTAGTGTGTGTGGTGTGTGGGGAGGCCCAAACCTCAAACCACACCTCTGAAGTCTCCTTGGCTCTTCTGGGCCCAAGCGGCCTGGAGCTTGCTGCCTTACCCTGGGATGCAGGCAATGTTAGGTGTGAAGGGAGCCCCCAGATGGCGGTGCTGGACAATGGCCGGTGTGACAGGCAGTGTAGGCTCAGCTCAGGTTGGACTCTCATAGAGTAGACAGAAGGATTGCTACCTGAACTCTGCATTCCCCAGAGACCTTGTGAAGGTCTGTCAGGAAAAGCCTTATTTCTCTCACCCACCCCTCAGAACCAACTAACTCTGACGAGGGTGGGCATATAGTTTCTGATTAACTCAAGTAAGCCTGGACCCTAAGACATATCAAAGTTCCCTTACTGTGCTAGCCAGTACGCCAGCTTCCCCTACTTCTAACTTACAGGCCCCTTCCTGCTCCTCTTAAAACCGGCAAGGCAGTCAGCTCTCCCCATGCCCAGGGCCTGGCTGCCGCTCCTCTATCTACTTGCCCTGGATTGGGTTCCCTCTCTATCCAGGCTATCTAGGAGGTGAGCAGAGAGTGTGGACACAGCTTATTTGCCCGGGAGCCCCTGCTGATCCATGGTGCTCAGTGTTCCCAGGCAGGGGCCAAGAAGACACTTGGCTCATTTTTGTCTCCAAAGGGTCACTCCTCCCATGTGCAGGGCAGAGAGAAGTGACACCGGAAAGTCGTTCTCCACAGCACATTGACATCTAGTCCTTACTGACTCTGTGTCCCAGAAGCCACCTGCTCCCTGGTAGGTTCAGCAACCCTCATCATGCCAGGAAGACCCCCGTGTCTCCCAAGCCCTGAGGCCTAGCTCCTTTGCAGGTTCAAGGCCAGGAGCCTCCATACCTGGGCTTACAGGGGGCTTGTGGACTTTTTAGGAAGCAGGGGCTAAAGGTGACTTCCTGGTCGGGGGCAGCGATTCCCTCCAGGTGCCCTCCCTAAAGCTGACTGGAGCTGAACTCTGTCCAAGCAAGGGACCGGACAGGCACTTGGAATTCGCAAGGAGACTCTGCCGAGCTGCCGGAGCCCATCAAATTTTTATTGGACGCATTTCCTCTGGAGAACTTGTCTACTAAATCCTGCCTGGGCCGTATTAGAGAAATAAAAATTCCACACACAGGATCGACTGCCAATGTTTCTGCCCAGAGAGAGGACATACTTCCTCAAAGCCAGTGTGCAGAGGCTGTCCTTTGAGGCTGTCCTTGACCAGGGGTTGGAGGCTAGCTGGCAGCTCAGGCTCCAGACGGCCAAGTGGCATGAAGCCATGCTGGGACTCCTAACCAGCCCCTTTAAAGCTCCTGTGGGCCTTGGCCCAGTCCTGGCCACCTGCAGTTTCCTCCTTCCTGTCCAGTCCTGAGTAGAAAACCACCAGCCTCCCTACTGCTCCTTCCCTGAGGCCAGGGACCACCACAGCCAGAGCATGGGAGCTCTTGCCTTGTGCCTCACTCCTTCCTCTGTAGACCCTGGTGCAGACCTCACTGCAAACACCAGAGGTGCAGCTGTTCACTGCTGGAGGTTTAGGGGCTTTAAAAAAAGTCTTCACCTCACACAGGCAACCCACTGGGTTCCAGCAGGTGTCTGTGCATCCCAGAACCCCCCTCCCCCAAGCTGTAGTCACTGATGGGGTGGGGGGAGGCAGAAAGATCCTACAAAGAAGGGACTCCGTGGCAGACGCCAGTCAGGTCTACAAGCATATCCACAGACTCGTACTTAAAATAATTATAAGAGAGCTCCTTGTTCATCTGCAATTCAAATGCACGGAGCATCTGCTATTTTGGCTTGCAGACTTTTGCAAGCATGAAGATCAACCTCTGGGGTCTAGTGCACGTTGAGTTTCCAGGCTTGGTCTGCTCTGCATCCACCCCACAGGTGCAAAGCTCCGCAGAGATGTTTTCTGGGAGCTGCTTGCCCCACGGGCTCTGGAAGACGGAAATCTGAACTGACAGCACATGGAGGCTGGCAGCCGGGAGGGCACATCTGGTTGGGAGATTCTGGGAACAAACTGTTGTCACCAGCCCCGCTTCCTTGTGGGCACAGCCCCGCTGCACTTTTCTCTCCGGGATTTTCTTTTTTGCTTTTTTCTTATACTTTGTTGCTGCCGACCAAGGGCAGAGAGCCAGGCTGCTCAGTAAGGAAATCCCCCCCAGAAGGGTTTCTAGGGAAGGCTCCAGAATCTGTTGACTCAGCTTCCCCCATTGGCTACTGAGCTTGGCTCCCCTGCAGTGGCCCATAAACATGCTGGCATCAAGACAAATGACACATGTCACTGGTGGGTAATAACTGGCTTCCTCAAGCCCCGCTTGCTTCTCCGCAGGGCCAAGTGACGCTTCCACAGTCACAGGCTAGTTCTCCTGGGAAGCTCTTAGGCCTCTCCGCCTGCGACTCCTTTGCCTAGTTGGGTCTGGCCAGTTGAGTGTGATACTTCTTGGAGCTGACAAGGGCACAGCCTCGACACTGGGCTGTGTGGCATCATCGAGGCCCAGACTTGCAGCTTGGCAAAGGACACAGGTATCTGCTTCAGTTTCTCTGAAGCTAAGCATAGATTTGGAAGGATGGGAACCATCTCCCCTCCCCACCCCCACCCCCACCCCCACCATCTTGGATGGGGCGGCTCGTACCTGCCACTCAGAGCTGTGGTATTTGAAGCTGGTGAGCAGAAGTGTGAAGCAGTCTGAGTAAGAGAACATCCTGGAGAGGCCGCTGTGCCTGGCGTGCCAGGCAGGGACACAGAGAGGTGCCCTCAAAGGTCTGTGTTTGTGGATGGGGTCAGGAGAGACTCTCCTTGCTAGAGCGACATAAAAGCTGGGCGGTAATTGCCCTTCTTAAACTCCTATAAACATGTGCTGAGTTCTCACACACAGTAGTGTGCACATGAATACATACTGAACACAAGTTATGTATTCACAAACACACAGCTTACATATACACACGCATTTACATATACGCTAATACATGCCACAACACTCATATATACATGAATGTGCATATTCCATTCATATATATGTGCACACTAATTTAGTCCATGAACAACACTCATGTGAACACATATGCAAAACTCAAACATCCCACAACACTCATTCAATCAAATCCAACAACACAACACTCATGTATACATGTGCATATCCCATGGATAACACTCATATGTATGCACTCACATGTATAGACCATGCAAAATTACATCACAACATTCATATGCGGTCAGCTCTGCACATGTACATACAGGAGAAAAACATACGTGTACAACAACCTTATATACTTACATGTATAATAGGCATGCACATACATGACATACTCACATGTACACATTCACTTGCCTGCCTCAACTCATACGCACACTGCACACATACATGCATTCACATGCACCACAATACTTAAATAGAAGATGTACATACTCTCTCATCTATGCACTACACACATGTGCATATGTACATGTGCATCCATGAACACATACTCACATGCATTGCAACACTCCTATGCACATGTACATCTTTACATGTATAACATAGGCACACACACATGTATATAGCACACATCCACATGTAACACAACACTGAAATATATGTACATACTCTCACATAGCCACTATGCATATCAAAATACATATGTACACATGTGTATGTGAACATGTGCTCAAATGCATGTACCACCCATGTGCACATGTGTATCTTTACATGTACACATACTTATAACTCTGTACACACACACACACACACACACCATCTTGTTGACCCTCCCAAGTCATGAGGAGACTTGTGTCCCCCAATCTATCCTTCTGCAGTGGTGCCCCAGGAAGGGCAGGGCTCACTCTAGCACATGAGACTTCCTCAGGCAGCACTGAGGGTCTCTTTGGCACCCAGCAGACAAGGGCAGTCTTCCAAGGGCCCAGTCAGTTACCTCCTCCTGTACTGGCTGGTTTTGTGTGTCAACTTGACACAAGCTGGAGTTATCACAAAGGAGCCTCCCTTGAGGAGATGCCTCCATGAGATCCAGCTGTAAGGCATTTTCTCAATTAGTGATCAAGGGTGGGAGGGCCCATTGTGGGTGGTGGGTAGTCCTGGGTTCTATAAGAAAGCAAACTGAGCAAGCCAATGGAAGCAAGCCTCCATGGCCTCTGCATCAGCTCCTGCTTCCTGCCCTGTGTGAGTTCCTGTCCTGACTTCCTCTGGTGATCAACATCAATGTGAATGTATAAGCTGAATAAATCGTTTCCTCCCCAACTTGCTTCTTGGTCATGATGTTTGTGCAGGAGTAGAAACCCTGACTAAGACACCTCCTGTCGACACAGTCGGGCGGGGCTGCTTGTATTGACCTCTATGTGTTGGCATAGAATATTGAGAGGGATTTTCTGGAATGCAAGCCACCTTCCCCATCCCCAGCATGTTCACTGAGGAGGGCGTGCCCCTGCCTGTCTCATCTCCACTCTCATTGGTCACCTCTGCTGTCATTCTTTCTGGGCTCTGACTCTCTATTGCTGTCCCTTCCAGAGGGTGAGTTCTTAAGAGACTCACGGGGGAACTGAAAATTATATGCTCATGAGGTTTTGAGAGGTCCACAGAGAAGAACTCTGTGAAGTGACTCTCAGTCTAGAAGCACACCAGGAACAAGATGAACGGGGCCACAAGAGTTCTCTAAGGTGACAGCTCAGGTGCCAACACTGATGGCCGAGAGGCAGGGCCAGGGCCATCACCACCGAGGGCTCGTCCTTTCTCCTGCCCAGACAGTGCATGGTTCAGAAGATGGAAGGGGATGGGCTGGGTGTGGCTTTCTAGGTAAATTGTTGACAGGAGGAAGCAGCTACTTACTAGCTTCAGGCTTTTTAAGGGACAGGACAGTATATGTGACCGGTCATCATGGCCGAAGGGCTGAAAATGGAGCCTTTTGTGACACCAGTTTCTGTAGAGACACCACCAGCTCTCCCAGCCTCAGAGGAACCATACAGCTATGACCTTGTTGAAAGCTGTAGCTTGCTTCTCTCTGCTGGTCCTGGGTGATCAGCCTGACTTTCAGAGAAACAGGGCAGGGGAGCCTAGGGTCCAGAGCTATGCCCTTGGGACCAGCATGCACAGGGCTCAAGGGAATTTAGTA
This sequence comes from Mus caroli, assembly GCF_978045245.1. Classification (NCBI taxonomy): domain Eukaryota; kingdom Metazoa; phylum Chordata; class Mammalia; order Rodentia; family Muridae; genus Mus; species Mus caroli. Next base: position 5,048,212 of record NW_028227261.1, on the reverse strand, counting down.
ACTTTTGTTACTTGTCCTGGCCTTTAGTTTTCGGGGGCCTAGCTTGGCATCTGTGTCTCTGTCCCTGGCCTGTACCATCTCTTCACAGCCAAGAAAAAAAAAATGTGTTCCTTCGAGTGCTCATGACAGAGGCTCCCAGGATGAGCCTGTGCAGCAGTTAGCATCTGGAAGGTATTGATGAAGCCAGCAGGCTTCCATCCTGGGTCCTGGGGAAGAGTGGACAGCAGGCTTATGTGAAGCAGGGTGTGTGTGGGGGGTAGTGTCATGGTTCAAAAGAGGGCAGCAGGGCAGGGTAGGGATTCTGTCTCTTACACTGTCTTCATTTTCAGAAGAACCTGCTCTCTAATCATGATGGACACCAGACAAGCAAGAGCTGACTTAGACACTGGCAGTTCCTTCTTGGGAGGTGCGACTGTGGCGTGGCAGTGTGGTGCAATCACCAATGTTTAAAGAGACACACAGCCAATGTGCAGGCTGGGACAAGTTCACGGCCACATGCAGACCATGTGACCTGCCCCCCACCTCAGCCTCCTCGAGTTCTTAAGCTCATTCTTTCACACTCAGCCACAGAACTCTTCCTAAGGAGTCCTTCATCCCAGAGAGTCACAGCTCATGGTCCCACACAGCCTGGTCTACAGAAAGCCCAGCCTGGCTCACACCTCCTTCTGCTGGGTCTTCAGCATTGAGAGCTGGTTTTCAAGTACAAAGACATCCCAGAGCCTGTTCCTGTGTGGGGACACCCCAGGAAGAGGATAACCAGTTTGTTCTGACTGTCCCTTAGTGTGTAGGTGGCCATGTCTTCTGGGAGCCCTACCAGGGCTCTGGGGACACTCAGAAAGCTCTTCCTGGATCAGATACTACAGAGAAGTTGGTTTGCATGTCTGAGGCGGTGAAAGGGGCTTTCATCCACCCGAGATGGAATTACGGCCAGCAGGTCTGAGAACAAGACAGAAATAGATGAGTGCAGCACAGCCTCTCTATAAATTCCTGGAATCTGCAATCTGTCCAGGACTGGCTTCCTATGCCCGAGAGCCCTGAGACGGATTCTGCTTAAACAAGATCTAGGGCCCTCCAGGTGAAAGGGCACAGGCTTCCTCATAACCAAATCTAGGCAAGCAGGGAAATCTCTGACAGGCAGATCCTGGATGGTGACATCATCCTGCACCTACCTGTGCTGATGGGGACTCCAGAGGAGGCCATCTGCAGTCAACTCCTGGCTTTCACCTGGATGTCAACACTCACTGGGCCCAGAAATGAGAGGCTAGGCCAAGCCATGGCAAGTCTCAGATGCAGGAGATGGATACGTGTAGCTGGCCTCCATTGCCTGTCGTGCTCAGGAGGGTGGAAGCTGACTGCCACCAAAGGTACGTTGTTTTAATGACTGGAAAATGGGGTCCTACAGACATAGGATCTCATGACAGGCTCTGACATCGCAATGGTCACCTCCTCGACACCACAACCCAAAGCTGATTGCTCAGAAGAGGGGCCCAACTACGAGACGAGGACCACTGAACTTGGATATAGCAAGGCTGACTGTCAAACTACAACCAGAAGAAAAGGTTGCTGAGCCGGCTCACCTCTCTCTCTCTCTCTCCCTCTCCCTCTCTCTCTCTCTCTCTCTCTCTCTCTCTCTCTCTCTCTCTCTCTCTCTCTCTCCCTCTCTCTCTCTCTCTCTCCCTCTCTCCCTCTCTGCCTCCCGGGGGGATGCAGGAAGTCTGCAGTGGGGCCGACTTCATGGCTAAGTTTTTTCAATCGTTTATGAGTTTGAGCCTCTCACTCCCCTGACAACCACGAAGTTTGAGACATGGTCTGGGGGAGGTGGGACAGCTCTTCAGCATGGAACTGGCTCGAGGAGGCCAGGACCCTTCTCCCTTGTCTGTCGACAGGATGAGGGTTGGCATGAGTCATCCCTCTATGAGGACAATGACAGGATGATCCCCAATCACAGAGCACATAAGGTAGGGCAGGCATAGCCCCTGCTTCAGGGTGAGTCCACTTACTGGGCAAGCTAACCACCCACCTCCTTACTGACCACTGGCTTTCTTTAAACCTGTTAACCATCCCACCCCATAGGCCCTGGAAACAAGGTTGTATGCCCCAACATGGCTTCTCCTCAGGGACTCCTTGAGCCTTGAAGTGCCCAGCCTGCCAGTTTAGCTGCAGCTCCAGGGCCTACAGCCTCTCCCGTGTCCAGGTACACTACATCCAGGGGAGCTGCCTTGGATCTCCTGCCCAGAAAAGGATAAATATTTCTGATCTATAGCAATATGTTTCCTTTAGCTAACATCCTGGCAGGCAAGCACACTAATCGCTCAGGAAAACCTAGGGCCCGAACAGCAAGCCGAGTGTCCCCCGCCACCCCCCAACCCCCGCCTTGAGCAAACAGAAATTCTGAGTTGCTTTTTAAACGCTGCCTTTTCTTTTGTTAAAAAAGAAGAAGAAGAAGAAGAAGAAGGATCTGGGGAAGAGTCATAGCCCATTAAGCCCGCATCTCTTGAAAGGAAAACCCACCTCTCCCATCAAAGGCAAAATGAACCAGGCGTGCATGAGTGTTTAGACTGTGTCAGGGTTGCAGTGGGCCTCCGCAAGCCCCTGCTCAGCCTGCAGAGACCAGACTGGTAGCACTTCCTGGGATGGGACCGGTAAGGTTAGCCTGGGAGAACAGAAGGGACTGAGTTCATTGGCCCCACTAGCTGCCACAGGTGACCCCACATCTGGGTAAAAGACATAGTCACAGAGATCCCCAAATTATAGTCTCTCCATTTTCCTTCTGTAGCTTCAATTAGGAAGAAGCTCAGGGGATATACAGCCAGGGCATCATCAGAAGGAACCCCAAAGAGAGGATCCTAGATCTTCAGAGAAGCCAAAAGCTCCCTAAAGGACGCGTACCGCCCCGTGTTTCCTCATGAGTTTCCGGGGGAAGGAAAGCTCTGCTCTCAAGTGCTGGGAGCTCAGAACTGCATGGTCTAAAGGCACGTGTGTATGGTTGAACTCCAGGACCTGTGGTCTGCACCTGCGTGGTGCGTGTGTACCTGTGTGTGCATGTGTGTGCATGCACGTATGGGTGAGCGTGTGTCCTGACTCAGGAGGAGATATTGTACCCCCCTGTTACTGCCAGTGGAAGTCCTACTTCTGTCTCTCCCACGGTGCTTTTTCTCCAGCTGCTGTGAAGAGGAGGAGGAGGCAGGAGGATGGATGTGGCTTGTGGCTCATTGGGTACATCTGAACATCTGAGTAGGGCATTCTGGGAGTGTGTAAGGCTGGGGTCAGTTCCTCTCCCTCTTTATCCACACTTTCCCCAAAAGCCTTGGGTAGACACAACCAAGGAGTAGCTGGGGGGGAGAAAGAAACCTTTAAGAGACCCTAAAGAGTATGTGGTACCTTCTTTCTGCCAGACAAGTCTTGGGCCCATGAGGGAGGGTGGGAGCTGCTTCAGTCCACTCACCGGGCAGGTCCATGGTTCCTGCCTTGTCTAAGGCAAGGATAAGAGTAGTCAGAAGGGATACTCCTGTCTTGGAGGGCTTGCCTGGTACCATCCCAGTGATAGCATCCCCATCACCTTCTCCATGGGAACTGGAAGTCTCTCCTATCCCAGATGGCTCCCCGACTTCTCAACCCTGGAAATGGATATTGCCTGAGTGTCCCTTTCAGACAATGTGGGGTGAAATCCTGACCTTCACGGTGTGACCACTGAGGCTTTAGCTGAGGCCGAACACAGTTTGGCCCCAGCACTCTGTGCAGAGGGAGCACGGACGGCTCACCAGAGGGGCCCGTTAGGTCTGCATTTCCCATCATGGATCAAGTAAACAAACCAGAAGAGGAGGTACCCATCACAGCCTGGCTTCCCGACAGGAAACTGTATGAGTGACTTCGTTTTTAAACATTATTATCCTCTTGAAAGCAAAAGATAAAGGATGCCTTGGAGCAGCCAAATTGCTCTGGCTCAAAAATCATTTTAAATACCATTTCCTTTAACAAGCCTACTGCCTGGGCAGTGGATCAACACTATTCATTTTAACCTTAGTCAGTAGGAAAAAAAAATTCTGCAGACGGGCTTGTAATTATTTAGCACTCTCCCTCTCTGACCCCCACCCAGATACATTAACTAATGGCCTCAACAGCGCATAACGGGTTCTCTCCGACACAAATGAACACTGGGTGGTATACACAGAACATTCTGGAACCATTTTCCCTCTCTGTCCAGTGTGAACCCAAGCTGGGGGCTGAAGGCTCTTTTCAGCCTTTTCCAGGGATGGTGAGGACTAGAGTTCTTCTCCCTGCTGTATCTGTTTGTGGACATTATCCAGCCAGTGTGAGAGCTTGCCTTCCAGTAAGCAAGTTCGGCCTGGATGGTGATTGAAGGCAGGAAGGCAGTAGGGAAAAGAGGGGTATCCAGGGATGCCCTGCAGGCCACGATGCCAGGACCGAGATGGAGAGCCACAGATGTGTAGGTGGAACTCAGGCTAAGATCTCCTATTTTTTTGGAAATAAACTGAAAGTAATTTTCATTCTGTCATTTGCAAGCAAAAATACCCTACACAGAAGCACACGGGAAGCTCTGCAGAAATGATTCCAACAGGAAGGAGCGAGTTTGCAAAGCAGAACTGGGTCAGGGGGTTCTCTCCTGGCCAGAAGATGCAGGCACAGAGGGGGATCACTGGCTACCTGATCCTGATGTTCTAAGCCATTTGGGGGTTCTGTCCACATCACCCTGGGGAATAATATCCATCAGGTATGGGGGCAGAACTCTTTGTCACCTCAGCTACCGATGCCATGTCTGAAGACTGGTCATCAAGGTTAGCAGAAGTGGACACAGCCTTCCACTCAGATCGGAAGACCATATGGGGTGGTTCCTTCAAGCCCAGAGCCCAACAGGGAGCAGGCTGCTCCTCAATGACCCAGATACTCCTCCTGCTCCTCAGTGACCCAGATGACTCCTGACCCCTCACATGGAGGAGTGGGATTCCACATCATTCCTAGCAATTGCAGTTTGGCTTGCACTGAGAGCTAAGAGCCTTGTTCCTGGGCAGATCTGCAGAAAGCCAGGGGTACAGCAAAAGACAGTCAGCATCTGGGTGACATAGGGACAGTCTGATTCTGGGTTTGGGAAGAAGAGCTATTTATTCTGACAGCACTCCGAGACATTAGCCAGGTCACCCAGGTCTCTTGTAGGTCGCCTGAGCAGAGTGGTGCTAAGGAATGGCTTTGTTTGCAGAGTGTGTGCAGAGCCCGGGTGAGGGAACTGATATCCAAGCATGTGCCATTTCTAGTGGGACCTGTGTGCCCTCCTGGAGTTGCTGAAGGTCACTGTCTGCTGAGCAGCAGAGGCTGGCTGCTGACTCCTTCAGCCAGTCATTTCTTCTGCTTAGGGGCCCAGGCATGGGGGGATATAGAGGACATGTCATACCAACTCCTTAGTCACAAGATGCCCCAGGGGCCCACCCCTGCCTGGATCTAAGCCCACAGAGATTTTCCTTATCTTCTGAGCTTCAAGAGGGACACTGCTTCAACGAGTCGGGTCACATGAAAATCTACATGAAATGGAGAAATTCAGGGCAATTCTGGCTTTCCAAAGGATTAGCCACCAGGTCCCCAAGTGAGTCTCTCTGAATCTTTGCCCACAGGACTGGTTTGTCCATGTCCCCTGAACCTGGCATGTTGCCCAACTCTTACATTGATGTCCAAAGAGCAAATTTCTCTAGACTCCCAAACCTGGCGTTATGTTCTCTGGGAACCGGTTTGTATATTCTTGATGCACGAGAGTTGTCATAGTAACTCCAGACCCTGGCAGCTTTTCCCCTCCCCACACAGTGATGCCCTGAAAGATATCTTGGATGTGGATATATATGGATCCCTCTGGAAGGTACTATACAGTTCACTCTCTGCATTCTGGAATTAGAACAAGTTCCAGCCTCTGGAAATGGGGCACAGAGGCAAGAGGATAGACCACCCCAAACTTGTCTTATTTCCTCTGTGCATGGGAGCCATAGCGTCTGACAACTACCATGGGAAGAGTCCCCAAGGCCTGGGAAGCCTTAGGTGGTAGTAGGAGGCACTGGCTGTGTCAGGGCTGAGCATGGGTGGCCACCGAGGAGGAAGGAAAGGAGGTTCCAAGATCCATTGTTTGAATCAAATCAAGGAAACTGAGGCCCAGAGGTCACATAGGGAGCCAAGGTGACATGTGTGTGTACCTTTTACACAGGTGACTTCGTACAAGTTTTAAAAACAGACCCTCTGCAAGACAAGACTTGTAAGACCCGCTCACAGGTAGAGTAGCTAAGGGTCCCCTACTCAACACGGCCAAGGTCAAGGACTGGGCAACAGAGGAGCAACGAGGGACATCGTCAGGACAATCACCAATATTCAGTTCCACGGGGCAGCATCCTACCAGAATGCCACACTCCCTGAGGATGGTATCGCTCAGGCTCAGGAGCCATAGCACACGTTCAGATTCCCGTAAGGTTCCTGTGGGAGAGGGCCTTCAGGGGGTTGTGCAGGGCAGCAGGGGTCTATTTAGGAAGGACAAATCCAGAGGACAGGGGCCATGCCTGGCAGGGAGTCTTGGGCCAGACAGCTCTTCCCTTGTCACTGTCCTCTGCCAGAGAGAAGGCTTTCCAGGATCTTCTGGGATCCAAAAGGAAGAATGCCACCCATAGAAGATATTTTTGGTCAGGTTGACCATAGCCCATGGAGACAGAGAGTGGAACTGGCCCTGTTCATGACAGGGAAGTGGGGGTCTCTTTGGGACAAGCATCTTCCTTACCATGGCTCCCCAAACCCATTCCTGCCTTGTCTTTTCCAAATCTCTGGCCCATCTGTCTGATCTGGGCTTTGCCTGATGCCCTTCCTGTGTCAGCGCAGAGGCCCTGTCCCATGATCCTTTGGAGAACTTGCTGACTTCTGCTTCAGATTACTTAAGCAGCATGGAGGGCCCCTCGCTCACTTGGAGGCTTGCTTGCATTGACATCTGTCTTCCTCGGAGAAGCAGGCAGGACACTGTCAACTTGCATGGAAAGCCAGAGAAGGAAGGATGTGGACTCCGCAGAGGGCCTGAGCGGGGAGTCCGTCTGCACCACGGTGGAGGGAGGCTCAGGGAAGAGCTCCAAGCCTTCTAAGCTCACGCACCTTTCCAGCAGATTTCCGAGAAAGATGGATTGTGAGAGCCACTCAAGAGCACCCAGAATTCCCCAGAGATGACACGAGGTCTAGACCAGTCTTGAAGAGATGACTGTTCTGGACTCCTATCCCTGCTTAGCAGAGAGGCGTCCACATGGCCATGACCTCTGCAAGGTGTGTCCTTCTGGAGTCAAAGTTCACATGGTGCTGGGAGTGCAGGGAGTGTGATTGTATGTATATACCATGTGTGTACATGCACACGTATGCATACACATATATGTTGTGTATGCATGCGTACACATATGTGCTTGTGTGTATATGTGATAAGTATATGCATGTAATAATTTACTATATATGTACAATGTATGCATGCATGTAAGGTATGTTGTATATATACATGTATATACTGTGTATGTGTATATATATATACATATATATTATATGTATGTACACATGTCCATATTATAATACATGTATCATGTTGTGTATGTGCATGCACACACAACATTGCTGTCTGAAGCATCTAGTTTACTAGCACTGTGCTACGTCATGGCCATGCTAAGTGCTTTGTGTGTTAAGGCCTCTCCTCTAACAATAACGAACTTTGTATCTCCATTGACCACACCAAGAAACTAGGGTACTTTTTCAAAGTTGAGCTACTTTTCCAAAGTAATAAGGGTAGAGTTGGGTTTCTCGTCTGTGCTTGGGCACGCTGGGAAGGCCATCAGGAAGCCCTTCCACCTGCTCCTGTTTCTGGGAGCTCTCCCAAGGGCAACCTGGGAGGTTGGGCTTGGCCACAGCTCCTTCCCTGCAGGAGTTGGAGGGGTAAAGAGGGAATGGGAACAACCAAAGGGAGGGAAGACCTGGCGCAGTGAAGGAAACCCCCATAGTGGCATTGCTACGACCCCTGCTAAATGTCAACTGTAGTCATCCAAGGCAGAGCGAGGAGGAGACTGAAGGCTGGAGCTGACGGGCGGGGGCCTGGCATCACCCTGGCACTGTAAGCCAAGGCCTTAGGTCTAGGGATGACACTGAACCTCAGATCTCCACCCCCAGATCCCTGCGTGGTGCTGGGCTGTCATTCCCACGGAGATTCAAGACAGAGTCTGCCTTTCATCTACCAAGGTGCAAGTGTCATTAGTCACAGCCAGATGTGGAGGGGCTCAAACAAGCCTTCAGACATCAGACAAAACCTCCAGTCTGGGCCGACACTGTGGTGTGCTATTGCCAGCCTGCCATGACACCCCTGGCTTTCAGGAGCTGCCTGCTAAGGTCCTGGAAATGCTACAAACTGGGTACCCCACTGGGAGCTCCCAGTCAGCAGCATGGAACCTGGGAACCCCCAGACCAGGCATCCGTTTTCACTTTCTTCTAGAGGTCTGCTAGCTGGCTATTTGCCAGCACCACCCTGCTGTGCAGGACAAAATCTGGCCATCTTTCCATATACCTCCCCAGCAGAAGGGCAGGCGCCTAGCTCCTGAAAAGAGCCTTCATCCCAAACAGCAGCTGAACTCGAGCATCCTTTCTGGAGCTGGGGAAGCTCTGTGTGTTGCTGGCAGCGGATCCTTTATCTGATTAAGCCTGACTCGGGCTAATGTTGTGAGGCTGTATTCTCTGATCAGACACCAGCGGCTGGCGGCTGAGCTGCATGCTGGGGCGTCCTGGGAAGCCAGCCCAGAATTTTAGAAATGCTGTGACTCACACACAGTCTGTGTGGAGAGGGGCAGCCCAGAAAGATGCCTGGCCTAGTGTTGCGGATGCGGGGCTTCAGCCCAGCTCTTCTGCCAAGTCATGGGCATTCCCAGATAAGTGGGGACCTCTCTAGGTGATCACTTTTCTCTGTAAATCGAGGCTCTGGGCAGCTGGTTTTCACCCCCCACCCCGGTACTGCCAATGGTGCCGAAATCTTCCCAGATAAAAAGGGGCCACCTGCATGGCCTGAGATGTGCTTGTGTAGTGTGGACTGAAGGACGTGACTCGGCGTGGCCACTCCACGTGAGGTCCAGAGCCTCAGAGGATCCCAGTGGTGGTCAGTCCTGTAAAAGGCCATATTTGCCCAAGGGGACTGGACTCTCTCTCTGCTGCAGCCTTGACCCTAGGCTGTTGCATGACTTCATTTTCAGGGTGATGGCTCTGGTGGAAGGGGTGCCTGCTTGGAACCCACTCCCACATTAAGATAGCTGCTTCTAGGAAGCAGGCCATGGTAGGGTGTCACAGAGCCAGAGTAGTGGCAGCACATGGGACTCCTGTCTTGTCAGGAGACTCGGGTATGGGTACCTCCTTCTCCTCCTGGACCAGTGGTAGTGGCTGCTATGACATGTCTGAGAGGCAGCTGCCATGAGGATGCTGTGACAAGTGGCACATCGTAGCTGCCTCGTAGATATGCTGAGGTTATCAGGTTTAGTGTGAGATACCAAGACACAGGGAGGGCTAGGCCAGGTGAGTGGGCAAGAAAGGTAAGTGGGCAGGTCAGACGGGTGGCAGGCCAGGTGGGGCAGGCAAGTTGGTTGTCATGCCAGGTGGGTGGGCAGGTCAGGTGGGTGGACAGGCCAGATGGGTAGACAGGCCAGGTAGGGTAGGCCAGGTGGGGCAGGCCAGTTGGTTGTCAGGCTAGGTGGGTGGGTAGGTCAGGTGGGTGGGAAAGCCAGATGAGTGGGCAGACCAGGTGGGTGGGCAGGCCAGTTGGTTGTCATGCCAGGTGGGTGGGCAGGCCAGGTGGGTAGACAGGCCAGGTGGGGTAGGCCAGGTGGGGCAGGCCAGTTGGTTGTCAGGCCAGATGGGTGGGCAGGTCAGGTGAGTGGGCAGGCCAGGTGGGTGGGCAGACCAGGTGGGTGGGGAAGCCAGGTGGGTGGCCAGGCCACATGGATGGTAGCTGAATAATGATGGCCGATTTTCACAAACTCGGCTTCTTAGAAGGTGCTAGATAGAGGCCTGACCTGCTCCTAGGCTAGCTGGACTGCTCTGAGGACACTCCTATAGTTATCTGGAAGGACATGTGGAGAAAAGGGACCCTAGCCTGGTAAGGGCATCAGCTGTGAATGTGGGAAACAATCTGGTAGGAGCAGAATGAGAACTGTTGGAGACCATCACAGAGGGAAGGATTTGGGATGCAGGCTCCCTGGGGCCAATCTGAGGGTTATGGCCCAGAGCTCTCAAGATGACAGCAGCTAAGGTTACCACCTGCAGCTTGCCTGTGTCTCTTTTAACCCTTCTGACTGCAATGCACCATCCTATAGAGAAACAGAGCCCAGATCTGGAGTTAATCAGCCTGAAGTGACACAGCCTTGTGTGCTTTCAGAAGTAGGATCAGGGTCTATCTCAGAGTGGCAGCTTCCTCTCTTTGAGAGGAGCCAGAGATCTCAGCTCCTGGGGTGCATTCTGGTGACCCATTTTTCCCTGAACCCTTCTAAGGAGTTGCTCATGTCCCCATAAAACTCTGGGAGCTGTGGGGCTTGGGGACCGTATGGACCTTGTACCATCACCTGGGTGAGCTGGTACCAGCTCGGAGCACAATCTGCGGTCTGTAGGCAGCGGTTCTATCTCACTTGTTTGCCTAGGTGTGAATGCTGGGGTCTGAAGCTTGCCAGCTCAGCACTTGGGTGCAATTACTACCTACCCGGGAGGGGCAGAGTTAGCTTTTAGTGGAGCAAGATAGGATTCTTTCTGGCCTGTATACCCAAGGGTCAGGGATGGAGTGACAGCTAGGTCCTCTGCTCCCATTGCGGTAGGGTCAGGGGATATTTTGAGTGTGCAGGACAGGGTGAAGCCCATTCCAGGGATCGCTTCTAGGTGGTGCTGCTGGCTCCAGGCCTTGTCTTTTGTCTCTTGTACAGATGAGATGCCCTAAACTTGCCAGGAGTCCATAGGGACATATGGTCTTTGTCTTCTAGCCCTATGCCACATATAGCAAGATGCAGGCTCTCACCAGCCTTCAGGGAATTGGGGCTGAACACTATAGCAGCTGATAGTAGGGACAGTTCTCAGAGCTAAGCGGAAGTCTCTTCCAGCCTCCTACCCTCTAGCCAGGCTGCTGTATCCATGGAGACTCTGTTGTGTTGGCTCAGTCTCCTAACTTGGAATTCTGAAGCCCTCTGGAGCTAGTGAAGGTGCCCTCCCTGATGGCCAGCCTGGGATCAGAGTTTGGGATAGAGGGCACGCTCAGTTTATAGTCACATAGGGCACAGAGCACTGTGCTCCCAGAACCCATTAACCTTAGCACTCAGATCTGGGGGACAGATCACAGTTGAGCCCCAGAGCCACACCCCTCCCCAGCAGTAAGAGGCTCCGTCAAAGCTTATTTCTTTGCAAATGACCATGTAAGAACTCAGTTTCTAAACCAGGCAATCTGCTTGCAATTCATGATCAGCAAATATGTCTTACCCTGGATTTCCTCTCAAGCTTCCAAGCTAACCTCATAGAGATTTCTGTCTCCCAAGGGTAAGACTTCAGGGCACCCTAGGGACTTCCAGAGACCTTAGCTTCGCTCCAAAGCCACTTCAAACTATACCTCAGAATTGTAAACCTGTTTCTCAGGAGGGGGAAGGACTGTAGGAGAGGGAGGGGCCGGGGGGTTCACAGTGCACGACTCCCTTATTAGGTTGCCTGTCCTGACCCCAGGGTCTTGCAAATCCAGCTTTGAGAGTGAACTGGGAAGAGCCCCAGGGAACAGCAGGAGACTGCTAGCCCCCTCCAGCCTTCCTTCTATTATGGGCCTTCCCCTCTGAAAGGATGCTAATGTCATGGCAAGTGACAGAAGCCTAGCACAGGAGTACACAGGATTTTGGGACAGTAGATAGAGTCAGGATTGAAAGATTAAGATATGACAGGGACCAGTTTGCAGAGAGACTAGAAGTCCTTCCTCACTTAGGCTTCTTCTAATGACCAGAGCATACTCAGGAAACCATGGCAGCTCCCTGCATTCTCAGACCCTGACTAAAACACACGGCTCTCTTTCCCCTTTGCCCCCATCTTTCTCTCCCTGGCAGTCGCCAAGATTTACAGCCTGTCCGGATGAGTCTCCTTCCAAAGTAAAATGGTCCTTGGGCTTCCTTCTGAGTCCATTTTTAAATTATTTTATTAAGAAGACTAAACAAGACGCTATGAAAGGGAAGCCCAAGTTACCTAGTAACAATTCTACCTGTCTTAAAGCGCCAGAACCCTTGTGGGCAATGCCAGGCAGGTGCTGACCTCGGAACCTAGGATGAAACACCAGGCTTTCTGGGCAGAGGCTGTTTCTGTCCTTGATGGCCATGGGCTATGACAACCTATACACTTGGTAAGTTACAATCAGTTGGCTCACAGAGGAAACTGACTTCAGACACAAAGAACCAGGCAGACCTTGAGGTTTGGTTGAGGACGTGCCTGCAGATGCCTACTGTGTAGACGCCCTCTCTGCTTGCGACTCCTGACGTGCACGAAAAGGATTCACTGCGTTACTGCACAGATGTGACATGGCAACCAAGGCAGACAGCCCGTGGTGATGGGGTCTAGATACTTGTGAAATCTCCTCAGCTTTCCCGAGCATCAGAAGGTGCTGGGGGAACAGAACAGAGTGATTTGCCCTGTACTAACTGAGGGTCAAGAAAACTATGGCGATCACTCAATGACTGCACTAACACCTGCATTTTAACCAGCCAGGTAAGGCTTGGGATATCTCCCAGGCAGCTAGAGGATTACATGCAAAGGCCCTGGGGCACCTAGGAGCTAGGTTTTACTCAAGAACAAAATAAACCATCAAAGAAGAGCCTCTAGGTCAGCGGCTCCCCAACCTGTGGGTTGTGACCCCTTTGGGGCCACATGACCCTTCCACAGGGGTCACATACCAGATATCCTGTATATCAGATGTTTCGTTATGACTCATAACAGTAGCAAAATTACAGCTACAAAGTAGCAGTGAAAAACCGGTGGTTCATGGTTGGGGATCACCAGGACCTGAGAAACTGTGTTAAAGGGTCATAGCACTGGGAAGGTCAGGAGCCACCACTCCAGGTGAAGAAAGATGAAAGCACATGACACATGACACATGACACGGGCCATCATGAGGTCATGGCAAGGGTGTAGCAGTTTTAAGTACAGAGATTTAGGGAGCTGATTGGTGTGTGAGAGAAAAGGGAAGCCAATCTCTGTCTTAAGAGGCTATGTGAGCGTGCTGTGGGGGACAGGCCATTTGCAAAAGACAGCACCTGGCCTGACCATGCAGAGAGACAGAGCTGGTCTCAGGGCAGCAGAAGAGGTCATGGTGGGAGGGTCTGAGTTGAAGACACATTTCTGAGCAGGGAGAGAGGAAAGACAGGAGTGAATGGCTAGAGCCCCTGAGGGCTGGGGATTCTCTTTGGAGCCAGAGTCTTGCTGGGTCCTGCAGTAACACAGCTCTAGGAAGACTGTTGGATATATTATTTCCTTCTTGGTCAAGTGCACAGGTCTGAACTCAGGCGTCATTAGCCTATGACTGGCCCATGAAGATGTGGGACTGCTGAGCCTAGGAGGCAATGCAGAGGGGAGGCCAAGGAGAACCGAGAGATTCCAATACCAAGGGGTCAAAGGACAGTTTGTACAGAGTGGCTAGTGAGACCAGAGAGACAGGGAGCAGTAGAGAGTACTCCAGAAGAAACTGGCCAACCTTGGGGAGTGCTGCGGGGACATGGGCTGGTGAGGATGGCAAGGTAGCTTTGGACTGAACCAAGCAGATGCTCATGGGAAATCAGAAGGCACAGAGTCAGGGCAGAGTGAAGGGCAGGGTAGGGACCGCTTCTGGTGAACCCTTAGCTGGGTGAGCTGCTCTTCTGCATTGGGGCATCACACAGGACCATCCTGACTGTCTTCACCCTGTGACACCCTGTGCCAATGTACCCATCAGCATGTCTGGAAAAAAGACCATATAGGCTATTCCTCTGGAAGTCCTACCCACAATCCACTGCTCTGCGACATGGGAGATAGAGGGTGTTATTTCAGATCCTGCAGGATCTGGGTCTAGGAGGAGGGCAGAATTCAGAGGAGGGGATGGTGTACTGGCTGGTTTTGTGTGTCAACTTGACACAAGCTGGAGTTATCACAAAGAAAGGAGCCCCTCTTGAGGAAATGCCTCCATGAGATCCAGCTGGAAGGCATTTTCTCAATTAGTGATCAAGTGTGTGTGTGTGGGTGCATTGTGGATGGTGATATCCCTGGGCTGGTAGTCTCAGGCTCTATAAGAAAGTAAACTGAGCGAGCCAGAAGAAGCAAGCAAGTAAGCAGCCCTCCTCCATGGCCTCTGCATCAGCTCCTGCTTCCTGCCCTGTGTGAGCTCCAGTCCTGACTTCCTCTGATGATGAACAGCAATGTGGAAGTGTAAGCTGAATAAACCCTTGCCTCCCCAACTTGCTTGTGGTCATGATGTTTGTGCAAGAATAGAAACCCTGACTAAGACAGGTGGGTATCAGGGATGCTATATAAAACCATGCATACCTGTGTACACATGTATATGATAATGATATCTCTGTGTCCATGATCACAAATGTATACAAATGCATATATTTTGTATACCCTGCACATCTATGAACATATGTGAATACCTATGCCCATCTGTAATCACATGTATGTACAGTGGATACCCATGCAGAATGTCTGTAAATAGCCATGCACACCCACAAACATCTATGGCTATCTGTGCATACCTATGAACACACATGTGCACACCTGTGATTGTATATACTTATGAGTATATGTGTATACTCACGCACACCTATGTACATCTATGAACACCTGTGATCATATGTGCACACATGTTCATGCCTGTGTATGCCTATGAACACCTGCATATACATGTGTATACTTATGATTATTTGTGTACATATCCACACCTATGCATTTATGCATACTTGTGTGTGTGTGTCTGTGTGTGTACCTGTGCACCCCTGCAGACATCTATCTAGTTAAAACCACCTGTCACAAGTCTGAAGCATGTAGCATGTCTCATCCCTACATGTGGACATCTAAGCAATGGTGCAGACCACGGGAACTCCTTATTTATGCTGGATCTAGAACATTCCTACAAAACCTGGCATCACCCACTAGGGTACACTATAGCTAAGTGAGCTGCTGACAGTCACAGGCAGGCGGAGCACGTGACAGATGTCTCAGATTCTATCACATCCGAGTTTCCTTCTCGGCCCTTTGAGTTTCTTCAGAGGCGACGCCGTAAGAATTCCTCGAGGCCAACTTTTGTCTGGCGCTTTGAGAAGCATAGCCACACAGTTCCCCCTTTGCTCAAAAGAAGATTAGGATATTACGGACAGGATGTCAGCTCAAGATTACACAAGCAGGATAATTAGACAAAAGCCTGCATTATAAGCCATCTAGCCGGGAAATTAAGCCGCTTCGGCTTTCTCCTCGCCTTTGAAGGGTATTCTGTAAGGGAGGTGGGGCGTGAGTTGTGGGGCGTGATAGATAAAGATAGTAACCAAACTGTAGAACCCATTGTTCTGCCTTTACATGAAAGACAATTGCTTAGCCAAGCTGACAGCACACACCGTGGAGCCACAAACTCCTCTTCAGACCCTCGGATTAAGAGAGACTGACACGTTGTGGATAATAAGACTAATTAATAATTCCCATCTCCAAGGGACTGCAGCCCTGGCAGCTTCATTCTGTCTCTGCCTTCCAGCTCGCCTGGGCAGCCCAGTCCTTGCTGAAGGACAGAGGAGAGCAAGCACACCAGGATAAGGGACACGGAGCAAAGGAGGCTCAGGGATGTGAGGGGACAGGAGACTAGCTGATGGATAGAAGGATGTAGAGGCTCCAGCTCACGTGACGACGGGAGAAATCCTTGCCCAAGGCTGTGGGACAAGCTTGACTTTGGGCCTATGATGGAACAGTGACATCTAAAAGACTTTATATTTTGCTCTTAGGGGCCACCTCTGACACTTACCCACCCAATCTACTGGGGTAAAAGCCCTGGCAGTGGTCAGCAGTCAGCCTACCAAGCAGGACACCAGGACCTTTGCAGGTCTGACGTCTATCCTCAGAGTGAGAATAAATGTCTGTATACACACACACACAGACACACACACACAGACACACACATACTCACACACATACTCACACACATTCACACACAGACACACACACAGACACACACACACAGACACACACACACACATTCATACACGGGCACACAGACACACACACACATTCATACACGGGCACACAGACACACACACAGACATATACAGACACACACACACAGACACACACACAGACACACACACACAGACACACACAGACACATACAGACACACACACACAGACACACACACAGACACACACACAGACACACACAGACACACACACAGACACACACACACAGACACACACACAGACACACACAGACACACACACAGACACACACACAGACACACACACACACACACAGACACACACAGAGACACACACAGAGACACACACAGAGACACACACACATTCATACACAGGCACACAGACACACACACACAGACATATACAGACACACACACACAGACATACACAGACATACACACACAGACACACACACAGACACACACACAGACACACACACAGACACACACACAGACACACACACAGACACACACACAGACACAGACACACACAGACACAGACACAGACACAGACACACACACACACACACACAGACACACACACACACACACTCCACACTTAGAACACTTAGTCAGAGTCCCAAGCTAGCAAGAGTAGTAGTGAAGCTGGGATCCCAGGAGGATTTTCTATCCGCAGTACACGTCCTGTCCACTAGGTGGTAGCAGAGTGTCCAGTGGTTTCAGAGAACTCAGGCCTCGCTAGCAACCTTGGTATACAGAAATCTCCAAGGTGAGGTTGAAGCTGGCCACTCCCACTGGAGACCACCCATGAAAAGGACATTCCCCATCGCTCCTGTCTCCTGAGGAAGGGATCTGGATGAGGGAAACTGAAAACTGCCCGGTCACACTCCTCAGAGGAGAATAGGCTTTGGGAGCCTGCCATATTTTCTGGAGGCATTGGGTGGGTACAGCCACGGCCTTGGCATCGTAAATCGCAATCAAGAAAAGACATCTAAGGAGGAAATACTACCCGCTCCGCTGCGCAGCCTTGGCCAGGGTCCTGAAATCTTAATGGAATTGAGCAATTTTTTTTTTTTTTTTTTTTTTTTTGCATAGCACCGTAAATTCCTGGTGTCTACCTAATCTCCTGATCACGTTATTCAAGAGACATTAAATGGAGAAAGGAAAAGCTGCTCATTAGAATAGAGCCAGGATAAGATGACATCTCAGGAATGGTCTCTGCCAGCACCCTTGTTCCTGCGCCTTCCCCTTTGACATATACAACCCGTCTAGTCTGGTTTCGCAGGTGAGAGCCACCTAGAGGGTTTCTCCACTTGGCTTCGGTTTGAGTCAGTTACCCCTGGACTGGAATCTTCCAGACTGAATGGGACCTAGCTCCCTTTGGCAACAGTTCCTCCTGCTGCGGCTTCTTCCTGGAGTTCACGGTCTTCACTCCCTGCCCCTTCCCCACCCGTTGTGACACCAGTGCCAGCCTTCTCCTGCAGTGCGCCCGCTGACCCATGGACTCCTGTCCTTCCTGCGGTCTTCCTCCCTAGGCAGAGATATCTTATCTGGAGGCGCCTTGGAGTGGGTTGATGTCTGGTTTGGGATTAGAACGCCTCTAGCCCACCAAGTGGGGGCCAGCTGATGGCCGGCCTAAGCATGCGCTGGAATCAATCCCAAACTCCCTTCTACACAGTGGTCATATCGATGTAGCAGCTTCATGAGGCCACAAAGTGCTCAGAAGCACAAGGGCTGAGATGAATGAAGTTATTAGCACAGATGATGATGATGATGGTGATGATCATGGTGGTGGTGATGGTGATGATGGTGGTGGCTACTGCTAACAGCGGAGAAACCTTCACGAAGTATCATTGTTTCTGTTTGTGGAGATGGGATATAGCTGCTGCCCAGGCTAGCCTCAGACACTTCCTGCTCCTCATCACCCAATCTCTATCGGCCTCCAGACTGCTGGGACTACAGGCCCCAGTGCCTTTGCTCTGATACCCTGCCTAGGCCCACTCTTCCCCGCTGTGCTGTGAAGCACAGATAGTGAACCTCAGACTTCTCCCCTCTATTCCCTCTTCCCAGATGGGCCCTGGGCCAGGTGTGTGGATGTGGGAACTTTAAGCAGCCATGGTACCCCCTGCTTGACTCCTACAGAAAACATTCATTAACCCCACTGGGCATGTACCCTCACCTGCCTCATGTCAAAAGGGCATCGAGGCCACTCTTCCCACCCTGCTTCCTCCATCTTTCAACTCTGGACTCACCTCTTCTTCCAGGAAACCTTTCAGATCACCTGGTCCATTGCTATGGTACCCCAGAATGCATTGCATGGACCAGCCCCCATGACCAGAATCTGTGATGCCCCCAGAGCCCACGTCCTAAAGTTATGGTCCCCAGTCTGTGGCACTATGATAAGGTGGCAGAAACTTATGGCAAAGAAGGCTCATGAAGGTCACTAAAGCACACACACAGAGATACACACACACACACACACACACATACATATGGTAAATATATGGTATATATTAAATATATGGTATATATATAATATATTTGTAGTGTATATATGGTATATATAGTATATATACTATATATAGAGTATATGTGGTATATATAGTGTCTGCATATATATGTTATATATAGGTGTATATGTGTGTATATAGTATATATAAGTATATATACAGTAGAAACAGCATATATAGTATATACACAATATATACACTATATATAGTATATATAGTGTATGTATGTGTATATGTGTATGTATATATATATGTGTGTGTGTGTGGTATATACTATGATGTCATGTGCACACATGACACACTCAAAGGGAAAAGGACCCAGAGACTAGGGACAGGAAACCTCTGAAACCATGAGCTGAAGTAAACATTTCTGACTTACAAGATGGTTACCCTGGACATTTTGTCAGAATAATACCCCATCACTCCTCAGAACTCGCCATTTCTAGGGTTAGCAGAGCCTAGTGGGTGAGAAGGAAGGTGGAGAGGCTGACCCTAGGAGACCTTGACATCTTGCTTCATTCTGCCCCCTGGTGGCTGAGTGATTGAATCTCCAATCCCTAGTGACAAGGAGCACTTAGTGAAGGTTGGCTGCCTGGCCAGGAAGCCATGGTCTCCTTAGGGTAGACCACTTAGTACTGGAATCCAGCTCTGTGAACTCAGGATACAGTCCTCTTCCCAAGTCCAGGTCCTAGACCTTTAATTTGAAATGCCAGGTCTTCTTTAGTGAACTGGGAGCCCCACACCCTGTGCCATGTTCTTCCCAGTTCCCCATCGTCTATCTTCCCACAGGTCTTTGTGTATTGCAGGGCTCTGCTGAGCCAGGAAGGATTCCCACGGCCTCTGCCCCACGGCTGGAATGAGCAGTCAAGCTGCCATGTTGAGGCACACCCCCTGCCTTGTGTGCAGAAAACATTCATTAAGCATTTTAGAGAACAATGGTAAAGAGAAAAACACTCATTAGAAGCAGAAACGGTTTGCAAAGAAGCCAGCAGTCTGCTGGGAGTCACGGCCAGCGATGGAGCTTATTCTCAGAGAGAGCTACACTCAGAGGGATGCATCATGGAGGCCTGAGGCCCGGGGCCCCAGATGGGGAGACACTTTCTGTTCGACTCCGCTTCATCCCTTGTCACTGTCGCTGGCCCTAGGGAGCTCAGCCCTGGAAGCTACAGCCAAGCTACGTCAGGCGGTGAAGCAGGGGCTGGAAGATTACTGCTGTGCCCCATTCCTGGCTCATGTGTGACTCTAGACCTGGCCCTGTTCTCTGTGGACCTCACTGGGCACTGAAGCCGAAAGCCCTGATAGCTGTGACACAGAGGGTGACAGTGTGAGCAAAGGCAGCGTGGGTGGGACCTGCGTACGTGGCCTTCTCTACAGGGTCTGGCCAGCTGGAGAAGGAGATGGAGAAATACATTCGACTCTGGGTCCATAGGGGCTTGCAGCTTGGGATACTGCCTTGGGCACAAGTGGCCCCACCCTGATGCACCTCTGAGATGCCCAGCGTCTTGAGCAGCACAGCACCCTGCTCACTTGTGTCCTGGATTCGGCTACAGTAGAAACTTCACTAGCAGGGACTGGGGGGGAGGGGTTATGACACACACACACAAACTGACAGCAGCTCCCACCTGACTCCCTCAGTGCCAAGCACAAAGCCTTGACCACAGCAGGACCCCCTCCCCGAAGAAAGCCAGGTGGCTCAAACACTTCTAACTCAGTATGACTCAGTTTCATCTTCTGGGTCTTGACGTTGACCCATGCTCCGAGCCACTGGCCTTTGGGCTTGCTCTGAGCTGCCCTTTGAGGACATTTGTTTGTTAAACTGTGACCTTTCAGACATGTTGGCTCTTGCCCTGCCTTGGTCAAGGCTCCGTGCTTGGTTCTGAGGGAGACAAAGGCAGCAGGTTGCTCTGTTGGGGGGATCTACCGCTGTGTTGGGGGGTAAGACCCCAGTGGATTTCTTTGTGGGCAAAGCAGAGGTCCCTGCTGTGCTAAGTGGCTCTGAAGTGGCCCCCACTGGAAGATGCCAGAGGATGGAATCGAGCCACGGTCTGTGGGTAAGAGCTGGCTACTGAGCTGAGACTGAGACAGGAGCAGCCAGAGGTGGGGGTATCCCTCGAGGAAGTTCCTTTATCCAGCTGTAGCCTCCCCTGACTGCACCCATCCTGCAAGTCCCACCCTCTCTAGAAGGCTGTCTTGTTCCAGCTACTTTGCTCAGCAGATGGTGGGCTGTATGCTCCTGGCCAACCCAGGTCTCTTCCTCAGCACCTCCTCGGGGCCTGAACACCACCCTGTTCAGCAACTTCCTTTCTCAGTTCCCATGGGGCCCAGCCCTGATACCCTCCTGCCCACCAAGGCTTTCCTGTGGTCCTTGGTGTTCGAGGACCCAGAGATGAGGGATGGGGATGATAATCCTGCCCGGCCGGCGTGAGATGGCAAATGAAGATGCACCAGAGCAGCCAAGCTAGTTCTGCCAAACTGGCCTTTGGTGGGAGGAGGGGAGTCCAGCTTCCTGTCAGCAGATCAGATCGTGACAAGCGAGACTCAAGCACGCAAATCACCCCAGGCATGTCTTCAACAGCCAGAGGCCAGGATGCAGAGACAGGGAGGGAGAGTGGAGAGTGTGCAGAGGAGAGGGCTCTCCCTCTTGCTTTGGGCGCATCTGGAAGGCACCGGAATGCAGCTGTGGAGAAGAGAGCTCGGCCCTCACGCTGCCCATAGGTGTCTGCTTCTAGCAGAGGAAGTTTAATGGAGTTAAAAAGCCACAAGAGCGCGATGGGCTGAGGGGAGGCCGTGGAGGCAGGCGTAGGGCAGGCATGGAGGAGGAGGGGGCCACCCTTGAGGAGAGGTATTCGCACTCCCAGCAGGAAGCCGGCAAGTGGGGAGCTGATCTGTTAGGAGTCCCAGTCTGGTGTGGCACAGAGGGCATGGCAGAGATGCATTCTAACAAGGGGTATAGACACCAAAAGGAAAAGAGCCACAGCCAGGGACAGGAAACTGGAATAAATCAAGTCCCTGTGGCGTAGCATCCAAGCCAGGGAACCAGGGTCATGTTTGTAGCCAGCCCAGAGCACTGTCCTCAGAGCCGAGACCTCACTGAGCTGCTGCTTAGTGTCTTCAGGACAATGCCTAGGAATAAAATTAGTGCTCCACCACCATGTCAAACACCCCTGGATGCAGGAAACCAGACACTCCTGCATCTGCCTCCCAAGGACACGGAGACGGGACAACTGGCAGTGGAGCCTGGTGCGAGGGAAGTGTCAGCTTTGCCGATGAGCAATATTCTGACTGGTCGCTTTCTAAGGGATGTGCTGAGCCACGGGCAACTACTTTGGGGACTGAGGGAGAATGAAAGGACTGACTGGTGGCTACAGCTGGGAGACCAGGGTGGTAGGGCCCTGGCAAGGCTGAGCTGTGACCTCCCTACGCAGACAGCCTCAAACCCTGTGATACTTCCCAGACCATCCTCCCTGAAAGCAGTGGCCTCTCTGTACCTGGTGCTCTTTTCTGTTAGTTTATTCCCAACCTTGCCCCTCAGGTCCCCAAGACAACAACCCTCATGTGCTTGTCGGTTTGAACAGAATTGCGAGCACACAGTGGGGCCACAGTAACGAGGCCCTCAGGCAGCAGTTCCTGGCCAGAGGTAGTAGGACAGAGTTATGTGTAAGGGTAATGGGGACAGGCCCATTGGGCTGGGTTCTACATAGAGAATTTGTATAGCAGATAGCTTGGAAAGAGATCCAGGTCCAGCCTCATTGGATACATCCTCAGCCCTTCCTCCCTCGCAGTGACATCCTATCCTGAGTGGCTTCTAGATAGCCTCTGTTTAGACCCAACGGGCCAGCACCATGGACAGAGACAGTCTGGCTACACCACAGATACAGCTGTTTGTCCATAACCATAGACATAGGTGTTTGTCCATACAAAGAGAGGCTGTCTGGCCAGCACCACAGACAGAGGCTGCCTGGCCAGAACCATGGACAGAGGCTGCCTGGGTTGCACCACAGACATAGCTGTTTGTCCATAACCACCAACATAGTTGTTTTTTCATAACCACGGACAGAGGAGGTCTTGCCAGCACCATGGATAGAGGCTGCCTGGCCAGGAGGCTGCCTAGTCACACCACAGACAAAGCTGTTTATAACCACAGACAGAGGCTGCCTGGCCAGCACCACGGACAGAGGCTGCCTGGACAAAATCATGGACAGAGGCTTCCTGGCTACACCACAACATAACAATTTGTCCATAACCACAGACAGAGGCTGCCTAGCCAGCACCATGGACACAGACCCCCCACCACAAGCATGGCAGATGCTCCCACACCACAGTCTTTAAGGCAGGCATCACATATCAATCACAAAACCTACTCCTCTCCAGTGGGCAACTCTGACAATCCCACAGTACCAAAAACAGCCATGAAAGCCTATTTCCCACATGTACCTTCTGACTAACCAAGACAGCAAATGAATATATGGATTGTAGCCAACAGGGATTTTGTAGTGAGGGACGGGACACCCAGCCTTCTTAAACCTCACCAAAAGGAAACTGGGGACCTTGGCACCTTGAAGCATCTACTTTTTATCCTCATGAATGAGCAAGGTGTACCCTGGCCACCAGTTCTCACTCTCCTTTCTGGAACCTCACTCACAACTAGACCTGTCACCAAACCAGCCTTGGCAAATACCGCTGAAAACTAGGAGATCGCACAAGGACTCTCAGCCCAAACTTTCTGTCACGCACAAGAGCCCCATGCCCCCTCGACGCCCTCCACAGACCCTTCCCAAGCACCAGAGAGCGACGCATGAGAAATCCAACCTCAGCCACCTACCTGAAGGAGCCAGTAGCACCTCCGGTGGAAAGTAGGTATGATGGAGGAATGGACATAGCAGCCGTACAAGCACTAGGGAGAGAGAGGAAAAACGAGAGTTCAGTTGGAAAGAGGGAAGGAAGGGAGGAAGACAGTGGGTGCAACAAAGAGGAGCAAGAGGGACCATGCCACCGCTGGCAGGCCTAGGGAGACTGAGGCACAGGGTGGACTCCAGGGATAGGGTCTAAGATAGATTGTAGGGCATGCCAGTGTGTATGTGGGGGTGGGGTGGGGTGCAGGCATCTGGCACTGTATCCTGTGGAGGACTAGAGGCACTGGATAACTCAGAACTGCCAGGCAGCACTAAGGGGCTGAAGTTACCGTGCTCATCGATACAGCCTAGGCTGAGATCCTTGGGTGTATTGGGAGGATTGAGGGTTACCTTGTGAAATAAAACAACACACACACATACACACACACCCTTACACACACGCATGCACACACACACACAGACGTATGCATGCACACACATATATACACACATCTACACATGCACACAACACACACAGAGACATGTGTGCACATGCACACATAACACAGACATATGCGCACATGCACACATACAGACATGTGTTCACATGTACACACACACACACACACACACTCACACACACACACCATACTGCCCCAGGATAGCCATCCTTGTTGATATAAGTCCAGTGCTAATGGGAACAAGGCTAGGCAACAGTGGAATATGTCTACAGAGGTGAGGGTTACCACCTTCTACGCATCCCACTTTTGCTTTTGAGTAAGGGTTGGTTGGTTTGTTCCCATGTTTGTTTGCTTGGTTTTTGTATTTACTGCAGATAGATTTGGTTGGACAATGGGGGATGGGGGCGCTCAGGTTTGGGGCTAATCCGGGAGGAAGGTCAGTCCTCAGGGGCCTATCACTTGGTGGAGTTGACTGGTGGGTGGGCTGCACTGCAGCCTCTGTTTCTGGGTAGGGGGGCAGCTGATCTGCATTCAGAGCTTGGCTCTCAAGGGGTGAGCCTGCTGGTGAGATGAGAAGAGACCCAAGGTGACCTGCCAGTTAGGGTCCTCCGGAAATCTTCATGGGAGAGAAAGACATCCAACCACAGCTCGCCGATTGGGCAAGGGCTGTCTCGGTGTGCTTGGTGATGGGATCCGCCCCCGAGTCTGCGCCAAAGACTTTGCTTTGGGCTTCTGATTCCAAGTCAGACAAACCTCCCCCTTTCCATCCTCAGTGTTCCCTTGGCTTGTCAAGGTCCAGCCCAGAAACGGTGGAGTGGACAGAAAAGGATGAGTTAGTAGAGCTGCCCAGGACACCGAGGGACTGCTCCCATCTCCCCGGTAGCAGAGAGGAATGGCAGGGAGCCTCTCCTTGGCACTTCTGTCAGACGTTTTTATGCCCCCCAGAAAGACCAAGTGCAATTTGGCTTGACTCAGAGTCCATCTGAGCCTTGCCTGTCGGATTAGCGGGGTTGGAAGAGAAATCATTTTGGACTCTGGGATTCAGGCTGCAAGAAAATCAGATTTCCAATATGTTAGAACTTTTACAGATCGCTGTCAGCTGGGATTTAAGCCCTGTACAAACCAAACAAACAAAGCGGAAATTAATTTAAACGATTCCCTTGCAGTTCTTGCCCACAAAATGTATTTATTATTAAGAAGGCAATAGTCTTCCCCGACTTCTCTGGTTTGCAAGATGCTGTGTTTTGGTTTTGTGATTGGGATTTTTTTTCTTTCATTTCTTGCCAGGTTGACTCTTGTTTGGACATCCCCCCCCCCCTTGGAAGTGTTTGGTTTGCAACTGAACGAACAGCCACCTGTGACTTTCTGTGCCCTCCTTCCTTTCATGGCAACCTTGTTTCTCATGGGCAGTTTCTTTGTCTCACTTTGTGAGCCAAGGGGAGAGAGACACTGATGGTTGAGAGAAATGTCCCCATCCCTTAGAAATAAAAGGCGCCCGTCTGTGTCTTCTCACTGTTTACTCCCCTCCAGACTTGAGATGAACAAGGCCAGCTTCTGGCATCATATCCCCTTCCTGTGCCCCCCTACTCATAGATCTTAGCCTCTGGAATCCCACAGTTAGGCTGCAAATTTGCCAAATACCTGATCTACCCAGTGTGTGAATGTGGAAAGGCAGTGAGCAGGGGTGCCCTCCCTACACATGCCAGCCAACAACCCGTCTACCCAGAAGTGCCCAGAATCGCTGCATAAGCAAAATGAAGTTCAAATGAAAAAAATGGACGTGTGCCTATCAGGGCTTGTGCATTTAAACTAGAGGAATCTCCAGGCTTCACTCAGAACCACAAGCCCATCTGTAGATGTGCCTCTGCCATGATCACACATCTCTCGTCTCATCAGCAGAGAGGTGTGAAGTTAGGAACCTGTGAGAGGAAGCAAAGCCGAGGCTACACTCTGACAATGCGGGCATTGTGTAGGAGAAGCCAGGAGCCTCAGAGCATGGGCCTCGCCGGCCCATGCTTAACCTCCATGGCTCTCTTACTGTCGCTCTTTCTAACCAGGGCCTTTGAGACAGGGATTTTAATAAGGCTTCTGGGTCAAGCTGAGCAGCCCCTTTCCTGCCCATGACTTAGAGCACCTTAACCTGGTATGCTCAATGGTGGGGAGAGTAGATACCTCGCTTTCATTTCTGGTACTCAGTAAGACGAGGACTTCAGCACACACACTCTGGAGGTGGCCGGGTGTGTTAGTGCTCAAAGGGTTCATTCAGCTCTGGTTTTAAGAGAGCCACACTCGGGTTGCATGATGCACGCCTGTCCTCACCTGGGAACACGTGCCTAGTCCCACGCTCCTAGCATCAGAGGCACTCAGGAGGGGCCGGCAGCAACATGGATGCTGGGTGGGGCAGGAGACCCGACTTGGTTATCCTACCACTCACTGGCTCAGAGACTGCTATCATTCCAGGCTGGAAAATGATTACCATCAGTGTGGTCATGAGGAAAGAGAGCTAATGTAACAACGGGAGGCTTGTGTCCATCTCTGAGTCCAGCATCTGTGCAAACATGTGGCAGGCTCTCACCAGAGGGGGTCGAGAAGCCAGAAGAATGAGTTGGGCTAGCTGAGGCAAGAGATGGGTAAGACAGCATCAGCAGCTGGAGAGCCCAGGGTTGAGGGTGAGGTGGGACAGTGCTTGAGGAACCAGGAAGACAGATGGACGGATGATGTACAGAGTGCGCTGAGCTGGCTACTCTGGTCAGATCCCCTCAGGTGACGGCAAGCAGGGCTGTGGCTCCTCATCTAGGAACAGTGGGAAGTTAAGGGGCGTGACAGTCACATCTGTATCTCAGATCCTTGCTTTGGGAAGGCAGTCCCTGGGTGATCATCACCTGGACGGTTGACTCTAGCTTTCTCCTTGTCAATGCAGAGGAGCCCATAGGAACCCCACAAGGGAGGCGTATGGGATGCAGAGGTGTGTGACCAGCGTGGTGGAACAATGCTTCGGATAGGAGGTAGGTCAAACACTCAGGATCCTTGATGGGAGGACACAGTAGGCATGCACTGTGTGCTCCTTTCTTGCCATGACTACACAATCCCGGGCTGCCTGCTCCCCTTCAGCACCTCTGCTCCCTTGCTCGCTGTGACCTGAACCCATCTGGCTTTCCCAGTCTTTTCGTGGATCTCCAGTTTGAGTGACGCTGTCATTGCCAAGCTGATTGGGGATTAACTGTGCAACATTTCACAAGGCAGTCTATCAGACCATTCCTTTACCTGCTCACCTAAAAGCAATCAACTTTGCCTGTAGTGATTTGTGCTGTACAAACTCTCGGCCTGATCTGACCAGGCTGCAGGGCGTCCCCGGCCTTCCCAGGTGGAACTTTCCAATAAGGGGCTGGGATGTGGTTAGAAGGTGCTCTCTCTCCAGGTCTACTCTCGTGTGTGTGTGTGTGTGTGTTATTGTATATGTGCATATGTATGAGCGAGTATGTGAGCATGTGTGTGTGTGATTGAGTGTGAATATGTGATTGTATGTGTGCAAGTGTGTACGAATGTCTGTATGAGTGTGTGTGTGTGTGAGAGTATGTAAACATATATGTGTGTATGACTGGGTGTGAATGTGTTATTGTATGTATGCAAGTGTGTATATATGTGAGTGTGTGTGAGACTGTATATGCCTGTGTGTGAACATGTGTGTGTAGGGGGTGTACATATGTGTGCATGTGGAAGTGTATATGTGAATGGGTGTGTGTGTGAGGCTGAGTGTGAGTTGTGATTGTATTTGTGTGTATATGTTCGAGTATGTAAACATGTATGTTTGTATGACTGGGCATGAGTATGTGATTGTATGTGTGTATGTATATGTGTGTGTGTGTGTGAGAGACTGTGTATGTCTGTGTGTGTACATGTGTGAGTATGTGTGAGTGTATGTGTGTGTACATGTGTGAATGTGTATAGGTGTGTGTGTGCGTGTGTGTGTGTGACTGTGTATGTGAGAGCATGTATGTGAATAGGTGTAAGTGTGTGTGTATACACTCCTGTGGTTGTGTGAGAGTGTGTGCTGTGGCCTCCCTGTATACTTCTGTGTACATAAACGTAGATTCAGAAAGACAAATACAATTCTCTCTCATACTAGGCTCCCATTGTTGGATTTTTGTATGTGTATATATAATATATATACAGATATATATGTGCAGAGCCAGGAAACTGGAAAGGGGCCCAAGAGAGGAGGATAATGAGGCTTTAAGACAGCAGGCTGTGTCACAGGACACACCTGATACAGAAAGGAAAGGGGAAGTCTGGGCAGAAGGGTAAAATAGGGACAGGGGCTGGAGACGGAGAGGAGAAGACAGGGGTAGGGGTTAATCAAGGGTAAGTGTGTATGAAAATACTCCAAGGGAACTTGTTGCTTGGTGTGATAATTACAAAACAAATGTGGGTGGGTGGAGAGACAGAGAAAGTGAGAGACAAATGGAGAGAGAGAGAGAGAGACAGAGAGACAGAGAGAGAGACAGAGAGACAGAGAGACAGAGAGAGACAGAGAGAGAGAGAGAGCGCTAGACACCTTCAGGAATGCCACCCTTCGGCAGAAGTGGCCCTCAGAAGAGCCACATTGGCGGTTAAGGTCCAGCAGCCTCCCTCTAACACACCCAAGCTCCCTTGTAAGCCACACAATGTTTTTTATCTTTTAATAAAAGGAAAGATGGAGCAACAGAGAAACCAACAACAAAGACCAGCTGTCTTCAAAGTAAATGCATCACCTAGAGCAACAGGTGCGCTGGCCATGCGGGCTCTGCCAGGGCTCCCCATTGCTTCCCTGTGCCAAAGGCAGAGCTCAATTTATTGGCTAGGAGGGCAAGACACTGTGGGGAGTCCTCCTCCAACTTTCTCTCTGCCTTTCCACCTGTTGTTTCTGTTCTCTCTCTTTCTCATGTCTCACTGTTTCCATTCATCTCTTAGACACACGCACGCACGCACGCACATGCACACACGCACACACGCACACACACACACACACACACACAGGTGGGAGAGAGAGAGAGAGAGAGAGAGAGAGAGAGAGAGAGAGAGAGAGAGAAAGAGAGAGAGAGAAAGAGAGAGAGAGAGAGAGAGAGAGAGAGAGAGAGAGAGAGAGAGAGAGAGAGAGAGAGAGAGAGAGAGGTTTCCTTTGGCTTCTAGTTTCAATCACACATGGCCCTGGTTTCCATCTGGGGGAAGCCCTAGAGGTACAGAGAGCGAAAGAAGCAAGGTGGGACCTAGATACTTCTGCTGGCCCAAACTAAGCTCCACTAAGGCCTCTGCTCTTTCTTCCTGAGATAGCACTGGCTCACAGTGCCCAGCTGGCCTTGGGCATCCCTGGTGCAGGCCTCTGCTCTCACCAGGGGGTGGCTCTGAGGCCAGCTGCCTTCTTTTCACCTGTCACATCTCTGCAGCTGCAGGAACCCGCAGGAACCTGCAGGATCCCTTTCTGCCTGTTACGTAGCAGAGTTCCTGGACAGAGGAGTCCATGCTGTCTGTAGGGACAGCAAGAAGCATGGAGATTTCCCCAGAGAGAATCGCACACCTTCATTATTGCCGATCCACATTCTACCCTTCTGCTCCTCACAGGGGCCGGGAAACATTCTGTTGGGGATAGGTCTAGATGGCAAGCATTTTTAGCTATTTTTAGCTTGGTAAGTCAGACCACTAGTATTTCTGCTCAGTAGCAGCCTCAGGGGACAGGTCTATGGATGGATACGGCTTGTCCTAGTGAGACACAGAAATGTGAGTTTTATGTGATTTTCACATGTCATAAGTGTTACTGTTTCTTTCAGTTTTAGAAAACTGTTGATGAAATGTAAAACACACAGTTGACTCTTAGGCCGAGCTGGAACTTGCCAAGCCCCAACCCTTCAGAAATGGAAACCTGAGCATTATATGGTCCTTCAAGAAAAAGTCTCCTACATACAACACACTCTCTGTCATCCCTCAGTTCCCATAGTACGGCTGACTAGGACGGGGCCACCACAGCACAGGCACACAGAAGCAACAGGATGTTAACAGGATCTGTTAACACACAGATATGGGGGGCGGACATGGGTTTGAGTTGCAAGTGGTTTATTCTTTTTCTGACCCTGAGTCTGAGCCCATGTGGCCCCTCTCCCTTGGATAAGTACAGCGTCTCTGGATGCTCGGCCTCCCTAGAAGAAACACCCCTCTCACTGTTTTCTGAGCTTTACCTCTCAAGAGGAGCAGTAGACAGGGAGCCCCACACCCTCAAAAAACTAGTTTGCTGTTGACTTTTCTTTCAAGGGAAATGTAGCCGCATGGAAGACTAGCCAGATGCTATTCTACGGTTTGGTACCCAGAGAACTCTAGCCAGAGAAGTCAGGGCATCAGCAGCAAGGGCCTGAGGAACCATCTGAAGACCAGAGTCTGTTTTTGCTAGGCTGGCAGGCCTCAACCAGCAAGGGTTCCTGGAGACTCCTGTATCAGCGCCAGAAGAACCTGTCTACACCCTGAAGCATCCATGCCTCCACAGAGAGACATTATTCAACATGGCAGCCTCTAGCCCCGTGTGGCTGTGCAAATCCTTTACATGAGTTAAAATGAATGGTTCAGAGCTTCAGTCACAATACACAATATGATGGTTAGTCTTGAATGTGAAGGTGAGGCTTAGATTCAACCTGGAAAACAACCTCTGGCCATATCTGTAAGGGAGTTCCTAGATTGGGTTAATTCAGGTGGAAAGACCCAACCTTGAATTGTGGGCAGCACCATCCTACAGGCTGAGATCAAAGAATGAATAAAGAGGAGCCAGCCAGCTGATCACCAGCATCCAATGTCTGCATCCTGCGGATGCAGGACACAGCCTCATCAGTTGCTCCGTGTTCCCCTCCTGGTAGAACGCACCTCCTGGAACTGCAGAACAACCCTTCCTCAAGTGGCTTTGTTGGATATTTTGTCACAGCAATAGGAAATGTCACCAATAGGCCAAGACCCTTAGAGCAGAATTACAAGAACCAGGATGCTTGGATATGGAGATAGGACGATGTGGAGAATTTGGGGCTTTCGGAGCGGGGTCTTGGGACACTGGAA
Organism: Mus caroli; assembly: GCF_978045245.1. Taxonomy (NCBI): domain Eukaryota; kingdom Metazoa; phylum Chordata; class Mammalia; order Rodentia; family Muridae; genus Mus; species Mus caroli. Next base: position 5,017,133 of record NW_028227261.1, on the reverse strand, counting down.
TGTCTAAAGGCCTGAGTCTATCATTCTCCCGGAACTAGCAGGACTCAATCATTGAAGGCTTCCAGAACCTTCTGAACCTGCCCCCAGAAAAGCTCACCCCTTGAAGCTGGCTCTAAAGCAGGGATACTACCTGCTGTGTCCTCAGACCAGGGCATGTGCCAGCAAACCTCATCTGTAATCCTCTTACAGGGGAAGGGGAGTCTCCTTTGTGGACATCCCTGCTGAGGTCACAGCAGCCAGGCTGCCTGCCAGGGTCTGAGATCTGGCTGTAGCTGCTGCAGTAACCTCCACATTCCTCAGTGGCACAGATGGGAGCTCTGCTTGGCTCCCCTCTTCCCTGGGGTGGGGCTGGGGACAGGTAACCGTCTCCATAAAGGCACACAGAGTGAATGGATTCTCGGTGTGCCTAGTTTAATTCTCTCGCTTGTATCTGATGTATACATGACCAAGATAAATGGGCTTAAAGAGCCTCTGTGTAGAGGTGGTGATGGAGAAGAGACCAGAGGAGGGAAGAGAGAATTCCTCTGGAAGATACCAGCTTAATCCTGTTGAAGTAAGTTGGGGAGGTGAGCTTTCAGGTGAGACTCAGCTATACCTTTGTAGGAGGGCACCCTGGGCAAGCAGACCTGGGCTCAGATGTACAAGGAAAGCAAAGATGACCCCTGGGAGGTTTTACTGCTATCTTCTCCAGGACCACATCTGCTCATCGCCTCGGTTCCTGAGTGAACCCCAATAAATGGTAAAGAATAAACAAGAGGTCCAAGGCCAAGTGCCAAGATCTCAGAGTGGGTGAGATGTGCTCCTTCTGGATTGAAGGTCAGCAAAGCCACCTGAGAGGAAGGGACATTTGTGTTGAGATAAGGAGAGTGAAGAGGAGGTGACCCGAGAGGTGACAGGCAGAAGACACCAGGCTGAGTACACAGCAGTGACCTCCTGTACAGACTCTGGACAGGCAGGGATGCCAGGGTCCTTCCTGGGTTTCTTATCTGAATCCTATGTTTGGGAGCTTGTGGGCAGAGTCTGTGTTTCAAACTGTCCCATGGAAGGCCCCATTAAGACCCAGGACCAGTGTGTTGACAGATAACTTCATGTGTGAAGCAAACACCCCTGGCTTCTATGGTTCTCTCCCTCTCCACTAGTCAGGCCTCTCAGTTGACTGTGGGCAGCTCTGAGGGCTGAAGGTCCAAGTGTAGGTCTCCCCTGCGTCTGTGTCCTACCTCCTCCCCCAGTTTTTCTCTCCTGCTGCTTCTGGACAGTCTACGTGGCAGAGGGTGAGAGCTTCCTGATTCTAGCTGTGACCCAAGAGGCATTTGAGTCGATTGCTTCTAGATTTGGGGTGACAGCACCAAAGAGGGACTTGACCTTTCTGGGTAGTGAGCCTAATTCTAGGGATGCCAGGAGGCCAGAGTAGCCTGTGGGGTTCTCCCAGGGCCTGTAGGCATGGCTGGTTGCAGACAGGCTGAGGAGTGAGCTAAATGCTGATGTCTACCAAGTACAGCGGTGCAGAGGCTCAGGGTGGGGTCAAGGTGGTCTTTTCCTGCTGAAGATTTGACATATTAGGGGGCAGATATCCCCCAAAGAGCAGTTTGTCCCCAGTACCTCTCAGATCCCCCTAACCATAGCAAATGTATACTAAGGCCCAGAAGGAAGGAAACAGGTACCCTGAAGGCTGAGACTGATCCTTGGTGTCTCGGGTAGAGCCTGTGTGGGACACGTGGAGGCTGACACAATGGCCATCTAACTGCACAGAGGCATCGTTGAGGGGACCCAATGCCTAGACAGGCTCAATGACTTGTTCAAGGTCACCTAGCATCTTAGGGATGGAGCCTTGGCCATCTCTGGTTGCTTCTCACTACTGCCATGGCCAAGAAGTCAGCGCTTCCACGGGACCTGCCTCTGTCACATGCAAAAGTGATAAAGTCCCTGGGGTGGCTCCTAGAACTGTCCTCACTGAAGGATTTGGTTTGTATTAATTTAAGATTGGACCAAATAATTTAATTCAAATGCTGCTTGCACGAGTGCTGGGGCCCGGGACTCATTAAATAGTGGATTGCTTTAAAATGAGTCTGAGGCAAACAGATCGCATACAGGCTGACTCGGCCTCCAGGTTGGGTGATGGCAGAGATGGGGAATATTAGATCATCATTGGCCAGGGCTCCCATCCTGCTCCACTCCGAAGACGCCCCCCCCCCCCCACACATGGCCTGTTCCCCACCATACTGGACAATGACCAGTGAGCAAAAGCCACTGAATCCTCAGTGATCTTCCCCAGTAGCCAAAGGGGATGGCAGGCTGCCCAGCAAGCTCAGGGTCTCTCCCCTGCATACTGTACTTTCTTTGCGGCCTTAGGAGGGATGTTGTCGAGCTGGGGTGGAAACCTGCTAAAAGATTATCTTCCCAGATGGTCATTCTCCAAAGGGCTTCTCCTCATCTGGCATCAGGTGGTCCTGCCTTTTCATGATGTTAATCTGGTCTTTAAGCCACTTAATTGAACATCACTGTACCGAGTGTTATAGAGAACCCAGAAGGACCTTGTGGCTGTTGAGGTCTTCCTTGGATAAGGTGTCATAGCTGAATTCTGGGCTCTCCTCAGATCTGCACAGCTTGTGGGAGCTCAGAGACAGATCTGACCCACACCACAGAGGGATCCTGGGGATCAGGTGGCTCAGCTTGGCTGTGAAACGGGTCTGCCAAGGTAGTGCCAACTGAGGGAAGAGAGAAGGTGGGACAGAGGCAGGACACGTCTCAAAGCTCCCCACCCCCACAGGAAGCACGCGAAGGAAAAGGAAAAGATAGGGAGCCTTGTCTCTTCCTGGGACACACCACTCTGGAAAAAGGCCTGTTGGCCCCAGAACACACAAACAGCAGACACCCCAGACCCCTAAATGGGCTGGTTCTCAGGGCAGGAGATTCCCTTGTAGAAGCAAGCAGAGAAGGCTGAGGAAAACATCAGCGGTGGGGTCACTATGGACGCCAGGGCTCTGCGTGGCACTGAGCGCTCCCCACTAGTCTTTAGACAAGAGGGTACCTGCCGTCTCCCACCCCTTGCCTCCTAAGCGAAGCTCCCTTGTGGTCTCAGCAAGGCATAGAGAGATGGCCCTGTGCAGTGCACCAGGAGAACAGGGACAGGGTTCTCAAACTAGAGGGTTGCCTGGCATCTCCACAGAATGTTCTAGAGCATTCTCTAGCAGGGGAACTTTTTGCGGAGTGGGAACTCAAGGAGAACCAAAGAGCAGAGTGGGAAGTCCAAGAAGCAGCAGGCACTGGGGGCGGGGCCAGCGCGGTGCGGGGGCAGGGGGTGGTGTAGGTGGGGCAGACTGCACAGTCTCAGGATGACAGCACGGGCATAGCAGTCCTGACTCTGGCACCTGCCCCAGCAGCACCCACCTCCTTCACCTGAGCTCCCAACCCGTGGGAGACACTGTGCTTGTGAGAGAAACCGCCCCAGTAAAGCCCCGTCAGCCTAAGGATCGCATGAGTGAGGAGTGCGATAAAGATTAAATGAAGTTTTAGATAAGAAGGCATAAAAATCATGTTCAAAGACATAAATAAAATTCCCAGAGCTCTGACTTTATTGTGCTGGGGGTGGTGGTGGTTTCCAAGATTAATAAATTAATGGGCATAAAATAGAGTAATGGCTAAAAACGGATAATAAGGTAAATTTGGATGTGCAGTGGGCATTGTTTCCAGCTGTGAAGCTCTGGTCAGGGATGACCAGGCCACAGTGGGCGTGCACATCTGTCCCAAGATCGTCTTGGCCCTACAATCTGCTGCTTCCATTCTGCCTCCTTCTGGGGTGAAGTCCGGGTACTTCGCCACCCTCACCTGAATGTTCTTCCACCCTCCGGGGATCCACGGGCAGGAGCACATGGTTCCTGTCACTCTCAGCCCTGGTCCGTTTGTTTGCTCTGCAGAGCCAGATGGATGCTGGAGGTGTCATTCTCTCAGCCTTAGCAGCCTGTCCTGGCACATGGGCCTTTGGCCCCACGTGGGAGGAACGTGGCCTTTGCTCTTCCCCTTGTGGATGCATCAGGCTGCCTGGCCCTGTTTGTCCTGTGGTCAGCAGGAGCTACCCCTAGTGTATGTATGTGTGTGTGTGTGTGTGGTCTCACCCAGCCATCAGGGGTTTGTATCTCCAACCAATTTCAATATAGCCTTGCCATTTCTATTACAAATACTTCCAAAGCTACAAGACATAAATAATAAATAAATGAAGTAAAATTTCCTTTTTCTCATCAAAGTGCATTGCTCAGACTCATTTCTTGTAGACTTGTCAAGTGGTGGGAACCGATCTTGATCGTGCCAGTGGTTTGTATTGGTGACAGCTAGACATCTCCCCTCTGCTCCTCTCCTCCCTCTCTGGATATGAAGCAAGCTTTCCTCTCTTTATTCCCCCATCCTGTCTGTGTTAGGCGTCCAGAGTGTCTCACGCAGACAATGGATCTCCACAGGCTCTTTTTGGTCTACCACCCCTGTGGACAGCATCTCATGTGGGTTTTGCGCATTTAGACAAAGAATGACCAGAGAGATGGAGAACTGCTGTTCAAGGTGTGGCTGAGCTCTCTGAGGGTGGGGGTTCTCTCCATTTCCAGGGAGCCAGCCCTCTTTGTCCCACTCCTCCATGCCTAGCCTCTAGAGGGCAGCAGAGATGGGTAACAGAATCCCACACTCCACGCCCTCAGTGGCCATTCTAAGTGAGGAGTGGGGAGCACAAGGTAGTGGCTGGGATTGGCTCCCTCTGCAGGTAGGACCCGGAACTGCATCTGCTAAACACCTGTGACACTGTCCGGGTACCAAGGCGGACCTTTGCTACCCAGCTGCACCCAGGCAGGAGTCTGGGAAGGAATTCTTACTTAAAACAGGTCATGAGGCTTTGTTTGTGAAGAGGGTGGGGGAAATGCCAGGCCAGACTGTGGCTATGTTAATGCGAGGCTGGGCTCCCTGCCAAGACATTAAGCGGGGAGTCGAATTCCTCAAACCAGCTTTAATCAGCAGATTTTTAAGGTTAGAATTACTCTCTTCTCTCAAGGCTTGCCAAGGTTAATTCTGGCCTGAGCATGCAGAATTAATGGGCTGGACAGAGGGAATCGACCTTTTCCCGATTTTTTTCTTAAGTTCACAAAAACATCTCTACAAGAGGAGAAGGTGGCAGGGCTGGGCCCCCATGGGAAAGAAATACCTGGCACTAAGCAACCCATCTGGGAGCCCAGGTCAGAAATACACACAGTCAGACTCACGCCAAGTCAGGCGTGGACACATGGGCCAGGACAGGCACCCATTCTCACCCTGGGAGAGTGGAGAGTAGAGTTCCCAGCAGCCCCAGCCCCATCCCCTTAAACAGCTGTGGGCCTCCTACCCTACCTAGCCTCTGTCTGATGGGGCTACCCAAAACCTGAGTGTCTCAGTGTGAATGGGGTCTAGCTGGCCAAGTGAAGGACAGAGGCCTCTCCTGGTCCAGCACAGATCTACAGAGGCAGGTAGTCCTGTGAGAGCCCACAGCAGGAGCAGGGCCTGGGTTCGAAACTCCCCTACACACCCCAGGCTAATGACTGTGTGTCAGGGCTGTGTTCTACCTGGCTCTGCCAGTGGAAACAGGAGGGACATCAGCCCCGATATGGCAGGTCTGCTTGGTGAAACAGCGATGTATTTTCAGTGAAGGACACCCACATGGCAGTAGCAAACACAGACTTCCTTGGTTTCCACAGGTCACCTATGGATGGTCTCCCTCCTCTGTAGTCCTCATGGTATCCCTTCTGGTGGTCCCTGCAGATCCCTGCCTGGGCTGCACTGGGAGAGCCTTCCTTTGCCTGAGGCCAGGGCTATTAAAAACCAGTGGGGCTGCCCAGGGCTGCTGGACCTGGCCACATTGCTGGATGGCTTGCTCCTTCCCCTCCAGTCGGTCCCGCCTCAGCCTGGGTTTGAATCTCAGGTCATCCTTATAACCTTGCTGGGCTCACCACTCCCCAGCAAGGAAGTATGAAAGCCAGACTGTCTATCCACTGTGTAACCTGCGTGGCTGCCGGTGGCCTCAGCAAAAGTGGGTCACTCTTGGCCTGGCTTCCATATCTTCCCTCACTCTGCCCCACCCCTTCTCGCCCTGGAACAGAGAAGGTCTTGGTCCAGGCCACTCCCTTCCCCCTTTCTCTTCCTCCCTCTCTTCCCCTTTCCCTCTCCCTGTCCTCTCCTCTTCATAGTGGGAAATGTTCCTAGGATCTGGTAGGCAGGGAAGGTCTCTTACTGTAGTGCCCAGATACCCACTGCAATGCCTAGAAATACTGAATCTGTAGGACAAAGCTGTCAAGCCTGGTGCTTTGATGAATGCACACACAGGAGACTAACCTTTCTAGCTGGTAGACTGTAGCTTTGTGGTCCAGAAGCACTGAGATCTAGGCCACTGTCAGGGTCACCCTGGCTGTGAGGATGGAGAGGGAAGTGCAGAGACAGGAAGATCTGCCTCCCTCCTGGTCATGTGTGACTCAGCCTCGCCATCTTCTGTATGTCTCATCAGAGTCAGGATGCTGATATCCACGTGCTGGAAGACCGGGCTGCCTAAAGCCTCTCCCAGCATCTGCCTGACTTGGCAGTTTTGACTCTTCCATCCCCCATTCCTGCCCCCTGGGCTCAGGCCAAGATCTGAGTTCCTAGTGGGAGGGAGTGGGGTCCTACTCTTGTGCTTCCATGGAACCCATCAGTGCTGGTCAATAGGACAGCTCTTTGGATGTCTCTTTTGAGCTTTACACAGAAACTGTGGACCATTCCTCAAAAAGTAACCACAGCATTACTGTATGACCAGCCACTGGGTGCCTAAGTAAATGCTTCAAAAGACTGCACGAGGTTCACGTCACTCAGATCCACACTGGGACTCTTCACACAAGACTCAGGCAGCCCACAAGTCCACCCATAGATGGAATGGTGAATGAGATACAATAGAACCACACCACGGAATATTACTTGCCTGTGTAAAGGGATAAAGGGTACATCGTGGGCAATTACAACCACTAGATTAGCTGACAGTCGCCAGAAACCAAAGGGATCTATTGAATTATTTTAGTTACTGTTTAGTTATTGCTATGACGAAGTGCCTGACAAAAACATTCAAGGAGCATGGGGCATGGGATTTAATATTTTATACACACTTTATACACACACACACACATGTTGTTGTTTTCTGAGACAGGGTGTCAGGCTGAACTCAAACACAATATGTAGCCAAGGATGGACTTGAACTCCTGACCTTCCTGCTCTCACCTCCCAAGTGCTGGGATTACAGGCTGTGTGTACCACTCTACCCTGCTAGGAAGGATTTATTTGGAGTCACAGTTTCCCAGTCTAGTGTATTACAGATGGGGAGGGAGGGCAGCTGGTCACATCGCATCTGTAGTCAAGAACCAGAGTGGACAGGAAGCCAGGCTTGGCTTGGAGACCTCAGGGCCTGCCCCTGTGACTCATTTCTTACAGTGAAGCTCCACCTCCCATTTCCACAACCTTGCAGAACAGCACAACTGCTGGGACCCACTGTGCAAACACACCAGCCCGTGAGGGGCATTTCAATGTAGGTAAATCCTGGAGTCAGAACTCAGACTGGTGGCAGCGAGAGGGAGAGAGTGGCGAGGGGCGGGGTTGGAGGTTCCTTTTTTTTGGGGTGGTGGTGGAAATGTTTGGAACTAAACAGCAGTGTTCATAAGAAGATCCCAAACCTACTAAATGTCACCGATTGTTTACTTGAAAAAGGTTGAGTCTTGTTAACGTGAACTTTCAACCCAATGGAACAAAAGGAGCGAACCCACGGTCTCCGCAGGTGTTGCAGCTCAGTGACCTCCCCACCCACCCCATGAGGGCATCGGGGAGCCTGGAGTGATGTGCAGAGGTCACAGAGTGCACAGGCACACCCAAGTCCCTTGTCCGTTTGCATGACTGTGATGTGGCACTTACTAAGGGTATTGAGGGTCACGGGGTCTTGGTCAGCAAGATGATTGCTGCCCCTCCTTGCTTGGCGCAGCCTTGTAAACGCAGAGTCTAGTTGTCTCCCTGGCTCCTTTATACACACTTTGCCATGGGTTCATCTGGCAGGCCTGTGGGTTGGTCCTCAGGCAATGTCACCACCATACTTCTATGTGACGTTTCTTCCTTGTACTTGCCGAGCACTTACACACTCACACGTGCCTTCCTGTATGAATGCGCGTTGACCACAGGCTCCCGTGTCCACATGCCAGCACCGAGGAGTATGGGGATAAAGGCCTAGTGTCGGGGCCTAGCTAAGAACACTGGAGAAACCGAGGGCAGGGAGCCTAGAGCCTCGTTGGGTCGGCTGGCAGCTGCTATCCGCTAAAGCTTGTGGGCCTGGGCATTGCCTATGCCTGATCTAGCTCAGTCTGCCAGGTCTCATGCCGAGTTTGCTACAGACAAGATGGCAGGGAGGGGTCTTCCCCTTTACCCTTTGCAAGGCTCCTTAAGGAGGTATGCTCTTCTGCTCTCTTTCATCTCCCCAACTTGGCACAAACATGGAATTCTTTAGGAAAGTCCCTAAGCTGAGAATCAAATCTGGGGAGACTGAGGGGGGCTTTTGAGAACAGGGAGAGCAGAGCTAATGGTCTCTCTGGTCTCAGGGCAGAGCCAAGACCTTCCTCGGGGGTAGTGAAGTCTCCCACTCGCCCGGGTAGGAAGGAGGTCCACTTGCTGGCACAGTTCAGCGGGTATCTAGGCTGCCACAACCCCACAGCTCCACTCTGTGATCGGAGCCCTCCAAGTCTGCTCGCCAAGTCCCTCCTGCAGCTCTGAGCAGGGCCTCGGTGAGAAGTGTAATCTGCAGATGGCAACAGGAAGCAAATGGCTCTCCACTGGAGCCCGGGGCAGGGAGAGCCGAGGGCTGGCTGGGTACTTTAATGATACAAGGCAGGGGGCTTGGTCTCCTGGGACCTGGGACTTGTAAAAAGTGGGAGTGGAGCTCAGGAACTCAGCTGGTGTGCGCTACCATCTACCTGCAGATCCCACATCCATTAAAGCAGCAGCCTGCTCCGGTCTGTGCAATTACACCTGCATCTCTGTCACGAGCATCATCCTTGCTGGCCTCCCTTGGCGAAATAACAGATTGTCCTGCAGCCTCCAGGAAGATGAGCCTCCCGGGGTGGGAGCAGTGGGCTTGCTTCCTAATGATGGGATGCAGGTATCTCACATCTACTTGCCTTCTCTGGGCTCCCACCCTTGGCCCTGCTTTTTATCTGCCTTGTAATGGGTTTGCAGGCTCTGGCAAGAGAGAATGCAATATTTTTAAAATGTATAATGTCACACGGGCTGCATGCGGTCCCAATTTTCTGGTTGCATAAGACGGGAGAGAAACGGGCTTCTTGTTGCCTGTAACCATTGGGGTGGTGCTAAATTATGACTCACTGGAATCCTGATATGTTGCTAACCTGGGTGGGGTGGCATCAAATTTCATAAGCAAGATGGTGAAGTGGTGGGGCTCCCGACCTGGGTCTCACTTGTTTCAGACCTGCTCTGGTCTACTTATGAGTCACGGGCTGCAGGAGCCATAGCCTGCCCTTCCCCCATACCAGCGGTGAGTCAGGCTACAAGAAACCTGCCTCCTCTCTCTCTGAAGCTTAAGTGGAACTCTGGGCATAAAGGATGACATTATACATGGTGACCACATGTCCAGGTTCCTGAAAGATTAAAGAACATATTTATTCACATATGAGTGTGTGTGTGTGTATGTGTGTGTGTGTGTGTGTGTGTATGTGTATGTGTATGTATGTACAAATTCATGTGGTTACACATGGAGGCCAGAAGAGGGTCGGGTCCCCCAGGGTTGGAGTTACAGGCAGTTGTAAGCCACCTAATATGGGTGCTGGGAGTGGAACTTGGGTTCTCTATAAGAGCAACCTGTGTTCTTAGCCTCAGAGCCATGTCTCCAGCACCTGAGAGGTCTAACGAAATCCATTTAGAGCCTCATCGGATGTCGTTACATCTCTGAGCCACCATCTCCTAAGGAAGTATCAGTGTGTACTGACCCAGTACCCTTGCTGGCCCTTGGTCCTCACATCAACCCTTCCTTCCGGAAGAGAACTGACACCTCCGTCTCTGGGTGGAGCCACTGTACCGTGAAGAGGCTCGGGATGTGTTTATATCAGAAGGAATTCTGACCTGGCTAACTGGGCAGCATCCTACAAGCTGCACCAGTAGTGAGCGTGTGAGGATTCCCCTTAGCCCCACTTCTGGGATGGTGGGGTCAGAAGCTGAACCTGCCCTGCCCCTCCTATCCTCTCAAACGTGCAGCCTCCTTCCACCACAGCACAGCCTGCATTGAGGTCTGGTTCTGAAGCCCTCTCTTCCCTCTCTCTGGGGAACGAGCATTTCCTCATTCCTAACTCGAAGTCAAGAAATCAGTCCCTCAGAGGCTGAGGGCTCTGGCTCCCCGGTCCCACCTCCTGGCACGATTGCCCACCCCAGGAGAGTCTGTCTGCCTCATCCCTCAAGAGTCAGGGACCTCATCTCACACCAGACAAACTTCACTTGGCTCCAAGGCATACTTGTCAGGGGCAACCTTAGTTAAAAAGTGGGCGCCCCACCCATAGAGTCCAGGATGGGGCCTGGGCCTGTACCTCTTGAATTCTGCTTGCCTGGAAATGGAGGTGCAGCCCCCACCCCAGGGTCTGTCTCAGACTCTATGCTTCCTTCTCAGAGCGGCTCCCAGAAGCTGCCTGCACTCCTGGGCATGTTTTTTACCTTACCCATGGTGCCCCGACAGGCCACAGTGGCATCAGTACTGGTGACGACAGCTGGCTGTTTAAGGGAGGGCCCTTTGTTTCTGTGCTCTGAGCCATTTGATATCTGTGTGTGCAAAACGGCCCTTAGCTGTCACAGAACAAGCAGCACCCAGTGCGTAGCCTCTAGGAAGGGCTCAGGGGACCCCATATTTATGTCAGTGTCGCTGGGACATTGTGGCTCTTGTGGGAGAGGACTTGGGGGAAAAGTTAGAGCTCTGTAACAAGACCTGCACCCTGATCACAGGGGCCTGAGACCTGCACCCTACTCACAGGGGCCTGAGACCTGCACCCTGCTCACAGAGGCCTGAGACCTGCACCCTGCTCACAGGGGCCTGAGACCTGCACCCTGCTCACAGGGGCCTGAGACCTGCACCCTGCTCACAGGGGCCTGAGACCTGCACCCTGCTCACAGAGGCCAGGACCCTTTGTGACTTGAGGGTGCAGAGAGCAACTTCTAGAACCAGAGAACTCATCAGACATTGAATCTGTCAGAGCCTTGGACTTGGCCTTCCAGCCTCAAGAAAAGCAAGAAAACCATACATTCTGTGTGTGTGTGTGTGCATGTGTGTGTGTACATGTGTGTATGTGTGTGAGTGTTTGTGCCTGTGTGTGTGAGTATGTGTGTATGTGTGTGTGAGTGTGTGTGTATGTGAATGTGTGTGTGTATCTGTGTGAATGTTTGTATCTGTGTGTGAGTATATGTGTGTGTAAATGTGTGTATATGTGTATATATGTGTGTGTATGTATGAATGTACAAGTGTGTATGTATGAATGTACAAGTGTGTTTATGTGTGTGTGTGAGTGTGTATGTATGTGTGTGTGAGTGTGTGTATATGTGTGTGTATCTGTGTGAGTGTGTGTGTGTATCTGTGTGAGTGTGTGTATCTGTGTATATGTGTGTGTGTGTCTATGTGAGTGTGTGTATGTATGTACGTGTGTGTATCTGTGTCTGTGTGAAGTCAGTGATTTGGCAGTGTTTCGCTACAGCAGCATGCTGGTCTGAGAAAGGCTCTGTCCTGGATTCTCAGGAGGACGGCCGGCTCTCGCCCGCTCCCACCTCTGCTATCCTGCTTGGGCGTCTAGCAGAGCTCACTGTCAGGATCTCCCTGCGCACCTGCCTGGAGACCAGGTTCTCTCTGGCAGATGGTCCTTCCTCCAGGACACAGGCTCAAGTGAATTCCAGACCCACTGAAGCATGGGATTTCATGCCTTCCTGTCAGCCTGGGAGCCCAAGAGGTGGTCCCTGCAGCAGGTGTCATTTATCAGGGCTGTGCAGAGAGAGAACCCCATGCCTGTGCCTGCTGCCTGTGAAGGAAACTATCAATCTTCGTGGCCTCCTCCTCACCCCAGAATTTGCTCAGGGAAGGAGAGGAGGAAAGTGAGGAGGCCGGGCTTGTGCACCTAGGTCTCTGCTCTGCTCTGCAAACACAGAGGGTGGTGTAAGGGGAGGGAGAAGGCAGCCATAGACGAGCCTGCTCTTCTGCCAGGGAGCCTCATGAGCATGGACTGAGTGTTTTCAGGCGCTAGGGTTAGACCTTTTTGGCTGTGACCTTGGTTTTACACCAGCATGTGACCTTGAACAAACAGCAGAGACTTTTTGTACCCAAGCATGGGCATGGTGGGAAGCAGAGAATAGCTTTTGCCTCCTGTAGTGCTGAACATCTGTCTGATGTGCGTCTGGGAACCCTTCAAACCCAGCCCAGGGGTGCCCCAGGGGAGCAATAGCTCTCCCACTGCTGTCTCCAAGGGAACAGGGGATGGTGGTTACCTTGCCACCCACAGGTGGCACTGAAAAGGAGAAACTGCCTAGACCAATGAAAACAAACAGGAGGAGAGACACAGGGCTGACAAGACCACAGGAAAGCAAGAACTGACCCTTGCTGTTCATTGAAAGACTAAGATCTTGGAAGGGATGCTGCATGGTAGATGTCGTGTTCCAGTGACACCCTGGCATTCCTCCCAGTACCCAAGGCTGGCATAGGCATTGGATGGGACTGAGAGGATGCATGCAGAGAGGTTGCTGGGGAGATCTAGAAGCCTGAGTGGAGGAACAGACTCAGCCTGAGCTCTGGAGGGTGGGGCGGCGTCATGCTGGTGTGTAGAAGAGGCCCTGAGGTGGTATGGTTGGGTTTGGGGAGGGCAAAACATCGTATAACTAGAAAGATGGCAGAGACCAGCATCCCAAGGCTTGTAGGTTGTAATGTGTACTAGCAACCAGCATGGCGCTACCTCAGATGCCCACTGGCACTCACTCCCACCCACCCAAAGCCCTTCAGTCGAAGGCTATCCCATGCATGTTTCCGGGTGCATATCTATGTTCCTGCGGAGACACACCCTCAGAAGAGCACTTCTGCTCTCCACAGGTGCTGGCACTGCCTGGCTTACTATGGGTGGGCATGGAAGGAGGGACATATGATGCTGCTATCTCACAGGAGGAGGAGGGGTAGTCCATAGAGAGTGATCGGGTCCTAAAACACCATTAGTGGCTTGGGAGTCATCTGTGGATGCCAGCACTGTTCCTGGGAGGGAGGAAAACTCAGGCTCTGCTTACAGGATGCTCTGAGCAGTGTGCTGTGGTCTTTGCCAGGTGTCCATACAAGGAACAGCAGGGCTTTGAGCAGAGTCCCACACAGCCCTGGAGGAGTGACCCATTCATGGCCCGAGGGAAGGGATGTCTGGGCTTAATCAGCTCAGTAACTTCTGATGGATGGTCCCTTCAGGTGACATAAGCTGGAGCACAGCCTCCTGAGGGAGGCGTTCTCCACACGGCCCAAAGACTGGCTCAGCGCCTGGCAGGACCAGTAAATGCAGTGTGACCACCATGTGCTATCCATTTCTCTGTGGCCCATTCACCCTAAGGCTGGCTTTGTGGTCATGTAGGCCCTCGCCACAACCAGTAACAGCGCTCTCTCTGGTCTTCCTTCCCAAGTGGGACTCCCCATACCCATGGGAGCTGAGCCCCAGACAGCCTCTTACCCCCAAGCCTCTGCCAGGCCAAGCGGCTTTTGTGATCAAATATTGTTATATTTACCTAAGGATCTGTTAGGAAGCAATTTTTGAGATGATGAATATTTAATGAAAAATTTAAATATTTAATAGGAACTCTTCCAAACCTGACTTAATAATCCGTGTCACGGGGCGAGAGAGGCAGGGTCGTGGTTTGCCACTTCCTCTAGTACTCTTGGTGTTTGCTAGGCTTTCTGTTTTTTTTTTTTTTTTTTTTTTTTTTTTTTTTTTCTGTTCACAGTTTTAATTATACTCGATATTCCAGAGAGAATCTCTTTTCTCATTAAAACTTAACTCTTGCTGACAGCAAGGTGAGTGGGTGGGTAACGGAGCTGAAGGAGATGGTTGGGACTGCCTACGCCATCCACCTGACTCCATCCTGGTCCACATGAGGACAGAATGATCCCAGACATCCACAGATTTATCTAAGTCACTTCTGATACCTGAGTTTATGCCCAGATGGGACCCAGGCCTTTGGTGACTCTGGGAACGGCTTTCTAGACAGCATCTAGATGCCTAAGCATTTGTGCCAATTCAGGCTGATCCAAGTGACATCCCCAGGCCTCTGTCCCTAACCAAGGTCAAGGGGAGCTGCAGTAGATGGAAAATTCCATCCCACAGTAGGTCAATGCAGACCACCTTGAAAGATTTAATGGTTCTAACATTCTTCCAACACAGGAGGGCGGGGCCGGAAGCCAAGTGTGGCCTGATCTTGACAAGATCCCCATCTTCTCTCTGTAAGGAAGTCTGGTTCACTCGCCTGGAGCTAGCTAGGTTCTTCCACCTGGACCCAGGTTCACAGGGAAGTTTGCCCAGCTGGGTGTTTATACCCCACACTGGGCACCGGTATCTCAGCACCCATGGACTCAAGGGGCATCCATCCTTAGCAGACTGATGTTCAGACCTCACTCCAACCCAATTCTAAGCCTTTCCTTGTCCCCTCGCAGTGTAAGCACACCCGTGCTGGGTGCCTGTCTAGATTCTCACTCATAGCAGCTGCTTAGCTCACCCACAGGCCCTGTGGACTCTCTTGCCTCATTGTCCTCTGCTCAAGCCACACATGGAACCACATCCTTCTGGGGAGTCTTTTCAGAGCCCGATAAGGGCATTGGAGCCAAGCTCCCTGTCACTGGTGTCAGGAGGGTCTCTGTTCTGCTGAGGGCAAAGTGGGAGTGTGCATCTTGAAGCACACACTCAGCCCCATGGGCGCTTTCATGTCTAGCTCCATGCCGTGAGCAAGTTGGAACTTGCTACACACATTTCCATATTGTCAGAGCCTCTCCTAGTTTTTAAACTCTATCTAACCTTAAACGACACTAACCTAATGCTAACTTAACCCTGACTTTACCCTAACTTTACCCTAATCTAATCTAACCTTAAGCTAACCCTACCTAACACAGACCAACATTAACATAACTCTAACTTAACCTAAGCCTAACCAAATCATAATCTAACTTCACCCTAACACTATGTAACCTTAACCATAAACAAACATTAACCTAATTCTACCCTAACCTTATTTAACCTTAACCCAACCTAACCAAACTTTAACCTAACCCTAACCGGATTTTACCCTAACCATATCTGACCTTAACCTAACCTACCTTACCCTAACCTTAACCTAATTCTCCTCTTATCCTATCTAACTTTAACCTAGCGTAACTTTAACTATAGCCTAAACTAACCTAACCTAACCTAACCTAACCTAACCTAACCTAACCTAACCTAACCTAGCTCAACCAAACTCTGACTCAGCCTGAGCCCTGTCCCCTCTAACCTTCTCTAATTCTCTAATTCTCTCAGACCGACATGGATGCCCCTTCCTGCCACCAGCCCCAGCTTCTCCTGTATCCCTGTAGGCACAGGACCTTGCCTATGTGTAGGATCCATGTCCCTGTCTCTGCCCTGGGCTGGAGGCTCCTGGGACACAGGACTTTGTTGCTTATTGCCTTCTTGGGCTGGCCCAGCACCAGAGAGGCGGGAAGTAGCAACTAAAACTCTGTCTCCAGACCATAGCCTCACCTGCCTCGTGGATTCTGTAGACCTCCCAGGCTGCAGCAGAGCCCGCTGGAGCTGCTAAGACACAGGCTGAGTTACCAGAAGCCTGCATACTCCAGCATGCTGGGCACAGAGTAGGTCCTCAAAATGGCTTATGATCTTGGGTTCCAGGCAGAGATCATTTTGGCTGGGGAGACCACACTCCAGAGAAAGGACAAGCTGGCGGACAGGCTGACATTTCAAAATGGTAACTCTTTTAATAAAGAGATTTTAAATATTTAGTAAACCCATGCAAGAGGCCAATTCAGGCAGGAATGATAGCTTTAATCTTACAGGAGCACCAGAGGATTCCCTCTAAGAGAGCTCCCGCCCCAGCCCGGCCTGAGCCCACACTCACTGGTGGTTTCTTTGGGAGGCCTGAAGAGGGTGGGCTCACCCGGCTCCTGACTGATCACCAAGTCCTAGCCTGGCTTTTCCTGGTTTGTGTATAGGCAGAGGTGTGTAGGAGGAGACTTGGCCAACTTATGGGAACTTGTGTGGGAGCCACATTAGGGCTGCCAGCGATTGTTAGGAGGCCAAGATGACTGAGCGGGGGATGCAGAGACCTGAGGGACCACTCTAGAAACCCTACTGTTCCTGCCTCCTGACTTCCACATCCATACAACCCATCCACGAAGGCTCTGCCCTCCACCCCAGCTCTATCCCAGGCCAATGTAAGCTTCTCTTGGCTCATCTGGGTCTTCCCATTCCATGCTAAATACAAACTTGGTACCCAGTGTCTTAATGGGCCCTGATGCCATCCAGGAGCTCCACAGATGCCACTGTGCTGAGATGGTCCAGGTACCATCTCCAGAAGTTGCTGATGATGGGGCTGCTCAATCTTGGGGGATCTTGGCCCTTCCCATCCTCTGTCCATCAGATGCCCTGTGCTCCCAGTCACCTTGGCACAATATATACTAACTCATAAGTGCTAGCTGAGGTTTCCGTGTGCTAGGTCCTACACTGAGACGGATGCCGTGAGAGGCAGCCTCACAGACTGGTGGGTCCTGTGCGTGCCTGGGCGAGGATCCAGAGGCCTCTGCGGTCATTCTGCAGGGTCTCGGAGGGGTTGGGAAGCAGGGCATCGAGCCAGGAGTGACAATCCTGTCAGCACCTCTAAGACTCACACATCAGGCCAAGTGTCCCAGAGGGGGACACAGTGGGAAAGAGTTTGTGGACAGCAGTGACAGAAGAGCAAGTCCAGAAGGTCAGTAGAGAATTCGGCCCTTGGGAAGCCTGGGAGGATGACACCTCCATATTGCCTTTTATAATCAGTACCTGCCTTCCCCACCAGCCCTACTGGGGAGGGCACTACACTTATCCATAAACACCAGCTCAATACCATTATACACCAGAGCTCAATAAATCCTAGCAGTCTGGATAAAATGTGGGCCCCCCCCCACCCTGAAGGAGCATCCCTAACACCCCCATCTCACTAGAATGCCCTGAGCTGTGGTTAGCTGATTAGCAGGTTATGGGTTAGCAGGTTAGCGGGTTAGGGTTAGGTTAGGTTGGGACTGAGAATCCTGGCAGGTCACATTGAATGGTCAGTGAGGTCAGGATTCGAACCAGGGCTCACCTGACCACAAAACCCCTGTCCTCAAACAGATCAAGACCTTTGGGAACACATTTCTTTGGTGTCTATCTCCAGGTAGGCCCACCCACAGCACCCGCCAGGCTGTCCCTGTGTGCACACAGCCAGGACATTGGTATGCAACCTGGCACAGGCTGCTCCTTCATTTTGCATAGTTCCTTATTAAAGCAGGATACTTTAATCTTCGTCTAATTTTGTCTTTAGGGAAGCTCTGGCCCCAGGCTGCCTACTGCTAAAGCCCTCAGGAAGCAGGCGCCTACTTGCGATTCACGCCACGACGTCCATCTGCCAACACGCCCGTCTTCTGTGCTTGCCATCTCTTATTTATAATCCCGCTCAGATTAATGAATGACGGTAGTTCTCATCACAGGAAATTTGATTAATCAATTTAAGTGCTTAATCACCACAGCCTCGTTGAGAGCTGAGCACAAGGGGTCTCACTTTGATGTAGATAAAATTTCAGAAAGAGGGAGGAAAGAATTAAAGTAGTCAGCATGTCTCCATGGCAATACGGGGGGTAAGGGCATCCCTGGGAAGTCCCAAGGGTTCCCAGAAGATCAAGGTAGGGGCTCCTTGGAAAGAACTGACAGATGACTCAGGCAAGGCACCAGAGTTAACCTACCCTGGGCCCTAGCTACTCATTTAGTTTGCCCTGAAGTTGAGCCAGGCATGTCCCAGGACCCCAGGACAGCTATAAGTGTGGTCCAGCATAAATTTGTAAAGTTATTTAAAACATGATATTGTTTGCATTTAAAAAAAACCTGGATTGTATGATTCTTGAACTTCAGAGAAGAAAATGTTACACCTCAATTTCAGAAGGCTGTTCTTGCTTAGCTCAGAATGGGTAGGTAGCACAGGCAGAGCCCACCCCGGTGGGAGAGCTTGGGGAAGTGGCATGGCTGAGCTGGCACAGAATCCAAGCAGGTTGAGATCCACGGTTCATCATCAACAGCTAATGAGCTGGACCCATGGAGTGTAGGGCTGCTCTCATCCAGATGCCCCTCTGGCAGTACGTGTTTCCCCTCCTTCTGGCCTTGGCTCAGGACACCATCCCCACCTGCCTGCCACCTCTTCCTTTTAGCCAGTGTGAGGTCTGCAGCGTTAGAAGCTTAGCTTAGCTGGGTACCCTCTCCCAGAAAAGTACCCCCACCCCATCCTCCAGTCTCTGCTAGCTCAAGCTATAGCTCATTCTGCATCACTGGGTACCATAACACAGCTCTCTGGATGGGCTCACTTCTCTCAATTCTTTTGGGGACAAATACAAAGAAAGACCCCTGGGGGCTTGCTGTCCCAACAGTCCAGCTGAATTTGTGAGCTCCAGTTTCAGTGAGAGACTGCGTCTCAGACAGTTAGCAGAGAAGCAATGGAGAAAGACACCCAATGGCCTCTAGCCTCCACATGCATGTGCATACAGACATATGCATGCACACATGCACACACACATAAAGACACACGTGGGTTAAGTCAGGGTTGAAGGCCTGCACCGGCAGGTGCTACACACCTCAGACTGAAGCAGCTTTGCACACCAGCCAGGAAGGCCAAAACCCCAGTCACCAAACATTCATTGAATACCTACTGTGTGTAAGCTGTAGTTTAATCTGTTTAATTGCAATTAGCTGCATATCGTGACTAATAACCATAGGTGCTTTACATTTGAGAGAGTGAGAGTGGAGAAGGGCCATTCTTGGTTCTCAAGCTGTGCTGAGACGGGACAAGAGGGGAGCAGGCTGGCTGAGTTCACTACTCTGCCCCCACTCCATTTCCTGAAGCCTGCAAGAACGTGGAAGTCTATTTCAGCTCCCAGGGTTCTGGGACCCAGGGGCCACACCTGCCGCACTTGCGAAGGCAAACACTAGCTACCTCTGACAGGTAAAAAAAGAGAGTGCATCTCACGCTGTTTGTGACAGCTGCTGTACAGAGAGAGGCTAATTTTGGAAACAGATTATTAAAACATATATCTGCTCTGAAGGGCGCAATCCATCAAAAGCTGGAGGGGCAGGCTCACCCTGTGCTCTAGGTCTCCCTGGCAGCAAACAGCTCCTCCCAGCTACAGAAGAGTCTGCCAGGCCTAGTCCCCGTTGCCACACTGGTCCGTTCCTGCTTCAGGCGAGATGGAGAGGAAGCTGGGGCCCTGCTTGCAGTTTGGAGGCTGCTGGTGGGCTCTAGGCTGTGAATTAAACATCTCTCCTTTGCCATTCCTGGTATGGCCTTGACGTGAGGGTCCTGAGGACGACTGTCACCTGTGCAATGGAAACCGTGTGTGGTGCCTGCCCTGAGGTGGGGGTTAGTGCGTGGACAGGTGTGGAAGCCTAGCACAGGTGTGTACCCCAGGCCACCGACATCCCTGAAGGCACTTCCTTCCTCTCAGATGTGTTGGGCTATCAAGGAGGGTTTGGGAAATTCTAGAGATGATTCCATGAAAGTCCCTCAGAGCTTGCTGTACCCTACCCTTCCTATGAAAAAGGAAGCCAGAACATAGGAGAAGCCCCACCCTCTGACAAGTGTGCTGTGCTGTGTAAGAGCCTTGAAAACCCAGTCCTGGCCCTCAGGAGCCCAGGCTCTCTCTCCCCTCACTTCACCCACCTCAGAATCAAGGTCCTGACACCCTGGAGATAAAAAGCAGTCCTGAATCTAGGACAAGGGACCCGTGCTGTGCATACATAGAGTCCTCCTAATGCAGCCACTTTTTAATACAGTTAGTTCCTCATGCTGTTATGACCCCCAGCTATAAAACTATCTCCCTGTTTCTTCATAACTGTAATTTTGCTATGGTTATGAACCATAATGTAAATATCTGATATGCCGGATATCTGATATGCAACCCTGTGAAAACGCTGCTCGACTCCCAAGGGGGTCTGGACCCACAGGTTAAGAACCATTGGTGTAGCGCACTCTCTACTGGGCTTCTGCCTATATCACGTCTCCTGGAAACTGCAGGACCTGCCTGCTTCAAAAGCCTGTTTGTTCTCTGCCCACCTGAGCAAGCCTGCCACTGTGCTTTATGGCTGAGACGCTGGAGAAAGAGATCTGCCTCTAGCGCAGGTGTGTCCTGCCTCTTTTCTGCTAGCAACAGGCTTGGCACACAGGTCAGAATCCACCCACTGCTGTGCCTGGTTCTGGTGGCTCCACTTGTATTTATAGCCTCTATCACTCCCTCCACCCACCTCTAGATGGCAGCACCCTCAGTTCCCCACCACACTGAGAGCCCTACCTTCCTCCCAGACATGTCTGACAGAAGCCCAGTCACTTGAGCTGTCCCAGCATTTGATTTGAAGACTGGGGGTGGGGTGTTTAATAAGAAACAACAGCCACCTGGATGGTGTGAGGCCTGAAAGATGCCACAGACCTGGTTGGAACTTGAGTCCCAGGAACATGTTCCATGTACCTTAGAGCCAGGGGGCTGGGAAGAAAGCTCCAAACCCTAGCATGGTGGAAACCCTCTATGATCATCCACTTCTCCCACCTAAGAACCTTGGGGTTCTGCATCTGCCATCTGCCATCTGTCACCTGCAAGCAGAGATAAGCCCTAGAGGCTCTCCTGATTCAGTTGCCCCATTCTGGGAGGAGTCTGGGAGTCTGGGAGTCTGGGAGTCTGGGAGTCTGGGAGTCTGGGAGTCTGGGAGTCTGGGAGTCTGGGAGTCTGGGAGTCTGGGAGTCTGGGAACATTTCCAGGTGTGCCCTGGGCTGGAGGATCTAAACAGCTGTGAAAAAGCTGGGTCTTCTAGGGTCTTGAAGAAAGAGACTGTAGTGTCAGGCTGCTACACTGAAGGTAGTGTCCCAGCCTCCAGTGTCCCCTTGCCCTGATGTCACACTAGGCAGGAAGGTACCTGGAAGCTAAGGGGCATTTCTGCAACCAACAGTTCTGCCACAGGGTAACCAGAGCTGAGCCTAATGGATCAGCAAGAGGCTTCCTCCCCTGTGGGCAGCTAGGTTACTGCTGGACTGAAGGCTTGATGGGCATGTGCAATGAATGCCGCATTCCTAGCTCCAGTCCTCAGATGTGTCCTGAATGACCAGAGGAGGAACAAGGGAGACTCTCGCAGCTTTCTGCTGCCAGCCATGAGCTCTGCAACAGGCAAGCTGCTGAGTTTGTACCCCTCCAGAACCCAGGAGCTCCCAAGAGACATAGAAAATGTTCTTCCCCCTCATAAATGAGATGGAGGATTTTGTCAATGAGATTTCATCCAGCCGAAGCTAGCCTGGCCTTCTGCTTTGGGCCATACCCTTCGCAGCAAGAAAACATTGACAAGAGCATTGATCATGGACTTACTAGCCTTACAAAACCCATGTCTGTCCTTCATCCATAGCCACGTCTGAAGAATTCCATGCCAGTCACACAAACAGCTGGAGACACACATTCACTCAGATTCAGGTTAGAGTACCCAGTGCTTAGCAAGATCCTAGACACAGAGGGAGGTCTGGGGCTCCTGGAGAAGTTAATGAATGGATAGATTAATGAATGACACAGCTGTCCTATTGTGAGAATGATACAGTATCTGTCCCTGGCCAAGAGGTGCATGAAAATGTCTCTCCTCGCCTGTGACCTCCACATACCTCCTGCAGTCCTTTGAATGGGAACAAAAGGTCTGGCCATTGCTGTGTGCTGATACCTAGGGAAATAGCCTGGTTGGATAGACACAGAATATATCCTATCCAACCACAATATAAGGGGGAGGGAGGGGCTTGGTTCCTAAAGGGAGGCACAGGGGAATCTTGGGTTACAGTAATAGGAGATGTAGCCCTGCTGACAGACTTGGCCTTTGTGGTGGCTTGGATGTGTGTCCCTGTAGTCAGGAACATTTTGGGGGCTGGCCTAGTTTGGAGGAGGTGTGTGCCTGGATGTGGATTTTGAATGTTGAAAGACTCAGTCGTTCCTGGTATAGCCTCTCTGCTTTGGTTCAAGATGTGGGCCCGCGACTTTTGTTCCCAGAATCCAGTTCCTGTAGCCTGATGCCCCTCTATGGCATCCACGGATTCTAACTCTAGAACAGTAAAGCCCAAATAAACTCGTTCTTCTGTGAGTTGCCTTGGTCACAGTGTTCTTAATCACAGCAATAGAAAAGTAACAGAGATGGAATTGCTTCTTCTGTGGTGACACGGGATGATCCCGTGACCCTGACTTTGGGTTGAGATCAGGGCTGATAGCTGTCACTGGGCCAGCGGGCCTCCTTCCTCTGCATATCTCAATGTTGGGCCCCTTCAGAACATTTCCACCACAAGGACCCTTCCTGTCAAGTCCCACCCACCCCCCTCTTTCCCAACCCCCTGTGCTCACCAATCTGTTTTCCACATCCATGATGCTATCATTTCCGCGATAGTATCTAAATGGAATCCCACAGTATACAGCCTTTGGCACTGACTGGCTTTCTCCACTCAGTGAATCCAGCCCGGCAATGGTATGTGTTTATTGTTTATTGTGTCCTTGAGCTACCACTGGCTCCTCTGTGTCACTGGCTTTGCCAGGCCTGGAGCCTTCCCTAGGTGTAGGAACCTGCAGGGTCTCTACATCAGGAAACCACTGGGCACGTCAGGGGTGAAGGGTACAGGTGCATGTGCCTGGGCAGGGGTGGACATTTGTTCTAAGGGCAAATGGCTCCCGGAGGCCCCATCTGAAGAGTCCACATTCAACACCAAGGAACAGAGAGAAGAGAGGTATAGTACTCAGGTGGGAGGTGGGCAACCCTTCCTTGCCCATCTTCCTTCCTGACCTCTTGCAGCCTATTAGGGTAGCCATGTGCCTCATACTGGCCCATTCTGTCCGAGGAGCCCCTAGGGGAAGTATGCAGATACCCGAGGTCTATGGGATCTGTATTGAGGGCTTAGTGCACCTTGGCAGTGAGACCCTTGGTCATCTCATCTCCAGTGGTCAGAGGGGGCTACGTTCTTCCTTCTAAGGAGCTGATCTCTGCAGGGCTGAGGGCCCACGGGGCCGGGAGACCCTCTGGGGTTGGCTTGGAATGGAGCCCCAACCCAGGTGCAGAGCCTTTACTCAAAGAGATGCAGAGACTGTGGCTGCTCCCGCTTGCCCTCGCTGCTGCTACCTGTCTCCCTAGTGGGAGCTCAACCTGGGCATTTCCTACAGAGAGTGAAATAAACAAGGCTGTAAATAATCCTTTCCCTGTGAGGCTGAAAGACAGAAGGGCCCTGGATAGAGATAGCGGAAGATGCAAGGGCCACAAGGGGGCCAGCAAATTTTGTTCCACTCACTGGAACAGAGACAGCTGAGAGGCGGATACCAGACAGGAAAGAACAGCTGAATCTCCAGGGCCTCACTCTGCAGGGGATCCCAAACCTGCCTCCCCCATAAGCAGGCAAGAATGGGGGTGGATCACTGCCATGGCCCCTCCCCTGCCTTGCCCTACTGTGGGCCATGCCAGAGGCCTCCAATTCTCACAGCATGCAGCTGCCTCCCCATCAGTCCTCCTCAGTACGGAGAGTGGTTTCTGCTGAGTCTCTGGACCACTATGGACACACTCACAAACCGGGCTCCTTGAGGATGCTGACCTGAGTACAGACTCCGACTCCGTGCATTCTGGCCGTGTGACCTCAGGGAAGTCATATGCCTCTTTGGACCAGGCTTTTGTTTGTAGAGTAGAGATGCCCCCCATCAGCTCAGAAAGCATAGACAAAAAGAGCAGCTACTCTTGGCATGAATCATCAACACAGCGCACAGTAGTTCCCATCCTGTGGCCGCCAGGGTGCCTGCTTCAGCGTGGCCTTGGCCTTGGGAAGTCATATGCCTCTCATGTCTGGGTCTTGTTCTCCAGATATGAAGGCAGCTTCCTGTGTACCAGGCTTGCTGTTGCGTGGTTCAAAGCACTTCTTGCTCTGAGGCCATCATTAGCACACTTTCTAAGCATCCAGTTGCACTGGGCACTGTCATTCATCCCATGATGAAAGGAGGGTGGGTGGCCACAACCACGACCTTCAAGGGTCTTAGAGTCTAATGGCAGCATTAGCACCAGAACTATATACCTTCATATGTGTGTGTGTGTGTGTGTGTGTGTGTGTGTGTGTGTGTGTGTATGCATATAGTACAGGGATCTTGGAGCAGGGCAGCGGGTAGCCAGGGTGTCCCTAGCTAGGCTTACAGAATCAGGTCTCAAAGCTCTAAGGGAACAGAATATTCTAAAAGCAGGGCATGTTGGGTATGCCATTCAGGACAGAGGGGGTTCCAGCAAGAGCTTGGGAGCAGGAATCTAAGGAACACATAGCTGCATATAGAGTAGGGTTTTCCTGAGGAGGTAGAGGGTACCAGCCATTGAATGGCCTGTGCAAAGTGTCCATCTACTCAAAGAGAACCATCTGGAACATCTTCCATCTCTCAAGGGGGAATGTCAAAGTGAGCTGCTTGCCTTCATGGTGGCCCTCACATAAGCCAGGGATTTGAGCCCACTATGGGTTCAGGGCCAGAGGTTCAGTGGGAGCTGTTCTCTAATGGTACACTGTATGTGGGTCCTCTGGGGTAGGGTGACCTGTGATAGTCACCTGGACAAGGGCTCTCCATTCTATCCTTCAGGATCAAGCCTCCTGTTCAGGCTCCTTGGGTACTCAGGTGCTAATGGGATCCAAAGGCAACACCTCAGAGTGCTCAGAAATGGCCCTGGAGAGAGAGGCTCTGGGATGGTGGAGTGATTCACTCTCACTAGGCTGGGAAGGCACCTCTGAGTCTGCAGAAAGCTGCTCTCCCCAAGTTCCCATAAAGTGTCCTGCGTCTCCACTAACTCATTGATCCACATGTTTTCCCAGGCCTGAAGATTTCTTAACTGTCATCACAAGGTTAGAAGAATTGTGGGTTAGGAAACTATGCAGCGTATTAAAGTCAGGCTGAAATATTGCCACAATACAGAGAAATATTTTATATTTATTCTCTTTTAGAAATTGTTATAAAGGGAATATAATGAGAATGTTGCAAACGAGCAGAATATTTTCTTCTAACCTGACAATAAAAATATGTCAACTGCACGCATGAAGGCCTAATAGGGAGCAGCCCATAGCTCTAGAGGCACGGGGAGTTAGAGAAGATTTCACTTGGTATCTCAGACAGCTCAAAGAGCGGAAATGGTGGTGTCTAAAGCAGGATTTCTTAGGGAAGAATCCACAGAGGATGGGGGGAGGCAATGGATAGCCTCTGAGCCTAAAGAAATCCTGGAACTGGTCAGAGATCAGAGAGGCTAGCAGATACACCCATATCATCGTCGTCGTCGTCGTCGTCGTCGTCATCGTCATAGTCGTCCCATGATTCCTCTCGTCCTCCATCATAACCATTATCCCATGATTCCCAATCTATCACTCAGCTCTCTTACTCCCAATATCATTTCCAACTCCCACCACCACCCATCATCATCATTATCAACATCCCTGTCACCATCACCACCATCTGTATCATCTCTACTCTCACCGCCATCCAGGATCATCCCATCACCATAATAGCTACCATCTGTATCCTGACCGCTACTACCACCCCATGATGGTGACCATCAGTCACCACCATCTTCATCCTCCCCACTGCCACCATTCCCATCACCAGCACACGGACACCACCATTATCAGATTCTCACCATCAGCACCATTTTTACCGTCATCCAGTCCAGCATCATTACTATCACCACGGCAACCGTCATGCATCACCACCAATAGCACACTGTCCTGACCATCACAACAGTCACCATCTTTGTCCCTCTATCACTATTATCTACACTGTGCATATCATACCTCCAGCATGACCTTTACCTAATTATTATCACTGTCATTTCCATCGCTGTTTTCTGGTTAGCATCACTTTCACCATAGTTATCTACAGCGGAATCTCAGTTATAGAATTGCCACCACTTCGGCTGTCATTTCGTCCCCAGGATCACCGTTGCTGTTATTCCATTACCACCAACATCAACATCCCAACACCACCACCATGACCCTGTGACTACTCTCCTGTGTATCCAGTATGGTAACCAGACAGCTTACACAAGCACACACGTGTCTGAGGGATGGACCTCGTCTGGGGTGCCAGGTTACTCTGTCAGCTCAGAGGCCGAGACACGGCTTGAAAGCACCTGTTAAGTCTCAGAACGGTGACGAGCTTTCTCCTTTGACAGCGTTACGTGCGTTACATGCCATATGTTGTCACTGATTGCAGGCTGTGAGGAATTCCACTCACTTAGTACTGGATAGACTCAACAGTTTGTACAGGCCCAGGGGCTAGCCGAGGAGTCCAACACAGGCAGACAATCCTGCTTCAAGACAAGATGCAAGTCACCTGGTGCTTAACACGGGGCGAGATGCCGTGAAATCTCTTGGGTTTGGTGTGAGGTGAGAATGGGGGACTTTAGGGAAGAGGAGATGTACTCCCATGGAGGAAAGCGCAGGGAGGCTGAGGAGGGCTAAGAGTTGGGGGTGACTTCAGACTAGGTCTTCCAGGAAGTAAGGTCTTCTGGTCTGTGGAGAGCCCGGCTTCTGACCTGTATGAGGAAGGTGCTTGGATCTGACTATGTGTCTTGTGGCTCTCAAAGTCACAAGAACCATATGGTTTATGATTTGGTGGCCAGTCTGCCAAAGTCCAGAAGGCAACATCCCACCCCTCTTTCTGAGCCCACACTCAAAGGTTCTGTTAGTAGAAAATCTAACAATTACTCATAGAGAACTTCTACCAAGTTGCTCTGCGGTGAGGTGGAATGGCATGGCAGCCCCAACTGCTATTAGGACCTCACCTTTCAAAGCATGTGAGCTGGCGTGCCCAGAAAGGCTGCCCAGATAACCTGACCTGACCCTTGCTGGGGACTGTGATTCCCAAAACTATGTGACAAACAGCTCCCCAAAGCCTGCTGGGAGCCAATGGCTCTCTGGTGCTACATTTCCTCTATGGTACACTTGCTAGGACCACACCTGCTGGGACCACACCTGCAGGGATCACACCTGCTGGGACTACACCTGATGGGACCACACCTGCTGGGACCACACCTGCTGGAACCACACCTGCAGGGGCCACACCTGCTGGGACCACACCTGCTGGAACCACACCTGCAGGGACCACACCTGCTGGGACCACACCTGCTGGGACCACACCTACTAGGATCACACCTGCTGGGACTACACCTGCAGACACAGTGCTTTCCACAGAAGTGAGTCACATCACCTCTGTCCATCAGTGTTGGATCTCTCCCTAATCCCAAGCACGGGTGATCTCAAAAGGAAAGAAAGAACAGCAGGAGGGTTAGAGAAACCTCTGGAAGACAGAGCTCACTGTGCTTCCAGGCTGATGCTTGTGGACCGGCTTCCATGTCCACAGCCAATGCTCATCTCTCTCTCCCAGGGGATCAGCTGGGATTATGCTGTGCTCTGGACTCAGCAATGTGTACAGAGGGCAGGGGTGCCCCCGGGGGAAGGTGTCCTCAAGTTGACATTCAACTTCCCATTGCTAAAAATACTTCTGAAGCCAAGCCACTCAGGATTATAAAGAGACCAGAGATTGAGAATTCAACACAAATCCACCCAGTGCTGGGGAAACCTGACCTTCAAAACTTCCTGTCAACAATTTTTGAAACAGAATACTATTTATACAGCTTAAAACAAATCATTGTGTAGCCCTATGCGAAATCTTCATGTTCCAATTTAGACTCTGTAGTCCTTCCCAGAGCTTGGCTGTGTTGGCAAGAATCGCCATCAGAGAGTGTTTGAAAAACACTGTATTGCTGTAGAAATTCCAAGTTTGGGTTACGCACAATCAACTTATAAATATTACATTCATGTTCCCCGGACCTGAACAGCTGAGCATTAATCTCTCAAGATTAGTAGCTAAGTGTGCAGGAATCCACCATGCACAAATAAGAAACCCACTTCCCTGACACGTGTGGGCCACTTAGGAAGAAGCCAAAAAGGTCTGCATCATCTTAGCATTAATTTTTTATTAGAGCAGCCCAAGCTCATGCTCAGACTTATAACAAACAGCTCTTCCCGGCTCACAGGCATCCTGTCTCCCACCCGACAGCGCTCTCACTTGTCCTTGAGGATGGGAAACAACTTCTTCCGATCTGCACGTTGCTGCTGCGGCTGCTGCTGGTTGGATTCTAGAAGATTCCATCCAGGCTTAAACGGGAATGACACCTCAGGATGTTGAGTGTGGAAAACATGATGCTACGTGTCCCCGCTGAGCAAGAAAGGCCTTACTGGTGCCCTGATAAATTACTAAAACACGGGCCAGATTTAAGGACCAAATTCAATCTTGCCCTGCCTCCCAAGAGGCCAGCGCTTCTGTCTTTTGTACTTGGGTTTCACAATTCTACAAAACTCCCTATTTATAAGCCACAACCAAGCTAATATGCTCAAACTAAGCGCAAAGTCCATCCCATTCTGGGCTCCCGCTCAGATCTCAGGGTTCCCCTCCCCAGATGGAGGTTCCTCTGCCTCTTTGCTGGGTTGCTACCAGCCCTTCCTTCCAAAAGCCATGAGCCAGACTGATTAATTATGGATTCTCCAAACCTCCAAGCATTCACTAAAGTTAATCTTTTAAATGATCTTCATGTAAATCAGGCCCTGTTCAGCCCCATCCAGGGCCCCTCTGCCTTATCTAACAAATAGTATCAATCGAATCGATGCAGTTATTTAGCGGGTAATGGGCTCCAAGCTGGAAACCCCAGGTCGGCAGTTTTGGGTGGTGATCACTCTTGTTCATCTTATGTCTGCAGCCAGGACAGGAGCCAATGCTGTCCCCAGCCCACCTGGCTGTGCTGGCCTTGGACCAGCTGGGAAGGGCATGCACAGAGCCTCCAAGGGGAGAAGGTATGCTATCTTTCCCCAGCTCACCCAAGCTCTTGAGGCCCCTGCAGTCCATTTCTCAGTCCCTGGCACCGTGCTTGGTGCACTGTGTCTACAGACATGGCAATGAATGACAGCATAGAATGGCCATTTTGTTTGGCTCTGTGACTATTCCAGATTGGGCAGGCAAGATGGAACCTGAAGTCCAACAGTGTCATCTCTTCTGAGAGAGTGAGGCCTGAGTCTGAAGAACACGGCAGACCTCTTGCCCTTATTTAGGAAGTGGGAGGGCTGATGGGATGTTTGCTGCATGAAGGGGACAGCGCCCGCCCCCCCACCCCAGTCACACATGGGACATAAGGGGTGGATATGACCTTGCTGTGCCCTCTGCCTCTCTGGTCCTCTGGTAACAAGAGTTTTATCAATCATGGTCTCATATAACCCAGGCCAGCCCCCCAACTCACTAGGTAGCCAAGTACAACCTTGCATTTCTGATCTTCTTGACTCCACTCTAAGTGTTGGGGTTACAGACATGCACAACAACAATGCCTGGCCTATGACCTGCTGGAGATCAAGCCTGGGCTTTAACCTAGGCTAAGCAAACATTCCAACAACTGAGCTCTGGTCCCAAGAACCTGGCTCTTTAGTCATCTGGTCTACCTTCCCCCAACAGCCTCCTTCATGCCAGTCCCTCATTACCACCATGCTGTCACCAAGTGCTGCTGCGGACCCTGCTTCTGCCAGGATTCACAGAGGGAGACAGACCAAGGCCAGAAGGCTTGTCAGTGTCCGTGCCGACCCCTAGCAGCTGAGCCACGCCTCTGGGTTGGAAGCCTGTAGCTTTTGCTTTCCTGCTAGAATTTCTTCCGAGAGCAGTCATCCCCAGCCACTCCCCCTGGCTCAGGCAGACTCATATGTGGTGAAGCCAGCCCCTGGTTAAACCCTGGGCGGGGTCCATGGACCCCTGAGACTCCCCAGGCATGAATACAATTGTGTTTTTTCCCACCAGGTCCACAAGCAGCACTGTAAACTGCAGGGCACAGATCCCTGTTGCCTGAGCCATCCTGGAGACTGGTCTCTAACTCTCCATGTCAATATCGCCCCTTCTCCTTGTCCCCACTCCCCAGTGGGAAGTCTGTGTTCTGAGAGGACATTTCTGCAGGGCTCAGATCTTCACGCTGTTGTGTGCATATTCCAGAGAAGAGCTGGTGCCGGCTGAGGACAGCTTTCTTCTAAGTGAGTACTGCACTTGGCCACTGACCCATCTCACATCATCAAACTGCAATGTGATACTTTTATGGGCCTTGCTTCTCAGGCTTCTGAAATTGGCCCCTACCTTTCAGGAGCCAGTGCCCTAACTATCTAGCTGTCTGAACCTCAGTGTAAGGAAGAGGACAATTTAACCCATGAGAGAGTGGCACCAAAGCCAGGCCTGCTCTCCCCTCCTATAGGTTTTAAAAAGTGAGTCTTAATGTAGCCCAGGCTAGCCTCCAACTCCCTATGTAGCCTAAATGTATCCATAGGGCCGGAGGGTTGAGTCATTGAGGAGATTCCCACACCACGAGGCTCTACCTGCCCCCTCTGCTCCTCCTCGCCATGTGTCAGGAGAGAAAGTGCTGAGGGCTAAAGGAAGACCCTTCACGCTGTGCAAAATGTGATATTTGCAAGAACTGGCAGAGACCAAGGAAGATCAAAGCCATTCAATTTGCAGTGCAGTGATGAGGCGGAGGCAGAGGCTTTTAATTCAGTTTCTCTTTTAAAAAAGTATCTATGAATGTTTACATGATAAATGCCTCTAAAATGCTTCTTGTTGATACAAGAGAGAAGAGATGCTGGTGTGCAGATGCCTGTGTCTGAGAAGCAGTCTCCCAGGGGAGACAAAAAGGTATCAGTAGATGGTGATTATAGCCCAGAGCCCATGGACCACACTGCTGAAAGGAATGGAAATGTATGCCTATCAGGTTTCCTTCTACCAAGAGCTCACTGCACACCCCCTGAGCATGCAGGACCCTATTACACATCCCTGAGCATACAAGACACTATTGCACACTCCCTTAGCATGCAAGAGTCTGCCTCACCTACCCTGAGCGTGCAAGACCCTAATGCACACCCCCTGAGCATGCAAGATCCTGCTTCATCCACCATGAACATGCAAGAATCTGCTACAATACCCTAAGCATGAAAGACCCTACCTTATATCCTTTGAACATACAAGACCCTACTGCCTAGCCCCTGAAATACATGAGCCTACAGCATAGCCTCTGAGCATACAAGACCCTACTGCATACCCCCTGAACACACAAGACCCTACTGCATACCCCCTGAACACACAAGACCCTACTGTATACCCCCTGAACACACAAGACCCTTGCATACCCCTGAACATGCAAGATCCTGCTTCACCCATCTTAAGCATGCAAGACCCTACTGTACAACTCTTGAACATTCAAGACCCTACTTTACACTCCCTGAGCATGCAAAACTGTCTTGTACACCCCTGAGCATGCAGAGAAATCCTCTGTTGAAAGTTGTCACCTGGTACTGTACTGTTAAGCAGTCCATGACCCTCCTGCAGCCTTAAGGAGGAGGTGCCATTGGGCAATTCTTGAAGGATGGATAGTTCACTTGACTAATAGAGACCCTAAGGGCCCTCTCAAAGCGTTTGCCCGTCTATCCTTGTGCCTACTCTACTTTTAGATCATGTGATGGTTTGTATTTGCTCTGCCTAGGGAGCGGCACTATTAGAAGGTGTGGTCTTGTTGGAGTAGGCATGGCACTGTGGATGTGGGCTCATCCTAGCTGCCTGGAAGTTAGTATTCTGCTAGCACTCTTCAGATGAAGATGTCGAACTCTCAGCTATTCCTGCACCATGCCTGCCTGGATACTGCCATGTTCCTGACGTGATGAATATGGGCTGAACCTCTGAACCTATAAGCCAGCCCCAATTAAATGTTGTCCTTATAAGAGTTGCCTTGGTTATGGTGTCTGCTCACAGCAGTAAAACCCTGACTGAGACACTGCTCTGCCTTTAGATCACTTTCCTCTATGACACATACCAATGAACGAATGAATGATGAATGAATGAATGAATGAATGAATGAAGAACACATATAGAATCTCAGAAGCACCAGACAGCTGGTTCTATGACATTTTTCTTTAAGTTAACTCACAGTTAACTCACCTTGGCCCTAGCAGATGGACAAGAGATGTAGTAGCCCATTTTGCTGATAAAGAAACGGAGGCAGAGTAAGTATTTTGGTGACTGGAAGATTTATATTCATCGACAAAAGCTACTGTGGCTAAAGCTGCCCAGGTGTTCCCATCTCACTGAAAGGAAAAGGCGGGAGGAACCTGAGGCAGACTTCCCGGTAGGATCCCTTCCATCTTTAAACTACACTCCAAGATGATTGTCAACAGAACATGCCCATCTGGGTGTATGCAAGCAGGCGTGCCCACACCACTCAGGCTGCTGTAGCTGGGGCTGAGAGCAGCCTTGCCCTGGCTCTATCTCCAGACCCCACGTGAGTCCCTTTCTATCCTCAAGATCCTGATTGGTAGTTATCACCCCTGAGGCTGTCAACGCCTGAAAAACACACTTCCTCAAATCCGGGTTCCAAGGAGTATACTGTGGGCTCAGACATGAATATATCCAAAGTCTACACAGGGCCCTGCACACACACAGCTAGCTTCTGAGGGCCAAAGGAATCCTGCTCTTGGGTGGGCGATTTGTGGGCACGGGTGACAGCAGGCAGGGCCAGGCTCCTCCCTTCTGACCATTTCACAGCGACTAGTCCTCACAGTGGCCAACAGGGGGCGCTGAAGATACAACTGAACTAGTTTTAGTTTCCAGATGGGGAAACTGAGGACATCGGCATATCCTGCCAATGTCGGGAAGCCCGGAGCCTACAGGGAGACCATGCTCTGGAGAGTAGGATCCTGGAGTTAGACAGGCAGAGCATTAAAGCCTACCACCCACACATATTTATTTCTATGATCTCTGTGTATATGTACGTGTGTGCTCATGCCCACGTGCGTGTGTGCTACAGGGCCTTGTGACTTCTAGGTTTTGATGGCAAAGTGTGTGTGGGGAGGGGGTGGCTGGGACGATCCACAGAGGTTTTCCTTGGGTCACATCCAAAAGCTGTCTGGATTCCATCGTAATCGTAATCGCTCATCCCTTCACCCTTCAGACATATTTACACAGTCTGACAATAGACCACGAATCTCTTCGAACTGGCTCCTTCTTATGAAGTTCACATGGCTGACTGCTGTTAAGAGTGGCTTTGGTCCTCTCCATCAGCATGGAAGAGAGAAGTGTCCCCTTCCAGTGGGCATTGTGTTTGTCATTTAATTAATTAAACTTAATTCTAGTTCTTTGGAAACAGACATTTTCCTATAGTCAGAGGGCTGCTTCCGTGGATGGAAGATGGTAGCCATTCACAGTGGTGGTGTATCCTAGACAGGCAGAGGGCTCCAGTGGCCCTCCTGAACAATGGCATTGGGTGTCAGGGTGGGTCACACCCAGACACTGTGTTCAAAGAGTGTCTGTGCCCTTACGCTAGTGCACAGAGCCTGGGGAGGCTTTGAAATGTCTAAAAAAAACCACCCCAGGCACCGCCCTGCCCCCTGCCAAATGCAGCTGGGTGATTCTGCCAGCGAAGAAGGTGGGGGTCTATTCTGAGTCAGCTGCTGTCTCCTTATCCCGAGGAACAGAGCAGACAGCTGCCTGGGATCCAGGCCGACTGTGATGAGTATATCGTGCACCACGGAATCTACACGGCTCTGCAAAGAGATACTCAAAGGCGTGCACATACTTGTGAGCACACACACACACCTGCTATGCACACTAGAGACTCACGAGTCTTCCAGGGATCTTGGGAAAATGTCCTTCACGTGTAGTATGCGACACCACTGGCAGAGCATGTCAGGCCCCCACAGCCTGGGGTCTCAGTGGTACTCGCATTTTGATGTCGTGAGGGGCTTGCAGCCTCCTGGGCTATGTGCACAGCAGCCATGTTGGATACAGACACGTCACTGTGTGGTCCTTGCTCAAGGACTCTCCAGTCAGGAGATCTACACCACGAGCTGTGATGGACATGCTCTGCAGTCCATAGTTGCTGGCCATGAATATTCATCAGGGTCCTCCTGAAGGTGTTGCTGAATCAGGGATTGTGAGCCAGAAAGCTTACCCACAATGCCATGCAGCAGGCTCTGAGCCCTGTGAAGACTCCTGTCCATAGTCGGGGTTCTGACCATCTAAGTGCTTAGGCCACCTTGCTGAAGCAGCCTTGATACTGCTCAGCCACAGGGAGTTCACTCGCCACAGGTTTTCTCAGGGTCACTTTCCCTGGCTGTGGCTCTCCCTCTTCCCACAGGTTTTCTATTTCCTGACAGGGTGCCTTGGAGCAAGTGACTCCCAACTTCCCACTCCCAGTTCTGTCTCATGGTGGCTCCCTGTGTGACCGTGCATCTAGGGCGCACACCTTTAGGCACGTGTTTAAGGATGCTTCCAGAGAGATTTAACTGAGGAGGGAGGGCCCACTCTGAATGTGGGGGGCAGCACCCCAGAGACTGGGACCCCAGAAGGATTAAGAAGGGGGCTGGGCACAGCACTCCTCTCCTGTCTTCCAATGGGTGTGACCAGCTGCCTAGCTCCTGGCACCCTGCCTTCCCTGCACAATGGATGCTACTTTCTGAAACTGGGAGCTGAATAACCCCTCTGTCCCTAAGTCACTTTTGCCAGGTATTTTGTTAGGGCCTAGCTCACTTTAAACCAACTGCCATTTGACCTGAGTGCTTTTCTTCAAGGAGGAGAGACTATGAGATCAAGATCCCCCGTTCTCTGAACCACCAAGCTTCCAGTCACCATCCCTTAAAAGCTCATCGCCCCAAGGCAGTGGCTGACCACCAATAGACCTGGCACACTGGGTTCATCGTGCTCCATGGCTTACCTGGCTTGTGCCCCTCAAACAGGTCCAGGCCTTGGCTCTCAGGCCAACAGAGAAGGCCCATAAGCTCGAAATGCATTCGACAATTTATCTGAGAGGAGAACTTGGAGGCCACACTGCTGGTGTCCTCAAGGAACCCCGGGTAGGGAGTTTTCTCTTTCCCCTTAGAGGTTTTTTTTTTTTGTTTGTTTGTTTGTTTTTTTGCATAAAAGCTAAGGAGGTGCTGGTGGGATGGCTTAGTGGGTAATGGTGCTTGCCTTCAAGACTGGCAACCTGAGTTTGATCCCTGGGACCCACATGGTAGAAAGAAAGAGCCAATTCTTTCGAGTTGTCATCTGAACTCCACATGCACTTCATGGCATGCATGCATACATACATGCAAACATACATACATACTTTGAAAGACAAAAAGCTAAAGCATTAGGTGTCAAAACTCCTATACCTTGGACAAAAGGCTTAGCCTCTGTAAGAACTTGTTTGTGACATTGAGCAACCATCAGCTGTGAAGCCCATTTCTCTTTAGGGACCATTATTTCCCTGTGCCATGGGGCAGTGGGACAGCAGAGTGCTGACACACATGCCCAGGACAGTGCCTGGGTAGGTCCTACATAGACGACAACTGGCAACTGTGCCGTAGGAAGTCTCAGAAGCCTGTGAGGGAAATCACCAGCAGGCACAGCCCTCAATTCCAGTTTCCTTTGAGGGATAGATAACCAGGCAGGGACATAGGTGAGTCCCCCACCATGGGGACATACTTTTCCATAGGTGAGTCCCCCACCATGTCATGGGGCTTAGGGCTGGAGTTTTGAATGGCTTGAAGGGGGAGGCCAGATGCCTTTCCCATGACAAAGAAAAGCCACTTCAAGAGGGCGGGCAGGCATCTCCAGATTCCATGGGCTGGAAGTTGCTGTTGTTCCCACTGAGGCTTTGGGTAGCAGGCTTTCCAGTCTCCCTGACCTGAGGTCACTCTCAGAGTATGACGCAGCCTGTGACCCACCTAGCTGTAGACATAGCCCCCACAAGGCTACCTTTATCATGACCTTGGGCAGAAGGCCACAGGAATGTAGAGTGGTCCCTGAGTGCTGATCTGGAGCCTAGCATCTTCCAACAGGAGAGTGGCCAGGGCTACTAGTCCTAGGCTATAAAGGCAGTGGCAAGAAGATAAGGGTAGCTCTGGGTCCATCTAAAGCACAGTCGGAAAAAGCCTGGGTCTCTCTCTGGCAACACACACACACACACACACACACACACACACAGGGGCGGGGGGGGGGCACCTGGAAAAGGAACAGGAGAGAAAGGTGCTCTTTGCATCCTCAGTGACTTCCTGACCCCAGGGAATTTAGGTTCCAGGAGGAGCAAGAAGCAGGTTCACGGATCTCCCCAACCTCTTCCTTAAGATGGACCCCAGGCCCCAGCAGCTGCCACAGGTTGGTGTTCTGACAGTGTCTACATCCTTCCACAATAGCCAAGAAGTGACACATCAGCGTCTTTGACAACCGTTTAGCTGACAGGTGCTTCAAGCAACCAGACAGGGGCGTGCCACTGAAATCCTGTGCATGGGATGAGGAACAATGCCACCAAAGACTACTCCAAGAGGGTTTGCTCAGCCAGTGTGTCATTAGCTAATCAAACAGGGTTCAGGGACCATATGGTGAGTATCTCATAGTGGGCCAATTACCTGCCCTGATGGGTTGGGTGCTTGGCTGAAATGTCACCCAAGCCCAGAGGACAGCTGGCTGGGGACTGAGATGCAGGACTGACAAGGCCTTGGCTCTTGCTCTTTCTGTCAGGGAGACATGTCCTGCAACAGTGTTTACACAGATAACTCTGTGGAGCTAGCAGACACTCAAGTGAGTTGTATGGAGAATCCTAAACAACTGCTCTGTGTGTGTGTGTGTGTGTGTGTGCGCATGTGGTATATATATATATATATATATATATATATATATATATAGTGCATAGTGTGTGCATCTGACATATGTGTGTCATGCACATGGTGTATATATGTATTGTGATATATGTGCATGCATGCTGTATGTACGTGTATACTATGTGCATGTGTGGCATGTGTGTGTAGTGTCTGTGTGTGTACAGTATGAATATGTATAGTGTGCATGGGGGTGTAATAAGTGTGTGGTGTGGGATCTTTGTGCATGTTTGTGTTATCTGTGTGTACAGTGTTTTTGTGTTGTCTATATGTGTGGTATGTGCATGTGGTATGTATATATGTATATGTGTGTGCATGTGGTGTATATGTGTTGTATATAATGTGTGCATGTGATATATGTGTGTGTCATGCACATGATATATATGTGTGTGTGTGATGTCTGTGCATGCATGCTGTATGTATGTGTATAGTATGTATGATATGTGTGTGTGTAGTATCTATATGTGCATAGTATGAAGATGTATAGTATGTGGTATGGGTTCTTTGTGTGTGTTTATGTTATCTGTATATACATTATGCACCTGTATGTATGGTATGTGCATGTGATATGTATGTATGTATGTGGTATTTGTGCATGTGTGTGACATGTTTGTGTGTGAATGGTGTGTATGTGTAGTATTTGTGTGTGACATATATGTGCATTTATGTGTATAGTATAGTGTATATATATACATGTACATGGTATGTATGTCTATAGTATGTGTATGCGTGAGAGTGGATGGTATGTATATGCATTGTACTTGTGTGTGATGTGTGCAGTATATATGTGTATAGTGTGTGATGTATATATGGTATGTACATGTATAGCATGTGCACGTGTTTCATGTGTGTGTGGTGTATATGTGCACAGTGTGCTCACATATGTGGTATGTATGTACATAGTGCAGAGAAGCCAGCCTCCAGCATACATGTGTGGTGTGTGTGTGGTGTATATGTGCACAGTGTGCTCACATATGTGGTATGTATGTACATAGTGCAGAGAAGCCAGCCTCCAGCATACATGTGTGGTGTGTCTGCAGTATGTATGTGCATAGCATACATATGTATGTATGTGCAAGCGTGTGCATTCGTGTGTGTGTGTGTGTGTGTTGGCCATGAGCACTTTACCACGACAGAGGCTATTGTGAGGGCATTTCCCAGGAGCACACTATAAAAGAGTCTTGTCCTCATCCTGGCTGCACCTCTGGGCTGGACACTCGACCTCCGTGGTAGCTTCTGTTCTCCACCCCCCTCCCCGCCCCAATCTCAGAACTGCACAGTGAGTTCCCTAAAGTTGTGGAAACTGTGCCCTAACACAACCCCCTTCCCTGCCGTTGTCTGGACCTGGTGCTCCTGTTAGGGGTGCTGGAGCCATGGTCACCAGGCTTCCACACGCCTTTCCTTGCCTGAGGACTTGATGGGGTCCTTCCCATCCCCTATCCTCCCGCAACCTAGAGACTCACGATTTCTCCCAAGGTCTCTTGGGAGAGCAGGCATTGAGCCTACATGGCTGCGAAACCCCAGCGTTGCCCGTAGTGGGCGCCCGTGTTCCTATAGTCTAACCTCTTCCTGTGCTCTACCAGCCTCTCTTGAACCTGAGCTGGAAGTTCAAAGGGCACAACTCACAACTCACCGTCAGCAGCAAAAGCTTCCAAGGTCCCCCTCGTCCCACCACGCAGCTCTGTACAGAACAGTAGCCCTACCTGGCCCTCAACTGTTGGGACGGTGCTGCCCCAGCCAGCAGCTGCCTCAAGGGCGCTGAGCTAGCCTCGAGTGCGTTCACAGAAACCTAGCACTCACCCAAAAGGGTCGCTTGGTGCCACCCTCATTTACAGGTTAGCACATGAAGGAAGCTCGGGCAGAAAAAAAACTGACATCCAAGGCCAATGGACGGTCACCCAAACGGGATATCCTGCTGCAGCAGAAAAGAGGATCTCAGATGCAGTCTATGGAGGCAGTACCTCCCAGTGACCTGCAGGGGGCAGGGCAGAGGCGCCAGCAGGAAGGCTAGCCTTCAGCCCAGACTCAACCCGCACAAACACAAGGACCTGAGGTATACTGCTCAACGCCACTGCCACTCATTTTCCTGATATTTTTTTTATTCCAGCTCAACTGTAAAAGTAATGGATAATCTACTGTTACACTAAAAAGACCTTTATTTTACACTGATCATTAACTGGAGGCTTCCCGGTGCAGACTGGTTCTATTAGAGACTTGAAATTGCTTATATCAATTTCCTTGTTCGGCAAAGACTTTCTTAAAGCGCGTTATAAGTAGTTTTCCCATTGCCCCAAAGGAAAGGGCTCAGCTGGGCTTCTTGCAGGGGACCCTCAGCCAGGCTCTGGAAATAGCATTGAATACTGAAGACGGTCCCCAAGAAGCTGGCAGCTGAGAGGTCCCTGCCTAATGGACAACAGCGAGAATGCAACCTTCTGTCTCCAGCTCTGTGCTGATGGAGGCAGAAAGGCTGCATTCCAGAGATGTCTACAGATAGGGAAGTTTGTGCTATGGACGCTGTCTTTCTGGGGATACCAGAGGGTCAGCACAGCAAAGGAACACCAAAAGCCAGTGTCTAAGTACATGTTCTATAAGAAGGGTATGGGGGTGAGCTCTCAGAGATAGCAAAAAGGACCAGATCTGCACAGGGAAGGGAGGGCAAAGGGCATTTCAGGGGTGGGGTGGAGTGGACAGTGTGGATACCACATTGAGACTGGTGACTCGCCATTCAAACATGAGGACCTGAGTTCAAATCCCCAATATCCACATGACATAAGTGCCTGTAATCCCATCATCCCTAGAGGTGGACACAGGAGACTTCCTGGAAATTTGAGAGTCAGCTACCCGGATGTACAACAGCAGCAAGTGACAAAAGAGAGACTTGTCTCTGAAGGTAGAAAGCAAGGACTGACTCCCAGGGTTGTCCTCTGTCCCACAAATCCACACTGTGGCATGTGCACACTTGCACACATGAACACACAAAAGGTTAAAACAATATTGCATTCGAAGCATGGTCCAACAGCCACACATTAGTGATGAGAGACTAAGAGCCAAGGTCACCGTGGCAGACC
Source organism: Mus caroli (assembly GCF_978045245.1). Taxonomy (NCBI): domain Eukaryota; kingdom Metazoa; phylum Chordata; class Mammalia; order Rodentia; family Muridae; genus Mus; species Mus caroli. Next base: position 4,977,039 of record NW_028227261.1, on the reverse strand, counting down.
GCTAAACAATGGTTACATAAGGACGAGGGAGAGTGACAGGTGAGCTGTACCGAACTAGAAACGGCAAGCACATTTGCCCTCTGCCTCAGCGATCCCATTTCTGGAATGCGTCCCGCGTCTGTACTTGTGCAAGCAGCAAGTGATGTATGCACGGGCACACTCCACATACAGTATTTCTCATAGAAAAAAAAAACAACCGCAGTGAGTTATAGCCCTGTGAGTTTGGAAAAAGTAAAAACAGAGGAGGTAGCAAAAAAAGTTCCCTGCAACAGTGGCAGACACTCTCTGGAGTAGCTCATTAAATCCAAAAAATATGACACGGCTCTGAGCAAACGGACGGGACGTGTGCAGAGGCTCCAGTGCACTGCCATGTGCATCAGTACCGAGAAACACCTGCCGTGGCAGGAAAGCCGGTGCGAGCGAGCGCTCAGTGGACGCCTCTTTCATTTTAGTACCATTTTGATTTTGAGCCACATGAGCACATTAACATAGGCAGGAGGATGACCGTTCAGAAATGTCTGTGCGGACCTCTCTGGAACACACAACTCAGTGTCATTTGTGGCAGAAGGGACTGTGCGGCTGGGTTAGGGTTGGGGCCCTGAGCCAGAAGGTTACTCAGGTGGGACACTGCAGAGGCTGGCAGTTCTAGAAGCAGAGTCCCTTCTCTGGCTGTGGTCAGAGGGGCGTGCAGCTGAGATGAGAGGAAAGTCAGAGAAAGGCAGAGTTGTGACTTTGAATACGGGCGGTTGTGTGCCAAGAGATGCCCCAAAGCCAGAGACTGGAGGGAAGTAGGGTCTCTCCAGGAGCCTCCTGTAGGAGCCTGCGGCCCGATGAACTGTGATTGTCAGGAGACAAAGCCCTGGGCATGTCTATGTTGGGGGTTGGGGTGGGGGTGGGACTGGGACTGGGTTTGACTTCAGATGTTCAGAACTGTAAGATGCTAAGATCAGTGTTACTGTTAGCCACTAAATTATCGCTACACAAGCCACAAATAGCAAGTATGTTTTGTTGTTGTTGTTTTTTAAGAAAAAAAAAAGTCAGGAAAGCACGCATGGAACACGTTTGCTTCTCTCTCACATGTGACTGGGTCACGGCAAGGAGGCCACGGACAGAAGCCCAGCTGGAGGCGTGGCTGTTTGTATCTGCTTTCCAAACACTACAGGGGGCAGGGTAGCCCAGAGTCAGGGGCCTGACTTCCCATAAGGGGAAGCTCCTTAAAGGCAGTCCATCCTGGAACTGCTCTGACTGCCTTCGGAGCATTGGACAAGGTGTTTGTCCCTCCTCCTTCAGAAGGCTGTAGCTGAAGCAGTGTCCTTGCTGGAGGCCAGCTTGCTCCCCTTTGCTAACCTGGGTGCCTGGCCAAGTGATTCACAGAGAAGAGCCAGAGTCTGAGGTCAAACCCCACCTGGGCGACTTTGGGGGAGGGGTGGGCACCAAGCACGCAGAGGTCGTATTTGTGAAATTCAGAGAATCCCCACCTGTGTGTTTAGGGAGGGAGCACTTAGGGCTTTCAGGGTCCCCTCAGAAGCCAGAGTGGAGGGACACCTCCAGTGACACTGTTGGCCATTATGTAATAAACCAGCATCCACGTGGCCCTGTGGCAAGGGGGAGTTATTGAACAGTAGAGGGGCCGGTACGGCTGGCAGGAGGCAACTCCAATCTCTCCCCCCACAGAGGGTCAGCCCAAGCTATCATCTCAGGCTGAGATGGACCATGGTCCTGTCCTTGTCTTCAGATAGCCACCATGGGCAGAACTTGTAAGGTTCTGTTGGCAGGACCCCCTTTACATTCCCAAATCCTCCTGTCCCTAGGACTTCCTCACATCCCCTGACCAGTTCATGTGCTTCCTTGAAAGCCCAGAGTCACCTCCTCTGGGAAGCCCTCCCTGGTTTTCTGTCTTCACTACATACTTTGGGAGCCATCTCTCCTTCTCCACCAAGTGTTACTGTTATTTCTGTGTCTTCTTCCCTCACCGAGCTGTGAGCTTCTTATTTTCCCCAAATTTCTAGCAGAGTCCCTGGCGTATAACACCCATTCATTCATTCTTTCATTCATTTGTTTGTTCGTTCATTCACCCATTCATTTACCCACTCATTCATTTATTCATTCATTTGTTCATTCATTCATTCACTCATTTGCTTGTTCATTCATTCATTCACTCATCAGATACTCTAAGCACCTTTTGTGCTGGGGCTTTTTTAAGTGTAAGACTAAAACATAGAGATTGGATGTTGGTTCTAGAACATGCTTGGAGACATTTCCTACCAGTGGAGTCTGGCAGGGACTCTGAGGGCAGACCACTCTACGGTTTCTGTGATGTGTTTTGCCTTTTGATTCTTATCTAGTTTTGAATGAATGCTTGCGTCCCCCCCATTCTCCATCAGCATATGATCACCCCTCTTCATACTACAGCCCACTGACCTGGCCCGATTTGTGCTTGCTGCAGATCTGACTAACTGCAGACCTGAGGCCAGGAGGGGGAGGGAGAGTCAGAGACCTGGAGGAAGCTACTGTGTGACTTGGCTCTGTCCCCACAAAGGCATCTGATGGGTCCCGTGTCTGTCACAGAGTAAATCAGAGTTCCTTGTTCTCTCTAATTTAGAATATGGGACAACCAACCAACCCCCATAAGGACAGGGTGGCAATGGCCTGAGTGTCCGACAGGTTCCCTGTGGTGGCTGTGTGCGCACACAGACAAAGCTCAGGCTGGTTCCAGTGGGTAGAAGAGAAAGTTGGGGTTGGAGGAAGGAAACAAGCCAAGCCTGGGTCTGAGGAGACACTGTGGGAGGGGGGCCGCCTGCTGGGTTAATGCCTCCTGAGTCATCTTCTGCCCACTCCCCTGCATCTACTTCTCCCACGAGCAGATCATAACAGCGCCTGGATTGGACAGCGGTGCCTCCTCAAGCTCCAGCTATTCCAGCAGGAGCTCGAGGCCTGTGCAGCCCTTGTCACCGGCTCCAGTGTTCCTAGACTGAGAAGAGAGCAGGTGACTCAGTTCTCATTTCAGGGAGAGGAAAACTACAGAGCTAGTGACTCACTCCTTCAAGGTGACTCAGAGTCTGTCTGGGACTGTAGCCCAGTGACCTAGTTCCCAGAACTCACTCTGGAGACCAAGGACATAGTTCCAGGGTGAGCAGGGAGGGAGCAGGCAGCAGGAATGAGGCACCCTAATCTCAGAACTCAGGTCCTTATACAAGAGCAAGAAGCAATTGCCTTCTGAGGAGCATCCATGCGCCACTGGGGGGTAGGGGGTTGTTACAGCATCACAGCCTGAAAAGAATGTTCAGATAGAATCTAGCAAGATGCGGGCAGGATCCATGCTCTGGAAACTGTGAAGGACTGATGAAAGAGATCAGAGACCAGAAAGGAGAGCCAGGCACTGCGCTGACTTATCGGAGCCTGGGTAGCCACGAGCTGTCAGCACCCGTGAGCATCCCCCAGATCAGGCAGTCTATAGACACAACGCAGTTCTCTGATCAGAGTCCCAGCAGGACATGCTTTCTGTAGGAATCAACAAAGGGATTTTTAAATTTACCCAGAAAGGCAAAGGAGGGAGACTTGCCAAAACAATTAGGACAAAGAATGAAGCTGCGAGACACACCCTACCTGGTTTTTCGGAATCAAGCTACAGTAATCAAGACAATGTGCACCTGGCAAAGAGACAGATACCAATAAAGGAGTCCTGAAATAGAACCTCACCCATACAGTCAATCGATTTTCAATGCGAGTGCAGAGGCAACTCTGGACAGAAGACGGTCACTTCAGTTCATACTGCTTGAAAAATTGGATATCCACATTAAGGAGAGAGAAAAAAAAAAAAAAAACCTCAATTGATACTCACACCATAAGCAAATGCAATCGTTAGGCAAGTCACAGATAGACTTAAAACTGTACACTAGCTAAAAACCACATAGAACTTTTGTGTTCTGGCTGAAGCAACCCTTGCTTTGATATTGGCATTAGTAACAGCGCCAGTCACAAACAAAAACAGAAAAGCCCCAACCACCACCACCACCACCACCAAAGCATTGAGAAACTTGACCTTATTGAAATTAAGGTCACCTGTCCTTTGAGACACATTGCAGATGAGTGTGAAGGTGAGGTGACAAGCTAGAGACCTTTCTTACCAATGCTCAGAGAAGAACGCTGGCAAGAAAGGTGCCAGGCAGACAGCTCAGTGAGTGAACCCCTCGCTGTCTAAGTGTGAGGGCGTGAGGTCAGATCCCCGACACTCATTAAAAACATCTCTGTGTAACGTTGGCTGTATGGCAAGTAGAACCACGTCAGCAGACGAGGAACCGGTAAGGTTAAGCAGATTCAGAAACCCCTGGTAAATCTCATCATTGAGAACGGTAGGCATTAGAATCAACTCCAGACCAGGTTCCTGTCCTGGAGAATGTGACCACGACACCCCACTAAGAGGACTATGACAACCGGTCATGTATTGCAAACACCTAGAGTTCTCCATGCTAATGAGTTGCCCAGACAGGCTCCAGTGTTTAGCCAATGAGCTGCCTGTTCTGGGCATTCCTTCCTGCAAAAGGTATTTAATCCCTGGCTCACCCTGAGTAAGATGTACACATCCTCACCCAACACAAATAAAACAGTTTGGACAAGCAAGGACAGTCTCCTTCATCAAGGACTGCTGTGGGGATGGGGATTGGGGGTGGGGAGGTCTTTGACATAAAGAGCCATGCCTAATCTCCCATTGAAGATCTGTCTTCCAGTCCCTCTGTACTTCTGACACTTACTTGGAAACAAATTGGATCCCACCCAGTCTTGGGCTCATCGTGGGTCTTCGGACCCCTGTTCCCAACTCCTCGTGGTCCCCAGTGGTGTACACAGGAGTTTGAGAACTGCAACACCTGTCCCAGTCCCTGGTGTTTTCACATGGAGAAACACGGACTGAAACCCCTACTTCAGACTGCACTTGGCCTTCTCTGAGCAGTGTGGCAGCATTCTGGCATCCCAGCAGCAGGGTGGAAACACAGAGAGTTTGGCCATCTGAAATCCCAGTGCGGGGGAGGCAGACAGGTGGATCCTAGAGCCCACTGGTCAGTTAGCCCTCTCAGCCCCTGGTGGGCTCCAGGTTCACTGAGAAATCCTGTCTCAAGAAAAGTAGGTAGAGAGAACCTGGGATATAGCTCAGTGGTTGAAGTACTTTCGATCAAGTGTGAGGACCAGAGTTCATACCCCCATGGCCTATGTAAAAACCAGGTAGGCATTGTGGCCTGCTTGTAATTACAGCACTCAGAAGACATGGAGGGGCAGGGTGTGGAGCAAACTGATGTCTATAAAGCCATGAGGGCAAGCTCTGGGTCCAGGTGGGACTTTGCATCAATAAAGAAGATAAAGAGCAATCAAGGAAGGAGTCTGATGTCAAGTTCAGGCCTTTGTACACATATGCACATGCATCTGTACACAGTTGTCTCTCTCTCTCTCTCTCTCTCTCTCTCTCACACACACACACACACACTGTACATGTGGAAAGCGAAAATATAAGGTGAAGATTTATTGAGGAGGACACCTGAATGTCAACCTTTGGTCTCCATATTCACACATATACACGTGCACAAACCCACACAAACACATACATGAATCACAGCACACACATGGACACACACACATACATATATCACACACACACACTTTATAAAGTTGATAAGAAAAACAAAGAAAAAAATGGCCATAACATTTCAAATGACCTTCCTTGGGTGGGTAGATATACAGACGTCTGCAATCAGGCGCCTGAAACACATTACTTGTCATTAGAAAAACACCAATTAAAGTCCCGATGGCCTGAACTTGCTAGCTTCGGAGACACTATTATTTGCTGGCCAGGAGGGGGTTAACTAGAATTCGAACGTTGCTAGTGGGCATCAACCAGACAAGACGGTCTTCGTGGAATACGATCTATCAGAGTTTTATAAAGTTCAATGTGTTTACCAGGCAGCCTAGCAATTTCACGCCTAGAGATTTACCCAAGACATAAAAGCAACTGAGCAGACACAACTTGTGTGCATGCTGGAGCTTGGCATGAGTTTCTGAGCTGACGGAAAGGCGCTATCCTTTATGGTGCCGATGGGTACACACCTCTGCACAGGGGTTTAAAGCTCTAGAATCGGTGAGCGTTTGATAGAATGTGAGACCAAGCCCATCCCAGTCACATGAATGGGCCACATGACTGGTCTCTCTGAGTAACAATGCCCTAATATATAAGAGGAGGTTGAATATAAAACTCACTGTCTTTGGGACATCAGGTGATGCCATCCTAGCTGGATTGGACACAGTCTAGAATCATCGGAGAGAGGAATTTTCTAGACCAGACTGCCCTGTGGGCATGTCTGTAGGGGGCTGTCTTGATTGTTAATTGATACAGGAAGTCCAGGGCCACTGTGGGTGGCACCATTCCCTAGACTGATGGTCCTGTACTGTATGAGAAAGCTAGATCACTGTAAACCAGTCTGTGAGCCAGCTAGCCAACAGCATCCTCTATGGTTTGGCTGTGTGGAACAGCAAGCAGGCTTGCCTTCAAGTTCCTGCCTTGAGTTCCCTCAATAATGAAGTATAAACTCAAATAAACTCTTTCCTCCCTGAATTGCTTTGGGTCAGAGTGTTTTATCATAGCAAGAGATGAAACAAAAACAAATGCTGTAAAGGGCTCAGGGGACATCAGCAGACCCAGACATTAAAATGTGCCAACCCCACGGAGACAACAGGATACACCATTCGACCTTCCAACCCACCCAGTTATGCTGGCTCTCTGCCCTGTATAACAGGACAGGGACATTTGCAAACACCATTAATGGGACACACAGCCCGGATGCAAGAGGCTTCCAGTGCTTGCTGAGATGGAGCCTTGGTAGTAAGCCCCAGGGAGAAGAGGGTGAGCCAAAAAGAGATGGAAGAAAGGGTGAAGAGAGGAGAGGAGATAGCTGGAGAGGAGATGGTTATCTTCGGCACTGGGAGTCTTCCCCAGCAGAGACAGGGCTGCTCCATCTACTCTTGATGAGGCAATGAGATCTGGAGTTAGGCAGCCATTCACTGCCAACTGCCCTTCTCTCACAGAGCTCTGAAGCAGGGCTATAAGGCCAGGGAATGGCTCAACGTGGCTTAAGGACATCTAACAATGATAAGTCAGTCTTGGCCCTATAGGACTCAGGCAAGGTGGGCAGGTGTAACAGAAAGGGCCACTGTGGCCCTGGGTGGAGGGTCACAGGCTGAATGCCTTCCAGTCTCAGACACAGCCCCACACCAACAGTCAAGGGACAGCCCCTCCCCCACTCCCCAACTCCCATAGGAAATTAGAACTGGCAATGCATCCAGGTGAACTGGCTGCTGCCTCCTTGTTGAAATGGCCTTTCCGGAGATGAACTTTTCCTCAGAGCTGGCTCTCTCTGGCTATTGAGCAGGCTGCTAACCACAGCTCTGTAGGACTCTGCACGCCCATCCTGAGGTACCTTCTGCTCGTCCTGGTCACCTCCTCTCCTGACAGCAGCTCTCCTACACCTCCAGGAAGAGAAGACAATTAGCCACTTTCCCTCTGACATAGAGATATCCAAATTGAGCCAGAATCCTGTTTCTACCCACATAGGCCAAGCACCCCAAAGGCTATGGGGATGAACCAAGACAGTTCTTTAGTCTGCCTTGCAGAAACAGAGGTACTCTTGGCCCTTGAGCTTACAGGACAACATCTGCTCTAAGAATTCCTTCCCTGGGGAGATGTTAAGAAGGGCTCCATCTCCCCATAAAGCCCTGGTGACAAACTAACGTGAGATGCCACCAAAGTCCGCGCAGGAAATTGATGAGTTTATTGGCTTCCTTATAGAGTATAGGTGAGGGGTCCCTAACAGGAACACACAGAGGTGGCCCCAAATCAGCCACACTGGAAAGTCTGCACCCAGCAAGGATGACCGGTTCCCTATGGTTGTATAACAAAACCCGTGTGAGTCTTCCCCTAGCCTGGATACTTCAGCACCTCCTGAAACCCTCCCCTCACAAGGCCATGCACAATTAGGAGGAAACTGCACACAAATGGTCAAGAGGAGTGGCTGATCCAAGAGTCCTTCCATGCCACACACAGTCCCCAGGCCCTGCGGCGATCGACTCCCGCAAGCAAGAATGGATGCACTGATAAAGATGGCAGCTATTTTTTCCCAGAGGACCTCACTCTGCAGCAGCACCCTAGAGCAGGACACTGAGCACCCGTGACAGCTTCCTGCTGGGCCTCACGGTGATTGTGAAGACAGGAGGCAGCTGTGTCTACTTCAACTTGATTCTTACGGGTCATTTCTTTCAATTCTCACAAAGACCCCACACAGAGGGACAACTGCCCCATTTTTCCAGATGAAGAAGCAATTGATTCTCAGAGCGGCAGTCTGCCCACGGCCAGAGCAGGGATTTGAACCCAAGACCCTCCAAGATCAGCAAGTTATAGACAGAAATGCCCATCTCCTGACCTGGCTGCAGGAGGGAGGCCAAGCGGGAAGGAAGACGGATATAGATTCTAAATCCTTCCCTAGGAACTGACTGACCCTGACAACCAGAAAGGCTTTCAAAGCATTGTCTGTAGGAAAAAAAAAAAAAGCCTTGTCAGGAAGCAAGAAGGAAAGGCACAAGAGTGGAGATCAATTGTGTCACAGACAATATAGCAGGACGACTGACCGCACGAGAGATTTCCTCTGACTGGGTTCTGCCAGCCTCGTGGGATTTTCCATCCCAAGATTAATCAAAATTCTATCCCACCGCAGCCTCCTCCCACTCCTGTCTCCTAATATCATTTTTTTACACCACGCAGCACAATCTTTTTTGAGACAAGGACTCATGTAACACAGGCTGGTCTTGAACTTCCGAAGTTACTGAGGGTGGTCTTGAACACCTGATCTTCCTGTCTCTACCTCCCCACTGGTGGGATTCCGGGCAGGCACCACCAGGCCTGGTTTACCTGGTGCTGGGGATGAAAACATGGCTCTGTGTGTGCTTGTTAAGAACACTACCAACTGCATTACCTCTCCACCCTCACACTGCACATTTCAAAATCATTGGGCCAGTGCGATCATCAGGCCTGCTGATCTGCTCGGTCCCCGAGGCACGCGTGGTGGAAGGAGAGAACTGGCTCCCACCAGCGCTGCTCTGACCTCCACACATGCGCTGTGGCATGTGTGCCCATCCCTACAAATGACTAAGTGGAACTGGAAAACCTACCCTGTAGCCCTCTCCACGTCTCAGTGGGAGTAAGCCCCTTGGAAGTTTCAGGAAGAGAAGCAGTTGAGGCTCGGCCTGTGGAGTAGACAAGACCCAGGCTGGGCCTAGGAGCGACTTTTCATATCCAAACTCCACAGTGCATCACAGCCTTTCTCATGACAGGTTATCTTCCAGTGGACCACAGCCCCTCTCTGGACCACATGTCTGGCTTCACAGCTCAGTGTCTGCTTGACCTTGGCCCCTTGACGGAGATCTATGCCTTTGCCTTGGAGGAATGGAGGTCACCGACGCCAGGGGAGGTGATAGGCAGGGGTGCCCAGGGCTGGACTCCAGAGTCATTGCTCCATAGTCAGCCTAGGGAGTGTGCAGTAGCCTTGGAGGTCCTTCCCAGAGCTGTCTGTTCCTCCTATTCCAATACTGGCCTGTGAGCCGAAAATTTAAATGTCCAAATATCCCTTCAGAGATGTTATTCAAACAGCGAGGCCGAGATAAACATATTCAAGTTGAGCTGTAAAACGCCTAAGGCAAATGTCTGCACAGCTTTATTTGTTCTGGAAATATTGCTTGCTGCTATCCAACAAAAACTTGTTAATAGCAAACAGAAAGGAGACAGGGGACTCCTCCCGCTGAAGCCGGGTGGTCTGAAGCCCGAGGGCGGCATGCAGGCATCTCTCCCGTGGGGATCTCTCACCTGGGAGGCCACAACTGGAAGAGGAGGGTCCTGTCTCCGCTCAGGCCCAGCAGAGTCATCTCAGAGACACAGTGCTAACTGGTAAGGAAGGCAGTAGCCCTTGTGAGCCTAAGACTTGTCCCTTTGCCAACCCAGTGTCCCCCCCAGACTCTGGGCCCCAAAGCCACAGGCCTGCCCCTCATGATTAACAGCCAGGCTGCACACTGGTCACACCCTGGAGTGAGTCACAGGATTTTATGGTCCGTGATTCAGCATACCTGCCCTTCTCTCTTCATTTTGATTAAATTAGCAATAATGAAGCCTGACAAAGGAGCGGAGATTTGCTGATTTATCGAATGTGTGTCCTTGCTGCTTAAATGCGCGCATGCTCAGAACTTTAAGTGGGAAAAGGGAGAAAACTGACGTCTGATTGACTTATTAGCAGCCAGTGAGCAGTGGGTTGGGAAGGCTCAAGGAGGTGCTGAGCAGGGTGTGGGGCCTCTGGGGCTGGCATGCTGATGCACAGGAGACCCACACACACACCTGGAGATGCAGGGTGGGTACCAGGTAAAGCCCACAGCCCTGGGAGGTCTGGGCAGCAGGATTCAGAATAGATAACAAGCCACTGGGCCCTGGTGAGCAGCAGGTCCTTGTTGCTCTCTGAAGGAGAAGGCTGGGTGAAGACTGGAGGGGCCAACCTTCCCAGGCAGGGGTGCTGGAGGAGGGGGCTGTGATTTACCCAGCTCTCTTCTCCTGTCCCAAAGCCACCTGGCAACAGCCCAGGCCCACTCTCTCTGTCCCTCTCTGCTGTTCTGTCCTCTGTGTGGCACTGATAAGGTCCATCGCTTACTATATTAGAAGAATGAAGGCAGATTTTGCATTCCATAATCTTCTATGGCCATTCTCACCCTCACCATCTTCCTCCACAACATCATCATCATCACCATCACTATCAGAAACAACCTCCTCATCATCAATAGCACCATCACCACCATCATCACCACCACCATCACTCCTTCACAGGCCGACTCTGTCATGTACACTACCTTACTTTAGTCAGTGCTGGGAGTCAGGCATCCTATTCTCACTTTACACGTAAGTCAAATGAGTCAAGGGGAAAATAAACACTGGAGATCCAAGTGCCTGCAGGATGGGATGGGGTCACGGGGTCATGGGGTCGTGGCGTCCCAGGGTCCCAGGAATGAAGGACATTCCCCAGTGTTTGTGCTTTCCAGCAGTGTCTGCCTTGGCAAAGCGCTCAGTGTGTGGTGGCAGGAAACCCTGAGGACTATGCTGCCCTGACACTTGGTCTCTTCAGACATGAGATAAATGCCAACACCCTGATTTTGTGATCATGGGATCAGTTTGTTTCTTCCTCCTTCGGACCTTAAGCTCCATACATAGGGTGTACTGCTAGTTCATTATCATATCCCCATGTTTAGCACAGGGCATGCCACAGAGGGTGTTTCTCAGTAAACACACATGCATACACACACGCACACACACATGCACACACACACACACACACACACACACACACACATTCGTGCATGCACACATGCACACTGTAGAAACAAGCTAATAGCCACAAATGTTCCAGAGTCCACCTTGGGAAACTGTAGAAAAGCTCCCTGGATCTTTCTCTGTCTCTCTTCATCTCTGTCTCTGTCTCTCTCCATCTCATCTCTGTCTCCATCTCTCCATCTTTGTCGTTCTCCAGCTCTGTATCTCTCTGTCTCTGTCCCTCCCCCTCCCCCTGCCTCCGTTTATATGTGTTGGATGTAGTGGAGGGCTCTAGAGAAGCTATGGCCACTAAACATGACCAACATAGCCCTGCTCCCTGTCTCAGGCCAGGCCCCATCACTAGACACCAGGAACTGGTACCTGGAACCCCAACAAGTTCATTACATTTTGTTCTTTCCAGACCTTGCCACCTTTGGATCCCATGGCAACCAGTGTGACAGGCATTCTTTCATCTCTCATCTAACCATCTTAATCATCTATGTACTATGCATGCATGTATGCATGCATGTATGTATGTATGTATGTATGTATGTATGTATGTATCTGTGTATCTGTGTATTTATCCATCTTCCTATCCATCTAGGTTAGTAAATCACAGAAACAAATAGGCTTATATTAACGGCACAGAGGAGTTTCATATAAAATGTTCTTAATCCTTCCAACATACAGCAGGGCATGTGAACTAATGAAGAAATGAATGAGCTCCGGAGGTATGTAGGGTGTGGGATGCATCCTTACACAGCCCCCTCACTGTGACTGAAAGCCCCTCTGCCACACTGGTTACCATGGGATCCAGACATGGCAAGGTTTAAGAAGGGCAAAGTGTGAAGTGAACCTGTTTATGTTCCAGTGTCTGGTGTCTAAGGATGAGGCCTGGCCTGAGGTTGGGAAGCAGGGCTGGGCTTGTCCTGTTGAATGGTGGCAGCATCTCTTAGAGCTCTCCACTACATCCACCTTCACAGGACAATCTCAGGATGACCTCCTGTGCCTCTCAGTAGCCCTACCCAGCCTTGGGCACCTTTATGATTTTATAGAGAAGGGCAGGTAGAAGACAGATTCAATTCACCTGCAACAAACACTAGCTCTGTGATGGGGTTCCTGGAAGAAATGGCTGATGTCTGCCTGTACCAATCTTCTTCTTCCTTATGTACCACAACCCTCAATCTAGTAAGTACACGAAAAACTTGGAGCGACGAGTACACTTGAAGCTTCTGAAGTTCTATGTAGCTATAGATAGAAGCTTCTAGAGATACAGATACAGCCGGGATGTGGTATGTTAGTTACATCCACAGTCACTGTAGTAAATGGCCCAGAGCAATGAAAAGAAAGGTTCATTTTGGCTCGAGTTACAGCAAATCATGATGGGGAAGTTGCAGTGGCCAGAGATTGAGAGATCTGGTCATATGAGACTCACAGTCAAGAGCAGGAGGAGACCAAATGGATGCTTAGCTTTGAAGTCCCAGATGCCCTGTCTAGGGAATGACGCTGCCCACAGTGGACAGGTATTTTCTACCTCAATTAACATAATCAAGATAATCCCTTTTAAGAAGGCCCAGAGGTCCATCTCCAAAGTGATTTTGATATCACTAAGCAGACTATTAAGATTAATCATCACATGTGGTCTCCCACTTCTTGTCAGGGTGCAGCTGTAGCTCTATGCGAAGCATCTATCTCATACCATTAGGTAGAAGCCTCGTGTGGCAGTCAGTAGTCCTGAATTGTGGGTGGGCAGGATAACAACAGTTCACCAGTCACCACTCTGGCTCCGAGTCACTGATCAGGCTTTCAAGGTAGAGAATTCAAACTGCCAATTTACATTTCTTAAGTGATTGCTGGCGAACCTCACTTCTGGACTCTTAAGTACATTTTCCTACCACTTTCTTTAGAAAGCAGCTTATCTCTGAGATCCTTCCAAGGTACAAGAACATTAAGCTAAAGCACTTGTCACAGTGTCTGGTTTATCCCAGAGTGAATGTTCGGGATAAACCAACTGGCCACAGCTCAGCTGTTCTGTGGGGCAGTGGCTGCTGCTCTATGCGGGCATATGGCAGATCAGCGAGGTAGTCTGGGCAGATGGCTTTCACAGAGCCCAAATTCCATACCTCTGCCTGGCACCCAGACATGCTTCAAACTGGTGTGCCAACCCTCAGCTGGGCACAGAAGACTCAGTGAGAGGGATGGAATTGCATTCTACAGGGAAGGACTGCTTCAGTTTAGAGCACCCGGGGAGGTGTGGTCAAGTGTGACACAGCCCTTATCCTTGAGAAATCCTGCTAAGGATGCCTGAGAGGGGAGGCACCAGGCAAAAGGACAGCCACTTCCTATATCCATAGAAAAGGAACCCAACTCTCAGGGGGATCCTCCTCAAAGAGCCAGATTTTCATATAAATAATAGACATGTCGAGGCATAGGATGTCTCGTAGGACATCTAGATTTGTTATTCATCGCCAGGGTTGAGAATGTTCCATTTGTAATAATTTCCTCACATTCTATAGACGCTCCTGCAGCCTCTGTCTTCAGCACTGACGATGGGCAATTAATTAAATTGCCATTGTACTTCCTGAAATGGTGGGTGCTGATTAAGGACAGCTTTTCCACACTGCTCGCTCTCTGCTCTGGGTTCTGCCCTGCCATAGTGTTGTCAGGAGTTGCTCTGTGTGTGTTTGTGTACATGTGCACACGTGTGTGTGTGTGTGTGTATGTGTGTGTGTGTGCATGTGTGTGTGCTGTATGTGTGTATGCACACATGCGTGTGTGCTGAATGTGTGCTGTATGTGTGTGCACACACACACGTGTGTGTGTGTGTGTGTGTGTGTGTGTGTGTGCGTGTGCGCACGTGTATGTGTGTGCATGTGTATACAAGTGGAATCCAGAGTAGATGTCAGGCGGCTTCTTCGAATGTTCTCCACCTTATTCAATCGTTTCCACATCTATTTATTTTGTGTGTCGGGGGGAGGTGGAGGGATATGAATATTCCATGGCTCACATGTGAAAGTCAGAAGACAGTTTACGAGCAATCAGTTCTCTCCTGACATTTGAGTTCTGGGGATCAAACTCAGGTCACAGGCTTGGTGGCAAGCACCCTGACTAACTGAGTCATCTCACTAACACACTTTATATTTTGAGACAGGAACCCCTACTGACTGTCAGGCTGATTAGGCTAGGCTGACCAGCCAAGAGGGGCTCCAGGGCTTATCCTGTCTATACAACCACAGCACTGGGGTTCCATGCACTGAGCACCTGACACCCCGATAAGTTCATTTTACACTTTTCTCTTCCCATGCCTTGTCACATTTGGATCACATGGTAACCAGTGTGGCAGGTGTTCTTTCAATCACTAACGTCTCACATCTAACCGTTATCTTATCATCGTATGCATCTATGTATCTATGTATGCATGTATGTATCTATGTATGCATGCATGCATGTATGTATCTATTATCATTTATCTCTATATTACCTATGTATGTATGTGTATGTATGTATGTATGTATGTATGTATGTATGTATATATCTATCCATCTATCATCTATCCATCTATCTATCTATCTATCTATCTATCTATCTATCTATCTATTCACCTATCTATTCATCCAGACTAATCAATCACAGAAACAAATAGGCATATATTAATCTCTCATATGAAACATTTTTTTTATCCTCCCTACCTACAGGAGGGTCTGTGAACTAATGAAGAAATGAATGATCTCTGGGTCCCAGATAACAAGGCCAGAGGTCAGAAACGACACCGAATGTCCCAAAGCTGCTTTTTGTCCATCCTGCCTGTGGTTTAGTGGCCACCACCTGAACTTGTCCTTCTCTTCCAGAGACTTCTGATCAAGGGAGGCTTCGCGAGGCCCTACACTCAGGACGTGGGGTCACAGCCACAGAAAGACAATGTGCTCCGTGGCACTGTTCCAGGATTTGAAACTGTAGCCTTTTCTGCCAGTGGCTTGAAATACCCCCCCCCCATTCTTTCCCCATTCCCCAAATTTAAATTTCATCACCAAAGAAGCTTCTCAGGAAATGAATCTCCACGTATAATGTTTCCTCACCATGGATCTCAAATTGTAATAAATGTACAACTTGAATTCTAAAGGTGAATTTCAATTAAGGGCTTGGGCATTTATTTTGCTCTAGACCACAATTTTAAAAAGAAAAAACAAAAAAGCCTTCAGTGCCACTAGCAGCGGTTCTCCTGTGATATCTCTTTGAAAACCAACTATTTTTTGAAAGCCAGCTTAGAAAAACACATGTGCTCCGGGGTATCAGGCAAGTGGCACCGTGTATAAAATGTAACAGCGAGAGCAGGATCTGAGTATATTGACATTATAAAAACCGGGGAGCGGTGGGAAATAATATTTTTACAAAGGTGCCAAAGAAAACCACCAAGCCTGCAGGTAGGTTTATAGACTGCTGTCACACGCGGTGGTATTTTATCTTGGGGTGCCCACGAAACCAAGGTGAAGAGGGCCTTTGGGGGGGGCGGTGCCTGAGGATTGTTGGCTGTCAGCTGCCCTGGAAGTCAGAAATGCAGAGGGTTCGGGCACCCCGCCCCCGACTGGGGAAGAAGGAAAATGAGTTCCCTCCCTCACAATTCCCACAGACCTTCCCACATTCCCAAGTTTGGTGTTGACCCTGGCTCTGACTTTTCCATGTTTGAACTGAGATGATATTCACACAGAATCAAACATACCATTTTTAAGTGTCCAATTCAGGGTGGGGGCAAGTTTATATTCTGAGCTGCACCACACTGCCACGATCTGGTTCCAAAATATTTTCATTACCCTGGAAGGAAACTCCTTGAAGCCTGGTAGTCCCATGGCCCCTAACCCACCCATAGCTCCCTCCTATCTTCTGCACTGCGGTTTTATCTGCTCTGGACGCTTCCCAGCTAGGGGAGACTGGTGGCTTAGTGACAAGCGGCCCCGTAGTCTCAGGAACTTGAACCCACTTGGTGATGCTGCTTCGGAAGGGGAGGTTGGGGGGGGTGCGGTAAACCTATCCTTTGCAGATTGTTCTCTCTGCTTGTGACTCAAGACGTGAGCTCTCGGCCCCTAGCTACTGCCACGAGCCCTCTGGAACCTTAAGCCCAAGCAGACCATTCCTCCGAGCCGCCTTGGTCACAGTGCTTTCCCATAGCAACGAGAGAGTAAACAGTACAGAACTGCGAATGCTTGGCTTTTGCAGCCTGGCCTTGGCTCAGCTGAGCAGAATCTATCTGGCTCTGGCCCGCCAGAGTGGGCTTCAGCACTCTGTCCGACTCGCTCCAGAGAAGAACCATCTTGTCTTCAGCTGAGAGACGAGTGCTCCGCATCTACCTTTGGGTCACTCTGAGGGTTCTTTCTCTGACATTAGGAGTCCCTGGCACAGCGATGGCATCGGTGGGAGGTGGCCAAGCTTTGATGTACGAATAGACAGACAGCAAGTATTGCTGCAGTGGAAATGCCACCGGTGCTTGGTGTTTACTCTGCGTCTTCCCTCTCCCATTGTTTATCCTCACAAAGTCTGGAGACTTCCCCCGAGCACCGTCTCCCAGGATAGACCCACAGGTGGCAAACTTCCCACAAGAGGCTTGTCTGTACATGTTTTTGGCATTCCCGGCAATACAGTCTCCGTCACACCTCAGTTCTGTTTTGCAAAAGCAGTCATACTCAACATTGACAAATGGGCACGGTTGTGTGCCAATAAAACTTTATTTATAAAAACGAAAGACAGATGGCAGGTTGGATTTGGTCCACAGGCTGTGGATTGTCAAACAGTAGTCTCAGCTCAGTGGTTGGCTCAGAGCAGTCAGGGATGGCTGGTGAGCCACAGGGATGGAGAGGAGGGCATGGTCCTTGGTGGTTGGGAAGAGATAGGTTCTCTCTTCATGGGGAGGGTAGGTAGTGTCACTGGGAAGTCTGAAATGCCTGCAGCCACTTTGTACCCCAAGGAAGCCAGCCTTGGGCTGAGGAGAGATCACACCGAGTGGCACCACCTGAACCAGACACCAGACGTCGCCTCTTCTCTGACCTTCCCAACACAGGTACTTGGATTCTCAGTATCATGAGGCAGGTGTTGCTGACAGCTGCCTTGTATTATTGAAGTCCTCAGCCAATGCTTGCTACATGAATGAATGAATGAATGAATGAATGAATGAATCGATCTCTTGCAGAGTGGGGAGGTGAGTGGACATCATGCTCCCTCCCCCTTGGGAACACAGCCAGGCTGTGACTGGGGTGGGAGCTTGAGAGACAGCTGTACCTTGGCAGAGCCACTCCAGAAAGGGCAGGGACGGGCCCCCACCTCTGATGCCATCTACAAGCTTATATCCCTTAGAGCTGGGGTTCTCAAGCTGTGGGTTGAGACCCCTTTTGGGGGTCGAAGGACTTCTGAACAGGGGTCACATGTCAGACATGCTGCATATCATCTATTTGCATTATGATTCATAACAGCAGAAAATTATCATTATGAAGTAGCAACAAAATGCATTTACGGTTGGGGGTCACCACAATATGAGGGACTCTATAAAAGGGTGGCAGCATTACATTAGGAAGGTTGAGGACCACTGCCTCAAAGCTTTCAAATGTGGCCAAGGAGGTAGCAGGTGACAGAGCCCTGCTCATGGGCACAAGGCACAAGGGCAAGCAATAACTGGTTTGGGGTGGGCAGACCACTGGTTCTATCTGCAGGGCAAAAGATACACTAGTCACCTATAGCAACACAGACGTGGGGTGGTGCTGAACACACGCCAGATGATGCACTGTTTTTCTCTCCTGGCTCCTAGTGTTATATGGGCATGGATGCCCCACCCACTCTGGGGAGTGTTGTCCTCAAAGAGGAAGTAAGGGTACAGCCCCCATGAGCTTGTTCTAACAGGGCGACCAAGCCTCTGGGCTAGCTGCTGGACTTTAAATTAGGCACTGCCTATGAACCAGCTTCGTAGAAGCTCCAAGGTGCCAGGTGAGTATCCTCAGGACAGCCCAGACAGGTCACAGGTAAGCAATGGCTTACGAACTCCTGTCTAGCTTTCCTGGAAGTCGAGGGTGGAGACAGGGTAGGTAGTCTGCTTTATATGCCTCACATAGGCAGGCAGATACCAATGTTAACCCAGTCCACATGACTATACAGGGCGGAGCCACTGCCTGTCCATTTACACCAAGGCCCATCTGCTTGGTGGAGGAAGCAGAGATGAATAAACCCACAATCAAATAAATAAATAAAGACCGTCATTCTTGTTCTCCATTTGTGTATGACTAGAAGCATTTCTGCAGTGAGACGACTGGGGTTAGATAAACAAGGCCCAAGGGAACCCTTTGCTGGTGACCTTGGGGTATTTATCTAGTTTCTCCACTAGCACTCTAAAATTTGGGGACTCAGTGCTCATTTCTAGTCCAGGCAGGTGGAGCAAGCAGGTGGAGACCCTACCTGGTGCTGTGCCCCTTCACCAAGGAAGATCTCACACGGGCCTGGAGCCACAGCTCTGCCTGTAATCCTCTAAATCCTGGCCCTCCAATCCTACCACATCCTCCACCCCCACCATGTTTGTTGTCAGAGAGCACCTGGCTTAGGGAGCAGGCTCCAGAGGCTTTTAGGTTGGCACAGATCATTCAAAGGCCAGTATGATTGGGATAGTCAGATCTTGAAGGTCACAGATCCACTCCAGACTTACATCTCTTGCCTGGAATTCAGGCCTCAGAATCTATGGCTGTCCTCTAGCCTGGGTGACATGGGGTCATGTATCCTTTAATCAGAGGAAGCAGACCAACAAGATGGGACGAGGCCAAACCTCCAGCTGCTCAGGGCAGGACCTCGGATTAACACCCCAGCAAGCTTGCCTATCTCTGCCAGGTGGGGGTTCCCTGGCATTGTAATTGCCTAAGCCAATGTCTTTATGTGTGTCTACCTCAGATCCACAATGGCAACCAGGAAGTGCATGAGGCCGGTTACCATGGAAACCATTTTTCTTTGAAGTGGGACTTTGCTTTTGCATGGTGAGGTGATCCAGGGGCCCCATAGTCACTGAATGTGGCCAGTGGTGGGATGGAGGGGCTTGTGGTAGATGAGAGAAGGTTTTCTTCTAGTTAGAGAACTGAGAGGAGTGGCCTTTTATCTTCTCCTAGAGGTGGTTCAATGACCCCCCTTTTCACAGGTCACCAAAACTCAATCCCCACCCCCACCCCCAAGAAGTGGGTCAGGTTCCAACCTGTGTCCTCTGATTACAGAACCTTCTAGCTCTACCAAGATTGCTCTACCGAGGGGTCATCTAGCTTTGACTACACAGGAACACAGAGGACCTGGGGCAGAAACGGAGCAGTACTCTGTCTTCAGGTCCAGCTCAGGTCCGTGGCTAGGCTGGTGTCTGTTTGCTGGTCTGACAGTAACTCTGAAGTTATTAAGAAGCCCAAAGTGCTTCTGAGCACCCCACCCCCAGCATCTGGGAGCCCAGACCCACTGTTCAGCCTCCCTATTCCCTTCCCTGATAACGACACCTTCTGAAGGTAACACAGCAGCCATTTCTACAGCTGGAGGGACTCTCCGGAGCCACGACTCCATTCCTAGGCATCTGACATTCCCACCCCATCTTCCCTTCTGCTCAGGAAGTCTGTGACGCAGCAAATTGCTTTTGTGCTTGGGGGAAAGCAGCTCTTTAGACCTTCTCCATCCTTGTCCACCGCACCCTCCCCTCTGCTCCTGTTCCCTCTGCTGAGCCTGTTCCACCTAAGACTGCAACAATCCCCCTTTTGTGTTCCATAAGAACTTTCTGCATTTCCAATCGGAACCATTACTCCTATTTCCCCTCTCAACAGTCGTTGAATTCTCAGATACGGAGCAAACAAGTCTCCAGACTATGCACACGGGCACAGGCTTTGCCCAGCCCTCAACTGGAAGCTGAATAAGGCTCTGTTAGAATGTTGTCTGCAGAGGAAAGAGAGGCTTGGAGCAGGCATTTCCTTGCTGTCTGTGCTGAGATGGGCTGTTTTCCATCGGGGATCCAGCCGTTTCCTGGGCAATTTATCAATGACATGTGCTAATTCTGGGCTCGCACCGGAGGCTGCGGTTTGCCAGTGGGGCTGGAGGCAGCTTTGAGAGGCTTCTCCCTTCTCGGGGCCATTGGTCAGAACCCCTCTTGCTCTTATGGACTTTGCCAAGCTCAGAGCAGCCAGTCGGCCCCGCTCAGCCCATCCGTGGGAGTATTCTTTATTACCCAAGGAAATTGAGGATGCCCAGTGGTGAGGGAGGAATAAATCATTGTTCCCAGCTAAATGGAGTGGTGCAGATCTTCTGAGCACGCCGCCTTTTTATCAACAGTGCAAATAACGAAGATTCCATGCGCCGAGAACAATGAAATGAGCCACCGCACTATTGATGGGGTATTTGTACAACTCTGTGAGTTATGTTTCCAAACCAGGCTCTATTAAAGATGCAGAACCCCTTTCAGAAGCACAAAGACTAATAACGCCCTCCAAATAATTTATACATTCCCCACAAGGCAAGAAAAGAAAAGTTGTCTGGAGACCAGAGATCGCTGTTTGGCATTTCCCAGCTCCTGTGCCCTCTAGGTCTCTGGTCAGCTTTAGGAGTGGCATCCCCAGAGGCCCAATTCCCTAGCTCCTCTGATCCCCAGTTCCCCCAGATCTTCAGGTGGAGGGGACAGGAGCAGGTAGAGGTAGAGAATGAACCATCCCTCCTGCCTACGTTCAGAGTCTGTGCCTACTCTGTACCTCATTCAGTCTCAGCAGTTCAGTATTCTGGGAACCAGGACAGCTGAAACCCACCAAGAGTAAGACCCTTAAACAAACCTTAGCAGTGCTCCCCACCCAGGCTTCAGCAGCGCTTCTCAACCCCAGCAAACAGCATCCCCCGCCCCCAAGTCTCCTGCTGCTACCACATACACAGGGGACTTTTTGGCAAAGGGTTAAAGACAAGACTAGAGGCTAAAGGCTAGAGGGGACTAGGATAAGTGGGGACATCCTGAACAGCACAAGACAGTCCCTCCAAGAAAGACCCTCCTTGTCCCATAAGTGTTGACAATGCCAAGGCAAGAAGCCGTGGGCATAGGAGTGGCCATTCTATAAGCTCTGAGAGTCCTGCTGGTTCTGTGTGGATAGAAGGAGATAGTTCAGCTTATGAGGCCTCCACCTGTGACACCCAAGGCAGGACACAAGCCCCACCAGGGTAACCCAGGATAGATTCAATAGGGGGTGACTCCTGATATGCCTGGTGCAGCTCCTAGAGACTCCTTTGGGGTTCAGTCTTGGGTTCCACCGCTCTAAGTCTCATCCCTCTGGGCCCCCTTCCTATGCAGTAGAAGTAATAAGAACTGACATCACAGGCTGCTGTGGGTATCGGATCAAGTCTGATGTGCAAAGCAGGCACAAAGGCAGCAGCTTGTGTGAAAGGCCAAGAAGCAGAGGCTCAGCACTGGTGAGGAGCAGGGATTGTGTGTAGGGCTCAGTAAGAGATGGAGGTTCTGGACTGTCTGCCTGTCAGCCAGCCCCGTGCTGCGGAGAAAAGCCTGCGAGAAACCCTCTGTTACAGGGTGGATTCAGGTATGAACCTCTGGATATTGTATTTGTCTTTAGGGAGAAAATCGAATGCTAGTTTAACACAACTTGACAGCACACCCACACTCCAATACAGTCATCCTCACTGGGACTGTGTGCCTCCTAAGGGACAGCCACAGGGCCTCATTGGTGCTGATGAGAACAATTGTTCCTGAAGAATTGGTAGCGAGGGTGGGTCCTGGTGGTGGTTAAAGAGGAAGACATGTTGGAAGGGGCTTTGGCCAACCTTGTAGACCCACCCCACACAGACTCCAGCCCTCCTTGATCCTGGAGGACCAAACATGACAGCCAACAGCAAGCACTTCAGGGTTAGAGGGGACTAACAGAGACAGGTGCATGGTCTACCCAGACCTTGACTAGCTTGGATTCCAGAGGGTCCTGCCCCATTGTAACCACTGGTGGTGATGCAACACTTCCCCCTCAGATGGCCCCATGAAAGAGGTGCCACCTCCTTAGTTATAAGAACCAAAATGTTCCCAGGGTGGGAGACAAAGTCAACTCTGGTAGGGAACCATGGAGGCTGGAAACATCCGAACCCCCTCATGCCCTTCCATGTGGGTATCACAGAACAGAACTACATTTCAAGTCAGTGTGGAAGGTGGAAGCAGGGTTGCACAGGTAAGGGCATTACTGCTGACAGGAACCAGCCTGATATGGGGATTTCTGAAGTACTTTGGTCCAGAGAAACAATTGGGTAGATTTGGGAAAGATGGTAGTTGAAAACACAGCACTGGGCTGGGTTTACTTTGTTTGTTTGTTTGTTTTATCTAATTATTTATTTTCTTATTCACTTTACATCCCAATTACAGCCCCCCTTCCTCCTCTCCTTCCAGTCCCACCTTTCCCCATCATCCCCTCACTTTCTCCTTAGAGAAGGGGAGTCCCTTTTGGGTACGACCCTACCCTGGGACATCTAGTCCCAGCAGGACTAGGCACATTCTCTCCCACTGAGACCCAACCAGGCAGTCCAGGTATGGGGAAGGGGACCCAATGGCAGGGAACAGAGACTGAGACAGCCCCAGCTCCACTTATTAGGGGTTCCACATGAAGAACAAGCTGCACATTTGCCCCTGGATGCTTTCTGGTTGATGACCCAGTCTCTGTGAGCCCCCATGGGCCCAGGTTGGTTGACTTTGTAGGTCTTCTTGTGGGACCATGGTTTGATGGGTAAAGATGGATCCGAAGGCATGAGGACAGAAGTTTGGGAACCCAGAATCCATGTAAAGGCTAAGGATGATAGCACCTGCCTGGAATCTCAGAACTGGAGAGGAGGAAGCAGGAGGTTCACTGTCTGTCGTAGGCAGCTGGTGAGCTCCAGGCTCAGTGAGAGACATCAGCTCCAAAGTAAGGTGGTTTGTGTGTGGTAGAAGACTCATGGCACAGACCTCTGGCTTACACACACACACACACACACACACACACATCCCAATATAAACCCCCCACACACATACAACAGAACTACACACACATATATAGAAACACACAAAGACACACACACACACATATACAGAAATACACAACACATACCCAGAAACACACTGAAATGCACACACACACACACACACACACACACACAGAAACACATACTTTTTAAAAAGGGCTGCGTCAAAGGACCCAGGATCTGGACCCAAGATGAAGAATCCTGAAAAATGACAGAGGGGTGGAGGAGGACAGCACCATCTACAAGACACACACGGAAATCTGCATGCATTTTTAATGAAATGTAGGAATGGGAAATCTGTATCATTCCTCAATTGCTATATTAATTCGTGTGCCATGTGCTTTAAATATATATGAGTAAACACAGTAATAAATAGCAAAAAAAAAAAAATCCCAACAACCCCAAGGATGAAAACCTCTTCAGATACACGTTCCCTCTCACTTAGCAATATATTAATCCTTGAACAATCACACGTGCCAATAAATAACAGCCTGTGAAACGCCAAGTGTTAAGAGTGGTCCCGGTAATGTGTGTTTTCCCGCAAATCCGACCTGGGTTGTAATGGATTAGTTTACTCCATTTCGGGACGCTTGCGTTTCTTACGTATATTTTAAAACCCTTGGGTTCGAACGTACCTTATTACATTTTAAAGTCTTTGGATTGTAGCAGAAAAATGTTCTGCACTATAAAACATAGAGCATAGTTGAGGTTTGATGGGTTTGCTTCTATTTTCTACCCCACAAAACGCTTTCTAAATGCCATTAAAATTTAGCATACACCATAACAGCCAGGCTGCATTTTGTTCCCCGCTTAAGTCAATTGACTTCTGAGTTTTATTTCTTCATATACATCAAGCCAAATAAAGTCATTCTGCAGTGGGAGGTGAGGGACATTGATGCCAGCGTGGCGTGAGCAGCCCTGATGCCCCACAGGAAGGAGGGTGTTGGTGGAAGACACAGTCAGGGACAGTGACTGTTGATGTCTGAGGAAGAAAAGGGCCGGGCTGCAGGGCTGCAGGGCTGCAGGGCTGCAGGGCTGCAGGGCTGCAGGGCTGCAGGGCTGCAGGGCTGCAGGGCTGGTTCTCTGAAGCAGGTGCCGAAGTGCCATGAAGCATGAGAGATGAGACTCACAGGGAATGTGTAGCATCAAACCCATCCTTAGTGGATCAGAAGATAGAGGTCAGCCATGCAAGGCCCATTGGCCCCAAGTCCTTATGACCCTGTCCAGGGAAGACCTTGGGTGGCGAGGCAAAGCTAGTTCCCTTAGTTCATAGGATTGCACAATGATGAAGCCCATGACTCCACACAGAGACCACCTCCCCCAGAAGCCTGGTGTCTCTTTTCCTTGCTTATTCATATACTTATCTGTGTGCAGATGTGGAGGCCAGAAACCACATTCAGGGGTTGGTCCTCTCCTTCTACCATGTATATTCTGGGGCCAAACTCAGACTGTCAGGCTTGGCGGCAAGTACCTTTACAAGCTGTGCCATTTCACAGGCCCCCTCTGCTTTTGCCAATCTTTGTCCTGTCACTACAGCAGCTTAGAACTAGGAGCTTAACAGTTCAGTGGCTTCTGAGTCCTCTCTGAGGTTGTTCCGCGCCCCCCCCCCCCCAACTTGCAGCTAGTGTCAGAAGTGAAGGCTGTCTTTGTATAGGGCCCTCAACCCCTAGCTCTTACACTAGCAAGCTCTGAGTTTAGAGCTCAACTCCAGGCAGCCCCAGGCCAGCCAGATCATCATTCCTACCCCTCGGACCTTCAGAAAACGCTGGGAAGTGGGTAAGCTGTGGCTGACCCTTGCCCAGGAGGAGGGCACATGGCTAGGGAATGCATACCATCCGTGAACAGCCATTTGGGCCATGGAGAGGCAGACGCAGAAGCCCGGGGGTATAAGAGCCTGGCTCTACCTGCTGAGCCGCCTCATGGAAGGAGCATGCAGCCTCCCTAACGCGTTGTGGCAGGAAGGAAGTACAAATAAACATAATAAATCTGGTGGAACGGCCATTCTGATGTAGAGTCTGAAGCAGCGCGGAGAATGGGGGGCAGCCAGTGTCCTTTGTGTCACGGGAGCTCATAGCCGGCTCTTTCCTTTTACCTGGGGCTCTGTTCTTTACAGCAAATTGGACCTTTCGCTCCGAAAGAAATAATTACTCTCCGAGGAGAAGAGAGCTGGCCATGAATGCTGATATGACACACAATGTCACCTTGCCAGTCAGAGGAGGCTCCAGCGCCTCGGCTTGGGGCCCGTCCAACTCCCAGTCTTTTCCTCATAATGGAGGTCACCTCTCTATAGAATTTGTTGATGATCTCCAAAATGACAAGTTAGAAAGCTCCTGTCAGCAGGATATTTTTTTTCCAAGAGGGAAGGACGGCATCGATGAAGGCAGCAGAAGCCACGGAGTGGGGAAAAGACCAGGGGCCCAGGGATGAGGCTAAGGGCAGGTTTTGCATAACCACTGTGAAGTCCCATCCAAAATTAACTTCTAGAGCCGGTGACACAGACGCATGTGTTGCATCAGAAACTGGTGCTCTCTCTCCCCTTGACGATCCACAGTGTGTGTGTGTGGGGGGGGGGGCACCCACAGAGTCTACCAGGAGCCAGGTTGGCAGGAAGCTGCAGTCTCGGGCTCCCACTGGTGCATGGTACAGCATCCCCACCCCCTGCAGGGGCTTCCCCACCGTCTCCTGCAGCTACATTCTGATTTGCCTGGGGAAGGAGAAATATCCCCAGCCACACCACCATGGAAGACACTGGGGGGGCTGGGGGAAGGTGGGGAGACTGAATGTCATCATTAGCCCTGCAAAAAGAGCATCCACTTCACCTGCCAGCCTTGCTCAGGGGAGCAGGGGAAGAGAGGCGCCAGGGGTTGTAAATAATTCTATCTGCCGAGCCTAGAAAGGGATTCGAGCCACGTGCACACCCCACCAGTGTCTCTGTGGGAGCCGTGGAGATATTCTGAGCTTTCTCCAAGCATTGCAAGGGCCTTGAAGGAGCGGGCCCAGGAGAGAGGGCATCTCCTCTCTAAAGTCCCTCTGCCTAAAGACAGTAGCTCCCTCCTCCATCTGTGACTACCCACCAGGACCTGGGTATGCCTGTGCAGTGGGGGTAGGGGAGATGGGGGGCTCTACCCAGGATGGAATCCCAAGGCTTTGCATCAACAGAGACACAGCTTCAGGCAAGTGAGAGAGGGGAGACAGGCATAGCAGGACTGATCTCACTGTGTACGCCCGTGTGAGGGACAGTGACACCTGTCTCTGCCTCCCAAGAACCTCACAGCCACTCCTTCAGTCACTCTGCGTTCTGATGCTGGTGTAAATCCAACCGTGTAAGGACTTTTTAGTGTCACAGGGTACGTACGTTCCAGGGCCACAGAGGACATGCAGTCTTGGGCCCAGACCTCTGGTGGCTTTGCGGAAGGCCACAGACTGGCGAGTTCTGGGCAGCAACTTCCTACCTACCTCCTGGTTGAGGGACAAGGCACCTCCCCTGGGCCTTCTTCATCAGCAGACAAGGCAAACCCTGGGTCCTATACCAGCTTTCCCAGACTGCCTTGCTGATAAACAAACCCAGGGCTGACTCGCTAAATCCGTTCCAAAACGGGAGAGCCAAAGGGCAAGACAGGGTGATCCTTGCCAAGATAGCAGATACAGAAAGCCTGATGCTGCTATGCTAACCCCGCGCCCAACAAGTCTCTTTGCCACCCTGGGGCACTGGGAAAGAAAGCTCTTGGCTAGGTGTCCATACCTTCAGAAAAAAAATAAAAGCCAGATCCGTTGGAAATTATTTTTTAAAATAGGAACAGGAGGTTTTAATCAAAGAGGAGAGAGGAATTCCTTTTGGGTAATGGCCCACTGGTAGCACTTCCTAAAGTAATGAGGTTTCAGTGTCCAACAATAAAACGTGATCTATTCAGAACGAAGGGAGTAAAACTCCCGAGATAATTTTTTGGATGATTTTCAGATGCCTGAGAGGTGTTTCAGGTTTGGTCCATTAAGCCGACCCACAGAGGTGGCTGTCAAGGGCCTGCTGGGGATGCTCAGGGAGGGGCTGGAAAGACAGCATCCAAATGAGAGACTCCAAGGACTATGGACCAGTCTTCATAGAGCCTCAGCCCCACCAGAGGACTCCACAACCAACCCCAGCATATCCCGCTTTCCTGCCTCAGCATCAGCCACATGTGGCCTGGAGCTCGCCACACCAGAAAACCCAACACCACCACGCCCAACTCGACCAAGTAGAGATATCAGCGTATCTAGGAGTTCAGTCACTAATTCACAAACCCTGTGGTGGACAACTGCTTTGTACCATAGATTCTGATGGTTCCCAGAATATCATGCACACCACTGGGCTGCTGCAAGGAGCACAGAAGAATCCTGTCTTGGCGAGCCCACATCCAGTGGCACACTAAAATGGCTGCTCCCAGGGCATCAAGAACATTCTACTCCTCTTGTTTTCACACATTCCTCCACCCTTTCTTGGGCAGTCTCTTCTCTCCCGACCCCATCCACAGACCACAAAGCCTCCAGCATGCTGTCCCTACAGCAAGTACAGACACTTGCCTTTTACCTGCATGCACAAGTCTGAGAGGCAGACGATCCCTGGAGAAGTGGGATCTCATGTGTCTTAGTCAGGGATTCTATTCCTGCACAAGCATCATGACCAAGAAGCAAGTTGGGGAGGAAAGGGTTTATTCAGCTTACACTTTCCACATTGCTGTTCATCACCAAAGGAAGTCAGGACTGGAACTCAACCAGGTCAGGAAGCAGGAGCTGATGCAGAGGCCATGGAGGGATGTTCCTTACTGGCTTGCTTTCCCTGGCTTGCTCATCTTGCTTTCTTATAGAACCCAGGACCACCAGTCTAGGGGATAGCACCACCCACAATGGACCCTCCTACCCTTGATCACTAATTGAGAAATGCCTTGCAGCTGGATCTCATGGAGGCATTTCCTCAAGGGAGGCTCCTTTCTCTGTGATAACGTCAGCCTGTGTCAAGTTGACACAGAACCAGCCAGTACACCATCCCCTTCTCCCTGTGGCTGTGTAGCCCTGTGACAGTCAGCTCTCTGTGGATGCCTGCTTATGAATGATCGGATGGATCCAGACTTGTTCTGATGGTGAGCACTGGCCATGGAGACCAGGTTCAAGATCCAAGTGGACAGTTCCGCCTAGCTGTGGGGACACGCCTGGCTCTTCTGGATCATGTTTCCTCCGGAAGCTGCCAGGTACTGGGCTACACATCCATTCTGGACTTTAAGTTTCAGTGGCATTGTGATGGGTATCTTCTGGTCCTGGGTGTGGCTAATTCCCTGAGACTCTCCAGCTTGCCGTGATTCTGAAACACCCCTCGTCTGTCTGGTGGCCGTGGCTCTGCCACAGTCTAAGCTTGGATAGAGCCGCTGGTCCATTATACACCGGAGGAGGTGCGTGTACCCACACCAGGCCCAAAACAGACCTGCCAATCTCAGAGCTCAGGTCCTTCTGAGGGTTCTCGAGGCAACCACATGCTTCGTGGTTCCAATGTCACCCACCCTGTAACACATCACTCCCCACCAGCAGCCAAACCACCTACTTTAAAAACTGCCATGATCCAAAGCCGGAGACAGCCTAAAGGGAAGGATTAAGTGAAGTTCGGCTAATGGATGATAGTCTACAAAAGGTCACCCCCAGATCATCACCCCATTTATTATTTATTAACAACCTCGGAGACGTGTGTGTCACAGCAGCTGTCCAGGAATGGGGAAATGATAAAGTCATATTTTATAGCTGGAGGCCTCTTAAAGGTGTTTAACAAAGAGCTTACCAAGTGATTTCAAGGGGTTACAAAATAATTTATTAAGAAGTCACCGTAGCCAAACATTAAAAAAGGTATTAATCACCAAGAGAGATGGATGCAAGAAAAACAGCCCAGTACATGTCCTGGGTGACACAGAGTAAGTACCACATCCTGCTGATGTAGCACTTGGATGGGACAAGGGTGGTATCCACATCCCGCAGGCCCCGACCTGCTAGCACTTCGGCACAGGACATTTTCTCCCTAACCCTCCTCTCTGAAGAGCTTGCTTGACTGAGCAGGTAAGCAAAAACAGTCGTAACTCTCCAGTAACCACCTTGTCTACCCACGTGAGCCCCCGACGTTACCCAGGACCAGGAACTCTCCCCACACCAATCTACTCCACCCAAGTCCAGAAGCACTGTCATAGACCATTAACTACCCACACCCACCTCTCCTTCCCAATGCTATCCGTGACTCTGCTCGTGCCACCTACTGTATGTCACAGCTGCCAACTCAACTCTCCCCAGGTTTTAAGAGAAATGCTCACACTTGCAAGATAGGACTCACGCCAGCTACCATAGTATGTGGCTGTGATGTAAAGCAGGTAGCTGACCCCTGTGTGGCTCCCAGGAGGACACTGGGCATTTGTAGCTTTGGGTATCTGCTTGCAAGAGGCAAGCATTGAGAAGTCTCAGGCTGGTTTCTTAGAACACAGATTATGGCTTGCATGTTTGAGGAATATTAAACGCCTAGAGGGCAGATATCAGAAATTCTTCCTCAAAGAGCAGCCAAGACTGAGAGCAGCCCCAGGGCTTGGGGAATCATGAGAGATACAGTCAGAGTGGAAAGGGAACAAAGGATCAAAGATGATTAATATACATGGACCCAGCTTGAAGGCAACCTGGTACAACTAACCAGGCAGGAGAAGATGGTCCCCACCAGGGGCGTCACCGCTCCAAATTTCTCCAACTAGCAGCAACGCCTCTCTTGCATAAGAAATTGATTGTCACACATAAAAGTTTAATGTACCCCCAGCCTTTCAGGTTAATATTTATTGCATGGGATGAGATTCACTTTGACTTTTTAAAAAGTCAAGCTGTAGAAAAGTCACCAGGTGGCTAGATCCACAGACCCAAGTCCCCATTTCTCCCCCACAGGCAGTCACAGAAGGCCTTGAAGCAAAAGGACATGCCTCCTGAGTGATCTGGGTTTCTCAGGTCTCACCTCTTGACTGGGCCAGCTCGGTCAAGTGTCTTCTACAAGGCTACACCACCACCACCACCACCACCACCACCACCACCACCACCACCACCACCACCCTGCAGAAGCTTTGGCTAGCTATATCCCTTCCCCAAAGAACTTTCTAGATGTGGTAGCTGGGGACCAAATCTGTCCTATTTGAACCCCCAGCCCACCAGGCCCAAGTTAAAAGTTGAGCGGCCTCACCAAATGAATGAATGCATATGGTCTAAGACGAGTGTGAAAGCTCTCGATGAGGAGGGACGCCAAATTGCAAACATACTGTGTCTCTGCGATGGCTAATACTGTCACCTCACAGGATCTAGAGTCACAGAAGAGACGAGCCTCTGGGAGTGCTGTGAAGGCTTAGTCTTGATTAGTCTATGTGGAATGGGAAGACCCATTCACTCTAAGTGTCAGTTGTGCCTTCCCTGCTGTTCCACAGGCTGAGGTCCTGGGTGCACAGAAAGGTGAAAGCAAGCTGAACCCCAGTGTCCGTTCCTCTGCTTCCTGTTCCCGTTGCCACGCCTTCCCACCATAACGGATCCTGTCGCTTGAAACAGAGAACCCATATAACCTCTTCCTCCTTCCTCGGGCTGCCACTGCCAGGTGTTCCGAGACAGTAACGAAGACACCAGACACACTCCTTTCTATCCACAGACTCGACTCCCTGGCTGGATCGGCGGGCGGAGAGCCAAACTTGGCTTCCATGATGAAAGAAATTGAAAGAGTTGGAAGAAAACTCCAGAACCTCACCCCTCACACCTCGCCTATCTTCCAGGGGCAAATCCCATTAGCATTGGCTGAGCACAGGCTGATTTATGTGCTGCGGAAAACGACCCCATTAAGGTTGGTAGTAAAGTCCCTTCAGCCACAGCGTACTGCACCCTGCCTGCCAAGTGGCTGCAGACAGGGGCGGGGGAGCAAAAGACCTCTCTCTCTCATCTCCCTTCTTCACGTGTAGAGATTCCTCAAGCTCTGGTCAACCAAGCACTGTCCACCGCCTGGCTAGGCCCAGGGAATGTGTGGCAGACGGGGCAGGATGCAAAGGGACTCACACAAAAGCCATGAGAATCCATTGTGTTCCCAGCACAGGGTAGTAACCCAGGCTGGCTGTCATCTTGCTAGGTCCCAGATCAGCCCTCTGGGTGGGGATGTTTTCCCAGTTTGCAAGCAGGAAATGGAGCCTGGGAGAATACAAGCCACCTGACCCAGGTCCTGGTGAGTGGGGGTGGGGGAATGGTGGACTGAGATACCTTGCTTCACACCAACGCACAGGCCATCCTCTCAGCTCATCTGACACAGTGACCCAGGGAACATATCTGTGGAGGAAATGGCCTCCAGGCGTGCCTGAGGTGGAAGTCCCAGTGACACATGGACAGAGCTTGTCTGCAACCTTTGCCTTTCCCAAGATTCCCATGCTGAAATCTTGAGCCCCTAAGTCTCAGACTGTGACCTTTGGAGATGGGGGTCTTATAGAGGTTATCAAGTTAAAATGAGGTATCAAGGTGGACCCAGGTCCAATATAGTGCATAGCCTGTGTCTACACACACACACACACACACACATGCATGCATGCGCTAGCCCTGGCCTGTGTCTAATATGGTCACGAGTTTTTATTTCCTGCCGGTCATGCTTCCACCCTGCCCTCTTGCCTCTTAGGGCTTTTGTCTAAGAATCCAAGCAAGAGCCTGGGCAAGGACGCTGAATAAACTGTCGCAAGTAGGCCCAGAGCGCTCTCCCTTGGAGATCAACCACCACACCTCTGACATAGTGGTGCACAAACGTGTCATGTCACGGCTAAAGACAAGTTGCAAACAGAGAGTGGATTATTTCTAAGGAAAGACTTGGGGAAGAGGTGTGATGTGGCTGGAAACTGAAGAATCTTGGGATTTCTGGGAGTTAGGAGGGGTGGAGGGAGACTGTCTATGTCAGTGGTGATGGTGGGAAGCCCAGCAGAGGGACCCAAGCAGAAGTTGGGCCTGCCAGACACCTATATCTGGCATAAGAAAGAGGACAAGATGGCTTCCCACTGGCCCTGGTGTCGTCAGCATCTCAATGAAAAGGCTTCAAGGGGTACCACAAGCATGCAGCCTGGGAAGAGCAAACAAGCCCAGAGAGGACACCTCTGAAAGCAGGTTCCACCCGATGTCCTTTATACAGCCGTTGTGGACAGACAAGTCTCCACACATTTTCTGGATGCGAGCTTCCTGTTCCTCTGTTTGCCTCACAGGCTGCTAAAAGGTGAGAGTTTAATAGCCAACGCCATCAGACCACAGGGCCCTTGTGTCGACAGCACGTCCTCGGCCTATGTCCCAGTTGTTAATGTTAGTCACACATAAAGGGGTTGGGGATACAAAGCCAGAGTCACTTGTACTTTCAATAAATACTGTGTGTCACTGTAAGAAGGTCCCATCAATCAGACTCCAAAGTCTCATTTGGTCTGGATACAGCCACTGCCTTAACCACGTGCTCATCGGGTCATGTGATCACGGAAGAAAAAAAACCCCCGCAGGCTTGGCTAGCTCTCGGAGGGGCGGTGGAAAAGCGGAGCTTGGTATCCCAGTGGCCCTGGAAGGAGGGGACGGAAACCCTGCCCACTCTAAACGTGGGCTACCTAAGTATGAGGACATCAGTAAAAAACACAAACACTGTAAAACGCCACCAAGCAGCCGAGAAGTTTATTTCTCATCATGAGAAACAGGACACACTCGGACTCCTCCTGAAATAATGAAGTCCATTTTTAACGTCTGCTTCCGTGACTTCCAGATAATAGGCGAATTTACCCCGAGGCCACAGCCTGTTATCAAGGCAGGGCATTTAGCTACAGATTCAGCAAAGCAACCCAAGGGTCCCATGTCCCCAACATGGTGAATGAAAGTGAGGACTTGGGTTATCTCTCCTGTCTGCTAGTCATAGCCTGTTAAAAGGACCCTGCCCCTTTCTCCTATAGCATATCCCTGAGGCAGGCCTCCCAGCCTGGTTATGGGACTTCTTATCCAACAGCAATCAGTGGCACACACAAGGCACAGGAGCCAGAACCCCTGAGCACCACCTGGAAGCCAGGCCATGAAAAGAATACCTTCCCATCTACCTCACGGGTGCCACCCCCTATCCTGCCCACCCCGGACTTCTTCCTCCAAACACACATTGGCCTTTAAAGGCACACATTGTTGATGACACTTGCTGCTTTAAAGACATTTTTAAAAAAATGTATTCATATGGTTGTGTGTGTGTGTGTGTGTGTGTGTGTGTGTGTGTGTGTGTGGTGTGTGCGTGCCTGAAGAATGTATAGAGCCTTCGGAGCTGGATTTACAGGGTAATGTGAGCTGCTCCACGTGGCTGCTGGGAACCAACATTGGGTTCCATGGAAGAACAGCAATGGCTCATAATGGCTCAGCCATCTCTTCAGCCCCCACCTGCCTGTTTAAAAATAAAAGCAAATGAGCAGACAAACTGGAATCATTTTCCCAGACTTCCTGGACCCTTTCTTTGTTAAGTAGCTTTATTCTTTAAGATGTTTATTTATATGTATTCATACTTGCATGCAAGTGTGTTAGTGGGTGGGTGCCTGTGGAGGCCAGAAGAGGGCATTTGATTTTACAAAACCATATTTATAGGTAATAGCAAACCTCCCAGTGTTAGCCCAGCAAGTGCTCTTAACCTTCACCTCAAGTCCAAGAAAAACGGTTTTTGGGGGGCAAGCAGTCTAGTTTAGAGTACTGTTCACCCATTCCCTCCTCCTCATCTCTACCTCCCTTACACCTATAGAGGGGAAGGGCTATGGCCTGAGACCTCCCTCACACCAGCTGTGCTTATAAACGAGGAAATGGGGTTTCAGAGAGGTCCAGTCACTACTTGAGAGGGCAGCATCAGGACTTAAGACCTGAGCAGCCTGGCAGCCCCTGTTCTTCATCAGGAGCTCTAGATGGCCCCTCATGGTGCCCCACAGGACAGACCTGGGAAGGGAAGCTTGGTTCTGCTTCCCTGGCAACTGCCACTTCCTATATTGGGGGGAGGAAGGTCAGAGAAGGGGAGAGAAGAGCTGGGCATGTTCTCTCCTTCTTGGAGAAGAGAGACCTCTCCAGAAATTTCCTGAGGCAAGAACTTGTACTTATGGCCTTCAGCCGGACCCAGGACACCAGCATGATGGGATTCCTGAGAACAGGGCTTCAAAAACGCACTTCTGGAAAGGTCATGGGAAGAGGGGAACAAAAGGGGCTCACAGTTGGGTACTGTGTGGATGGCCATAGTTCCGACACCCATCAAATCTTCACTGACATTGTAAGGCAGAGAATGTACCTACCTAAGCCGAGAGAAGGGAACAGAAGCCCACATAAGTGAGGTGTCCTTGGTCACCGTCAGGGATTGGAGGACTCAGGATCTGCATCTGTGTCTAAGGACTCCAAAGTCCCTGGGGGTGTATAGTCCTTCATTTTAAATTTTTACTTGCTTTATTTTGTGACAGGATCTCATGTAGCCCAAGCTAGCCTCAAGCGTCTCCTCTAACTCCTCTCGCTCCAGTTTATGTGTTGTTGGCAACTGAGCAAGCTTTCGCATGCTACGCAAGCACGCTACCAACAGAGTTACAGCCCCAGCCCTAAAGTCTCCATACTTGACCAGTGTCCTACCTCCATTAACAGCAATGGCCTGGAATAAAGCACCTCTGGTCCCTACAGAGCTGAGCCCCAACATGTTAGAAGGTATCTGTGGCCAAGTGGACCTGGTCTTGCCAAACTGGAGCAGGAGTGTTGGGCAGCGTGGGAAGCATAGAGTATGGCTAGAGACAGCAAGCCTGAATACTCAACAGGAGTCCTGGCTGGCTAGAGCCAAGGGAATGGGAGGGAATGAGATGCAGGCTTGCTTGGGTAGAGAGGAATCTGCTTGCAGGAGTTTTAGTGGGATTTCTAGCTAGAGGAAGAGCCACTGGGGTGCTTTAAGGAGGGGGTACTTATGACACTGTGACTGGAGAATGGGTGGAGACTCGGCAATGGTGGACGCAGACAAGTTTGGGTGTATTTGGGGGTGGGGATGTTGGGGCTGGCTGAGCCAGCAAATGAAGAAGGCAGGGAAGAAAGATCCAGGTGTCCCTGACATTCTTGACAGATGGGACAGTGGGTATGGAAGATGGTATGGTTGGTGGAGGTTTAGATGGAGTTTGCATTTGCCTCTTTTAGGTCTGGGATATCTCGCAGGCACCCAGGTGGAGAGTCCCAGAAAGTGTCAGAGACCTGGGGCTGAGATATAAATGGGGACTGTAGACAGAGATTCAACAGTGGGGATTCCTTACAGTGGGGACAAGCTGATTCCAACCTCGTCTACAGGCAATTGATTGCACAATCATGATCTCTGTCACCAGTGACTGGGTAGGTCAGAAGTCTAGCTGTGCATGTAGCCAAATTCACTCCTGACTTATGCAGACTGGTGAGGCCCCTGCTATTTTCTGTCTCTGTGCATCCACCCTCGTTTGGGATGGTGATGCCTAATGTCCCATATCGAGCCTGGAACCTACAGACACCTAAGAGTACTTGTGATTATTTGGCAAGACGGCCATCCCTGGCTGAACAGAGTCTCTCTGGACCCTCCTCTCTGTTTCTGGGTGAGGTAGGCTCACTGTAAGCCACGAGATCTTTCTGTGTCAGGCTTCTCACCCCAGATGGGGCCTTGCCAAGAGTCCTGGGCCCAGCCAGGAAGAAAGTAGGACTAACTACCAAGTGAGAAACTAGGAAGTCCTCAGCTCTGAGCTGGAGCCAGCCTCAGCTCAAGCTGAGCCCCACATTACTCCCCAGCACCCAAAGGAACTTCCATGGGCCAGAGTTGCTGGGCTGAAACCCGAGGCCTAGCAGGTATGTGACCTATTGTAATTTACCTTAAAATGTCTTTCTTGGGAGAGTATCTCCGGGCGGGTGGTAAAGGATACTCCCTAGACAGGAAGCCAGTGAGGACATCATTCAGACACCTGCATATACCCCCTGGATACTGTGTCTCTGTTAGTGACAAGGCTGGAGCTCAGACGGTCACAAAGTTGGATACTGTGTCTCTGTTAGTAACAAGGCTGGAGAATCTGGGACCTTGGTGACATCATGACCAAGAGTCTTTGGTGGGCACGGGCCACAGGGTCTTCTCAATTTTTCTTTTTTGGGGAGCACACAGCACACAGAGTGACCAGATCTCCTAGATGACTCAGCAGTGGCTTGAAAGGACCTAGTGTCAGGATGGACAGCCCTCACTGGGCACAGAGCACAGCTTCCATATGACACAGGACCCCTTCCCTTCTTCCTGCACCTCTGCTCTCCCAGTTTACCCCCATCCTCCTTCCCACCCTTAGCCACAGTGACTTCCATCATGGCTGCAGCGAGCTGGTACTTTCCTGATGTTTCAAATTCCTACCCTTCTATTTCCTGGTTTATAGTGGTGGCACTGAAAACAGGGACATGCCACTCTGCTCTTTGTTTATATAAAAACTCATGCACGCTGCTCTTAGTGCGGCTGTCCTCATGGTCAGGTGAAGTTTATTATTTGGTAATAATAATGCCCTGTTTATATTTGCCATAAATGTCAGGCCCAAATAACAGGCTGCAATCTATCCCACAACGCTGGGATTTATGAACAGCTCCAAATGCAGAGGCAAAGGCTCCATGTGACCACTGCCCCCTGAAAGCCCCTGATGGGTCCCACCCCTGTGAGACAGGGAGGCAAGGGGTTGAAGCTCTGCATAGGAACTGGAGCGTACTTCCCAGGTCAGGTCAGGTAGGTCAGGTCAGGTCAGGTCAGGTCAGGTCAGGTCAGGTTCTGGGTTCGTCCGTGTGCATTGTTCTTGCTCAGCAATCCTCCACTGAGGCTGGGCTCAGCCCCACTCAGGCTGAAGATATCACATGCTGTCCTTGACCTGCAGAAGACGTGTGTGTGTGTGTGTGTGTGTGTGTGTGTGTGTATGTAGGGGACTCGGCTCCTTTGCTGTTTGGCTCAGGAGGCTCTGCTATCATGCCGTGTGCTGCTCCTCTTTGTTTTGGGGCCTTGCGTAGCACTCAGACTACAAAGTGACCCTGTCTGTCCTCAATCCCCAGGGAAAGTAATCATTGCTCAGCTGCAGGACCCATGTTTGCAAAAGCAAGCAGCCACTGAGACTCATCTCCTCCAGAGGCAATATAAACTTTGATGTGTGGCCCAATCTCTGTCAAGTTCTAGGCGCCACATGTGACCCTGTCTCCACTATGTCAAAGATTCTCAAAACACTGAGATGTGCCATGGAAAAAAAATGACTAGGGGACCACAGTGTGTGCAGAAGGAGGGAGCTCCACTCTTGGGGTCCTGGAGGTCCCCACTAACAGCTGCTGGAGTAGAGCAGTGGCCTATTGGGGACCCTGCCAGCCTGAGCTGACGTGGGCTTAGGTAAAGCAGATTTGTGTCTGGACGCAGGAGAAACTCCTCATTACCTGAGGTAGTTTTTAAAAAAGGCATTTGTGTGTGTGGCTGGAGAACCCTGGAGAATAGAGACATATCTGAGACACTCCATAGGCTGAGCCCACATGTGTATGCATGTGCACTTATGTATATGCACACGTGTGTGCACATACATGTGTGTGTATGTGTGTGTGTGTGTGTGCGTGCACGTGCATGTGTAGTAAGATGTTGGCAGCCAGACCACTCCTAGCAGGGAGCTCCCCTCCTAGAGTTTGGGCCAGAGCCTCACCCTAGATCATGGACCCATCATGGGGCTCAAACTTGTATAAGGGCCCCTTCTATCCTCAGCTCTGCTCAAATTAGACCCAAACTGCAACTCTACCAACAGCAGTCACCTGGTCGCTTCTCTCAGTTAAACCCGAGGAGAAGTGATGGCTTCCTGACCTGTCTTTAGATGCTCAGTAGACATGGCTCCTTGGGCCACCTTGAACAGAAGGCTCAAATATGCCTGCCTTCACTACTGTTACAAGGTGACCTGTGACCTACACACACACACACACACACACACACACACACACGTTGTCCGAGTTCAAGCTTCAGTGTCTGTGGAAATCTGGTGTTTGCAGATGATCAAACTGTAACGAGGTCATTAGCGTCGGCTCCAATTCAATATGGCCACCCCTCATTAGAATCGCAAATGCGGATACAGAACAAGCACACCCTGGGGGAGGCTTCTGAGAGGACATGGGGAGGACACTGACACCCTTGTGCCTTAGAAACTCCAGGAACCAGAGGCTGGGAGAGCTCTGAAATTGGTCCTTTCTCCTAAAAAGCACCCACCCTGTGGACACCATGGCATCTGGTGTCCAGACTCAGAGACTTCCGAGAGAATGCATTTCTGTCCTGGGACGGCCCATCCATAGTCTTCAGTACAACCACCCCAGAAGGGCAAAACAAGTGTCTCGATTTACCCTCCAATCCTCGCCTCACATTGTCATCTTTGTCTTGTGTCCCTAAAGGGAAAGTGAGGGACAGCTCTGGCTTTGTGATGCCCTGGCCCTGATACTCATGACACCTGGCACAATCAGAACGTAGAAATAAATGGGTTCAGATCCGATCCTACTACTTAACTTGCTGTGTGACCTTGCACAAGTTACTAGGCCCCCTAAGCTCAGGTCTGCACATTGGAAAGAGTATCAATAACATGTCTTTGAAGGGCCACCCTGTGGCTTGCTGAGAACATGTACGTGAACATGGGACCATGCCTGGTACAGGATACTTGGAGGTATAAAGAATCCAGTCGGCAGGCAGTGGTGGCGCACGCCTTTAATCCTAGCACTCGGGAGGCAGAGGCAGGCAGATTTCTGAGTTCAAAGCCAGCCTGGTCTACAGAGTGAGTTTCAGAACAGCCAGGGCTACACAGAGAAACCGTGTCCCAGGGCAAACAAACAAACTAAAAAACCAAACCAAACCAAAAAATGAAATAAAATAAAATAAAGAATCCAGCCAGTGCCTGACACAGCAGGCATTTGACATCTACCCAGCCCTCAGGAAAGTGGTCCTTTTTTTGCTTCTGAGAGTCAGGAGGGCTTAGGGTCCCTCCTGTTCTCTCTCCAAGAAGAAATGTGACCCACTCCATCTAAGTGGGCGGTGTGGCATGCTGTCTAAAGTACACCGCCTCTGAGATAATGCCACTTACATGGGCCTCCATGAAGAGTGAGAACACAGAGACGTGAATGCTCAGCCAAGGCTGCAATGCTTTCAGGGGCTTGATGGTCTGAGTTGTGTACCCCAAACTCATCTGTGGAAGACCTAGCTCCCAGAGTAGGCTGTTTTAACCACAGGTGAGAAGGCTCCCTCCCTCCCTCCCTCCCTCCCTCCCTCCCTCCCTCCCTCCCTCCCTCCCTCCCTCTGTCCCTCCCTCTCTTCCTTCCTTTATTTATCTTTTTTCCTGTTTTACAAACCTTATGGATTTAGTTAACTGATTTATGTGGATGTACATGTATGTGGAAATGCATGTGTGTGTGCACATGTGCAGACTAGACGATACCTTGAGTGCTCTTTGTTGGTGGTAGGTGCTATACACATTTTTAAAAAGTCTTTTCTTATTTTTACGAGACAGGACCTCTCACTGGCTTGGAACTCACTAAGCAGACCAGGCTGGCTGGCCAGTGAGCCCCTTATGATGCTCGGGTTACATGTGTATGCCGCCTTGCCCCTGACCCCCTTTCAACATGGGTTCTGAGAATTGAATTCTGGTCCTCACACTTATAAGGCAAACACTTTACCCACTGAGCCATCAGTGGAACAGGACTCAGACTGGACACAGGGCAGGAATGATAAGAATTAATCCCTTGTGGCCATACCCAGGCTGATGGAATCTGCCTCAGCAGGT
This sequence comes from Mus caroli, assembly GCF_978045245.1. Taxonomy (NCBI): domain Eukaryota; kingdom Metazoa; phylum Chordata; class Mammalia; order Rodentia; family Muridae; genus Mus; species Mus caroli. The sequence continues at coordinate 4,936,839 of NW_028227261.1, read as the reverse complement.
AGTGTGGTATGAGCCCCCGATGGCTGAGCAGAGGGTACCTCCAAACATCAGCTGGTCCAGGATAGGAGCACAGGGAGGCAGAGAGAGACCCCAGAAGGAGACCAGGGCTAATGACTGGGCTCCATGCCTGTGAGGCAGTAATTAACAGTTGAGGGCTGGTCCCTTCCTTGAATGCTTTGGGATGCCGTCTCCATTTTGCTGACTTTGGAGAAAAGGACGGTGATAAATAAACGTGAAGCACGCGGGCGGTGGTGCGAAATGATGCTTCGTCTAATTATCGCCATTCCGAGGCGTCGTTAACACGCGAGCGAGCGCGGAGAATGATAACGACTTCTGTGGTTCGTCGAGGCTCGGATTTGCCATCTTAAGCCCCTAGCGCAGGGACGCGGAATTCCCTGGGACAGACTCTCTCACAGACAAATGATGGCATTGAATAGAAGGTAAAGAGAAAAAGTCACTGTGGCCGAATTGAAAAGGGCACGATGATGCTCCCTGGCTTCCGGGACTGCCTAGAGAGGGCTCAGAAAGTCAGTGAATGAAAGAGTGACTTTGAGGGGCACCCGAGAGGGCTGCTGGGAAATTTTTCCTCCATGGCAGCTCCCTCTTATGCCTACCAAGGTCATGGTGCAGGGAACGCACCAGCTCCATCTTTCTTTGGGGCTTAGACGACAGAGGCGTCCCTGGATCCTGCCGTTCAGAAGGCTGAGGCTGCTTTAATCCCTAGGTTCCTATTGTCCCTCTGTTGTCTCAGCCTGGAATCTCACAGAGCACAACATTTCTGTCCATTCACAAGGTGATTGCCTCATTCAGTTGGGTCTGTTTCCACCTCTCCCTGCAGGTCACCCTGGGCTTCCGTGGGCACCACAGCCTCTATCATGTTTCAGGCATGTTTTTGCCCCTTCTTGGGCTCTCTGCTCAGTACCACAGCTTCATCACACTGTTTAGACTAGGAGGGTACATGCAGGGTGCCTGACCAGTCAACAGAATACTAGACTGATGTAGGAAGAAAGGGTGGCCCAGTGAGATGTCTTACCCAAGGGAGTTGGTACATTGCTGAGACTGAGACCAGAGAGTGGAGGTGAGAACACCACACCTTAGACTTGGAAGGAAGATGTAGGTGCTGAACAATATAGGAAACACGTGTGCCAGAGAGCAAGGAGGGGTGACTGGGGCTAAGAAGCCACAGCAGAAGCATCAAGAGGTAGCAATGTACTTGAACTAGCTGGGCAGGGAAACCCTACACTGTATCCGCTCCTGTTTTTTAGTCTTGCTATGAAAGCTGGCCCAGCCCCATGCTGGTTTGGCATGGCAAGGTACGCTCCTACCAAGGTGAACTTGCCATGCCAAGTTACTACACCCACATCCTAGCCTCTGAGACTACAAAAGGGACTTATTTGAAAATAGGGTCTCTACAGGCTTAATTAAGGATCTCAGGCAGGACTTGGGTGGTACTTAAACTAAATGGCAGTGTCCTTTGATAGGACGGAAAAGGACGCACACAGACAGCCTGCAGTGTGATGTGGCTGGTATTCCCACGTGACTCAGCAGCCAGCTGGAGATGATGGGGAAGCTGAGGGTACAGGCAGCTGCTGGATGCAGGGATAGGTGTCGATGGGCCCCGCCCCCAGAGTTCTGGGGTAAGGACTTGTGCAGACACTGTGTTTGGGACTCCTGGCCTTTGCTGCTGGGAGAGAATATGTTTCTTTAAACAATCCAGTTCCTGGTTATTATGGGAGCAAGGTGGGGCCTCATACAACCGAACAATGCACTTCTAACACACAGGAGCAGGGGCTGTCATCCCAGGAGCCAGTGTAACAGCAGGAGTCTGGCAGGGCTTTAGATCTGCCTCTTCCTCAACCTGCCTGTGATCTCCAGTCCAGACAGAGCCTCTCTCTGGAGCATGGCTCCTCCTGGGAGAGTGGGGGCTGGGCCCAGAAGTTCTACCCCACAGCAGCCAGAGCCCACTACTGTCCTTTCTATTGCTGTGATCAATCAAACAAACAAACAAACAAAACCAATGCCCTGAGCAAAAGCAGCTCAGGGCAGCTTATACTTCCCAGTCCTAGTCCACCATTGAGGGAAGTCAGGACAGGGACAGAAGCAAGAACTTGAAGCAGAAAGTCTGAAGGAATGTCGCTTTGCTGGCTTGCTCACAGGCCCACGCTTAGACAGTTTTCTTATACAGCCCAGGACCGCCTGCCTAGGGAATGATGCCACCCACAATGGACTGAGCTCTCCCTACACCAGTCAATTACCAGTCAAGACAATCTCCCCAGAGGTCAACCTGATTTGGGAATCCCTCCCATGTGACTCCTTCCTCTGACAACTCTAGGCTGTGTCAAGCTGACAGTTGAATCCAATGAAGGCCATGCGTCTGCATAAACTGTAAAAAGAAGCTAGGCCCACAGAACAGGGATCGCATGCTAAGCCAGCTCCTTTTTTCCTTTGAGACAGAATCCCACACATCTCAGACTGGCATTGAGCTCACCATGTCACAGGGGACGACCTCCATCTTTGGCTCGTCCTGCCTCTACCTCCAAACTGCTGAGATCCCAGATGCATAGGGCCACACCTGGCTTCATTCAGTGATGAAGACCAAACTCAGGGCTTTGTACATGCTAAGCAAGCCCTCCACCCACTGAGCTGCACCGCCTCAGCCACTTCCTTAACTTGCTTGCCACGCCACCAAAGGGACGTCTCTGGGATGCAGCATGGGGGTGAGGTGGTATAGCATCTCTTCACTATCTATTCATCTCAAAGAAGACTTTTGGAAACTTTGGGGACTTTTAGAGACCCACAAACAGCCAAGCTGTAAGGACAGGCAGCCCTGTGGTCAGAGGAAGGATGCATGGCGGTGTCTGTGTGTGTGCCATATGCTTCCATCTATAAAGGCAGGATGTATGGCTGGGACACTCAGCCCTGAGCTGCAAAGCTCTGACTCATGGAACACCAAGAAAACATCAGGTGAGGAACCTGGGCTCTGGAGATGATCAGACATGGGTACCACCTGCTTTTACACACATGAGGGACCAAACCCCAAGAGCTCCCTAGGATATAGGCAACCTGATGGAGCTTGAACTTTCAAGAGGGAGACCTTCTGGAAAGTTCCACTTCCATTTCAGAGATCGGCACTTAACTTATCATTCTTTCCCTTATGAGTCTAACTTAAAAGTACTTCTGGAGGCATGGTGACTCGTGCTGGTGATCATAGGAAACCACTTGGAAACTGAGGCAGGAGGATGGAGAATTTTAGAATAGCTTGGGCTTTGTAGTGTGTTTCAATGTGAATAACTGAATGAATACTAAAAACCCTTGAGCTTTTCAGAATCAATGAGTTCTCTTGGTATCTGCCCTAAGCAGGCATCATGCCCAACTCATGGTCTGGGAAATTCATTAAAGGCCCTGACCCAAAAAATAAAAATAAAAATAAAAATAAAAATAAAAATAAAAATAAAAATAAAGGCCTTGGCCAGGCCCTTCCTGGCACCCTATGTCGAGAACTGGAGCCTTGGAGTACGCTTGCACACTCTGCCGTGGCTTCGAGCTGGTGACCACTTTGAAAACCACTAAGACTCCTCTTATAAGGACAAATGCCCATGTGACTCACAGAATCCTATGAAGACAGCTTTGGAGAGGTACCGACCAGTTCCCATGCCCCAGAACCACGGCTGGCACTGCCAGACTCACCAACAGTGTGGCAGGCACATCAAAGACTTATGGCTGGCTGTAAGAAGCCTGTGGTGTCCACCAGGCTTCCTGGGGTACCCACTATGGAACACAAGTGAAGGACGGAGGACAACTTGAGGGAGTCAGTCCTCTCCTTCCACCACAAGGATCCTGAGACTTGAACATGGGTTGACAGGTTTGGCAGCAAGCATCTTTATCTTCTGAGCCATATCACTAGCCCCCTCCTTTATTAAAAAAAAAAAAATCATACAAGGGACAGATGATCCTGGCTCAAGTCCTACACAGCCACAGGAGGGTGGTCAAGACAACACAGTTAAGGCCCTCTAGCCTTGGTGACAAAACACAGTGCTGCCACATTGATGTCCCTTGCATCCCATAATCTCCAGGAGCCTCACCCATAAAAAGCAGCCTCTCCCACATCCCCAATCCACTCAGAGCCGCTGAGCCTTGCGTCCGATTTCACAGCCGTGTGCCTACCACTTAACGTGGGAAGATGTTACTTATAAAAGATGATTCTGAAAGGAAAGTTTGGGGGTTTATTATACCTCTGGGCTAGATTGGGCGATCTTGGAAGAAATAAGGTTGTACCCTTTTCATTTCCTATCCACAGGACAATATTTTAGCAGTATGTGGGGTCAGGGAGAAGAAGCCAGGGGCTGGCGCTATATGATGCACGGCCGTAGAATCGGGGCCCACTGAGCATGGAGGGCAGCTGTCTCCACCTTAATAGGAGCAAGGAGATTGTGACTGATTGATGAGGAGTGAGAAATGTCTCTCAAAGGACATGCTGGGGTTGCAGAAAACAGCCTGCCCACCAGCTGCCCAGAGCTGTGTTTGCCCAGGCATGCTCTGCTTTTTTTTTTTTTTTTTTTTTTTTAGCCCCAATGTGTCTCTTGCAGCTCTTCAATGGCCTGCTGGGCATGTGGGAAAGTCTCCCCTCTTTCCAACATTAGGGTTCAGTTGTCTGCCTACTGACACGGCTTCAGCACATGATCAAGGACCCTGTGCTGTTGGATGCTAAGACAAGAGGACCGGATTGCTTACTTTGAGAATACCACCGCCAAAAGCACCCAGTGGAAGGAAGAGTCTATTCGGCTCCTGGTGAGGGAGGGATGGGAGCCTGTCATGGTGTGGAGGCATGCACAGAGGCAGGAGCGGGAAACCCACGGAAAGCAGAGGGTCTGAATGGGATAGGATTATAAACTCTCAAGGGCCAAGCCTGGTGATGTACTTCCTCCAGCAAGGCTCTGCTCTTCCAAGTCCACAGCTCCTTTTAACAGTGCCATCAAGTGCTTGAGTACATGAGCCTACTAGGGACATTTCTCACTCCAACCACCACAGGGGCCATTCTTCCAGGGCTGTTCCAGGCCCTGCCATGATTGAGAGGCAGGAGATTCATTCCTTTGCACCTCCGGGCTCAGAGTTCTCCAGGGTCACCACTTCCCCAGGTCCTATCCTAGCAGGTGTGTCCAACTTCCTGACAATTTCATGACGCTGTCACTTACCAAGCCCACACTTAAGAACTGCATCACACACACACACACACACACACACACACACACACACCATGATATTTTACATAAGTGTATGATTCTGTGTTGGGTGGTTGTCCTAACTTTACTTTTGTTGCTATAGTAACATATTCAGATCGGAAGTGACCATGAGAGGGGAAGGTCTCTTAGTCAGGGTTTCTATTCCTGCACAAAACATCATGGCCAAGAAGCAAGTTGGGGAGCTGCTTACACTTCAGCTTACACTTCCACATTGCTGTTCGTCACCAAAGGAAGTCAGGACAGGAACTCACACATGGCAGGAACTTGGAGGCCAGAGCTGATGCAGAGGCCATGGAGAGATGTTACTTACTGGCTTGCTTCCCTTGGCTTGCTCAGCTTTCTTTCTTATAGAGCCCAGGACTACCAGCCCAGGGATGGCACCACCCACAATGGCCCCCACCCCCACCACGATCATTAATTGAGAAAATGCCTTACAGCTGGGTCTCATGGAGGCATTTCCTTAATGGAGGCTCCTTTCTCTGTGATAACGCCAGTTTGTGTCAAGTTGACACACAAAACCAGTACAGAAGGGATTTATTTGGCTTCCAGTTCTGGTTTATAGACCATTATTGAGAGGAAGTCACAGCAGGAATGACAGACAGACAGCCACACCCCCATCAAGAGCAGAGCGAGAACAGGCACACTCCTGTTTCTTTCACTCTTACACAGTTCAAGGCATGGTCCAGGAAACAGTGAGGTCTCCAGTGCGCTCCTACATCAGTTAACACTCAGACAATCTCTCAGAGACATGCCCAGCCCATAGGCAATCCCTCAGTTGAGACTCTCTTCTGTGGTGAGTCTATGTCATGTCAAGCTGACAGTTAAAGCCACAGCACTCTGAGGCAGCAGACTGTAGCCTGGACCTTCCTGCAGGACCCATTGGAGCAGGTGACAAGTAAGTTGCCATGGAGATCACAGCTCATTGGGGAAGGCACAGGAGCCACACATCCCTGCCCAACGTTAGGGCAATTCCAGAAGTGCCAGCAGAGTCGGCTCTCAAGAGGGAATAGACGACCTGCCCTGGACCTCAGAGAGCCCAGAGAGAAAGCCCAGGGTCTGCCAACTGTAATGCCTCTGACAAGCATGCAACTTGAACTCTTCTGGAGTCACCCTTCCTCTAGTTATCGGACACTCTGAGTGGCTCCTGGAGATGGCCCTTAAGCAAACTTGAAGGACATCACATTTAATTTGTTTCCCCAATAAGGACATCACTGTGTACCTCAGTTCCCTCATTGGTAACAGAGTTCCGTGAGTGTGGGTATGAGGACTCGGTGAGATGCTGTGTAGAGATGGCTTGCCGGGCAGAGTTAGCTCACAGTCAGGGGTAATGGATGCTGAAGTCTGTGTACCAGTAGGACCGACATGGACGCCTTAGGAACAAGTGCCCCTGACCATATCTGTCCCTGTAAACCCCCATGAAATCGTCCCTGGGCCCTATTCTTCCAACCTCATAGGAATCTAGCCCATGGCTCCATTACACCAGCTGTCCAGGAAGAACCTCTATTCATAGCCAAGCCTAGGCCCTGTACCTCTTCCCTGTAAGAGGCCAACCCTGGCCCCTCTGTATCTCTACTCAGGCTCAATACCCTGTCCCTCCAACTTCCCAGGAGGCCAGCCTTGGATCCCTGTCCCTCTCACCTCCCTGGAACTCATACCTGGACCCTTCTGTAACTTAATTCTACTTTCCAGATACCACATTGCTTTATCCTCCAAGAACAGAGAACATAATCTTGAGATCTCTGGGTTGTCCAGCTCCCTGTGCTGATGAGCTAAGAACCCATGCTGGCAGTATTTACCATGGAATATGCTGGGGACTCAAGGCTGGCCTGGTTGTCACTGCTTCACGCGAGACCACAGCTGCTTGAGCTGTTCTGTTCTTGCTTGCAAGAGAGTCATGCAAGGCAGGAGCAGTCGTTTGAGTTGAGGAGAAGCCAGTGCTCTGGTGGGAACTCATTTCTCATTCAAATGGCCTCAACACATTTCAGCTGTGCCGGAATACTAGAGAATGGAAATATTTTCACGTCTCCAGACACAGTGAGGGCTGGTCCTGCCTTCTTGGGTATGTACCATTCTGTACAAGGCCTGTGACTTGGAACAGAGACTGAACCCTGCTTTGTTTTCATGTCCCTCAGTAGCCCGATACCCCAACATGGTCCCTTCATATCCAGGAGATAGCTCTCTTTCTTATTACAAACCCTAGAGCTGGCACATCTCGGGGCTCACACATCTGGGGGCTTGCACAGCTAGGAGCTGGCACAGCTGGAGGGCAGCTCTGTGGCCGATCACAATCCAGAGCCTGGAGTCAGTTGCCCACAGCCTACAGGGAATTTCTACCTTAGAGACTCTTGTGGACTGAGAGCTGGTGTCCAGAGCTAGAGGGAATTTTGTCAAGGGTCAGTCTTCTTGGTTCGGATTAAGGAGGAAGCCTGACCTTCCAGAATGCTTTCTATCCTGTGTCTAACATGGTGCTCATTCCAGTGGCTTGTGGGTTGGGTGTGGGTTTGTCCATGGCAAGAACCCTTAGATGGTAAGGACTCCATGTGCCCTCTACTGAGTCCTTGATGCCCAAGCCATTGTTTGATAAAGAGATGAAGGGTTGGTATTAAGGTTCTTGCCAATGAGACAGGCCATGGACAGATGGATGGATGGACAGATGGATGCATATAAGCAGGAGGTGGGGAGGGGTAGAGAGAGGAGAGGAAGAAACAAAGGAAGAGGGGAAGAGAGGGAGGGAAGTCTTCTAGGTAGATTAGGGCTTAGCAGCTGCCAAGGAAAGCAACCATGCTCCAGGAGAGGGCTAAGTCTTGGGGCTCCTTTACCTAGGCATCTCTAGAGACACAGATGTGTGATTTGTCCTGTCGAGCTATTCCCCTGGGAACCTGACTAGAGGGACAACCCACCTTCTTTTTCCTTGAGGCGCAGACTAGGGAGGCAACATGCGTCAAGGTCCCCTTGGTCTAACCTTCACTAGAAAGTCTTGCTAAGTGTCAGACTGGAGCCGGGGCTTGTGGCCATGGGCCAAATCCAGTGGCTGCCTGGATTTGTATATAAAATTGCATAGGAACGCAGCCCGTGTGTTTCTTCCTTGTTTCTGGCTGCCTTAGGACTGGACAGCAGAGGTTAGTCCAGCTACAAAGGTCTGATGGCTCAAAACAGCTGACTTACTGACTGGCCCTGTGCAGGCAAGGGCTGCTGATTCCTGGGACAAAGCCTTGTTTGATGCCCATGGCAGGTTCTGGGGTCTGGGGATAGCCCCCCAACAGAAACTGTTGTTTGCCACATACCTTCTGAGGAAGAGAAAATTGAGAGATCTGGTGGAAGTCGGGGCTGTGGGGAATGGCATGGTGGAATGCTTTTCAGGGTGACTGAAAAGGCTTCTGAGTACACAGGACTGCTCTTCACTCAGGACCTCCTGCCTGAGCAGCTGCCTCTCGAGACTCAGTCCTTCTCAGGGAGGGACTCCAGCCTGCTGTGTACGCAGTGGTCCACCTCAGCTGCCTGGATTCCAGCCTGCTGTATATGCAGTGATCCACCTCACTTGCCTGTGTTTTATCTTTCTGAAATAGGCACTGTGCGATATAATCACTCGAACATCACTCCTCCACCCCAGAATGGACAACTTGCTGGGATTTAAGACACTCAAGAGTTGCTCGATCCATGTTAGAATTCAGAACATAAACTTTAGTTTAGTATTCAAATACAAAATTTAAATTAAATCAAGTGCAGAATTTAAAACCAACTTCAGAGTATTTAAGAGTTATTTTTCAATTGTTCTTTACATTAAAGTCATTTTTTTTTAGAATCTATATAAAACTGACCATTTTAGTCACTGAGGTATGAGGTCTGCTTTCACTAGATATGGTTATAGTTCCACTTTACCATCACTGTCATGGGCAGCACAGTTTTAACCCCTTTGCTACCTCAGGTCTACTTGACACAGTGCCAGCCCCTGTGTTTCACTTCCGGGTGAAAGGTCACCTATCTCCAGGGACTTGCCCTACTGAGTAGAGCGCCCTCCACATGGTGGGTGCAAATGAAATGATTGGCGAGACCATGGACTGAGTCCATCTCTGTGGGTATTGGCTTTACTGGAGCCAAGTCCTATGCCTGGTACACATCTGCTCTGTGCGTGGTTCACAGCAGACAGTGCCGAGCCCGCCTCTATGAGCAGAAGATCCTGGACTGCGGGGACTCCTCCTCTGCTGTGTCCATAAGTGCCAGCACCACCAGCCCGTGGTTGTGTCTGTGGGAGAAGCACCATGAGGGTGGCTACGGTGCCAAGGACAAACCCTCCAAAATCCAGAAGAGGGAGCAGAGATGTGATGCCCATATTAGAGCTCTTCATGGAAAAGAGCCAATAAGAGATATCTATATGCCTGTCTATTGACCGAGCAATCTATTGATCGAGCCTTACATACATATTCGGATGATGGAGAGAGATTTATCTTGAATACCTGGCTCAGCTATGGGGCCTGGGAAGCCCCATACTCTGAGGGCAGAAGAGCAGCTTGCAAATGTGGCCAGGCGTTGGTGGTGTCCTCTTGGGTATGAATTAAAGCATGGCAGGCTGGGAGCATAGGCAGGGCTTCTAGGATACAGACGGGAGCCAAATTCCTTCAGGGACTCTGCTCTCAAAGCCTTAGTCTAATTGGAAGAGGCCCACCCTTGCTGCAAGAGGCGTTTGCTTTACTCAGAGAGTACTATAGCATCCCAGCACCAGCATCAGCATCAGCATCAGCATCACTGTCCACCCCCAGACCAGGAAGAGAAGGCAGGCTGTAGGAATGACTGCTCCCAAGGACCAATCTGGTCTTTTATTGCTTTGCATACTTGTGAGAGAAAAAAAAATTCGCAGGTGTTCAGCAAAGGGCTGCTCCGTGGGCAGGAGAGCCCCAGGTTGGAGTGCGGATCCGTGGCTGCGTTTTAATTAGCTCCATAAATAATTATGCCTCGGAGACACCAGCTCTGCCTTCCAGGCTCTCCCCCACACCAATAGATCCATCTTATTTAACACGTTTTACTGATTAAACAAACCTGTGCTCTGTACTTTAAATGCCAGGGTTATGCTGGCCTCATTTTCAGAGTTATCTATAAACACATCTGCCACCACTGAATGGCAAAACCCCGTGTCACAAGTCAGCCTGGCAGGTGGGTTCCTCCCACCATGACGCATCACCGGCTCCGTGTGCCCAGCCTCAGCGTCTGTATTCTGTCCTCACTAGGCTTCTGTTCAGAGAGCCTGGCCTTGGTTTTCTCCCCAGAGCCAGGTGTGTGAGACTCTCAGGGGGTGGGGATGGGGGTGGGAGTGGGGGGTTGGGGGGGGAATCTTTCATCCAGAGCCTCAGGAATCCAAGGGCTTCAGGAGGCTGGGGACATGCAGAGCTGAGATGGGGACATGCAAAGCTGAGATGCATCAGCTGTTCTGATGGCTGTCACCGGGAGTCTGTTGACATCCCAAATCCTGACAGGTGGCTGCTGGGTAAACTGTTGATTGACCCACTTGTTTACTTTAATAAAGGCACCATTAAAAAAAGACAGTGCTGACGTCAGTCTCTGGACAAAGAAGGAATCTTTTTGCACGGAGGATGCGGAATGCTGAGCGCTATATCCCATCCCTGAGCTTTGCGGGAAGCGCAGAAAGTTCCACTTGCTTAGAACTTAATGGAGACTCAAAAAAACCATAAAGAGCCCCCAGGAGGGATCTCTGAGGGAGATCCAGTTTTCCTGGCTGTGGTGGCTGTGGTGGCTGTGGGCATGGGTGGTCTTTCTCTTGCATGGTATATGAATCCGGTCGGATACGGCAGGTGCTTCTCAGAGCCGGAAGTCAGTTTAAATAAAGGGTCAGTTCTAAAGTTTGCAGGCGGAGCTTCAGCCAAGGGGCTCGCGGCTTTAATTTGTCTGCCGGAGGAAAGCCTGCCTCTCCCACCCCACGCTGCGGCAGGCAGGCATGCTCTAGTTAGAAACTGAGCGCTCCCCCGCCAGATGCCAGGTGAGAGGGTCACTGAGCTTGGCTTTCAGAACAGTGGGTTTTATGGCTGGCTCTGAGGAACTGCTCAGCCTCATTTGCATCCCAATGGCAGTCTAGGAAAAGGCACTGGGCGCCGGAAGCAGCCTCCTCCAGCTCCACTGCCAGTCACGGGTCACTTTAAGTTAACATCTGGTGAGGGTATTTTTAAACCACATCTGTAGCTTTAATTGGGGCTCACCTGGGGGTGCCAGGGGAGGCTTGAGAGGAGCATTGCTGGAAGTTATGTGTGGCCTGGGCCCGGAAGCTGCCTGGCTCCAGTTTTGTGATGCCCCGTGTTGGGCTGTGATGGATAGGGGAAGCTTTGCACAGGCTGCATGCTGGGAAGACAGAAATCCCCTTTCTACCTCTGCATTCTGAAAAGTGCCTTCTGCCCCAGCATCCAATAAGGGTCTCCCCTTAAGCAGCACAGAAACCCACACCGTTCTCAGATGTCAAGCGAGGTCACCTTATGCTCTCTTGCCAAGGAACATCAAAGGGTTCTTCTCTGTTTGCTAGGCAGGTCTCTCTTCTCTTTTCTGTGGTGATAACTGGATGGTACTTCATTATCTAAAAGAGTTTTATTTTTCACATGACCAATGAGAACACACACATTTCTCTGAGATCTCTGCTCTTCCTTAAGTATGTTCAAGATGAACTATTCAAAAATTCTGTCAACTCAAAGAAACAAATATTAAAAATTCAAATTTAAATGGTGACCTCTTTGGGCTGGCCTAGCTGAACAATATGCTTTCGTCTACTAAGACACAAGGGAACCCTGTTTCCCAAAGACAGGCCGCCATGCCATCTGGCTGTTGTGCCGCCCCGCCTCCTTTCTTGATAAATACCAGTAATAATAGGAACGAAATCCCTGCATTTCACTGGAACGACCATTAAAATGTAAACGCAGAGAGGGGATTTTGAGTGGGCCACAAAAATGCTTTATTCCGGAGACTGCATGAGGCGAGGAAAATCTACAGTTGAGTCTTGAACCTATTCCATAGTATGTAAATATGCCAGCCCCGGGTTCTGAAGACTCTATGTTGATTGGAAGATCTGCAACATGGTGCAGAGTAGGTCAGCATCCTGGGAAAAGGCAGGCTTGGTCATTTCCCTGAACAAGTTGCTCATTTTGGCTCAAATATAAGGGTTCTGATGCTGCAGAGGCCCAGGACATTTCTCAATAACAAAGCAGGGGCCCCCTCAGGGAGGCCCAGAGCAGGAAGAGGAGCATGCGCAGTCTGTGCCTACCCACAGGGGGCTTTTTTTTCCAGGTTTGACTTTGTGTGAAGGGACACCACTGCGGTTGTCCTCATCAGAGTGGGGTCTAGGGTTGGGTCAGACGCACACTCAGGCCTTTGTCCATTCGTAGAAATGGTAAGGAGACCAGATCTGTGCCAAGCCCAGGGCTCAGTGGGAATGACTGTGGGTCATCAGAGGAGCTGGCCAGTGGTCACTAGAGTGTCCTCTGACACATCTGCTCTCCCTGTTCCCAAACCTCAGAGCAGGGCATCCTGAATGCCTGGTGGCTCTCCACAAGGGCAGAGGGGATCCTGTCACTCACGCACAACTGTGTGTCACTTGCAATGAGTTCGGTGTGATGCTGTGGAGAGGAGCCTCAGGGAAAAAGGATGCAGAAATCTTCACATTCGACTTGCTGGTGATGTCCCTCCATTTCACTATGGTCTTAAAGGAGTGGCTAGGGGCCTGAGTGTCAACGACAAGCAATGACACATACCATCTGCCTCCTGTTCATATCTGGGAGGGATAAGTTCATGATCCATGAAACCAAAAGGGGGTTATGGGCACACTAGTATGGCATATGTGTGTACATGCTGGGGTGGGGGGTTAGGAGCCTACTGGCAGGGAATATAGTATATGTGCATGTGTGCATGTGTGTGGAGGGCGGGAGCTTAAGAACATGCTAGCAGGGAATGTAATTATGTATACACATGTGTATGCATGTGAAGTGGAGGGGGTTACAGACCTACTAATAGGCATATTTAGGTGTGTGCATGAGTATGTGTGTGTGCCGCATAGATGACGAGGCCACTAACAGGGAGTGTGTGCGCACATCTGTGCATATGTGTGTCTCCAGGGGCCTGTGTATATTCATGTCATCTAGAAGGATTCTTTATTTTTACTGCCTGCTTTGCTCAGGCTGCAGACGGGGTAAGATCAGCAGCAGCCTCTAAATTATAGATCGGCTCGCCGAGTTCTCCATGTCACTCATTAGCCACGTCACCCCGAGGCTCTGCGCAACCGTAAATTAAGGAACACAATGGCTGCAGGGAAATTAGGTGAATAATTTTCTCATTAAACTAAAAACTTGGGGACGCTTCCGGTTACTTCCAGGCTGCTCCTGAGACAATACAGAACCATGAACAGACAACAGGCAGGCCCCTGGATGCCAAGGGTACCATTCTTCAGAGCGAGTTAGGTGTGGTTTACATTAAAAATAGAACAGGCTCCTGCAAACAGACTTGTATTTATATGGAATGCTGCGACAACTGTCATTTCACATTACTCAGAGAAATCCCACGGGTCCCTTGTAAGTATTAAATGTGGCAATTTTTTTTGTTTACCGACAAAACATAATAAAAAGAACACAGGCTCCCGGGTGACATTCAAGGGGATTTCCCCCCTCGTTCCCCGAAGTTATTCATAAAATAAACATGTGTTTCCTGTCCCCGCTGCCCTGTTTTTTGAGGGTTCCCTGACAGGGGACCGAGACCGACGGGCAAGGCAGCACCCTGTTCCTGGGACCCCCAATCCACAGCTCCTATCCACACCTTTCCTGCTGTGTCTCCATGTGTCCAAAGAGCAGCTTCCAACCTCATCCTGGAGTCCATCGTGACCAGTGTGACAAGCAGAGAGGTACAGAGACTTGGGAAGGGGAACACATGTGCATGCATGTGTGCATGCCTGTGTGTATGTGTGTGGTATATACATGTTTGTGTATATACCTGCCTCTGTGTGTGTGTGTGTGTATGAATGTGGTGCATACATGTTTGTGTGTGTATGGTATATACATGTTCATGTGTGTGTATACATGTGTGCATGCATGTGTATACACATGTGGTGTACATATGTTCATGTGTGTGCATGAGCATGTGTGTGCACATGCCCACATGTGTGTAGAGACTAATGTCAGGAGTCTTCTTCAATTGCTCTCCACATTAGTTTTTGAGACAATCTTTCACTGAACCTGGGGCTTACCAGTTCAGCTGGGCTGGCCAGCTAGTGAGCTCCAGGGCCCCTCCTGCCTCTGCCCCTCTGCCCCTCTGCCCCTCTGCCCCTCTGCCCCTCTGCCCCTCTGCCCCTCTGCCCCTCTGCCCCTCTGCCCCTCTGCCCCTCTGCCCCTCTGCCCCTCTGCCGCTGCCGCTGTTGCAGTTATAGGCATTTCCCAATGAGTCCATTGAATTTTGTGGGTCCTCATATTTACTCAACCTAGTCCTGTTTTCTAGGTCCCAGGAGGGCCAGACTTAACTATTTATTTATTTATTTATTTATTCATTTATTGTGGTGGAAAAGAGAGAAGTGGTCTAAATTACTTATCTCAAGCTCAGGACCTGTTTTTATTTGTTTGTTTGTTTTGGTTTTTTTTTTTTTTTTTTTTTTTTTTTTTTTTTTTTTTTTTTTTGGTTTTTCGAGACAGGGTTTCTCTGTGTAGCCCTGGCTGTCCTGGAACTCACTCTGTAGACCAGGCTGGCCTCTGCCTCCCAAATGCTGGGATCAAAGGCGTGCGCCACCACTGCCTGGCAGGATTTGTTCTTGATGTAGAAACACTGAGCGTTCCAGGGAAGGCCATGAAACTATCCCAACTAGAAAAAGGAGGACCCAAGCTGAGCCGGCCTGGCTGACCTTCTCCTCGTCCCTGTCCACAGTGGGTCGGAAGTAACAGGAGACCAAGCACACAGCATGTGGTTCTGAGCAGAGGCTCCCGCCGCCGCCAGAAGCTCTGGGAGTGTGGGGTGGGGTGATGCTGACATGTGACCTGCCTTCAGTGTGCAGCAGTGACTCCAACAGGGGATCACACGTGACGATGCTAACACCCCGGCATCTCTTGATGCTTGCACACTCTGCATTTGGAAACTTGCTCTCTGTTAATTCAGATGTCACGAACATGGGTCTGTATTGCACACACAAGCTCTTTGAGGTTCTCGCTGATCTTTCAGAGGGTGAAGGGATCCTAAGATCTACCCGGGGACTGCTGCTGACTTAGGGTGCCCGCTGATAGTAGTCACCAGCAGCACACGCCTTCTCAGGAAGGATGGTGAAGTATGCTGAGTTTAACTGCTGGCTCCATGGCGATAGCCTCCCCATCCCTATGAGGCAACCTAACCCTGACTCTGATAGGTACCTGTTGCCATGACAAAAATAATTAATTAATTAATTAACCACAATCACTACCTCTCTCCCTAACATCTAGCTAATGGATTAAAAATACAATTCCTGCTGGCAAGTGTTTCCTGTTACAGTCCTTACAATAGGGGCACTAACCCAAATAATTCATTCTCTTCTCTTATAACTTAGTCAGGTAAGACAAATACAACTGAGTAATTGCTTTCTATTTTCTAGAAAATATTCTCTTGTCCTGGCTAATGACTTCATTTAAAAGGTAGATAGACGAGACGGTTTCCATCTTAATTTTCAATAATTAGCTGATAAGAGGGGGTGACTTGCCCTGATCTGTGGGAGTTCCTTCAAAGATCACTCAAGCACTATTGGACCTCACTGGGCTCTCAACCATACCTGGGTCCAGAAGGCCATGCTCTAAAGACAGTTCATGCTTCATTTCCCTGCTAGTGTAGGAGGCAATTCAGTGCTTTCCCCAGTCCCAGCATACACAGGCATTCATGTGTGCATATGTGAGCAAACACACACACACACACACACACATGTGCATATGTGAGCAAACATATGCACATATGTGCACATACCCACATGCACACACATGCACATGCATATTTGCACACACACACACACACACACACACATACATACACACACACAGGGAACTATGGTTATGGAAGGAACATACAGCAAGAAATGGACCTCTATGTCTCCCTAGTTATCAGCTCTGTGGTTCTAAATGGCTCACTCATGGGAAAAGCATAAACAAATTTCACCCCAGAAAAATAATGCCTGAAAACTATACCTTATCTAGGTTAGAGGTTGGGCAATTTGTCAGTATAAAGTGGCTAACTTTTAAAAAGCTACGTCTGTTCTTGCTCCTAAGTTTGGTTGAGAATTTTGGAATCTCCTTCCTTAATGAAAACAGCCTTACAGGAAGGGGAGAAGTGATTAATTATGAACACAGCTGCCATGTCCTAATTGTTAAAAATATTCAATTTAATTATTTAGAAAACATCTAGTCACAGTTTATGTTCACCTAGGGAGGGAGATTAGAAAACCCAATATAATTAGAAATGACATTGTTACTAATTTGCAATTCAAGAATTCCTTCTAGAACATTCTGTCAACCCCTGGTGTACCTAACACTTCTGCTCCTGGAGTAACAAGCTATGGTGGTACCCTGGGGTTTGAAAGAGAAGATGCAAGAAGGATGGGGACATAGTTAGAATGGAGGCAACTTTATATCTCTGGGGTTTCCTTAGGGGCACTGAGTTATAAAAATGTTACCAAGCACAAGAAGGAAAGACCCTCCACAGGCAAGAACCAACCAACAAGAAAGGTTAAGACAGGGACAGTAACAGCAACAGAAGGTAAGTGTGTGTGTTTAATCTGTTTAAAGACAGAAAAGAGGGGAAATCTACCTATGAGAGAATAAGAGAACCCCAAACCAGAGAGGTGGGTTTAGGGGAAAGCTAAGTAGAACCTCTAAAGATGGAAACCTAATTATCAAAAAATTAAAGCGGGGGCCACCAAGATGTCCAGTGGATGACGAGCTTGCTGTGCAAGCGTGGGAACTGGGATTCAGTTCTGCAGGAGTCACGTAATGCTAGGTGGGCGTTGTGGTCCACTGTAATCCCAGCACACAAGAGGCGGAAATGGAGTTCTGGGACAAGCTGGATAGCTAGACTAAACACACCGGTGTGTTCTGGGTTCAACAGAGAGACCCTGGCTCAGTGAATAATAGGAGAGTGATTGAGAAAGGTTCCTGATATCAGTCTTAGGCCTCAGCATGCATCTATACATATACAAACACATGCATTCTCAGGGCACATGCACACATGCACACATGTGCGCACACGCATGCAAGTACACACACACACACACACGTGAACATGTGCACCTCTGCACACAAACAAACACACATATACACACCCAAAATAAAACTGAAAGCTCATTGTAAAGGTAATAGGGTCAAAGAGAGAATTGGCAAGTTGAAAGATAAATCAAGAGATATTATTAACATGAGCGAGGAATAGCAGTGCATGCCTGTAATGTCAGCACTTAGGACGGAGAGGTAGGAGGACTGAAGTTCAAGGCCCAGCTAGACTTCATAGTGAGCCCCAGGCCTGCATTGCAGAGTGAGACCCTGCCTCAAAAAATTAAGAACAACTGAATGCTTTATTAGGAAAGCCAAGACAGAGAGAACAAGCCAGAAAATATGATGTAGAGGAGACATCAGCCCACAACGCAGAGGGACTGAGCTGATGGGGCAAAAAGGACTGCGGCAACATCTGGAATCTGGGTTCTCTGAGAATATTTAGTCAGCCCTGTTCAAGATGAATGGCAGAGGGGCACTCGGCAGGAGAGTGCTTGCCTAGCAAGCCTAAGGTCCTAGGTTTGATCCCCAGCACCAAAACAAATAAAAGCACCCGAAGGAGGGGCTGGAACTGCGGCTTAGCAGTGGAGAGCGCGTGCTGCTTGTCCAGTGGATCTCTCCCAGCATCAGATTCTGGAGGCCCACAACTACCTGTAACTCAGCTCCACACACACACACACACACACACACACACACACACACACACACCAGATACAAACAACTTTTAAAGGGCTCAGTGAATTGCAATTGGGAAAAATAAACAAACCCCAGTCTAGTGCATCAGAGGTAAAATGCAGAACCCGGGGGTGGAAGCCGAACAAAGGACGCTGACAATTACCAGGACAGCTGATTTCTCAATGTTACCATGAATCCCAGGAGGCCCAACTCTACTGTTTCCAAGTGCCGAGAGAGGGAAGAGAGAAAAAAAAGCCAGGAAATCTGTCAACCTAGAAGAATTATGTATCCAACAAAAGCAGTCTTTCAAGAACCAGGGAAATGAAGATATTTTCAGAAACAAAACCAGGGCTGAGAAAGTCTACCTCCCCCAAGACTCCATGAAGAAAGCCTCCCAGGTCAGGCCTCTGAGAGGGAGGGGATTCCAGAAGCAAGGTGGAGGTGGAGGTCGAGGAGCAACCTGGATAAGGAAAGTGGGAAATCTGGCAAGACGAAAGTCCCTCTTTTCACAGAGGCTTGTAGTCCGGCTTGATCAAGGCCATCTCCCCAGCAGCACGAGGCCTCTTGTCACAGCCTCCTCCCTACTAGAGCCCCGCTGTTTGTATTCATCATGCTATGCACTCCATCTTAAAGAAGATACCAGGACTGTGGAGACAGCTGTGCAAGCATGGACTCCCCAGCACTCACGTAAAAAGCCAGAGGTGGTACTGTGTGCTCCTAATTCCACCAGTAGGGAAGCAGAAGCCAGGGGTTCCCTGGAGCACACTGGGCAGCCTGTCCGGCTTCATTAGGGAGCTCCAGGTTTAGTGAGAGTTGCTGTCTCACAACATTAGACAGAGAGCGAGACATTCTGAGTTCTCACCTGGCTTCCGCATACACGCACACACGTGCACATCCCAAATCCTCTCCGGTACCCCCCACTCTGTGTAGTCCTTGCTTCCCTCGGCAGTCACTACGTTCTGTCTTCTCCTTTATTTCTTCTTGTCTGTCTACATTGAGCTCCAAATAGCTTTTTGTCCTTATTTGAGGACCAAAGCTAAGGTCACTGCCGGATCAGTCCTCTTTGAACGTAGCGTGGAGGTGGCCACCCCTCTTACATCACCCATGGGCACATGTCTTCCACTGCCTTCCTGGCTGGCTCTTGTCCTTCCTGGTGAGTCTCAGGAATGGGGTGGATTCTTCTTCAGGGCACCACAAGGAAGCAGAAACATCTAGTGATAGATAGGTGGCAAGGAATGACAGGAACTTCCGCTCCCAAAGCTCAGAGACCAGATGCTGGCCGGACCGTATTCTCTCTGAAGGCCCTGGAGGATGGCCCTCCTCATATCATCTTCCTGCCGCTTCCAGAATACATCTGCCAATCACTCTCCTCCTCTATCATTTTGTGTCCTTGTGGGTCCCTGTCCAAACATTACTCTTTTAAAAACAAATAAGAACCACAGTCATATTGGACATAGCGCCATCCCAATCCAAGATCTGAATTCCCTTAACTTGATTACACACACACACACACACACACACATACACACACACACACATACACACACATACACACACACACATACACACACACACATACACACACTCACACTCACACACACACACACACACACACACACACACACACACCCTATTTCTACCAGAGGTCGCACTTGTAGGTTGGAGAAGTTTATTGAATTTATCCCTCTGGGGAACAAGCCTGTCCATGGCACTCATTCTACCTACTAAAAGCACACCCACCTCTGTTGCAAAGGGTCGGGCACCCCCTCTTCTCCCTGGGGCCAGATGGTAGACCACTACAACTAACTTAGCATTTGCATTTCTTTCCTTAAAACTGGGGGAGATTCAGGCCATGCAAGTGATCCACCCTGAAACCCCAGCCTTGGGGTGCAGGCGTCACATCAGGATCCTACTCCCCCACTGGTCCCCTGCCCAGATGTGTCACCTCTCCTGATGCCCCACCTCCTTTAGGAGAACCAAACAATCACCCACAGACACGCTTGGCTCCAAGCGCTACTCTTTAACTTGACTGTGTCTTCAAGATCCTATTTCTAGATGAGGTCACAGTGCTGGGGTTGGGAACCGAACTTCTCTTTCTATGGGACAAGATCAGAGATGTGTCAGCAAGTGTGTCTTGTGTCCACCCTCTGCCATCAGCCTGGCCACACGTGGTGTGACTCAATGCCTCCTCTCACCTGGTCACATCCTGCCTGTCCTCCTTGGCCAGCTCTCTGCAGCCCAGCAAGGCAGACTTTACACAAAGCAGAGACAATGGCCCCACCCTCATGTATTTGGAGGGGGCACCAGTGACCTGTGAAGCTCTCTGCCCATGGCCTAGCCCTCACTCCGAAACCTCACAATTCTTGTTCATCCTCAGCCTCACCCCCATACCATACTACTTCTGCAAGGGCCAAGCAGGGTCCCAGTCTGAACTCACTGTCCCCACCTGACACTCCTCTTCCAGGGCATGAGAACCCTTTCTCACACCCCCCCCCCCCAGGCTTCATTTAAATTCACCATCTACTTCACGGAGACCATGGGCAGCCAGCCACCCACAGCATCCTAAGCTCGACGCTCCCTTTTCTTTATAGTAACTGCCACTTGCCAGCAGCTCCTGATTCCTCTGGGGGCCATGGTTACTTGTTAGGGTCTGTCATGCCCACCAGCATGGACCGTCCAATGGGGACTCGAGGGAGCTTTGCTGCCCCATGCATTGTGAATCTTAAGCGCCCTGAACAGAGCCTGGGCACACACTGTTCAGATCTCTGTGGAAGGGCGGAATGGGGTGTTAACTACAGGGGGTGATGACAGAGTCCACTCTGTGGAGAAGGAAAGGAATTAAGACAGGAATCATCCTCCCAGCAACAGTGCCTCTGGCTGGGCACGGAGGGTCCCCGTGGGGTGCCTCATGCGTTTCTTGTGTGTTTGAGAGGCGGTCACACTATTGACTAACTTTAGACTGTTCACTTTCATATCTAGGTTAGAATGTGAAAACAGTAGAAATAAAAGATACAACAGCAAAGCCATTCATATTTCACAAATGCAAATGGGAGAGATGAACTCCAGTGAAAGGAGAAAAAAGAAACAGAAACACACACACCTCTACATTTACACTTCACATATGCATACAGGCACATATACATACATACATACACATATAAACATAAACACACACACCCTACACATACACACAGTCACACAGTCACACAGTCACACAGTCACACATAGTCACACACAGTCACACATAGTCACACACAGTCACATATATATACATGCACATATCCATACATACATACATACATACACACAGACATACATGCACTTATATACACATTCACACACACACACACACACACACCCTTACAAATACACTCACACATGCATACACACATATACATACGTACATATTCACAGATACACTCCAACACACATTTGCCCACATATGCATACACGGATACACACACACACACACACACAGCAGACCCCAAACATGGAAAGTACTAGAAAACAAGAATGAGTTTAAGCCAATCAACAGTTATAGCCAATGGATCAGATTCAGTTTTCAAAGTAAAAAGAAAAGGTAGCTGCCTTAATTTTAAAGAAAAGTCTGATTATTTTGTTACTTAAACACACCATGACCAACCCCTAAGCAGTGGATGGGGAGACACATAGAAAACACCAGCCCCAACAATGCAAGTTTTAATGCTAAATGCATCACCCGCCGTGGTGAAGGGGCTCACTGCGGACTGCTGAAATATTTGGTTCATAGGAGACAGAGACAGATCAGTGGGGAAAGGTGCTTGCTGCCAAACCTGATGGCCTGACCCTTAGACCGATGTGGCAGGTTAGAACCGACTCACAAAAGCTGCCCTTTGACCTCCACACATAAGCTGTGGCGTGTGTGCCAACACACATAGGTGTACACACACACACCGAATAAATGAGTGAATATAATAAACATTTTAAGGGGAGGACATACAACTTTAAACAAGCCCATATATTACTAGTAACTTCACTTTGAAATAGATAAAGCAACACGTTAAAACAATATGATAAAGACTCAAGGAGAAACTGACAGTGGGACATTTAAAATACGTCTTTTTATACTTGGCAAATGAAATAGAAAAATGCACAAAAAGTTATAAAGAAGCCGGGCGTGGTGGCGCACGCCTTTAATCCCTGCACTCGGGAGGCAGAGACAGGTGGATTTCTGAGTTTGAGGCCAGCCTGGTCTACAAAGTGAATTCCAGGACAGCCAGGGCTATACAGAGAAACCCTGTCTCGAAAAAAACAAAAAACAAAACCAAACCAAAACAAAACAAAACAGTTATAAAGAGTTAAGTGAGCATGGGGTTAGGTTCTTAAGGTGCTGGGTCAAAGAACCGGATCATAAAATTGTATAGTAAAGAGCTATTCTCTTAAACTCCAGCAATATGGCGGGGGCAGTAGAGATGTTCTACAGAGATGTTTCATAGAGATGTTATAGTCTCCCTCCCTTGGGATGCAGAAGAAGGAGCTGAAACACCATAAGATTCCTGACCGAAAGGAGAGGAGATTAAAGGGCCCAGGAAACTGGTGTGCGAGAGTGGACCTACTATGTGTGGTCGCAAAACATGCCAGAGTATGTTCCACTGGGAAGACAGGTGGGTGCACTGTCCCACACTCCTTTGCATGACAGGACTGGGGACCAATGGAAGAGAAGCTGGTGGAGAACTTGGCTGGCAGGAGTCACGGGATGACAGGTCCTATAGAGACCGGTGAAGGCCGTTAGCACCCAGACCAGGAGGGATGGGTAGCTGACAAGCTTGGTTAGTTAAGCCCAGCAGGACATCAGTGAGGCTGACAACAGAGCAGAAAGTCGTCGTCTGTTATGTGATCTCGGGACCTGTGTCATGTTTCAGACCTCGAGCCCAGTGAAAGGAGTGACGGGCCAGATGCTATAGAGGAGGGCCACTGGATTCCACGGCGAGTTCATCCAGGGGATGATCCGGCCAAGGGCCGACCACCACTTATGTGAGTATGGGAATATTTGCTATTTTGAGGACAGTTGGATGCAGATTTCAAGTTGGCACTGATACTCAGAGACCAAGAGTTACCATGGTCACCCTGCTATTTGGAGGCCAAGCAAAGTTCACCTATATGGGATTACCTGCACTATGGTCCATATGGTAGTCCTTTCTTGTGTCGTCTAGCGTGTGACTGGGATTAACCTCCTGAGTTGTTTTAGCCCCACATCAAGGTACCAGATCAGTCATAGATGCAGGGGAAAGGACAAGTCGAAGCTGCTTAAACCATCCTCTCTTGTGTTGGTTGAGGTTGCAATCTAAAACTTCACATCCCAAGAAGACGGTCGGGCTGAGTACCAACCTTTTGCATCTAAAAGAATTTGGGATGGTCTCTATCCAATCTTTGTCTACCTCTAGGGTCGCTCCTGCAGAAAGGAGAAGGTGCTGAAGGGCTGTGATGAGCAGGCGCCACTGACTGGCAGGTCAGTCAGTCACACTGAGGTCTTCTCAGGTATACAGCACACATAGAACAACGAATGGTTTGTAGACAGCTCCATTCTCTTATGGTTTTACTTGTGAAGACTGTTAACACTTGCTTACAACAATCACGATTAAATTAAAGTATAAGGAGAAAGACACGAATACTTGTAACCATTTCTACATGAGATGCCGGCTAGTGCAACTGAGCAAGAAAAAGAAACCAAGGACATGGAGATCACAGAGGAACGTGCTGACGCTTTCATCATGGGCAGATGAGGGGATATGCGCGGAGCTTATGGGATTCGAGAGATAAACTATCACACAGAACCGACTTAGGGATGCTGGGCATGAGGTCGGCGTGCATTAAAAAAATGGACTTTACTTCTCAGTGTCAGTAGCCAAAAAATACAAAATGAGGATTGTTTTTAAAAAAAAAGGGCTTCGAAAAGATCAGCTCCCAAGGACTAAATCTGACAGAAGCACCGGGCTGCACCCACCCCGTGAGTCCACTGGATCTGACTGTGCTCACGACTGAATCGTGAATTCTTCACTCAGCTGTTGAAGATTAGCGAATACATGAACCGACATGTGCATGAATCATGCCTTTCCTGTCTACTTTGCTCCCTCCTTCCACGCCCCCATGGAGTAGCCCCTCCTCAGGGGAACCGCCCGCCAGCCCCCTTGGGAAGGTGCTATCTCTACAGCCAGGCTACCACCATCTTCATGAATCCAGCTGCATCTGCTTGTGAGCACCCTTTCAGGATGGGGCATGTGGACTGGAGAGACTGGCAAAGGTCTTTGGATGGACCCTCACGTGAGTTTCCAGCTGCTCCTCTCAGCCATTTGTAGGAAATCATGCCCTAATTGCTCCTTGGGGAATGGGGGTGGGGGTGGGGGTGGGAGTCTTAGGACAGTGCTAGAGCACACAGGCTGGGGAAGGATAAGGGAAGGGACTCCATCTATGTTAGATAAAGACTCCCCAGTGTATCCTCTCTGGGGCCACGCCCCCTCCCCACTCCGCATGCTCTATAAGTAAGTTCAATAAACTCATTGCCTCTGTAGTGGGGAGTGGGAATGGAATTGTATCTTGCTTTGTTCTTAGAGCCTTGGGAAGGGCAGTAGACTGTTCATATCCCCCAGGGAAGGACTTTTAGCAACATCCCTTTCTCCAGCCAGTCCATGTTAAAACTTTCCTTTGAAGTGTCATCGCTGCATCTCAGTAATGAATCACGTAGGCGACTGCCTGGTGTCCATCTTCCCTACTGGACACTCCACTCCACCATGAGAAATGGATCCGGCATAAGGAGGTGCCCCAGGACATTCACGGACTGCCTGATTTAATGAATTTGCTTTGGCCTCTTAGAGAGTTCATCTGATGCACAGGACTTCAACGCAACCTTCATATTTCTCATTTCCCCCGTGAGATTCCCTCCTCGCTCATCACCCTCGATCCGCTTGCACGATTTACCCCGAGGCACCTGTGTGTTCCAGGAGCTGTGCTATTCTAGGGACACAGCCATAACTAAGACATATGACATCTAAGGACAGCTTTCATGGGGAGCAGGTGGGGCTGTGGCACACGCAGAAAGAGGTTTGTAGCTGGTTACAGAGCAGAAAGGGGGTCTTCCTTTTTATGCAATCCCCCAAATAACTGAGGGGAGACCCCTCATCTTTCCCTTGTCACATACAATAATCTTCTCCCATGGAATTCTAATTTGGTAGCTCTCTCCACTGAGTAGTCATGTAAGAAGATCTTATTAATACAGTCAGAGCCTGTGGTAGCTGTGATTCATTTAAAACTAAGATGGAAGAGGGAAATCAATAACACTTAGCTCTGGTCACTTTACATTTCTCTGCAACCAAGGTATCTCTTGTAAATACCGCACCCCACCCCACCCCCAATGTTTGTCAAACTCACCCAACCTCGGTCCCCACCTTCCTTGATCCCCATGACTTTGTTCAATACTGTGTTTTATTCACAATACACCAGGTGACCACCCAGAAGAGGGTCCCCCACAACGTTATCACTTGAGAAAATTCTCCTTGCCCCAGTGAAGTGCTATGATCAGATCCACTACAGGGATGTCAGAGCAGCTCCACGTGCTGTCTGGAGCTGGCCGATGCTGCCCTGAATTTGCACGCTGCAATGCAGGCTAATTCCACCTTGACTACAGGCACAGGCAGACCTGAGCTCTGAGCATCAAGAAACCCTGAACAGGAAAAGGGGATCCCCGGTACAGCCCAGGCACATGGCTCTGATGTCAGCTTTGCGTTACACCCTTCCCCCTCCTTTCAAGATTGCTAGCTTCACGTTCCCTGGGGCTTCCTCCCACCCTGGAGTAGGCAGGCAGCCCGTAAGCAGTAACAGCCCTTGCAGCAAGATTGGCCTTTTAGCAGAGCCGTCACATCTCCCTGTGTCCTTGAAAGGATGGAGGAGTGGGCCCTGGCAGGGCAGCAACCAAGAAGCCTGGGCTCTGCTCGGCTCTGCTCATTTTTCTTGAACCATATAACCATCTCGTAAGTATCTCCGGAAAGAGTGATGATGTCACAGCCCGATGACGTCACAGCCCCACGCCGCCTTGCCTGGCTGCCCACTGTAGTGTGCAGTTCAGGATACTCTAATCAGCCTGTCAGTGGCATGGGCAAGAGTGAGATGGGACACCTGCCACGTGGATGCCCTTCTGCTGAGCTGCTCTCAGAGCGTTGCTGTCTCCCGTACCTGCTGCGTGAACACATCAAGCACCATGGGAAGGGCACACACAGAATTGCTTCCAGTTCACGAAAGCCCTGTGATGGAGCGGCCTACTTAGGAATGTGGGCAAAGCCCTGAGCGGGGCTTTCCACTCGGGCATCAGTCATTTCACCGCTACACATCTGTCGACCCGCTGGAGCCTCAAGCGACACTACCATCAGTTCCAGTCTGCAGATGACGACAGTGGCTTCCTGGAGGTCACACTGGTTGACTGATCTTGGCTTACTCATCCTTGCCTTAACTGCTGCTGACCACTGACCGAGGACCCCAAGTCCTCCAGGGCCCACACTTGAGAGAGCACAGAGGATGGCTGCCTTAGACTTAGTCCTCCATGCAGGTAGCTGAAACTGCTTCTCCTTGCACAGCTCCTTCTCAGGTACGTGAATCTGGGGGTACCCTGATTCATTATCTAGTCTTAGAAGCTACTACCTCTGAGAATCATCCTACTTCCTCCAGGAGACCTCTGAGATCTCTGTGTCAGATCCTCTTGCATATTAGGCCCTTCCTCCTGCATGCCAGCCACTGTTGGCATGTTGACACCACCTCGAATCACAGGGAAGAGAATCTCTATGAGGGACCCTCTTGATGAGGTCATTGATGTGAGGGGACCCAGCCCACTGTGAATGGTACCATTTCCTAGGCAAGGAGTCCTGGATTGTACAAAAATAGAGAAACGGAACTGAGCACAAGTCAGATGAACAGCAGCCACGCATGGATGTACGCACATACGCATGCATACACGCATGCACGCACGGATGGGTGCGTGCACACACGGAGGCCCGCAGTCAGCATTCACGCACACAGTAGTCACACACGCACTTACTCTTTACCTGCTATTGACTGTAAATAGGACTAAATGCTTCAAGTTCCTGCCTTGGCTCCCTCACAGTTACAAACTGGAACCACTAGAAGAATAAACCCTTTCTCCCTCCCCCGAGTGGCTTGTTTCCAGGGTATTTTTATCACAGCAGCAGCAGATATGAAGCTAGGACAAAGGCCTTTGGCAATGTTGCTGGTTTGGATGAGGTCATACCAGAAGTAGACTCAATGGTGATATCGTTACAGGATGATCATGTGAAGACAGGTATATGTGAGGAACATCAAGGGTTTATAAATCACATGGCAAGAAGCTAGCCTTACTGGAGGCACCTAAAATCTTAAGAGTGGGGTGGTCCTCCCGGGCTCAATAGTGTCCCTCCAAAATCTACATCCACTCAGAACCTCTGCTGGGAAAATCCCCAGCTTACACTTTGATGACTGCTGTGGTTACTATCAGCAACTTGACAAGCTCCAGGAGACGAGCCCTCGGACCTGCTGTGAGGGATTACCTAGATTAGCTTAGCCTCTGAACAGCAGTGAGGTGGGAGGATTCACCTTACCCATGGGTGGCTCCGGTCCACCTTACCCATGGTCTTAGCTTAAATTTTCAAAAGGAAAATAACCATTGTCTTCTGCTTCCTGACGGCTGACACAACCTGACCAGCTGCCGAAAGCTGCTGCTGCCATCAAAATGCCCCTTCCAAGAGGGACTGTGCGCTCCCATTGTGAGCCCAAAGGACTTCTTTTCTCCTAAAGTTGATTTTGCCAGGGTTTTTCTTCATCCCAGGAGCAGGGAAGCTTCCCTAGGTGGTGTCAGGCGCTAGTCCTTTGGAACAATGGCACCATGGTTGGTTTTCTCGTTTTGTTTGTTTGTTTGTTCTGAACGCCATCCAGTTTGTAGTTCCTTACTATAAGAACATAAGGAGTTCTTTTATTCGGGAGGGCGGTGGTTTTTAAGCATGGTCCTAGGGGAAGAATACCCAGCCTGCTGACAAGTGAGACATCAAGTTTAGAAATAGTTAGAGGGCTGTGCACACTAAGCCAGCTCTTAAGTGACAACCGAGGGTCAAAAGCAAGCCTTTCTGCTTCCCTAGTCTCCATTCTGAGTCACGGAGCCGATCCATCCACACAAGAGAAAGGCATAAGGTGCTCCCGCTGGTTTATAGGTTTCATATCTTTTACCTGGGATCCACAGAACCAAAATTCCTCCCCTACCTCCAGGTCCAGAGCAGCCCCGCCCCCCAACAGACCACACAAGCCTTGGACAAGCGAAACAATGTATCTCCAATCCCACACTCTCAAGCTCCCTTCCTGAAGGCGCAAAGTCCCAAGGTATGTAGGTAGGTTTAATGGGAGCCTTGACCCGGTCCTGCTCCAAGTCACCAGCTGCCAATTGTCTTTCAGGAGGAGCAGCTGAACTGCAGCTTCAAACATGTCCGCATACATCCTTCTTGCTCTCTGACACCCATCCCTGACCCTGAAGTACAAAACTCCTCCAGCCGCCTCACGCCTCCAATCTCTCTCTCTCTCTCTCTCTGAGGCTAATCATTTCTCATGTCCACTTCTCAAGGTCATGTCTGCCCTTCAGCTGGAGTCTCAGGATGATTAGAACTCGGGAAGGCTGCCTGCTACTTGGAGGGAAGGTTGGGTCTGGTGGGGGTTGGGGGGCAGTTACTGCCGGGCCTTCGATGAGCAGGAAAGCAATTTGGAGGCCCTGGAGTGCACTTGAAGCTGTGCCCCATAAATGAAGAATGGGGGTGGATTGATTTATAACCCAGAGGGAGAAAACTGTGTCCGGAATGTGAACGATGTGTCCACTGTGCGTGGAATCCCACAGTCGAGCCGTGGTGCCGAGCGGTGCTCGGCCTCTTACAGCACGCCAGTTTCCTCTGCCCCTGTTGCAGCCTACTTGGACTGGAGTTTAGGATTGTTGGTAGTCATAACCTAGAACTCCTGGGTTCTAAGATGTAAAGAAGCAGCCGTGCCAATGGCAGCGGTGGAAGAAGGCAGTGTGCCTCACTGCGGCCCTCTGTAGTCATAGAGCACAGTTGAATACTCAGGAGTATCCTTAGAATGTACTGAGTCTCTGACCCGCCCACTCCTCCTCCCCCCAACCCCGTCCCCTCACCCCACCCCCACCCCCGGCTCCCAAGGGCCTCCAGGGACCTTTCTTGTCTGCTATTGACTTTGGGCAGACATAAGGGCGTGTCTTCTCACACAGCTGTCCTCTGCAGCTGACTCCAGTAGAGCTGGTGGATAAAGAATTCTACAGTCAGTTCCAGTTGGCCTTTGGGGAGTCTGAAAGCTACAACATTTATGGGAGAGAGAGTTTGGGCCTCCAGGAAGAAGACAGCACTGGGTTACATACAAGTGGACCTGAAGCCCGTGTGCGAATGTTCAGTGACCCCCACCGTGCAGCCTGGAGAAGGCGCCCTTTGAGGAAACGAGCCTCCAGCCCCTCGAGAATATTGGCATTGGTTTCCCTGTCTGTCCTGGGTTGGAGTTTTGAGTTCTGGGTAAACAAAACAAAAACAAAATACCTAAGAATGGTTTGGGCCCCTAACAGCTCTAACTGCCTGCGGAGGAGGGGCCGGCACCCAAGGCTCAGGCCACCTTCCCAACCAGCCTTCCTGTTTTGCGCATACGTGGTCTCCCCATCCATCAGCTCCAAGTTAATGCATCGCGCTAACCTTACAACGACGCACAAGTAGCTGAGGACAGCCTGATCCTGTGAATTTACAAAGAAGCATGCATGCCTCAATTCTGGATTTAATACAGCATCTCCGTGATTCTAGGAAATCAATCCCTCAACCACAATAAAGAGGAAAAAGTCAACATACCCTGGTGTTGGTATCCAGGAAGTGTCCTGGATCTGTTCTGATGGTGTGGAGGAGAAGGACAATAGCTGCCTATCAGGGTCCCAGGGAGCTACTTAGAGAGAGCGTCTACAGGGACACAGGAGGGTACCTCAGGAAGATGTCTAAAGAAACTGGGTGGTACCTTACAAGGATGTCTACAGGGACAGGCTGGGACTTAAGGACAATGTAGACAGTCACATAAGATGGTGCTTCTAAAAAACTACAACATACTAATGAAAGAAATAAAAAGGACCTAGTTAAGCGTGCACGCCCGCGCGCGCGCACACACACACACCCTGGGGCTCCACATTGAAAGGATCAGAGTGGAAGCTATCTCTGGCTTTCCCTAGAGTGATCTGCAGACACCACTTAGCCCAAGCACAAGGCTGTCAGGATTCCTCTGTAGCTCTAGAACAGCAGACTCAAAACTTTATGCTGAAGCGTAAAGCAAGTAGGATAGCCTTAACAAGCGTGAAAAAGAAAAAAGAAAACCAAACTACCCCAGTTTAAGATGTACACAGACCCATAGCAATCAGGCCAGTGTGACACCGGTGATCTGGTGATGGAAATTAAAAGCATAAAGATCAGCAGATCAGAGCAGACATTCCAGAAACACGCCCCACGATACACGAGTGATTTCTGTTTGTTTGTTTTCTGTTTGTTTGTTTCAGAGTGCAAAGCAAATTTGAGGATAAAAGAACAGCTTTGATCAGTGAGTGGATTTGAAGCGAGAGGCCATCTAGAGGCAGCAATCAAAACCTCCCCTCTATGTTAACCACAGGCCTTATAAACATCCCTGGGAGGGGTCTCCTCTGAATGTCACTCCCTCAGCTCTTTACTCCACCCCCCTGCATAAGCATCACCGGAAAGGGTCTCCTCTGCATGTCATTCCCTCGCCTCTTTATTCCACCCCCTGCCCTTTTGTAGGGCCCTATCTGTCCCTCTGATTTAAAACTGGGTCTCTAGAGCTGGAGAGATGCCTCAGTGGCTAAGAGCACTGGCTGCACTTGCAGAGGACCTGGATTCAATTCCCAGCACCCACATGGTGGCTCACAACCATTTCACAGTTTCAGGGGACCTACCATCCTCTTCTGAGCTCCATGGGCACTGGGAATGTATGTGGTGCACAGCCATACGTGGAAACAAACACTCAGATACGTAAAATAAATCACAAAAGTAATTCTGCCTCTGCTTTATTTTTCCCATGATGCTCATTGTCACACAACATGCATGTGGTACCATGTGACATGCATGTGGCATCATGTGACAAGCATGTGGTATTCTAGTTCTCAGTGTCCTATATCTCTACTAGAATGTGTCCCCAAGGGCCACTATATCTCCAGCACCTAGAAAGATAGGTCTTACTAGCTGGCTCAACAAAGGCTCACCATCAGAGAGAAAACATGAAACTCTAGAGCCATGGGGTTGTGACACAGTGGCTGCCAGGCAGCGGCTAAGATGAACTTACCATATGGCATAAAGTAGTAATGTGCTCATGGAGTGCTGGCTAAACATGGCTGGGACAGAGAGATGGCTCGGTGATAAAGAGGGGTTGCTGAGGACCCAGTCTCAGTACCCACATAGCAGCTTATAACCATCTTAACTCCAAGTTCAGGGGATCCTGTGCCCTCTTCTGGCCTTTGTGGGCACTGCAGTTATATAGCACATACATACATACATATAGGCAAACATCTATGGGCAGAAAAAAAAAATGGATCTTGTTCTTTAAGAGGTAGTGCCTTGCACCTGTAATCCCAGCAACTCAGGCTGAGACAATAGAATCAGACTGTGAGTTTCAGGCTAGCCTAGGCTACTGTCTCAGATAGGGTTACTATTGCGGTGACAGAACACCATGACCAGAGCAAGTTGGGGAGGAAAGGGTTTATTTGGCTTCTGCTTCCACATCACTGCTCATCATGGGAGGAGGTCAGGACAGGAACTCAAACAGGGCAGGAACTCGGAGGCAGGAGCTGATGCAGAGGCTATGGAGGGTGCTGCTTACAGGCTTGCTCCCCATGGCTTACTCAACCTTCTCGTAGAACGTACGACCATCAGCCCAGAGACAGCAGCTGGGCCACAGAGGGCTGGGCCCTTCCCATCAATGACTAGTTGAGGAAGTGCCCTACAGGATTGCCTGAAGCCCAATGTCACGGAGGCATTTTCTCAGTCGAGATTCCCCCCTCTCTGATGACTCGAGCTTATGTCAAGCTAAAACCAGTCAGCACAGCTACATAGCAGGACACCATTATAGCCAAACAGAAACCTGAGAGATGTATAACATAATTTCATTTTATAACGATGTGTGTGAAGGTATGTGTTTATGAATGCGTGTGTATATGTCTATAAACAGGAGTGTGTGTGGGGGGGGAAGGGAGTGTTAGTTAGTTAGTTAGTTAGTTAGTTAGTTAGTTAGTTAGACAGGGGGTATTTTCACTCCATAATCTTTTATTCTGCATACATTTTGACAATATGTTGTCTTATACAAAATCAAGCTATTTCCCCTTGGGGACAGCTCCTCATCTCTTAAGTTCAAACTGTAGCATGCTGGAGCTCCACTCTGCAACAGGGAGAGCGCACTCTGTTCCCCTCACAGCCAGGAGCTAACAAAAAGGGAGAAATCCAGTGCTCAGTGTAAGCTTTGCAAATGGCAACTCCTAACGTGACACTCCCAGTGACACAGAGGTCACAGGTCTGTCCAAGGCCGTCCTTGTACCCATAGCACCTGAATACCCTTCCCCTCTGGCCCTCATCCCAGGCACTGTCACCCTCTGGCATGTGTCCTACTCCAGGCCTGGCCCTGCAGATGGAAAACCTCTTTCAGATGTGGAGTTACTATCCAGTGTGAGGCTGAGATGGGGGGATCTAGCAGGGCAGGCTTAATAAGTCCACAGGAATGATTTACAGGAGAGGAACCAAGCCCCAACACCTGAGAGAGGCTCCCCCAAGACCCTCCTTGAGGGGAAGGTACCTTATGAGGAGCCCTGGCATAGAAGCACAACAGGGGCTCTAACTTGGAAACAGATGATGCCCCCCACCTCCTTCCAATCTGTAGCATATGCCTGAGAAAATATAAATCTCATAACTGCAGATATTATAGGTGCATATTTCATTACCATCAGCATCGCATATTTATAATTTAGTGATGTGTAAAAATTTATAAAGGCACAACTAGTGGTTGGTTAATGACAGCTGGCGTGGCAGCGTGTGCTTAGAGGATCTTTCATGTCACCCGACGTCTGGCCTGGAACAGAGTGCCACATGCATAAAACAGGTGACAGAAAGAGGAGAAACGGACTTGGCTTTACCACAACTGCAGAGCTGGAAGCATTAAGCTTGTTCCCACTGCTGTCAACCAGAGTGAGCTGCTCCAAGTGGGAGAAGGGATGCCCCTGTGGGAGGGGCTTAGCAGCATGAACCACAGGGGGAAAAGGGACGCCCCCTGTGGGTGGGGCTTAGCAACATGAACCAGATGCTCACTAGCCTGGCACCACCCTGCTTCAAAGTGCAAGACTTTCTAACAGAGGCTAACTAAGGCAACTAACTAACCTGGTTGAAAACATGATCAATGCTATTGCCATATTGACAAGTACATCATTTTATCATGGGAGCAGAAAACCCATGTCTTTCCCAGTGTGAGTCCTAAAATAACTGCCTTTCAAGGGGCAGTATCCTCAGAGTGGTAGTTGCAGAGGAGCCTATACAGGCCCTAAAGCCATGGCTCTGGTCTCTTAAGTCTTCAACCCTGTGTGCCAGATGACAGGAGCCTGGCCCAGGGGCCTGGGAAAGCCCACATTCCAATCTGGAGTTCAGCACAGCTTGGCCCTGAGTGAGGCTTGGCAGGTAGAGGCCTCCACTGCAGAAGAGGAACTAGCCTGGCAGCCCAGAGAGCTCCTCGGCCAAGCTGTTCTTATAAAAACAGACCAGAGAGGAAGGCATCCATTGAGCACATATCCGAGTGTCTTCCACCCACCCCACCCCTGCCCCCAGAGTCCATCATGCCTACCTACCTGTACTCGCTAGTTTTGTGTCAACTTGACACAGCTGGAGTTATCACAGAAAAAGGAGCTTTAGTTGAGGAAATGCCTCCATGAGATCCAACTGTAAGGCATTTTCTCAATTAGTGATCAAGAGGGAAAGGCCCCTTGTGGGTGGGACCATCCCTGGGCTGGTAGTCTTGGGTTCTATAAGGGAGCAGGCTGAGCAAGCCAGGGGAGGCAAGCCAGTAAAGAACATCCCTCCGTGGCCTCTGCATCAGCTCCTGCTTTCTGACCTGCTTGAGCTCCAGTCCTGACTTCCTTGGTGATGAACAACAGTGTGGAAGTGTAAGCCGAATAAACCCTTTCCTCCCCAACTTGCTTCTTGGTCATGATGTTTGTGCAGGAATAGAAACCCTGACTAAGACACTACCCCTCTCTCCAAAGAAGTCATGAGGAAACCGGCATTCCTTAGGCTGTCTGTGTTATGGGTGACGGGGAGAGACCTTCTTGAAGATGTTACATCGATTCTCGGACATGCACCAGATTCCATATATCATCTGTTGGTCAAGCAGTACCAGAATCTTCCCTTTGCCAGGAGAGACCCTCCCCAGACCTCATCTGGGGTGCCCGCATGGTCACCCACAAGACCCCTTAGAGTACCCAACAGTTTGATTAAATATTCATATGTTTTCACTCAGTACAATTAAAGTGGGTGCATATTTTCAAACTATCACTCTCAGCGAGTCCAATTGCACTACGAATTAAAAAAAAAAAAAAAGAATAATTAAAACCCACGCTTCTCCTAACAACACAGAGCAAGGCAATTGCCAGACACTTTTAATGAGCAGTTTATGTAATTTAAAAAGCCAGCCCCTCTGCAAAGAACACTTCTCATGCCAGGTGTCTTGCTGTACTTTGGTCACGGGGGCCGGCCCCTGCTGTGGGGGCTCCTCTGTGACACCAACTCATATATCCGTGCTCCCAAATAATGGCGTGGAAGGCTCCCTGCAAACGCTCGGGCTGTGGCTCCTATCGGAAGGTGCATTTAACATGGGCTCGCATAAAGAATAGTGGGTAATTGCCGCTTGAATCCAGTGTGTGCTGTATCTCATCTATGATACGCAATTTAAAAGCGATATTCTAGCAAGAGGACTTTATGACTTGCTGTCATGATAAATAAAAGTTTATGGCATAATGGAATTAATATTTACTTTGAGTGCAACGCGGTCTAGTCAAATAAAGTTGCTTGGGAATCACTTTGGACCAAGAGAGCATGAACATGTCACCCACTGACGACAGAACCCCAGTCCACTTGTCTCCTCTTACTGTCGGCTAATCGTTCACAATCTTTCGCTGCTTCGGGTCCGATGCTATAAACTATTATTGTAGTTAGAGGTACTGATTTGCTGATGCGTTCAATGTGGAAGGTTTCTGTGGAGTTGAGCAGCCAGAGCAGGGTGGACTAGGAGCAGAGGAAGAAGAAAGGAAGGGGAGACCATGTGGCTCCCTCCAGGCCTGGAGGATGGAAGCCAGCTTTAGCCATGTGAGTCTCTGGTGAAGCTGCTTCCAGAAGGGAGCCTGGGAGTCACCGGGCGTGCAGTCTCTGGCTTTATTGTGAGGAGAGTCTTAAATGCAAGCTCAAATGGAAATCACACAGGGGCTGCCTCATTCTAAAGTAAATGCATAACAGACATTTTTTTTCTTTATTCCACATTACGATGACTGGAGGTACAAGAACAACAGTCAGTCCAAGTCTCAGAGATCTTAAGTTCTCTGTAAAGTGAGTGGCGTGGAGGCGTCTGGGAAGCCTTCACCACATGGCACCACGGGGTTCCTCCTAAGACCCCAGGATTAAATTCATGTCCATTATTTTCTGTTATTTACCCCCTGTAGAGCCCCCACAATAAAACCAGGGTCTGCCCTGATCCTAAGGAGGCGGAAAAAACAAAACGAGAAAATAATAAAGAAGGGTTCGAAGCCAGCAGGATGGGGACATCCCAGGGCCTCCCTCTGCCTGCTCTGAGAACCGGGCTCCTGTCCCATTTTGGAGCAGGGCACTGCTGCTTAAGGCAGCCAGGGTGGAGACGGAGGTGGAGGGCTTTGGTGGAAGATTCCAGGCAAATGAGACCCACCCACACCAGCTGTTGACTCTGGGGAGCTGCAGGCTCGGGGTATTGGAAATAGTTCTGAGTCACACGGCAGCGGGAGGCAAATTGCCCAGACCATAAACAAGTGGGAGAATTCCAGCGAAAGCAGGGATTAGTGGGGCAGGCTGGACCCTCCCCCCGGCATAGCTCCAACTGAGTCATACATGAAAAGGAAAGGCAAGAGATTGCGGGTGGCGCGGTCTGCGGCGCGGAGGCGAAGATGATTTCAGGTGGCGCGGTCTGCGGCTTTCAATCACGTTTTCCAGCATACGGAGTGCCTTTTACATAAAGCCAGGAAGCTACTGCTTCATGCACTGCTGTGCCATGAAGGAGCAGTGCCTTCCCAAGGTACTGCGGATGGAAGTCGTGTTCTTGAAGCTGGAGAATGGAACTAGTGTGGACAGATTTCCAGGAGGGAGGCTGCCCCAACCGGCCCCCTGTGGGTCACCTCGCAATCCCAACTTTCAGCTAGAAGACATAATTATTATGTCTAAGTGTAGGAAACGTGTTTCTCGAGACCTCAGGGGCTTCAGTGCGACCAATAGAGGCTTCAGAATGAAGGAAGGTGGGGTGTTCTGTCACATGTGAGAGGCCATACCAGGCATCTCTGGGGGAGCCTGAGGCTGGGGTACAGCCTAGCTGCTGTACCAGGCACCCTTCTATCTTGACTCTTATCCTGTGTTTCTCAGGAGGAGTCTACCCTTGCCCTCAGCCCCATAGCTCACCGTCCCCCTCCCAGGACTTCCCAGGGAATTCCTGGTGAATCTTTCCATGAGAATTCCCATGATTGTAACTGAAGAATCTAACAGGCTTTGTTCATTTCAGTCACAAATCACTTCCATTGGCTTCATTTCAACCCGAAACCCTGAACCATATCCCAAGACACGCACGCAACACGCACACGCACATGCCCACTCACACTCATACATGCACGCACGCGCGTACACAGGCAAGCACATGGAGCTGTCCTGTAAGGCACTGCTGCAGGAAATGGGAAGAGCTGTAAAGATTAAATCAAAGAGTCTCAGGCTCCAGCTGCAGTGAGGACTGGTGTAGTACCTGTCTTGCTTCTATGTGCTCGCGTGCACTCTCTCTCTCTCTCTCTCTCTCTCTCTCTCTCTCTCTCTCTCTCTCTCTCTCTCTCTCACATACACACACACACACACACACTCAGAGAGAGAGAGACAGAGAGACAGAGAGACAGAGAGGGACAGAGACAGTGAGGGACAGAGGGGGGAAGGACGGAGAGACAGAGAGACAGAGGCTCCATCTGCAGGAAGGACTGTTGTAGTACCTGCCTTGCCTCTGCAGACAAGCACAGAACTTGGCAAAGCCCCCTGCAGATGTTATTATCAGAGAACACACTTTTCAGGCCCTGGGCCTGTGAGAGAGAAAGCGCAGGGTACACCCCAGGTTTGCCCAGTTTTCTGAACCATTCCATGGGGAGGTGAAGCCAGTAGCCTGCCTAATCACAGAAAAGAAAAAAAAATCAGAGTTGGGGGTGGTCATTGCCCATTTGGGCTCTACAGAGAGGGATGTATGTAGGGGGATCCACAGAGTAGGATCTACCGAGACGGATGGCCTGGAGGTCCCTGGAAGGCACTTGGTAGAAGGCAAAGCTGCTCACATGCAGAGACCCAAGCTGACGATGGGTAGAAATGAGGACCTTTGAATTCCTGCCTGTCTGGATTAGAAAACCTTTGCTATGTACATGGGGCGATCACTCAAGAGTCCAGACAGGACACGCCTTGGGATCGAGGACCACAAACCATAATAAGGTGCCAGAAATCTTCAAGTGGCAAAATAAAGACTCAACCCAAATCTGTCCCTCAGAGGAACCTTTGGTTTGAGTAACAGACTCAATGTCCTTTTGGAAAACAGACTCCCTACAAACTGCCTCCCAAAGTAACTGTCTTGGCCATGCATCATGTACCCAGGTCGAATTGATCTCCAGATTTCTTAATCAAGATCGAAAGGGGCTTTCGGAGGGGGAGGGGCTTGGTTTTGCAGAGTTGGGCTCTTTCTGGCTCGTTGGTTTGGGGTGCTGGGGAGGTTGCCTAGCTGTTAGAAGCATGTACTGCGCTCACAGAGGATATCAGAAGGCTGACAATCACTTGTAACTCTCACTCTATGAGATCTGATTATAGTGTCCCAGAAGCCAAATTCAGAGAGGGACAGACACAGTGGGAAGGGAGGCTCAGCTATACCAAGCTTCTGATAGGATTGGCCGAGGGGGGGGTGGGGATGGACAATTAACAACTGGGAAAAGAAATCTTTAAAACAAAGACCCTGGGCTGGCGGTAGCTCAGCGGTAGAGAGCCTGGTTAGCATGTGCCACCCCCCTGCCCCCATGACCACTGAGTCTGCACACATGCACAAACACACACAATAAAAAAAATAAATCTTTTTTTTAAAGGGGTTTTTGGTTTTTTTCAGTGCTGGGGCTGAGACCTGGGACCATGGACTTTCTAGGCAAGCACATCACCATTAAGCCAGGATCTTTCTGAGACTACAATTTTACAGATTTATCTTCCCAAGTGGTCCCCTCCCCCCTCCCCAGCCATTGTCATCAGAAGTTTGGTTTAGTCAACCCTCCCTCCACCTTGGCAGTCTCTCTGAACTTGGCTTCCAAGTGACAGTCCCCTGCTTTTCCCCCTCCTTAAGTCCCCGTGTCTCTATTTCTTTTGCCAGGTTTCCCTTTCCTCTTGAAGGCTAAATGTTTTCTGTGCAAGCCTGGGCCCTTGGTCATTTTCTCTTCTTTATACTCTTTCTTTTGGTAGTCATCCATGATCGATGACTTCGAGCATCTGCCTCTCTTGTCTGAATGCTCCCTCGCTCTAGCCTCAGACTTGGAGAGCCAATGGGCTATTCAATTCCTGTACTTGGATGTCACTGTTACAATGGCCTAAAGAATGTCTTCCCTTCCCATAGTTCTCTAGCCTGCTCATGGCACCACCACTCAGCCAGTTTCTTACCTCCTCAATTTCAGAATCGTCTCTGATGCACCCTCCTCCTTTAAGACCAAACCTGGGTTCTTTTAAAACATAATTTCTTCACTTTATATGTGTGTGTGTTTTACCCACATGTCTATATGTGCACCCACATGCATGTCTGGTGCCTTCAGAGGACCTCCGATGTCCAGAACTGTAGTTACAAATGGTTCTGAGACACCATGTGGGTGCCAGGAACAGAACCTGGAACCTCTGAAAGAGCAGCCAGTGCTCTTAAGCACTGAGCCATGGCTTCAGACTCCATGTCCAATCTTGAAAAGTTCTGCTGACTATCTCTTCTGGTACACTCCAACTCAGCTCAGTCCAACTCCTCCCAGTATGGTTAAAATTTACCAAGGTCTTATCTACAAGTCCACAACAGACAGCTGTGGGCTCCCTGTCAGAGCAATGCTATGCTGCTGCCGCCCGAGCCTCAACTCTCATGTGTTGCATAGAAATGGGTGCGTGTTCTCAGTGACCTTTAATTTCCCTTTGTAAAACGGGCTTCCTGCAAGCCCCCAAGTGTCCTCCCATGGAGATCGCTGGGACGTTTGGGGTCTCACTTGCCTCTTCTCACCCTTACACTGTTCTGCAGGAGGGTGTGCTGCGAGAGTCCACAGAAAGCCCATGTGGCGAGGGACCGAGGGTGGCATTCAGCGGACAGCAACTCAAGTTCTCAGTCCAAGGGCCTGAGAAATGGAACTGTCCCATCAACTGTGGGAAGGAAGCTGGGAAACTCTTCTCTCCTGCGCTGCTGATGCATCTGCTCATTTCCAAGCCCCGGCAAGCAGACTGTGGCATGACAAGGACTCCACAAATATTTGTTGATCAATTTTACAGAGCGGGCTTTCCCTGGGTGACTACAAGCTCAAAAAATGGAGACTCTGGAAGCAGCCCAAGATGCTCCTCTCAATCCACACTCTCCGACTCACAGAGACAGCCACTTGCCGATCTTCTTCAGCTATTGGAGGTGGTTTATCACACACCCAGATCTGCGGGCATCACTGCTCAAACCCAAAGAAACACACAGTGGGCCTCCTCTAAGGAGAAGCAGTGACTGAAGAGGCGCGTGTCAGCAGGCAAAGCTCAGTGGAGGAGTTTACATCTCCGCTCTGTGGCACTGACAGGCCACGGATGCAATTGGGAAGTGGGAGACCATTGGGATGATAGCTCGGTTGCTCTCTGACCATGCATGTGGGCAAGGCTCCTGAGCTCTGCGTTCAGGCCAGGTCCTGCTCTGTACTGTGTACACTGCCTTGTCTAGATCACCAAGTCATAGAGAGCAGGTGACATTCAGACTTGGGTTTTATAGACCAGAAGCCAAGGCTGAAAGCCCAGGGCATGCAGGAAGAATAACAGGAAGTGGATCCACAGAAGGTCTCTAGGTCAGCAAACTGCCAAGACACATGTCTGTATTTATTGCCCTGCTGTTTGCAGCAGCTAAGAAAGGGAGCCAGCTAAGGTGCCCATCAACTGATGAACGGATATATAATATATGCTACGTATACACAGTGGAATTTCATACAGCAATAAAGCAAAATGAGTCATGACATTCACAGGAAAATATATGGAACTGGGAATTGTGTTAAGTGAGATAAGCCAGGCTTGAAAAAAAATCATACACCATGTTTCCTCTCACATGAAAGTGTGTGTGTGTGTGTGTGTGTGTGTGTGTGTGTGTGTGTGTGTGTGTAAAGCAGCAAGGGACTATGGGAGAAGAGATGAGGTTGCAAGGGAGGAGGGGAGGGTATGAAAAGAGGGAAATGGAGTATGTGATGTGACACCAAAGGGGAGCAATATTTGTGGGAAGTAGGGGAATTAGCAAGAAGGAGGCAGGGAAGTAGAGTTAGGCAGAGAGAAGGAGATGAACTGAAACCACGAATAAAATGTATAAAATGCCACAATGAGACCCACCACTGTAAACAATAACAAAAAGAAGATGGGGCTGCTGGCAGGATGCTGAGGTCAGGATGAGGACTGTTGCCCTGGCATTGGGATGCTGAGGTCAGTCTACAGGCTGTTGCCCCTGGCATCTCATAGCAACTGCTAGGCAGTAACTAGAAGGCTGCATCTTCCTTCTTGGACTTACATATATGAACAGAAAAGCAAATGGAGGAGTGGTCTTGGGAGCAGGATGGAGATAGAGATGAATTTCGGGGCACATCTCTCTAGGGAGAGCTGGGAACACACTTGTGATCAAGAACTTTGGACTTGGAGGCTATTGGGGAGATGTGCTGGGTATCATGTGGGATAGGTGCTGGGTAACA
Source organism: Mus caroli (assembly GCF_978045245.1). NCBI lineage: Eukaryota > Metazoa > Chordata > Mammalia > Rodentia > Muridae > Mus > Mus caroli. The sequence continues at coordinate 4,895,389 of NW_028227261.1, read as the reverse complement.
TGTGGGGGCTACTGGGTAACATGTGGGGTGCTAAGTAATGTGGGGGTGTTGCTGAGTAACATGTGAGGGAGGTGCTGGGTAACATGTTGGGGGTGCTGGGTAACATGTGGGGGAGGTGCTGGGTACCATGTGTATATGGGGGTGCTGGATACCATATGGAGGAGGTGCTGGGTAACATGTGGGGGGATACTGGGTACTATGAGGGGGTGCTGGGTAACATGTTGGGGGGGTAGCTGGGTACCATGTGGGGGGTGCTGGGTAATGTGGGGGTACTGGGTAACATGTGGGGGAGGTGCTGGGTAACATGTGGGGGTGCTGGATACCATGTATGTGGGGGGTGCTGGGTAATGTGGGGGTACTGGGTAACATGTAGGGGAGGTGCTGGGTAACATGTGGGGGAGGTGCTGGGCAACATGTGGAGGAGGTGCTGGGTAACATGTGGTGGTGGGGTGCTGGGTAACATGTGGGGGTTTTCTGGGTAACATGTGGGGGTGCTGGGTAACATGTAGGGGGTTCTAGGTAATATGGGGGGTTGGGTACCATGGCAGGGGAAATGCTGGGTACTATCAGTGCTGGGAGACCTTACCCTGGGCTGGGCTGGGCTGGGCTGGGCTGGGCTGGGCTGGGCTGGGCTGGGCTGGGCTGGGCTGGGCTGGGCTGGGCTGGGCTTCTCTGAAGGCTGAGACATGGATGTCCTTCATCAATCCTGACTAGATAGCCCTATTCCTAAGGTTTCTGCAGGAACCTAGCCAGGCACCCATTTGGATTCTGGAGCCTGATCAGGGTATGAGAGTTGGAGAGAGTCAGCTTCAGTGTCAGGCTGACATTTCTAAGAAGGCAGTGCCGATCTCTTCTTTCAGAAGGTGATAAAGCCTGAGCATGGGTGGCCAGGCTGGGTAGCAAGGGGTGGACAGCTCGAATGTAGCCTTCAGCCTCTCCAGGGGGTCCAGGCTGTTCCCTCAAGATGTACACATCTACCACAGCATGCAAGGCCACCTCCAGAAATCACAGGCGATTGGCTGTTCTGTTAACTAAGTTTGGTCAAAGAATTCCTTTTTCCATGTGAGACGGCAGGACTACAGGGCAGTTGCAAATTGATCCCCAGAGAAGGCTCCGTCCAATCAGCCGCCCCTCTAGCTTACACCACAGGAGCCCAGGAACAAGCCACCACTTCAGCAATCCAATCTCCATATATTTCATTTTTAAAATATTTCATTTCTGGCCAGCAGTTCTTAGATCGCCAATTTGATTTGGTTTCTATAAATGGATTTTTTTGTAGTGTAGGTGGAAAATATATTTAATTTCGAATATCTGCAAACTAAAATACCCAATATAAACATCCCAGTATGCTTGAGTCGGGCGTGCACCCCACAATGCAGAGGCCAGCTTTGAGACAGACAACCTAGCCTCGGGACAAGAGTCTCTACTGTTTTCATCTCTGATGACACTCTCAAGTTGTATGAGGATGCTGGAGAGCCGGTGTGGTATCTGCCCTGCAGGGGTTCTCCCTGCTTCCAGACGTGGCTAGAAAGCAGGCCACTCACTAGAACTCCAAGGAAGAGACCAGTGTAATAGCCAGCGCTCTCCAAGGGCAACCCAGCCGTTGCAACAGAGCCGCACTGACTACGTTGGACCCTAAGCCACCCCTCTACAGCCAAGTCCTCGGCCCTTCTCTCCAGCCAGAAAAAATATGTGAAGGCACAAAGTCCACAGCGCTCAGTCTCCTGAGCTCCAGCAGCCGCTGTAACCCCAGCAGGCATCACTCCAGCTGAAGCCATTTCATCACCAGGAGGTAACCTGGGCCTGGAAGAGCAGCTAACTCTACCGCAGGTCTCATAGCACAAGGTGCTGGGGTCCCTCTGCAGGCCCCACAGGAGGATCCCTCCTGGCCCTCCAGCTCTCAGGTTGCCCCAACTCCCCCAGAATCCCTCAGTTCTCTCTGTTCACGTGTCCTTTCTCAGTCTAGGTCCACTGTTTTGTTTTCTCAGGACATCCTAGGCCAGGATGGCATCATTTTGACTTGACTTAAGAATTGACTTCTACTTCGGGTCCCATTCTGAGATCCCAGGGAGACGTGGTGCAATCCAGTGTACCCCCATATGTGAAGGCTAGCTCAGGTACGGACAGCTTGCTTTACGGATAAGGAATCTGGGTCCTGCCCCTTGCTATCTTCTCTTACCCATGCTAGCCCTTCACTGGCTATCTGAACCTCTCGGTCTCTTCAGTCCTCTGGGACAAGGCCTCTAATCCAACCCTCTCCCTCCATCCTTCATTCACCCCCTCAGTGCACTTGTTACTCACAGACACCCCCAAATCTCAGAGGTGTCCCTCGGGTGCTTCGTGTCTGCACTACCACAGTGAACAGCAACCAGCTTGAGTCCTAAGGCAAATTTACAGTTACTGAATCCCATCAGAAGCGTGGGCTAGGGTGCAGGGCCAACCAGGCAATGCCCTCTCCCACTGCTCACTTAGTACTTGGTACTTGATGCTACTCTACTCTTGATGATACTCGGACTTTTCAGTCAGGAAATTCCCTTGCCGAACTGCTCCACCTCCACCCTGAACACCATCCCTTTGCCATGCGTGTCCTGAAAAGATAACTTGGTTTATCCTTCCCTCGAATTTGCAGCTTCTCTAGGGATCTAGGCAGATCATCTCTGCTGGCAGAACACCCTCACAACAGTCATCACAGCCTTTGAGATAGGGTCTCGTGTAGCCCAGGCTGGTCTCTAACTGACTGGGTAGCCAACCATGATCTTGAACCTCTGATCCTCCTCCTTCTGTCTTCCAAGGGCCCTTTTTAATATGTCTTCAGTCAATCCGTTCTGTTCCCCACAGTGAGCCCCGACTATACACACAGGGTGCAATAAATGACATGTGACGAGCTAGCTCTGCGGCCAGGTCGCTTGTAGCATTTTACCCATGTGAATACTGGTATTTCTCTCCAGCACACCCATTTTACAGATACCAGGAGGCAGATGATGCTAACAGCGGAGTGTGTGTGTGGGGGGGGGGGGTGGGGGGAACTGCAGAGAAAGGTGAGCCTGCAGGTCACTGACAGATAGTTCAGAGCAGCCCCTGCATAGAAGACTGGGCAGGGGAGTGGTACAGAACCCTACAGGAACGGGGGTACAGACACTGCCTTACACGTGGTTTCTTTTCTGTCTCTCGGGTTCTCCTCTATAATCAAGCACCGACATATATTTGTAGAGTACTGTAATTGGCTTGAATGTTTCCTCGTAGAAAAGTCGGATCATCCTGGATCCCTGTCATCAACCCCACTGCAAGATGTGGCAGGCACTCTGTTATCCCCTATCCTGATCACTACCTGTCATCTATCCTTCCTGGCTCAAGGCAACAAACACAAGCCCCCTTGTCCCCAGGTGACGATGTTCACACCCTCCTTGGGCGGGCGGCTTGCTTAAGGAGGGTGGGCAGCCTGGCTTTCCCTGCCCATACAACCTGCTCCACACAGCCTCCAGTGGAACCACAGCTCACAGATGGTGAGAGAGGTCACGGGGAACCAGTTTTCTGGATCAAAGAAAGCATCAAAAGGGGCTTTAATGGTAGTAAGATAGGCTATTATCAGATGTCCCAAGCTAGCCCGAGGAGGGAGGGAACAAGCCCTCCTTAGGTAGGAGATGGAAGCTGGCTCCGAGCTCATCCAGACTGTGTACCTCCTCATCTGTGGCAGTTATCAGCAAGGTGACAGATACAAAGAACAAGAAGGGTGTTCTATGGGTGGAGGAGAAGGCTGGGGTCAGGCACAGAGCAGACCGAATATGGCGGAGACTCATCTCAGCTGCCAGGGACCCAAACTCTTCTGAGCTAGGTGCCAGGGCACTGAACTTGCAGGATCCGTGGAAAGGCATGCTAGGACAGATTCTATGTTCAAATGCTTATCTCCGTCAGTAAACAAGATAGTCCACAGAAAATGTGCCCGCACAGTTCTGCTATAACGGTGACATGATCATATCCTTCAATTGTACAAAGAAGGGCTGGGGTGCAGAGTCCTAGGGACTGCTACACCCCTGAAGTCTCCACGGAACCACTGTGGGTACCTCATCTCAGGATAACCCAGAGCCCTGTGCCCAAGAAGCACAGCCCCAGAAGGGGATAGGGCTGTTCTGGGATTAGGGCTGGCAAGACTGAGGGCTCTCTCTTACCCAATCTACAAAGAAAGAATCAGTCCATGAATCATACACACACACACACACACACACACACACACACACACATTTTTCTCCTCCCATAAACATCTTCAACCAAAACCCCAAACCAAACACGGATTTAGAAGGCATCGCTGTGGTAATTTAAAAGCCACTTACTACCTTGTGCAACTAACTCAAGCTGGTAAATTGAATGGTCGGCGATATGAAAATATTTCATTAGATTTTTTTTTTAATGCCGAATTAGGCTGGTGCAATTATGTTGGTACTCAGGATCTGCATTAGTTTGAAACTATTTTTAACACTTTTTTCTAATTTAGCATGATTAATTCTTTCACTTAAGGACACACTTACTGTTCTGATTGTTTCTCTGTCTTGACTTCTCTCTGCTTAGGTACCTAACTCATAAAGGATTCTCATTGCAGGGGCTGGGATCCGATTTCTCGGGACATTTACTTACCTAGGAAGATGATCATCTGCTTGTTTTTGCAACAATTATCTTCTCCATGGGGCAGACCAGGCCGTTGACATTAACTGTAATGCACCTTGACCTATTAAATAGGTGCTGGAAACCTCAAAGCTCAGAAGGCTATTTTAAAAAGAGATTCTTGAATTGCATATTCAAGATGCATATTCTGCCCAGCTTAAATTAAATTTTAAAAAATGATCAGTCTGTGTTTTAAAAACTAGACTGTAGCTGGACAGAGTCCCACCCCTAGATGAAGAGCTATAATGTGTGTGTGTGTGTGAGAGAGAGAGAGAGAGAGATAGAGAGAGAGAGAGAGAGAGAGAGAGGAGAGAGAGAGAGAGAGAAAAATCTCTTTTCTCCAGGGAGGTTATGCAATCTCAAGGTCACATAAATACACACAACACTAAATGGCCTCAGTAGGGTTTGTGTGTGTGTATTCATGTGTATGTATGTGTATATGTGTGTGTATTCATGTGTGTGTATATTCATGTGTATGTGTGTGTAAAACAATAATAATTATAGGAAAAGAGGTCATGCATTTGAGATGGGAGACACAAGGAGTGGGGTGTGTGTGAGAGCGAGGGTTGAAAATGATTTAAATATAGTACTACTCATATTTGAACTTACAAACAAACAAACAAACAAATGATAAATAAATAAATACTCTGGAATACGTTTAACAGAAGGCACTTTGGGGACAGGGCCAGAGGGACCCCATGTCCCAGCAAGGAGTGGCATCTGGCCAGAGAAAACAGACTGTCGCCATGATGTGCCTGCTCTCTGTTCTCTCCTTCAGGAAGTGTATCAGTGGAAACACTCGGTCTGTGTTTGTAGAGTCTGGCTCTTTAAGTCAAAACAAACGTGTGCTGTCACATTTGGGATTCTTGTTAAGAAAACATTTGGGTTTTTTTTTTATGTTTGTTTGTTTTTTGCTTTTCATCAATTCTCCCTTAATCTGGTTCTAATAATAATAACTTTAAAAGCATACAGATTCCAGCACCAGTGTCTTTCTCTGAGGCGCACCCTGTTGCCAATTATAAAGACTATTTCTATCCATGCAGACACTAATGCCATTAGTCCACCAAGAGCCTTCGGAGATCATTTACATAGAGACTGCTTTTACATGCTAAATGTAAAATGCAAAATGCAGAGCTCTCCTGGGTGGAATGGAACGAGAGTTACAAGCCTCCCACAGAAGGCTGCTATTACCTGAGCTGCTGTTTACTGAACAGGGAGGTGACATAGCCAACTAGGAAGCCATTACCTGAGCAGCCACTGTGAACCCATGCCATAAGGCACTTCTCACTCAACCTCCCCAGGTGAGCTGGCTCTTGCTGCCTTCCATGACACCCACATGGGCACCGTGGCCACCATTGCATCCCGCCACCACCACATGCTCCTTCTGCAGCATGCATCCACTGCAGCCCGTCTCTGTAAATCTCAGAGACAGTTGCCAGGCCTGAGATCCCCATTGTAGAGCAAGAAGGGCCTAGTGCACAAGCAGGGGACTTGGGAAGTATCATAGCATCACCCAAGATGGCCAAGAGGAAGCTGAGGAGACGGGTTGCTCTACTTCCTTCCTAGGGGTGCACTGTTGAGATGTGGAGATAGGGTGGGAACTTTTGACTGACTGGGAAGGTCAGAAGGGCAGAGGAAACTAGTGTGAGGGCAGGCATCCAGTGTGCCAGCAGTCTAGCTAGCTAGACCCAGAGACTGGGTACTGGCCATTTACGAGTATTAGTATTAATATTACAGTATTATTTGTTACTGGAATGGTTGCAACCATAGCCCGGGTCTTGGTAACCATAGCAACCTAGACTCAGCCACCAATCTTTTTTTTTATTATTATTATTGTTTCTTAAGATTTATTTTTAAGTGTGTGTGCGTGAGTACAGGTGCCTATATAGGTCGGAAGGGGATGTCAGTCCCCTGGTGCTGTAGTTACAGGGGGCCGCTGTTATCACAACAGTCAAAGGGTCGAAGCCTGGATCCTGGCAGACATAACAATCTAGGCTTAGCAGCACAGCCTCTGTCGGTCACTTAGCGAAATAACCGCAAAAGGCACAGGAAGAAGAACATGGCCGAATCGGGAAAAGACACAGAGGTGTCGTGACCCCCAACTCTAGCTTTGAGGGTCTAGACATGAGGTTTAGGTTTAAACAGAAGGCAAGAGGTATCTATCTGTAACTAAGTGGTTTCAGGTCCAGGTGTGTGGGGGTCCAGCCACCACTGCCTCGGCTCCCGTCTCTGATGGGTAGTCAGAACTGTGTGGAACCTCTTTCTAGAATTCTAGTTCCCTTCTGGCTGCCATATGGTTTCAGCCTTTTTCTTCTCCCTGGGAGGCACACCTGGGGCAAATCCCAACTTCCGGGTCCACTCGTTTCCCGTTGTCTGATAGCCAGAGGGAGGGAGGGTACAGGCAGGTGAGTCTCGTTATTGTCATTGCGACGGGGTTTCCAGTGCTTTACGGTTGCCACGCTGGGGACGGAACACAGGGCTGCAACACCTGGCTAAATCCCATGCCTTGATAGGACTGTTCGGGTTTTGTTGTTGTCTGTTTGTTTGCTTGTTTGTTTAAAGCCAAGCATCTGTGAAATTTGTGGGAAGAAAAACATCCAGCAGAGGATGAATAGCCTGTGAGGGTGGTGCTCTGCAACCATCACAGACGGGCCCGCCCTGGGGGCAGCTCCCTTCCTCCCCACCACCACCCACCCCGTAGTCTTGCCTACTTGGGGGTCCATCTCCTGACTTCCCTTCCAGGACAAGAACTGGTCCTCTTCAGCCTGGGGACTTCCCTCAAGTGCCGAGCCTCTGGTTGTTGCGGCAGGCATAGGAAGATGAGCTCTCAGAACCCAGCCCGGTTTTGATTGAGGCCTTTTAGCATTCAAGCCCATGATACCCGGCGGCCTTGCTTGGTGGGTTCCCGAAGTAGCAAAAACAGATGCTGGTGGAGAGATCTGGGCCCCAGGCGCTGTGGAAAGCGTCGGGCAGGAGGCCAGCAGGTTACCTCTGCGGAAACCTAGTCATTTTGTTTACGGTGTTCTGACAATGCTTGGGGCTGCTCAGAGCAGCTTCACCTCGTGCCAGGTTGCTTGCCATTCTGCTGCGGTATCTGCAGCTCTAAAGATGGCTCCTGTGACTTTGACAGCTTTTGGGGCCATGGTTCCCCTGACTTTGCGGCTCCAAGGTCTAAGCCATCTGTAGCTTCTTACTTCCAGCGCCTGAGGCCCGAAATGTCAAAACTGATCAGGGAAAGGGAAATGACTAAAAGCTACACTAGCAGAGCAGAAAGTGAGTGGTGGGGAGAAGCAGGGAGAGGCAGGGTCCTTCCATCTTGAGCAATAAAAGGAGAAGCCCTCAGATCTGAGTCTGCACCCGGCATCTGCCCATCTTCCATGCAGTACATATTCAAAACAACTACTAGATGAGAACACTCCCACACTTAGTATCTCCCAGTGGCTCTCCCCGTTCTCAGCTTAAGTTCTAAAAATTCCTTTGAGGTTCATGAGCCATGCAAAGTTTAGTTCCAACCTTTTTCTCATCACTGCCCCATTCAGGCTCTGCACTGCAAGTACACCAACTGACATTCATGCCTTTCCTCTAACACACGTCCCTTCTGGTGCCCCAGGGCCTTTGCATATGCTGCCCCTTGGTTCTCTGCTGCTCCCCTCTCCTCACTGACAGTGTCAATGAAACACCCCATCTTCCATGCCTCCTTTATAAGTCCCCAGACAAGCTGACCATCTGCTGTAAGATCTCACACCTCTAGTACTTTTCCTTGCAATAGCTGATATAGTTTTCTCAATCAATTAGGTGGTTAAATTGTACTTCTGACAGTGGATGGGGTCAGTCCCCATACATCCTCTCTTGGTTCTTGTAAGATGCTCAATAAATATTTCAAGAATAATAAACCCCCCAAATCCAGGCGACTGGAAGGAGAAACCTTTGCCATTTAAAGTAGAAAATCCAGGACCCACTGGAAGAGGCTGAGCTTGAGAGTTAGGGTCTTGTCTGTGAGCAGGGATCTCTGATGAGCTAAGTGGCATGAATTACATACAAATCTGTGGAGCCTGTTCATCATTGGTCAGACAACGCGCAATTAATGAAAAATTATCACCTGAGAACTGCGTGGCACAGCAAGGGGCATACCCTCAGTTGTGTTTTTCTCGTCATTGATGTTGTTATTAAAGAGCCGACTGGTGGGCCAGGAATCTGCCAACTGCAGTACCCACAAGCCCAGGGTGAAGGCACCCCTCCCTGTTCAGTTCTCCTTGGGCTGAGTGACAGAGCTACATGTTGTGAGCCACCTAAAACAGTTGGTGGGAACTGAACTTGGGTTCTCATTAAGAGCAGGAACTGAATTCCTGAATGGGTATAGAGGTATCACTGGCAGGGTAAAGTGTAGCAGCTTCAAGTTCAGCAACTAGGTCAAGTACACCGTATCACGGAGGCCTTTAGAAAGAAGCTCCTTGATTGAAATAGAGTCCAGTGGACTTACTGCTAAACCTGACTACATGAATTGATCCCCAGGACCCCATGATAGAGAGAGAGAACCAGCTCCCATAAGCTGTCCTTTGACCTCCACAGCCATGATGTGGCATGTGGCAAGCATAACCTTCCTCATAGAAATGTAATTACCTTTTTAAAACCATATCTCTCTGGAAGGTCTCCCCCAAGCACCTTCCTTGCCCTGTCCCAATTCCTGTGCCTTTAGTTGCACTATTGAAATCAGAAGTGTAACTCTTACACATTTATTTTGTCTGTATAAATCCACTTAACTACTCATCTTAGTCAGGGTTTCTATTCCTGCACAAACATCATGACCAAGAAGCAAGTTGGGGAGGAAAGGGTTTATTTGGCTTACACTTCCATACTGCTGTCCATCACCAAGGAAGTCAGGACTGGAACTCAAGCAGGTCAGGAAGCAGGAGCTGATGCAGAGGCCATGGAGGGATGTTCTTTACTGGCTTGCTCAGCCTGCTTGCTCAGCCTGCTCTCTTATAGAACCCAAGACTACCAGCCCAGAGATGGTCCCACCCACAAGGGGCCTTTCCCCCTTGATCACTAATTGAGAAAATGTCCCACAGCTGGATCTCATGGAGGCATTTCCTCAACTGAAGCTCCTTTTTCTGTGATAACTCCAGCTGTGTCAAGTTGACACAAAACTAGCCAGGACACTACTCAAAGCATGTTTTATATAAAGTTTAGAGTCAGCACTCTAATGTCCATATGACAAGTAGGTAGAGTTTCCACATTGCAAATACAGATCAACTTGGGGGGAAATTGTTACCTGAAGGACACCAAGTATTCAAATTCATGAACATGGTATGTCTACTCCATGAGCATAGTATGTCTACCCCATGAACATAGTGTGTCCAGCTCATGAACATGGTATTTTCAGCTCATGAACATGGTATTTTCAGCTCATGAACATGGTATTTTCAGCTCATGAACATGGTATGTCTACTCCATGAACATGGTATGTCTACCCCATGAACATAGTGTGTCCAGCTCATGGACATGGTGTGTCCTTCCCCATGAACATGGTATGTCTAGTCAATGAACATGTATACCTCTCCACTGAAAGTCCTTTCCCTCAACTGTATTTATGGCTTCAAATGCTGAGTGCTTACATATTTTGCTAACTTCATACTAGACTATTTCAATGTGTTCCACTGTCCCAAAGTGTATTTTATTGACTTCTGTTTTCTAACAGATCCTTGTCACTCTTGGGAAACATACTTGCTTTTTATCCATTCACCTGGTTTCCAGTGGTCTTTCTGAATTCATCTACCAGTTCAAGTCAGTTTTTCATAGAGTTATCACTGTTTTCAACAAACAACACTCACTCTTTCCCACCCATAATGCCTTTCAGCACTTGTCCTTGTATGTTGAGCTTCTTGCAAACCCTCCCCCCAGGCCAGCATTGGGGTGAAGTGACAGAAGGCCGTTTCTAACACAACAACAGAATGCTAGTTACGATCATCACAGCAGACTTTTAAAAATGTTTATTTTTTAAAAAGTACATATGTGTATATATGTGGGAACACACAGACACACATTATACATACACACACAACACACACATATATATACATTTATGTATATATATATATATATATCACATGTACACACTTATGTGCACACTGAGACACACATGTGCACACACACACACACACACACACACACAGTCCAGGTGTAGAGATTAGAGGACAGACACAGGTAACTGTCTTCACCGTGCACCTTGTTCAAGACGAGGTCTCTTGTTTACTGCTGTGTCCTCCCAGTCTGCTGGCTCATGAGCTTCCAAGAATTCTCTGTCTCTACCCCGTTACTTTAGTATTAGCTACGTTCACGCTGCTGTGAGAAAATTCCATGACCAAAAGTATCGTTTAGAAGAGTCTATCTGGGCCTACGGTTCCAGAGGGATAAGGGTCCATCCTGTCTAGGAGGCGTGAGAACAAACAGTAAGCCAGTTAACAGCTGCATGAGCCGGGAGCTTACATCTCCAATGGCAATCAAAGCAAACCAGAAACAGGGCAGGCTACGCCCTCTCAAGCCCCACCCACCCCGTGATACACTTCCTCCCAGAAAGCTGCATCCAACCCAGACAGCGGTAGGTAAGCCGAGCCTATGAGCCTACCCTTCTGGCTTCATGTGAATTCTGGGGATCCAAACTTGGACCTCATGCTTGCCCAGCAAGAACTTTACCCATTGAGGTCTCTCCATCCTGAGACGTCCTTTATCAGATAGTAGGAAATCCCTCTATGCCTACTTTGCTGAGAGTTTTTAAAAATCATGAATGAATACACAATTATGCCATTTTCCGTAGCTGTTGATAAGATTATATGGTCGATATCCTTTGTTCTCTGAACACAGGCAATTACATCGATTTTTTTCAAATGTTAAATCAATCTCGCACATCCCCAGTTAACCCTATTAATCACGGTGAATTATTCTCTTCACACGAAGCTGCATCCCCTTTGCTAATACACTAGTAAGGGTTTTTCCAATTACGTCCCCACTGGTTATCGGTCTGTAGTCTTCTCGTAACGCCCCGGTCTTGACTTATGATCAACCATTCCAGCCTTGTGAAATGAACTTCTTGAGTGAAGCGCTCCATCTTCCTCTTTCCTGAACCGTGTTCAGTAAGGTTAGCATTGTTCTCCCCTTAAATGTCTGACAGAACTCAGCATGGGAGGGTCTTCTTCATAGGAAGTTTTATAATTATAAAATCAATTTCTTTAATAAACATGGAATGACTTAGATATTCTGTTTCTTATTGTGCAGACCTTAGTTATTTTTTCTTGCTCTTTGAGACAGTTTCCCATTCTATCCGTGCTACCCAATTAATCACCATACGGTTTTGTGCTATTCTCTTACATACACTGGATACAGTTTTCCCAACGGGGCCACTTTTCATTCATGATACTAATCATTTGTTGTTTTTGTCTTTGTTTCTTGATCACATTAGCTCTAGATTTATCCATGTATTGATCTTTGAACCGCTTTTCTTCTAGTTTTGGGGATTCCGCACATGTATACATTGAAATATGATCACAGCTAGTTCCCGTTTCCCTCTCCAGCTCCTCCGGTTGCCCGCAGCGCATCCTCCCTCCCGACCTTTTGCCTTTATCACTCATCTGGTAGATAATTCCCGTTGTTGGTTCACTTGCTGCTTCATTGACATGCTGGTTGGGATTTTGTCGATGTGACAGAATCCAGGACCACTGAGAAGGAGGAATGTCAACAGAGAAGATGTCTCTGTCACATTGGCCAGTAGGAAAGTCTGTGGGCTCTTAACTAACGATTGTTGTGGGCTGGGCAGGCCCATCCCAGCGTGGCTGATCACCGCTGGGCTGATGGTCCTGGGTGCTATAAGAAAGCAGGCTGAACAAGCCATGGGGGAGATGACAGTAACCGGCACTCAGCACTCTTTTGTGGCCTCCCTACCTGCTCCTACCTCCAGGCTCCCAGCCTGTCTGGCCTCCCTCTAGGATGGGCTGTAATTGACACATGCGCTTCATACAAACCTTTCCTGTCTCAGTTGTTATTGGCCAGTGTTTTATCTAGCTAAGTCCACTGATTGCTCTTCATCTTATTTTTCTACTCTGATACTAATCAGCTCTTCTTTTTCCACCTGCTAAACCGAAAAGCTTGTTTGATCTTCTAAACTCTTGCTCATGCAGATGAGACGGATTGATTTCTATGCACCCTCAAAGAAGAACTGAGAACACAACCTCCCTCGAAGATCCACTTTCCCACAGCCACAGTTTTGCTACATCGGCTGTGAGTTTCCATTCATTAAAACAACAACAACAACAAAACAAAGAGTTACCTAGTTTCCTTTGTGATTTTTGTTTCTTTTATCATTGTTTAGTTTCCAAGTATCTGGGAGTGTCTGAGATACCTCTTTTGCTACTGATTAATTCTGTTACCTTCAATGTACTGGGCCACTTATGCTCATTCGTTTACAGCAGTCAACTACCGACCTACAGTTGGATGGTCCCCAAGGTCCCCTCAATTCTTGGCCCAAAGCAGCTCCTAGTAGTTCTTTTTATAATCCCGCTGTTCCTAAGAGTTCACAGAGATGTCCTCTCTTTCCTTCCCTATAGTAGTCCCTTGGGTCATTTTATTTATGGGTCATGGGGTGACCATAACTTTAATATTTTGGGAAGCTGTCCCTGTCTTCCCAGCAGAAACATTATTTTACAAGATCCATAGTATCATCTTCTCTCCACAACCTCAGTTTGTCAGCTGCCATTTGTTCTGCCTTGGGACAGGGTCTCACTGTGTAGCCCTGGCTGGCCTGGGATTCACTGTGTAGATCAGGCTATCTTCACACTCACAGAGATCTACCTGCCTCTGCCTCTGCCTCTGCCTCTGCCTCTGCCTCTGCCTCTGCCTCTGCCTCTGCCTCTGCCTCTGCCTCTGCCTCTGCCTCTGCCTCTGCCTCTGCCTCTGCCTCTGCCTCTGCCTCTGCCTCTGCCTCTGCCTCTGCCTCTGCCTCTGCCTCTGCCTCTCTGCCTCTGCCTCTGCCTCTGCCTCTGCCTCTGCCTCTGCCTCTGCCTCTGCCTCTGCCTCTGCCTCTGCCTCTGCCTCTGCCTCTGCCTCTGCCTCTGCCTCTGCCTCTGCCTCTGCCTCTGCCTCATCAAAGGTGTGCATCACCACACCCAGCCTTGGCTGGATATATTCAAAAGAACTAACTTCTGCTGACATGGGCTTTCTCTGTTGTTGTCTTGAGTCTCCACTTTGTTTCATCTGCCCTGTATCTGTCTACTCAGCTGCTACTCTAACATGAAGCTACAGGGCTGTGTGCACAGATACCAGAAAGAAATTCTCTCGTGGTTCTATGATTCTAGTGCCAGCAAATTTGATTTCTGTTGTGGATTCCTGTGCAAATGCCTGTGTGTGTGTGTGTGTGTGTGTGTGTGTGTGTGTGTGTGTGTGTGCATGTGGATGCCCACGGAGGCCAGATCTCCTGAAGCTGGAGTTACAGGTGGTTGTGAGCTCCTGATGCAAGGACTGAGAAACAAACTTGAATCCTCTGGCAGACAATACACCCACTCTTACCCACTGAGCCACCTCTTGAGCCACTAGGATAGCTTTTTTAAAAGACTCTAATCCTTTCTGACCAAAGCTCCACCTATCCATCCTTAATGATGCCCTAGAGAGACTCCTCTTGCCCTACAGACACACAGCTCTGGCACAACATTCTGCTGGGAGGCAGAGGAAGAAGAGCATCGATCTGGCAGGCCCTCCTTTGGTTCTTTTTGAGTCTCATTTGTTTTTAATTTATTTTTTCTAATTTCCTCAGAGGAGGTTTGGACAGCTGTTTTAGATCAAACAGCGTCTATCCCTGAGGTCTGTCCCCCAGTGATACATGCAGTAGCTCATGGGCTATTGCCCCGTAGTTTATTAAGATTCTCCACTTCCCTCCACCCATTCTCACACCTTTAATCCCAGCACTTGGGAGGCAGAGGCAGGCGGATTTCTGAGATTGAGACCAGCCTGGTCTACTGAGTGAGTTCCAGGACAGCCAGGGCCTCACAGAGAAACCCTGTCTCAAAATAATAATAATAATAATAAATAAAGGAAAGAAAGAAAGAAAAAACAAAAGAGAAAAAAAGGAAAGGAAAGGAAAGGAAAGGAAAGGAAAGGAAAGGAAAGGAAAGGAAAGGAAAGGAAAGGAAAGGAAAGGAAAGGAAAGGAAAGGAAAGGAAAGGAAAGGAAAGGAAAGGAATATGTTCACTGAGTAGAGAGTTGCAGGCTGGGGAGGGGGTCTCTCCTCTTGGCTGCATAGCCTTATTTTGTGAGGTTTGGAATAAAAAAATAGTAGTATTTCTTATTTGTATAATATGCCCTTCCTCCCCCCTAATTGAAAGCTCTCCTCTTCATTGCCGGTGTTCAGGAATTAACTTTTATTGCTTTTGTTGACATCTTTGTATTTATAATATGATGTGGTTCACTGAGTATCTAGGCTCCATTTGATTTTTACAATTCCCATCAAATTTGGGGAAATCGTGACCAGTATTTCTTTAAAATGTTTTTGTTGTTGCTGACTGCTTTTGAGACAGGGTCTCACCCCCAGGTTAGACTGGAACTGACTTTCCTCCTGCCTCAGCCTCCCAAGTGTTGGGATTACAGGAGTACACTGCCACACCCCACTCCTCTTTACAGCGTCTGTCCCGAGGTCTTTCCCCCAGTGGTACATGCAGTAGCTCATGGGCTATTGCCCCGTAGTTTTTTATTAAGATTCTCCACTTCCCTCCACCCGTTCTGCCCTGGGCGGTTTAGATCAGTGGCTCTTACCGCTTTAGGTCCAATGTTCTCTGATCCATTTTATTCTCTGTCTAACCTGCTACAAGGCCTACGGTGGCAGCCAGACTCTAGGGTGGACCCAATAAAACCTAACTCCTGGACCCATCCCCCTGTGTCACTAACCTGTTTGGTTATGGGCATATTGGTGACTAGCGTCTAACCAATTGAAATGTCCGCTGTATAGCAGGATTGAGATCTAAGATTAGGTATAGAAACTGACTTCTGTCTTACTAGAAAACACCACTCTGTCTGTAAGAAGTCCGTACGGTGAGGTGGGGAAGGTAGCCCATGAGCCATGGCCAGCTAAGAGCTTCATGAAGCCCTTGGTCCTGAGACCAACCTGAATCCTCACCCAAGCACGCCCTCCTCACCCAAGCCTTCAGGGAGTCCCCAGCCTTTGGCTGGTACCTTGATTTCAGCCTCGTGAGTGGCCCTGACACAGAGGGCTTCTCTGAGTCCTGCCCATTTTCTGACCCTCCAAAACCATGAGATGGAGGGTATGTGTGACCAGAGGCTGGTAATTCATAGTGTGTCCACAGAGGACACATCTGATGAGGTTTCACTTTGACTATAACATTTTCTGATCGACCTTGCTTCCTGTGTTCATGATTCTCTGTGAATAATTGGGGGCCCGTGTATAACACACACCGAGGGCTTCACGCTGACCTGGTGATCTCCAAGCCTGTGTCTCTGAGTCCCACGCCCTTGCCACTCTTCTCAAGGGACTGATTTCTTTCTCCCAGACATGGCTGTACTGTCATGACTCTTTCATTGCCTAATAACGTTTTATTGAGTTTGGGGTGTTGTGAACAATGCATTGGTGATGGTGGGTCTCGTTATATGGTTTACAGGGATGCTGACTTTTGCTTCGTCAGGCGTTGCGTGACTGCAGCTCACATGACGTTTGCTGCTCTGCTTTTTTTTTTTTTTTTTTTTTTTAAACACACGATCATTCTGGGGCCTCTACAACAAGTTAGTCTGAGCTTGACCATTTCCCAGGGCTCTGGGAATATTTGGCTTACAGTTTTACATTAGTTAGTTTGTCTTGTTCCCACAGACAAATGCCTGACAAGAAGCAGCTTCAGAGAGGAAGGGTTTAGGGGTCCGAAAGTGGAGGGTGGAGGACAGCATAGGGTTTCAGGTAGCAGGGTCATGAGGTCACTTGCTCATGACCAGGAACCAGAAAAGGGCCAAGATGCAGGACCAGGTTACACGGCCCACCCTGTAGTGAGCCACTTCCTTTAGCTATGCCCCTGCCTCCTGATGGTCCCATAGCTTCCCCAAGCAGTCCCATCATCTAGGCACCAAAGAGTCAAGCACAGGAGTTTTTTGGAGGAGATTTTTCCACTCAAACCACCACGGGCTTGCTTTTGAGCAACCTTGTGACACACCACTACGTGCCCATGCTGGTTAGTGGTTGGCCACGAGCTCTCAGTGGCCACAAAGACTCCTGGATGTTTCCCTGTTTTGTTTTGTTTTTCTCAAGAATTTTTCTCAAGAGTCTTCCCTATAAACTCCAGGAGTCTCTGCCTTCTCACACTCCATTCTCTTCTTCAAAGCAACTCCATTACTACGCTCTGCTGGCCCACGCACACCCATGCCGCGGCCTGGAAACCCCCCTGACTAGATCACGAAAGCCCCTTTATTTCTTCAGATCACACAGCCCTGAGCTGCTGTCTAACACCCGACACAGCTCTGCGTGGACTCCAGTTGGTTTAGGTGAAACGTGAGCTCGTTGTCATTACTATTAAAGAAAGGTCTTTAAGCTTTCTGGGAGATGTATAGGAAAGAATGGGCTCCACCCATTTGACTTGGCTCCACCCCTTTGGCTCCACCCCCTTGGGCTCCACCCCGTCGGATTCCTAGCTCTGCAAGAATCTACTGGAAAGCCCACAGCTACCCACCTACAACAGATTTCTTATCCTAACGGTGACGGCGGGTGTGCCCTGTGCGATGTCACGTGATTCTTGTTTTCCGCTGAGATGTTGCTCTCACGGTGGATCTGGGTATCTTCTAGTTGGTGTGATCCCAGCAGACCCCATGGATCGGGAACATTTGTCTCGCTTCCACATAGCTAGCCTCTGGCTGATGACCCACTTTGTGTCCTGAGGCACAAGCCGCCAGGGAGTTTCAGGTGGGCCACTATGCAGAATACCCCAGACAGGACCCTTCTGACATCTCACAGGTGCCCGGGTTACACCCTGAGCAGAGGAAGGCAAACCTTTCCCCTGCAGATCCTGTCTCAAGCCAAGTATTTCTCTAGCTTCTATCCTCTGAAGTCAAAGATCTCAGACGTG
The DNA here is from genome assembly GCF_978045245.1 of Mus caroli. Taxonomy (NCBI): domain Eukaryota; kingdom Metazoa; phylum Chordata; class Mammalia; order Rodentia; family Muridae; genus Mus; species Mus caroli. The sequence continues at coordinate 4,877,633 of NW_028227261.1, read as the reverse complement.
AACCCTGGAGCTGTCCCAGCAGACTCAAAACAGGCCAAGGTCTGAGCGCTTTCTGAATTACGACACTTTTAAAAGTACCTATAAAGAACACCAGGAACACCTTCTTTCTGCTCCCCCAACTTCACTTCCCACACGGGAAGCTGACACCCAGAGGGCTTAAGTGGCTTGCCCAGTGTCACTCAGCCCAGGACGGAGGTTAACCATCGAGAATTTTCAAATCTGCCTCCCAGGTTCCTGCTACACCTCATTAGTGCTGTCTCGGGACCCTTGAAACAGAATCCAAACTCCGACCCACAGCTGAGCTCCTGACCACTGTCTCCTGTCTCCTCCAGCCACTGTCACCTTGCCCATCTCTCCCCTGGCTCTAATCCCTTCGATGCAGGAGGGCATCTGAGGTGTCTCTGACCTTAGAGCATCAATAGCATCCTGCCCCCGTGGGAATGATCCACCCACCAAAAGACAGTTCTTTCTAGTCACTAGACAGTGGGATGTTCCTGCTTTGGGACCCACAGGATCCCAGTAGATCATCAATAGCCGGTGTTGGCATCTGTGCGTGGGCCCTTCATGCCAGCCCTCTCTGTTCCTACATCCACCACTAAGTCCACTATGTAGGGTAGATGGTGTGGTAGCTGTGGACAGTGCTCCCTCCTCAGTGCCTAGCAAAGCCCTGATACAGCGGGTATAAGTCATGGTTTTCAAATGAATGGATGGAAGAATCCGATAATCGGTTATCCACTGAGTGTAATACACTGCTCACTCTCTATTCTCATAGGTACTAGGTCAGCCAAGTTTCAGGTCCGAGGCTAGACCTATGCCCCCTGTGGGGTGTCCCAGACAACCCTATTAGCCCTGAGTTACATGCGACCCATGCTCATGTCCACAGAACAGACAACCTGGGCATGGAGCCTGGTCCAGGATTGCTCACCACTGAAATCACTTCCTTGACTTTGCCTCCCACCCACCCATACCCCAGTGCCCCACAGCCTGGCAGAGAAGGCTCTGGCTGGCTTGCTTACTCTCCAACCTACCGCATCTGCATAAGCGACAAAGAAGAATTTCAGATTTTCCTGTTTCCCTCCCAAACAACCAGGGATCTGGGCTCCTCCATCTACCAGCCAAAGCTTTAATATTTAAGCTGCGAGCAGCAGCCGAGCGCTGTCGAGGGAAGAGAGCTCAGCTTTATTCTCTCCTGCCATTCTCCTGTGCGCCCTTCGAATCTCCAACCGACACAGCAGACAAGGCCTTCCCCTCTCACTGAGCAGCATCCTCAGTTCCAGATTATGAGGCAGAGCCTGATACAGGGTGGGGTGGGACAGGGAATCAGAATCAGAGTCTAAATCACGGGCTGCTGAAGAGCCAGCTGGGTCTCCAGCCTCTTCGTTAGCTAGTCAGGTGCGGCCCAGTAGAGGATACAAGCTGTGTTTATAATGTTTTGGTGACAGATGTGAAGTGAAAAAGAAGGCACTATTCATCTCTAGAGGGGTCGCTGGGAGCTTGCCTTTGCCCCGCTGAATGGCCCTTCACCCATACATGGGCCCCTAAACTCAGGACAAGGAGATGTGTTGGGAGGGACTCAGGAGGAGCTGGAGGGAGGGGTGGGGGATGGGTGTGATCATCTTATGCATGTATGAAAGCTTCTAAGAATAAAGAATAATAAGGGTTTTTTTAGCCTGCAGATGGTGTGTGTGTGTGTGTGTGTGTGTGCTCTCGAGCGCCCGCTCTGCACAGGTTCTTGTGCATATGTGTGAATATGCATGAAGAGGCATCAATCCCAGGCATCATTCCCCCGGTACCATCGTATCTTGGTTTATTGAGATAGGGTCTCTCACTTGGCTTGGTACTCACTCGGGAGTTGGGCTTGGATGGCTGACCAGGGAACCCTCAGGGATCCACCCATCTCCATTCTCTAGCATTCGAATTACAAGTATGGGGCACTCCACGCAGGTTGTCCTTGTAGTTTCTGGGGCTCAAGCTCAGGCACTCATGATTGTGGACAAACACTTCACTCAGCTAACCCCAGCCCCAGGCGTGACGTTTTTATACCAGGAACAGATTCTATAGACGCGTGTCACAGAGTCGTCGGGGTTCAAATCCTCAGTAGCCATGTGTGACTCGGAGTTGCCGGTCTAGAAAACTCCAGATAAGAGTCCAGCCACCCACAGGTGACATGTCAGAAAAGTCACCCCACTGCCCAGCCTCAGCCTGTCAGAATTTCCAAGAAAGAGCTGGCATAGAGACTCAGGATGCCCCAGACCCCAAAGCCCCTTCTTCAGCCAGCTGGTGTGGCAGCCAGAGAAAAGGCAAGTGAAAAAATTCCTGTAGCTTCCTTCTGATGCTTGGACTAATTCACTTGAATTTATTTGGCTTCTTTATGAAGGACAGGTGAGTCCGGGGCACCCCATTCATCATGAGGATAAGACAGCCCCCGAAAGGGGTCTACCAGACAGTCACCCTTTCTGTAAATAAATGCAATGTTGACTGCCTGGTACAGAAAAGCTAAATGGAACCGAAGTCTGGGGATACCCTCCCCCCTTTTCCATCCATAAGCCAAAATATTGCTAAGGCTTTTTATAAACAAAGATAATGAGTTGTATAATTTATGTAAATTAACCAATGCTGCCGCATTTTCTAGAAGTAACATAAACTGCATTATTTATTTGATGTGCTTTTTGGAGTAAAAAAAATATAATTATAATTGGATATTGTACCTAACAGGTTTCTCCCATTGTTTTCTGATTAGTGCTGGTGGTTGGGAATATCAGATGTGAGCTTGCCAAGCATGCTACACTCGGGAGGCCTTTCCTTTTGCACACGAAGGTGACAAGTGTCTGACCCAGGCACTTGCACACACCTTCTGTGGCAGACTGAAGCTTCGTGCACGAGTTGTTCTGGGCACACCCCAGCGCTGGTGTCAGTTATTTTCAGCCAAAGCTGGCAGAGGGTACTCGCTGATCAGCTGCTCTGGGACATGACTGACACCATTTTCCCTCCCTCAAAACATCCCAGTCCTCACTACTCAAAGCTGGATCCCCAGCACCAAATCCCCAGCCTCACCCACAGACCTGCTCTAAGCAGGAGCCAGTCCCCCCACATGGCCAATTCAGAGCCCCCAGGGGACTCTGCTGCTGGAACTTTGAACAACCCTCCTCTAAGTTTATTCTCAGTGAAGGGACTCTGTTCCCTGATGTTCCCAGTGGAGACTGGTGTTGCTACTGCGAAGACACCAGGCTGGGTCCCCCAGCTCGCCTGCCCCCGCCTGCCAGCAGCAACCCACATTCCCTCACATCTAACAGACACTGAGATGAGCAACGCAGAACCCCATGCTGAAGTTCTTAATATCACCCATATTAGGAGCATTAAAAATGCAAAGACAGATAATGAAGCAAGAGAAATTAAAGAAAGGCCCGGGAAACCTCGCAGCCTTGGAAATACTTCTGTCCCTTAAATGTGAGCTGACATCTGTTGGCCCCTGTCACATGCCTGCTCCTCCTCGCTCATGGGGAAAGTGTGCAATCCTGGAAACCAGCAAATGCAGGGAACTGGTGCATCACCTTGTTAATGCAGCAGAATGCAGAGGGCGGACCTTTATTGGAAAGCGATGGATCCTTGAAGGACCATATCTCATCTGGGACTGGAGGTCAGGACCTCTGCTTGCCCTGCCTCCTACCCCGGCTGCAAGGATCCCCTCCTCACTTGCAGGGATGAAGAAAACCAAACATCTCAGATGGAAAAGCAAGTGGGGCGGGGGGAGGGTAATTTACAGAATTTATTTCATCTCCTCTCCCTTAATCACGTAACAACAAAACCCTCCAACGTTCTACATTCTGGTTTGTGTCCGACACAATGTGCAAGCTAATTGAGTGTAAAAACCGTCGCTCTGCGTCGTATCCGTTAAAGTAGTGTGACAATTGTTCTCCCTCCCCCCCACCCCCAGCTCTGTTTCATTTCTGGTTTTGTTATAACTCAGTCCGTTCACAATATGTCATTGCAAACACTATTTGCAAAAGAAAGTATAAAAACAGATTCTTTATTCTGAACTGCACTTGGTTTTTTATCTCTTCTCAGCCTCTCTGCATTTAGACCAGGCTTCCATCTGGAAGGCTTTAAAAAAAAAAAGTTATAGACAGAATTGCCATACATAACGAAGCACGCTCTCATCTGGTATTTAGCCTGAGAATTTTATTGCCAGGTGTTGCGAAAGGGGGAAATATATGGCCAAAATACTGTGCTTCGTCTCATTTCCAAACATTACACTTGGCGTCTGAAAATATTCATTAATCTGGGGACGAAGCCGCGTCAGTACAGTTACCTAAGGGACTTCCAGGAAAAGAAAGATGTCATCAGGAAGGAAGCTACAGTGAGCAAGGGCAGGGATGACTGTGGACCCCGACTCTGCCTCTGCATATGTGGGAACCAGAAACTCAGAGCTGCCATCCCCGCAAACCTCCACTTAGCCACCCAGGAACTGGAAGCCCAGCTCCACTTGGTCTGCCCACTTAACACTCAACTCCTCGCAGCAATTAAAGAGTTAAAGTTGGTGGCAAGGGCTGCAACATGGCTCAGCTGGTTTAAATGATGATGACACTAGCAGGAGGACCTGAGCTCAGTCCCCCAGAGTTAATGGGCACCTTCCCATAATCCCTCTGTTGGGGACATGGAGGCAGGGGGATCCTTGGTGTTTGCTGCCCAAGCAATCTAGCTGAATCAGGACACTCTTGGTTGAAAGAGAGACCCTGCCTCAAAAAAAGGGGGTAACAGACTGAGGAAGATTCCATATTAACCTATGGCCTCAAAATGCATGCATAGGCAAATGTTCTGGAACCTGCAACATACATGCACACAACACAACACACACAAACACACACAAGCACACACCAGCAAAAGATCTATTTCTTTCTATATTTTTAAGCAGGAAGTCTCATTTCTTTCTTAAAGATAAAGGTTTATTTATTTCTATTTTATGTTTTGCCTACATGTTGTATGTAGGTCTGGTGCCTACAGAGGTTGGAAGAGGGTATTTGATCTCCGAGAACTAGTATCACAGAGCATTGTGAGCCACTGTGTGGGTGCTGGGAACCGAACCTGGGTTCTCTGGAAGAGCAGCCATTGCAGTTAACTACTACCCGGAAAGAATCATTACTTTGTGGACCAATTAGCTGTGTGGAAAGTCAAGCAAAATTCTGTTTGTGAGGAGTTAGCTGCTGAGCGGTCGGGGGAACCCACGTATCACAGGACATTAAATTAACACTTAGGTCTAATTATAGACATAAAACAGTGTCAGAATCAGGGAAGGTGGGTTGCCAACAGCTTATTCCACATGGGAAGACTGGGCATTCATTTCAGGGCAGGCACGTGGCAGGGGTAAGTCTTGTCATTCCTTCCTGTGGTTCTTTGGGGAGAGATCACATTGCACAGCCTCTGCCTGAGATTTTGCAAAGAAAAAGGAATCACGGAGCATTTTTTTAACTTCAAGCGATCAGACAAGGCAAACCCTTTGGGAATCACACTGAAACACTTACAGCCTTATGATCTCTGGCTGGACATTACAGCACCTGGGAGCACTGTTCCAAGGTAGTGGGCTGCACAGCCACACTCTGCTGTCTTCAGCAATGGGACCTAACTAACTTCTGCCTGGCTCACTGTGATCTGAGGGTTTTACTGCTGTGGACAGAAACCATGACCAAAGCACCTCTTATAAGGACAACATTTAATTGGGGCTGGCTTACAGGTTTAGAGGTTTAGTCCATTGTCATCAGTGTCCAGGCAGGCATGGTGCAGGAGGAGCTGAGAGTTCTACATCTTCATCTGAAGACCACTAAGAGAAGACTGACTCTTCTGCACTGGGCAGAGCTTCAAAGCCCACCCCAACAATGGCACACGTCCTCCAAAATGGCCACACCTACTCCAACAAAGCCACACCCACTCCAACATGGCCACACCTACTCCAACAAAGTCACACCTGCTCCAACATGGCCACACCTACTCCAACAAGGGCACACCTACTCCAACTTAACCAAACCTGATCCACCAAGGCAACCCCTCCAAATAGCGTCACTTCCTGAGTCAAGCATAGTCAAACCACCGCAACCCTGTACTTCTTTGAATGAGCAAGATCCTCTGAAGGCTCAGGTGTTTGAACACTTGATCCCCAGTTGATGGTGCTATTTGGGGAGGTTATGGGACCTTCAGGAGGTGTGGCCTCTCAAGAGAAGTGTCGTATTCTCTGCTTCCTGCCTGCTGTTGAAGCAGTGAGCTCTCAGCTTCCTGTTCTGGCTGCCTGCCACCATGCCTCTCTGGTCAGTATGGACTCTCTCTGGAACCATAAGCCGAAATAAACTCTTTCTTCCACAAGTTGCTTTTGATCATAGTGTTTTGTTTTTGTTTGTTTGTTTGTTTGTTTGTTTTTTCTTACTAGTATTTTCCTCAATTACATTTCCAATGCTATCCCAAAAGTCCCCCACACCCTCCCCCCCACTTCCCTACCCACCCATTCCCATTTTTTTGGCCCTTGCGTTCCCCTGTACTGGGGCATATAAAGTTTGCGTGTCCAATGGGCCTCTCTTTCCAGTGATGGCCGACTAGGCCATCTTTTGATACATATGCAGCTAGAGTCAAGAGCTCCGGGTACTGGTTAGTTCATAATGTTGCACCTACAGGGTTGCATATCTCTTTAGCTCCTTGGATACTTTCTCTAGCTCCTCCATTGGGGGCCCTGTGATCCATCCAATAGCTGACTGTGAGCATCCACTTATGTGTTTGCTAGGCCCTGGCCTAGTCTCACAAGAGACAGCTATATCAGGGTCCTTGCAGCAAACGCTTGCTAGTGTATGCAATGGTGTTATCGTTTGGAGGCTAATTATGGGATGGATCCCTGGATTTGGCAGTCTCTAGATGGTCCATCCTTTTGTCTCAGCTCCAAACTTTGTCTCTGTAACTCCTTCCATGGGTGATTGTTTCCAATTCTAAGAAGGAGCAAAGTGTCCACACTTTGGTCTTCGTTCTTCTTCAGTTTCATGTGTTTTGCAAATTGTATCTTATATCTCGCTATACTAAGTTTCTGGGCTACTATCCACTCACTTATCAGTGAGTACATATCATTTGAGTTCCTTTGTGATTGTGTTACCTCACTCAGGAGCAACAGAAAGTAACTCATGCAGCCCATAGAACGTGTGGACAGAGCACCCCTCCCTGACCTCAGCCTAGACTTTGTGTATGATGAGTTCTGCTGCCCCACTGGCTTCAGGGGCAATGCCCTACAACCTTGTTTCTACTGGAGATCTAATCGTGCTCATGGGCCCTTCAAGAATTCAATGAACGTTCATGACATTCCAAACAAAGGGGACATAGGTTCACACACTAACCTGATCCCCACATACTCCTCCAGAGCTGAAGGCCAACCTGGGCGGGGAATCTTTAGGCTGTAAGTTAAAGAGTGGCAGGAGAGGTGGCTGGGTTGTAAAGCAGCCACCATGCAATCATGATGATTTAAGTTTAAATCTCTAGAACCCACTTCAAACCCAGACATGATGGCACATGCTTATAATCCCAGCACTCTTACGGCCAGACGGAAAGTAGAGACAAGAGAATCATTCAGAGTTTAAGGTCCAGCTAGGATGCTGTATGCAAAAGGGACTGTCCCAGACAAGGTGGAAGGCGAAAGCTGACAGCTACAGTGGCCCTGACTATGGCACGTGCAAGTTCACACAATTGCACACAAGATGCAAAAGAAAAGTTAGACAGGAGCAAACTACCATGACATGCCGCTGTGAACTAGAACCACCAACAAAAGGATGAGGGATCGTCGTCTTCATGAAGGATGCGAGGGACTAGAGGGAGGGAAACCCCACAGCCACTCGCCGTGGAATTTATGTTTCCGTAAGTGAAGCATTAGGAGTCCTGCGTAGAGAAGAAATTATTGATACCTATGTTCCCTTAAGGAAGCGTCTCAAGAGACCCATTCCAGGTCTCATAATAATCTGTATTCTTCTGAAATGGCAATGTCTGATCTTTGATTTCCCCATCACCACCGAAGGTTCATGAATCATTAAGCGTCACGCCCTCAGAGGTTTGGTTTATTGCGTACCACCTAAAATATTTAATAAAATAAATTCTAAATAATCAATTCGCGCGAGGAGTCGACGCTTCTTGTGCTTTTGTAATAAACATCTGCATCTCGCATCCATCATAAACTGCACATAAGTCGTGGCAGGGAAGAATAAAGGACCCTTTGTCATTTCCTCACGCTGTTGTGTAAATACTTAAGCAGGGGACAGGTTACATCTGCACCTCTCCATGGTCGCCACTCTATGGAGGGACTGTACGACATCCCACGCTGCATCTTTCTATCTCCAGGAGAATGTGGTTCTTTAACCCACCCAGTTCTGCAGGGCCGTCCCCGTGCACTGGGGCACACTCACATCACTGAGGTTTACCTGGGGCTCCTGCGACACTCCACAGTGGAACCTGGGTTCAAGGAACAAGCCTGGTGTCTGTGGAACCCTACTTTCAAGGTGTCTTTTTCTTTCTTTCTTTCTTTCTTTTTTTTATTCCCCAGAGGGGGTGCACCGTTCCTGGAGGTACTGCAATACCAGGTCGATGCGTGGAGTGGACGGAGCAAGCTCCTATTCCAACTCCTACTTCCAAAAATCCATTTAATATATCGTCCTCGGATAGAGGACGTATCAGATATTAAACTGATAAGAACAGATACTACACCTGATCTTAGCCAAAAGGCCGAGAAGCGATCAAGGTGTCTTTTTCAAGAGACCTTTACTGCCTGACTCTCAGGCTGGAGACAACTTAGTGTGAGATAAATAAAGCCTATGCCACGAGGACCTTTTGCTACCAGAAAGAAAGACAATGAATATGTTCCAACTTCCCTGTTACATCATGAGTCGAAGTGTTTAACTAGGGGCTGGGGAGATAGCACAAGGAGTAAGCCATGCAAGTGTGGGACTTGAGTTCAAACTCCCGGAACCCAAACAAAAGCCAAGCATAGTCCTGTGCACCTATGGTCCCACTGTACATATGGCGAGATTGAGGTGGAGACAGGGGAATCCCTACAAACTCTCTGGCAAGCCACTCTGGCATACACATTAGAGATGGAGATTGTATTTACACACACACACACACACACACAAATATATTTAATCCACTGAGCAACCAACTACCCTCCCTCAAATTAGGTTGACGATGAAGACTTCTATACATGCTCTGTGCATGTCCACAATCACATACATGAACACATCCTGCTCACAGCACACACACACACATCACAGAGAGTGTCTGGCTGCAAGCATGGGTATGGGGACACAGCAGGGCTTAAATTTCAGGCTTCAAAGGGTTTCTTGCATCCTGACAATACCCCCCCCCACGCCCCAACTCTGGCCATCTCTCATAGTACCTTACCCCTTCTAGAAACAATCACAATCCAAAACAGGGATGAGCAGATAGCACTCAAGTCCAAATCCAGCCCACAGTGCATCTTTATAAATAAAGGTTCGTCAAAACAAGCCCCACCCACTCCTGGGGCATCATCTGTGGTTGTTTACACGAAAGGTAGAGTTGAATTGTTCCGACAGACTGGCTAATTGCAGACCCCAAAATATTCTCTGTCTAGGGCTGGGACGATGTCTCAGTTCATATAATGTTGCCATAGAAACTGGAGGACCTGGATCAGATCTCCAGCACCCATGCGAAAAGCTGGATGGTGCATGCTTTTGTCCCCAACACCATGGGGAAGGCAGAAGTCAGAGACTGTGGGGCTTACTGGCCAGCTAGCTCAGTCTCAAAGATTACTGTGGCTAGGGACTAAGGAAGACATCTGATCCTGACCTCTGGCATCCACACACATGGACACAGGCGTATGTGCACATACTCTTGCACATGTACACATGCATACACCACACACATAAAACAAACCAGATTTTTAAAAATATTTTCTACTTGGACCTTTACAAGAGAACTTCCACCAACTCAAGATTTGTTCAAACAATATTTAGGTAGGTCCTAAATGTATATACAGTGTCACGGCCAGAGCTGGGCCAGTGTGCAGAAGAGACACATAGGGCTCCTCGTCAGAGGAGATAAGGACAGGGCTGTGTCCCCAGAAGGCTGTGGGTCAGAGACAGCTGGCATCTTCTGCTTCAGAAAATTGGTATTCTTCTCCTGTACTACCAAGGGCGACTGAGTAATGGCAGACTCAGCCACATCATCAGAGAATTTAGTTAGATTTTTTATTTAAGTGCTGGTAGTGAAGCAACAAATTGCCACACCGACTTGTGAAATTCCCCTTTTGACTTTTTCCTTAAGACAGAACAAAACCCATTCAAAAAAAAAGATCTTTTTAGACTGACTTACTTTTTCTTTTCTGCATATGAGTGTTTTGCCTTTTTGTATGCACATGCATCCTGTGTGTGCCTGGTACTAACTGAGGGGACTAGGGGCACTGGCTCCCTTGGGGCTGGAGTTACTGGTGGCCGTGCACCACCAAAGCTGGAGTGAGCTCTTTGCAAGAGCAGCCAGTGTAGGACCCTGCTAACAGCAAGATGACACACTTGGGGGTAACTTGCATACAGAGGGATTTGTGAGTCACATAGGAGGATCCATTAACCAAGGCCGCTTGGGGCAGAACAGATAGGCTGTGAGTCTCCTTGGGTGACATGGACCTTGTGGTCTACAGACCACCTGTGAGCAGCCGGATGAGACACAGTGAACTCCGGGATTTCTGCACTGTCTCTAAGTTTAGCCAGAGTAGACTATGATCCCTTGGCTACACCCGGAAGGCAACTGCCCTTCCCCAGGATTGGAACAGAGACATAGAAATGGAAAGCTAGCTAACATCCAGGAGAAAAACCCTGAAGGCACAACAGTTCTCCTATGAAGCCATCTACTTCCTACCTACCATCCTTGCTTTCCAGGGAGACAGATGAGGTGGAGACAACACTTAAAAGCACACATGCACCCAGACAGAACACAGAGGCTAGCCAGTGGCACCCAAGCAACCTCAACCTTAGCAACCAGAGGAATGGCTACTCCCCATTGTTGGTTCATCAGTAGCTCTTCCTTCTACCCACTCCCATGGGATGCTGCAAAACCCTTCCCCATCCCTCTGTTCCTCCACAGCTGTGGCAGAGGTGCTGGAAGCACCCGAAGAGCCTGTGGCCTGAACACTCTATAGAGCTTTCCCTGTTCCCTCTCCTGTCTCGAGAGCATTGGTGGCGCCCTCCCTTCCCCCTCCCCCGCAGCAGATCACACACAGGGCATGGAGCTGCCCACAGGGACATATCCCAAAGGGTGGGGGTAAGTTTGATGGGAATGGTAAGATTGTGAAGACACAAGACTGTTTGCCATTCAGTCAAGTGAGGGCTAGGGGCATTCTCCACCCTAGAAACAACTACGTCTACATCTGATCGCCCACCAAGACGCAAGTATGTATCACTGTCTCTGTGATGGGCAGTTACAAGTACGTGGGTAGCTCTCCTGCTGAGCTCTATGTAGTGGTTCAGTCGGAAAAGGGCCCTTGGTGAGTTTGATAGTGGTGCTCAGGGGTTTCTGTGGCTACCGTTGGATCTGCTAAACCTCCCACTCATGGGCTTGTGCGCTAACGTGCCTGCACATTTAGGAAACGTTAGGATAAAAATTAAATATAAGCTCAGAAGCTCAAGTTGATGGTCTGCTGAGCTGCCTCCCCCAGGAAGCGTCCACCTCACTTAAGGCTCTGATTATATTCCAAGAAGGATGTTACAGAAACAGACTAGTTCCAGACTGCAAAGACACAAAGAAAACTAATTGTAGCTGAAGACAGACCGGGTACAGAGCAGCCAATACAATATGAGTTCTAAACACAGCAGGTGCCACTTTATAATAAATATGCCCTGACAAATATTTGAGATGCACTTGACAGAGAAATGTGGAAGTCAGAGGTTGACACCAGGTGTCCTCTCCCTCTTCCTTTTGAGACAGGGTGGGTCTTGTTGAGCCTGGAGCTCATTGACTCAGCTACACTGGCTGGCCGGTGAGCTTCAGGAACCTGCCTCTCTGCCCATCCCACTCCCAACACTGGGCCACAAATGCATGCTGCGTCTCCTAGCTTTTGCGTGAGTATTGAGGATCCAGACGCAGGTCCTCGCACATGCACAGCAAGCATTGTACAAACTGAGCTACCTCATCTCCCCAGCCCTTAACTGTGCATGGAGTCGTCCATCCTTTTCTCCTCCTCTCCCTTTTTCTTCCTCTCCTCTCCTCTTCTATCATCTCCCTACACCTCCCACGACCCACTTCCAAGTTTTAGCTATGCAAGGAACTGAAATTAAATACCAACAGCATAGGGTAGCCAGGGTAAATGAAGCCCAGGCAAGGTGATGGCCACAAAGGTTCTCAGACCCTAGGAAGGGAAAGGTAAGGTTGCCGGGCATTGTAACACCCGGATAATAAGCTGCCAGAGAGAGGACCCTGTGGCTAAAACTACCTGTTACTCTCCCAGAAGACCAGAGTTTGGTTTCCAGCACCTATGTATTGCAGCTCACAAACACCTCTAACTCCAGCTCTAGGAGATCTATTGCCCTGCTTTCCAAGGGCGCTGAACTCACGTGTGCAAACCCACACATGTGCACACGATTGAAAATAGTAAAATATAATTTTGCAAATAAGATAAGCTGTCCTATGTAGGCATGAGGGCCCACGTTCAGATCTCCAAGACCCACATAAAAAAAAAAAAAACAAAAAACAAAAACAGGCACGGCAATGAACATCTGTAATCTCAAGCCTTAGAGAACAGAGAAACAGGAAGCACATTGGGGCTCGATGGCCATGTCATATTGAAACAATCGGTGTCATCTCTACACATCATCAAGTGTGACAACCTCATCTTCTTCCACACCTAACACACTGATGTCACCCACTGTCTAGACACCAGACAGACACTTTACAGCATAGGAGATATAAAATGTTCAACCATCTATGTGCTAGTCACACTGATACATCAAAGACAGCACTCCCCTCAAAAAGGCATGAGCGAAGTCCTTGGGCAACACCTCCCCAGTCAGGGCTGGAACCCTACAAGACTCAAAAGTCATGTGGCCATGACACAGGAAGAAACATGGTCTGTGTGAGGGATGCTGTCAGTGCGAGGTGACTCTAGAAGAAATAACATGGACCCAACACAAGCCTTTAACTGAAAACAGAAACTGTGTATCTATCAAATGTACAGGGTGGTGGCAAGCAGGCTGCTGGCCCCTCAGAGGCTCTGTAGCTCCCTTGTTTCATTAACCTGGGTTCTCCCTCTCTATTTACTGCAGTTTCCCAGACTTGATTTGGACACCAGACCTGTTTGAGGCTGGCTACTGCAAGCATTTCCCATCATCTGCAAGCAAGACACCTATTTATCTTATGGCTGGGAACGGAGCTGAAGTGATCTGGCTCTGCCACGAGGCAGCTATTTCATACCCTGTTAATCCCTAATGCAGTAACTACAATATCGTTTCCACTTTCAAAAGAGGTGCCTTTTTTTTTTCCTTCATTTTTTAATATGTGGCCTAAGTGCTCAAATAAAGAACATCATTCTAATGAGGACGAGTCCCCAGATGTAACCTCATTACAGCCCACGCTGGCCTTCTAGCTTTAAGGCAGTTGATGGAGAAGTGAGAGACACTGGGTTCTTTCCAGGCAGCAGACAGCTCAGCAAAATGTTCACATCCGAAATGACAGTCAGAGGGAACGGACTGGCATTTCTACCCTGGGCATGGTCCAGGCCAAGGACCTCCTTTCATCACAGAATGATGGATTCTATAAACAGCAGGGCAGGGTCCAGCCTCAATACCAGGCCCATTCACTGACCCCCAAAGGGCAAGGGGGATCTTAAAATCAGAGTGGAGGGCCCTGCTGTAGGATGCTATCGTGCCAGCATAACAGCCAGCGTCAGGGCATCAGAGCAGCTGAGACTATTCGTAAGTCACCCTTAAGATCGGGCCTGCTGAAGTTACTTCATAGGAGGGGTTGACCCTCTCCTTCGAGAAAAATGTGGCTGCATGGACTTGGGAGCACCACAGAGCATGGATTATGGGAGGTTAACCAAAGACGGGGCTACAGCTGGACTGATGTGAGAAAGCCAATCGTCCGTGACTTCCTGGTGCTGGGGCCACTTTGGGGACACCTGGACTCATTTAAGCAACTCCTCACCCTTTCTCTGCCAGTAACCCCAATAAACTCTTTGGTTTCCCCCAGTTCATAGAATTGTGCTTCTGTCTGTCATTGATTCTTTATCTGGGGAGAGAAAGCAGCTATTTAAAGCTACCCATGAAAGGGCCCACACAATAATCCAGGCGCAGCCAGGAATCAAGTAACCAGTTTCTCCAGGGCTGGGAAAAATGCCACCAATGCAGTCACTTGCTGAGGACAGCTCCAAAAACTGTTTCTCACAGACTCTGTCACTACCAGGCATTTCCCAGCCTTTATCCATGACCTGAGCAGCTTCCCGGGCTGCTTCCCCTCCACCTAGGCTGCTGCCCTCACACTGAGTCTGACTTCAGTGTTGCCTACACCTTTCACACAGGGCCTTGGGATTCTCCCAGTGACCATCAAAACCCTACTAATGGTGCTGACATTAAGGTCCTGTTCCCCAATTGGTTCTTGATCTGTCAGTAAAGAAGCCATGGGCCAATTGCTGGGTGGGAAGGAATAGGCGGGACTTCTCAGTTCCCACAGCAAGAGACAGATGCAAGGAGAGGAGAGGAGAGGAGAGGAGAGGAGAGGAGAGGAGAGGAGAGGAGAGGAGAGGAGAGGAGAGGAGAGGAGAGGAGAGGAGAGGGAGAGGGAGAGGGGAGGGGGAGGGGAGGGGAGGGGTGGGGGAGGGGAGAGGAGGGGGGAGGGGGAGGGGAGGGGGAGGGGAGGGGGAGGGGAGGGGAGGGGGGAGGGGAGGGGAGGAGGAGGGGGAGAGGGAAAGAGGGAGAAGAGAGGAGAGGGAAAGAGGGAGAAGAGAGGAGAGGAAGAGGAAGAGGGATAGGGGGAGGGGGAGAGGGAGGGGGAGAGGGGGAGGAGAGGAGAGATGTGTGTGTGGGGGGGATTAGTTCACCATGCTTCTGAGGGAGATCTTGGATAGAGTGGCCACAGGCCACTCCTACAGGTGCTCTGTTGGGGGTGTTTAGCTGGGACTAGATGTGACTGAGCAACTAAAGTTGAGGGCAGGTGGAGAGGTGCAGAGATAAGGGTATTGATAAGGGCACACTTTTCCAGGCAGGAAACAGTAGCACCCAGCAATTGTGCCAAAAGGCAAGTTAAAATTGAACGGCTTGTGTGTCTGTGGTTTTTATCCGTGGACTCAAGGGAAGCTGGGTGGGGGCTGGTAGTGCGGGCTATTCCCAGAGCTTAGGCAAGGTAGCAAAAGCTACACTAAACATGTTTGTCTCCTGGTGAGACTGGAGACCACACACCCTCCTTTGTACCCCTGCATCCCTCAGTATCTGTCACAATGCTAGTGGGTGGTAAGCACCCAGTGGATGGCTGAAGGACCATACATGCTGAGTAGCGTGGGCTGAGCTGACCTGAAAACCTAAGGTCACACTGAGTGCCAGGAACAGCAGTTAAGCTCAAAGTCAAGAATGCTCAGCCTCCAGGCCCAGCTTGGAGGCTTCAGAACATTCTCTGATGGCCCGACCTCTCCATCCATGAAACAGGTGTGATAACTTGTGTCCTGCATGCGTGCTTTTAGGAGAACCAGGCAAAGCCAGTATGCCTTGTTCACAGGAGGTTTCTAAAGTCGTGATGGTCCACGCACTGAGGGCACAGCTCCTGTCTCTCTGGGGGCCCAGCAGCAACGGGATGAGGAAGAGGGGAATGGATAGTAAATCTGCCTATGAGATGCGCCAGAAGTCCGAGGAGAGGGGAGATGACACACTGAGTAACGTGTCAGCATCTGGGGCCAGAGAAAAGGGCCATAAACGAACTTGGGAAGGAATCTTCCAGAACTGCTGTCTGGATGATAGGATCTGACAGGTGTGAATGTGACTACGGGAATTCTTGAGGCACGGTGACCTTTAGAAGAACCTCATGCCCCTTCCCTGGGTAATATCAGTTCAGCAGACAGAAGTCAGCTTGGGGGCAGGACCCGCTTCAGACCTGCTGAGGTCTCTCCTTTGTGATGCGCTGACATCTCAGTTCCCTTCCCTCTCCTCCTGCCAGCTTCTGTCATCCCTGGAAGCTTACTGAACAGGCTTCTCCTTGGCTCCCAGACAAGACAGCTGATAGAGAACTAGCCGCTAGCCAGCTTCAAAAGCCGCAGGCTGCTCGCACCCTGTGCCCAGCTGAGGAAATCAATGTGTGGAGGCCCCAGCCCCTGAGAACAAAAGGAGCCAGAACCCAGCTTTCTTTCTGCTTGCTGGAAGTTTTCCTGGCCTCGGGGAAGGCTTATAGCAAGTGATATGTTAAACGATAGGCCCAGATGTCTTTATCATGCCCTTGGATGGAGGAAGCCCGCTGGGAGAGTAAAGAATTCAAGGCTCTAAAGCCTTGGCTGTCCATCCAGCAGGAGGTAGCTGGGGGGTGGGGGGATTAGAGCTTGGGGGACACAGGTGCTAGTCACAGGACCTGCCTGGTGAATCCACAGAGAACAAGCAGACTCCACACCGTAGAGTCTTGTACATGACACCACAGCAGCTGGTGGAGGTGGCCCACTGAGCTTCCCAGCCCTGCTCCAGATCACCAGCTACCAGAGAAACACGGAAGAAGTACAGGTGCTAATATAGAAAAAAAAAAATCCTTCTTCTTGGCTATTTAAAATTCCATAACCATGGAGAGGCAATTAATTCAACAAGAAGGACCCCATTCCCATGAATAAGAGAGACAAACTTAATTCAAATTGCATAGAGTACTATCTTCTGAGGACCAGTGTGCCAGAGGGCGCAGGGGAAGTGGTCATTTCCAGTGCTGGTAGGCATGTAATTTGAACAGTCACTCGAGCAATTTGGCATTGTCTGGATAAACTAGAATTCTCACACCCAGCAATTCTCGGTCTGGATTACTCATGTGCCCAAGAGCCCCTGTGTGAGGCCACTTAGTGAAACAGTAATTATAATCCCTAAAGTCCGGAAGGCTTCTAAAAGTCAAGGGACCTGCTTCAGTATTTAAGTAGAGGACTGTGATAGAACCGTTTAGAATGTAAAATAACATAGATTCAGCTTAGCAGGTGATATTAGGTCATGAACTGGAAGACGAGATGTCAATCATTCGCAACAGTCCCCAACTTCCAAGAATTCATTTTGCATCCCACTTCTGGTAACCGAAGCCCATTCTGGACTCCTGGGGACATTTAGTCTAATGCTCAGCCTTCCGCACCTCTCCGCACTGTTGAGCGTCATGTGCAAACATGGCCACCTATGACTCCACGGCAGTGAACGCACATCCCTCTTTCTCTACAGACAGCACAGAGGTTCACCAAAGCAGGTACGGTATGCACCCTGTATGGGATATCTGGTTCAGTGGGATAATAAGCCAAGTGCAATGGGAAAAACCAGCCACCGAGAAGCAGAGCTGCAAGTAGCCTTTCTCTCTCTCCAAAAGCTGGAAACAAAGGCTGTGTCGTTGGCCAACGCATTGTCATGGAGGCCTCTCAGTCCTAGCACCCACAGGACTGTTCGTAGCCAGCCGTAGGTCATAGAAGACCCTTCCTGGTTTGCATATGTCCCCCTCCTCCAGATCCGAGGGACCAGGCTGTAGACTGCAAAGCTGAAAACCACAAATAACTCCCAACATAAATATGGCCTAAAAATAGCCATAAATCATTCTCACTCCATCCGGTGACAATTCTAATTTATAACAAGAGGGAGGAAAATGAATGCGGTGGCTTTTTTTTTCCCTAGGCTTCCCAGCTACTGCTGAGGACGAATTCCACCCTGCTGTTACTTACAACCAGGAGTTCCTGATTTACGTATTACTAAAGATGAAATATACCGTAGGCCTCCGGGCACGGGGGCTGCTTGCTGAGGTTTAGTGTGAATTCCTGCAGGCTCTTTAGGTCCCTGCATAAGCAGCTTCCTTTCTCTTGGTCCCCACCCAAGCTTTCTCTCTGTGTCTACCTATTCTTCTATTGTGGGGCCCTCAGAGAGAGCCCTCCTCCCACCTCTCTGGGCTCCCTGCAAGAAGAGCTAATGCTATCTATGTATTAGCAGGACGCTGGTCACAATCCTGGAGATGGTTCTTTCCAGCAGCACATTCGGGTAATCTGCACATTAATGTTCCATGCAGTCAATTAAACCACACTGCACACGAGGCAGAGGAGAGGGGACTGGAGTTTCTCATACCGAGGCTTTTCTTATTCATCACCATAAAACAATTCTTATTGGTATATTAAAAAAAAAAAGCACACACACATAAAACGAAAGTTATCTCTCTCCACGGGGTAATATAATAAAAGCCATTTGATGCTATTTTTGGCAGCCATAAAAGCACATAATTAATATAGGGGGAAAAATCTCCATGACAAAGTGTGTCACGATAAAACGTCAGTGCCCAAGGGCAACCCTCGGAACTCAAGTGGGCTCACAGTCTTCGCTGTCACCGCGATGTGCTGGACACTCGTCATGACAGAAGCAGCGAGGACACCTGCCTTTGACCTCCCTGAAATGGCAGCTCGATCATGGAAGGCTTCTGATAGCCTGCCCATGGTAGTGTTAACCACATCCCTTTGGGGGTGGCAAGTAAGACTTTTGGTGGGGCTTAACAGGAATGGGGAAGAGCGGGTTCTGGCTTATTAGCAGGTCCTATGGGCCACCTGGTCGGGGGCGGGGGGCTCTGAAGGGAAGGGCCCTCTCTAAGGCTGCCCATGCCTCAGAGACAGCATAGCAAGGTTGCCTCTAGGAAATCACAAACTGAGTTTGTTCACCATTCTGCACCCTCTTTGCAGATCCCTCTCTGCGCCCACTCTGGAGGAGCTCTCCAGACAACCTATCACATCATCTTTAACCTCTGCCGAAGTTGAAACACCCACACGGAGATAGACGATTGGTCAGCCCGGGAAGAACTGCTCGGCCCTGAAGGGCATTACCAGCTGGCTGAAGCACCTTGCAAGGGTACTTCCTCATGATGACACCTGCCTTCCCTGACACCTGCCCCCTGCCCCCATGCACTCAGAAACACACCCATGGCAAGCACAGAAGCGGAACCTGCAGGCACCTTGCCAATCCGCATCCACACACCAGTGACACCCTCAGTAGAGCACTTAGACCATGGTTGGAGGCATAGAAAAGGGAGGAGAAACTCTGGGGTAAGAGAGCAGAAGCCAACACCAACAGCAGGGACTTGGCAAACAAGATTTCTTTACACAGTGGTGACTGGCATCAGGTCACTTGCAAGAGATTCCGAATTCTCTGTGGCGGCCCAGAAATGACGTGTGGGGGACAGGAGAGCCTTTTTTTGCCCTTTACCTCAACTCCCTGGACTTTGAGCTTCATGTGGTCCTCTCTGGTCGTTTTCCCATCTTTCCTCTTCTTCCAGCAGTACCCGTCTTTCCTATACTTCACTTTCTTCCTGTTGTAGAGTATCATGGAGCCATTCTGCGGTCTGCAAACAACAAAGGGTTAAATTACTGAGAGAACTGAGCAGAAGGGAAATTTATGAAGAAGGATACCACAGACCAGTAAAAGTCTCTATAGAAAAAAAAAGCAATATCCCACATTTGCTGGGACGTAATTTTTCACCTTTTATTGCGGTTCCCCGGATTAACCGTGTTTTATGGCAGCCGGAATTTGCTTGTGGATTTGGTTCCTAATGAATTAAATGTGTCAATGATAGGCTTAAAAAACAACCCTTTAGTAATTTCCACAAACTAATCAGGATATATGGTGTGGGCGCCCTGAGCTCTGTAGTGAAAAGTAAGCAAAACAGAGAGAGAGAGAGAGAGAGAGAGAGAGAGAGAGAGAGCGCATAAAAAGAGCCGAGGGTGTTGTAGCAGCCTGCAATATCTTATCTCTTGTAGAAGGATTTTCTACACATCTTTTAATCCATCATCCAGCATTAGGGAATAAATAAGTTTAACGCAGACGCTAGATGACTACGTTAAGAACAGACCAATGGAAGCTCTGGGTGCCGAGGCCAACCTCTCTTGATTCATTGCGTGCGTTTAGATTACTGCTGGATACAGAGGGGCATCAAGATCCTCCTTCCCTGGCAAGCACAGCACCCGACTGCTCCCCATCTGAGCTTCAGCCCTCAGAGGTCTTAGATAACACGAGGAACACTCATCTGTTCTGTCCACGGCCAGGGCAGCTTAGGAAAATGGCAGCCCGTTTTCTAAAGGCCAAGGACAGGGTGGATATTCCTGTGATGTTTAAGATGAACAAGCAGAGCTGAGGACATGGCAGCTCAATAAAGTACTTGCCATGTAATACAGCACCCATGTAACAAGCTGGGCAGAGTGCTATAGCCCAGGACTTAGGAGGTAGAGTCAGGAAGAGCAGATGTTCATGGTCATTCTTGGCCAAACAATGTGTTCAGTGCCAGCCTGGGACATACAAGACCCTGCATCAAACAAAACCAAACACAACCTTGGATTTCCCAAAGAAGAGACATTACTCAGCCACAGAAAGCAGAGAAGAAGTGTGTGTGTGTGTGTGTGTGTGTGTGTGGTGTGTGGTGTGTGTGTGTGTGTGTGTGGTGTGTGTGTGTGTGTGGTGTGTGTGTGTGTGTGGTGTGTGTGTGGTGTGTGTGGTGTGTGTGTGTGTGTATGGTATGTGTGTGTGGTGTGTGTGTGTGTGGTGTGTGTGTGTGTGTGTGTGTGTGTATAGTATGTGTGTGTGTGTGTGTGTGGTGTGTGTGTATGGTATGTGTGTGTGTGTGGTGTGTGTGTGTGTGTGTGTGTGTGTGTGTGTGTATGGTATGTGTGTGTGTGTGGTGTGTGTGTGGGGTATGTGTGTGTGTGTGTGTGGTGTGTGTGTATGGTATGTGTGTGTGTAAAGGTGCCATAGCCGTATATTTGTGGTGTGTGTGTATGGTATGTGTGTGTGTGGTGTGTGTGTGTGTGTGTGTGTAAAGGTGCCATAGCCGTCTATTTTGGTAGGAATCTACAAAGAGAGAGAGCTAAGGGCCTCTGCTGCTGACAGCAGGTGCTACAGTAAGCCATTCCTAGAATAAAGTCTCTGCAGGTGCAGACATGGGCAGATTCAGCCCTGAAGCCAGCGTGCTCACCCAGTGGCCGGGCTGTGTGCCACCTGCACCTGACTACTGGGCACAGAAAGGCTTGCCATGGTGTGTGTGTGTGTGTGTGTGTGTGTGTGCCTGTGTTGGAGCCAGGGGCACTTCATCCTGCTCTGAGCCAGATCTTCATCTGCTGCACAGCAGTGGGTTATGGATGCACCTTGGCTTGCCGGCTTCTTTCCACTGTGGTAGAGGTGGGGGCGAGGAAACAGCCACTCCTTCCTCCTGCCTCTTGGAGAGAGACTCCGACCTCTAAGCTTGGCTTCTTCTGTTGCCCAATGTGCCATTTCAACATCGGACAGAACACTGGGTATTGATGGCATAATCTTCCATTGTCCAGAGGGTAAAGAGAAAACGCAACCCTCCAGGGTGATTGCAGCTAATAGTAGTTCCCACCCAGCCTGGCTGTGTCACCAGGCAGCCGCAGGAAGACTAGAGAGCAATTCCACGGGAGATTACTGACTCTCGTGGGGCCTCCCTACACTGAACTGTTCCCTGATTAGGCACAATTGGTTTGTTTCCTTCCTCAGCCTGCACCAACTGAAATGATGGCAGAAAACAGCTCTGCAGCTTGACAGGACACTATCACATACCATACCCATCAGAGCCTACGAGCCTGCACTGGAACCCCCATAGTTGGTCTCCATTTCTTCACGGGAGCGAGGTTGCAGAGAGGGGAGGGATTGTATGAGTCTCCTTCAGACACAGTAGCTCTAGACACTAGCACTGCACTCCCTCAGACCACGGTGAGCCCTCTCAGTCCCTAGGACACCTAGCAAAAGGTCCCCAAACCCAAGCTCCCATCCTTAAGGCCACTGGCTGGAGGGGTGGTGGGTGGCTGGAAGGAGTAGGTTGAGGCAAGCAAAAGGACTCTGTGCCCCTGCCCTCCCTCAGGAGTGGTGAGGACACATGGAAACAGGGCAGGGACACCCTGATCAATCAAAACTACCTTCTGAAGACCTCAGAGGAAACCACCGCTTCTAGGGACCAAGAAGTGGCCTGTGACTTGTCCCAACCCTGCCATTGTTAAGGATTGCAAAAGGTTCCTCCCAAAGAGGGGACTCCCTCAAACTCTGTCAAGTACAGTTCTGCTGACCTCAGCTTAAGTTTCTGAGAGTGGCCTTGTCTGTCACTGTCACTTTAACAGGACACCATCCCCAGGGGGAGCTTCAGTGTTCAGCTAAAATGACCTCAATGAATGGAATCCTCAGCTCAATTCACAGTGACTGAAGAGAAGCCCAGCCATGTGCAGCCCTCTCCTCTGGTTCCACCTCAGTTTGCTTCTGCTCTTTGTGATATGGTGGGAGGCTTCACCACAGTCCAGGCCCTGACATTGATAAAGGGAAAAACGCCCTCCACCTAGAGAAGGAGCCATGTGCCTCACAGAACAACATCAGAGAGGCTGTGCTGCCATCCCAACGCGAGCACAGCAAGTCTGAGCCTGAGGGAAGGGGTCCAAGAAGGAGGGGGGGTCGAGGAGGTGGGCGTTGGGGTGGAGAAGAAGGACTGGGCCTTAGGCACTGACACAGAAGGGCTTCATTGATTACCGGTCCACTTCAGGCGGGGCGGGGAGGCAGGAATGCAGACGCAGGTCGAGGATATGGAAAGTGTAGCCAACAACCTAACCCTGTCCAGCCTCCTTCTGTGCCCTAGTCATTCACAGGTACCTGCTGTGATGGGGGATATCATATCTAGGCACACCTGTCATCTGCATATGATCTCACCTGCACATCAGCTCTGTGGAGGAGGCACTGCTGGCATCCCCAGATAACCCAGTCTTTATGCCGCAGTGCCTGGTAAGTCTGTGGGTGCCAGAGAAGCCAAGGCTGCTAGGTGAGCAGAGACTAAAGGTCTGCTCTCCTGGCTGGGATCAGTAGAGTCCCGATGCAACCTTAGCAAGCACCAGGTATCAGGAGGGTGGAGGCCAGACTTCCTCTCTTGCGTAAAGCGAAGCCTGAGCTATCTATTCTATTCATCCATAGCATCTGGATGTAACTCTAGAGCTGTTCCAGGTTCACTTCCTGGGACTGGGGTAGGTCTGGGGGTATCTCAGGCATACATTCTATATCTGGAGAAACTCAGGCTGTCCTAGACTTGTTCTCCTACAGCTAAGATAATTGGGATGTCCGGGGTCTTTCCTTCGGTTCCGGGGGTAACTCTGGGTTTGTTCCAGGCTTCCTTTCCTGTGATGGATAACTCTAGAGCTATCCTGGCTCCACCCCCAAGCTAAGGTAACTCTGGCTGCTCAGTCTGGTCCTCACACTTCTATTCTGGAGTCCATGGAGACCTACTGAGGAACAAGTCCTTTATTTACATCAACCCTTTGCCTCTGTCACCTCCACACTCCCTACTGTGGCTTCTTGAGGTCCTGAGCTAGACTCTCATCTTCCTTTCAGGATCTCCTTCTGGGACATCTAAGCCAAGGCAGACAGTCTGAGAGAGCCTTGGGGAAACTTCCCAGGCCCCTCTGGCATTGCACTGGTGCACAAGAGCTACAGCAGAGAATGTGGCCAGGGGGAGCTTTGTTCTAAGCAGGAAGCCTCTATCCAAGTAACCCTTTCATCTAAGAAACTAACAGCTATGAGAATCGGCTACACTCCGCACAGTGGAGGAAAAAATTCCTTGGAGTACAGGAAAGCTTCGCAAATGATAACAATGTTTAAAATGCACATGCTTGTGCTATAGGAAGATGAGTGCATTGGAGGGTGGGCAGAGGGACAGAAAGATGACAGAGACTGGACAGTATGGCAGTTTAAAGAAGAAGGTCCCTGGTAGGCTCAGATGTCTGAACACTTGGTTACCCGTTGCTGGGGTTGTTTGTGTAAGGTTAGGAGGTGTGGTCTCTCTGAAGGAAGCTGGGATGAGCTTTGAGGCTTCAAAGCCAGGCAACATTCCCTGCTTCCTTTCTCTACTTCCTGCTTGTTGTTCAAGCTACGAGACCTCAGCTTCTGCTCCAGCCACCATTGCTGTCGTCTGTTACCATGCTTCCCTCCATGACTGACTCTAACCCTTGGGGGCTGTAAGCCAAATAGGCCTTCCTCCTGCAAGTCACTTTGGTCCTGGAGTTTGATCATAACAGAAAACAAATGTAGATAGATGGATAGATAGATAGATAGATAGATAGATAGATAGATAGATAGATAGATGGATAGATGATAAATAGATGATAGATAGATGATAGATCATTAGATAGATAATAGATGATAGATAGTAAAGATAGATAGATACACACACACATATATATATATATATACATATATATATATATATATACATTCACATGTAAGATAATTGAAGAATGTTGATAGAATGATAAGAGTCTGTCTACAATAAAGACAAAGGAAAACTTAAAGAAAATTTAAATATACAAGAGGCTTGAATAAGAAAGTGATCCAATCTGAAGACAACTGCAAAATCTTCTAAAAGTTTTAAAAGCAGGTTTTGATGCATTCAAAAGTGTAGCCTTGGTCAGGGTGAAGTATGGCCCTAAAGTGTGATCATTCCCTTGAGTTAATTTCTGACAAGGAGACCACCATTAGGATTTTTTTAAATGTAGAATTTTTTTTTATAAAATTACTTAGGGGGTTAGAGAGATGGCTCAATGGTTTAAAATGCTTACAGCGCTTTTAGAAGACCCCTCTTCAGTTCCCAGGGCCCATGTGGAATCCCACAACCACCGGTAACTCAAGTTCCAGGGCATCTGACACCCTCTTCTGACCCCCTACGTGCATACAGTGCCCAGACATATGCTCTCTCACACTCATAAAAGTACAGGAAGTGAATTTGTGTCATTTTATAACACATAAATATCAAGAAGAACCAGATAAACCCTGGTAAGGAAGCTGAGAGACAGGCGTGGTGGCGTAGGCTGTAATCCGAGCTATTTGGGGAGGCTGGGGCAGGAACATCAAAAGATCAAGATTTGCCTAAGCCATGTGTCAGTGAGGGAA